>NW_017729022.1:134704704-134724590 GCF_001723915.1 Gavialis gangeticus | reverse complement strand
GGGGGAAGGGGGAAGGCAGGGGAATGACACTTTACAAGTGCAAAAAAAAAAAAGCTTAGATTCCATTCACCCTGAGCAATGCTCCAGGAAGAGACACAGAACAGAAGAGAAACTAGAGGACAGGGACCTGAGTATCATCCATTTTAGCCCCTACTTAGATGCCCAATACATTTTTTCATTGTACGGTCACATGCAATTTCGTTAACAGAAACTCCCTCTCAGTTGCTGCCAAGGATGAGGCATGCTCTGGGAATGAACCACGGTTGTGCAATGTAGGAAACCATTGTCTGCATGATCTTCGATTAGTTTGCTGCAGAAGTTGGAACGTGAATAGTGAATGAGGCAAAAACCCACATCATCCCACAAAACCCTCTCACCTAAGCCTGGCGGCCCTTTTGACCCAGATTCGCTTACATACCTAAGGCCTGGCTTCTTCTTCCACTTGGACACCCACCTGGCAGTGAGGATGCAAGCTGAAGTAATCCAAATGCCTGAAGTCCTCCCCCATACTTTTCCACAATTTCTTTACCATTTGCCAAGAAGGACAGATAATTTATCCCAGAACTAAGTGAGGGAAAAACTCATACTTGAGCAGCACAAAGAGCCCAGGGGATAACCTGAGAAGATGTAGAAGCAACATCCAGCTGGAACCAAACTCAATGGGAGTTGTGCTTTGAACATACACAGGGACAAGTCCTCTGAAATGAGTCAGGTCTTCAATGCATCTCATTCTCTTCAATTAGAGACTTTTGTCCTTAATCTCGCTGTGCCTCAGTTCTGCACTTGTAACATGGGAATACTATAACTCCTTGTTTCATAGAGGCACCGTAAAAATAAATTATTTCATGTCTGTGAACCACTTAGACACCACAGTGATGAGCCCCACAGAAAACCTCAGGAGGAAATTAGTAACTCTGCCTGCAGAGCAGGGTTTGAAGAGTGGGCACTTTGTAAGGGAGCTACACATGGACCTGAAGAGAAAACACAAAATATTGAACTACTGTTCCTTAAGTGAGAACCGGTGACATTGACCACCAGGTACAAGAATCAAGACAACTGCCATTTGCTATATGGCCATCAACCAGTGCACCATCTCTGATCAAGAAATAGCTTTTTCTCCTCTACCACACCACTGACCTTATCACCAGAACTACCCTCTGGCAAAAAGAATGGGAGAAACTAGGTGACAAAATCAGTTGAATGGAGCTGGAGAGGAATTATCCCCAGTGAAGAGTTAGCATCTGGCTCCAACTACAAATGGCATACATGGAGGAGCCTGAACTGATTAAGAGTGGGTCTTGGCAGATACAGTTCTCTTATGAAAGCATGGGTCCTCTATGCAACCAATGTGTTTGTCAGGAGAAGCAAACCAGAGATGCCCTGTAGCACCGATGTACCCCACAAGATCTGGCAACACCACCATGAGAAGCAGTGGCCTGTGCAGAATACTGGGAGCAGACCATATAGAAAGGCTGGACTGGAGACACAACAATGAAGTGAGCACCATCTATCAGCTGACTTATACTGGCCCCCTACATGGACAATGTATCTTCCCATAACTAAAGACTGCGTCACAAGGAGTACCCAACAAGTACAGTTGGGTACTCCTTGGCTCAGTTAGGGTTGCACAGGCAGCCTTAACTCTGGCAGCTTGATTTTCACCCTTTCCCCTAAACAGCTCTTTAACATAGGGCCTGTATGGGTGTATGGTATCTGTCTGTGCGCACACGTACATAATTTCATAGAAATGGAGGTGCACCTATACTTAAACCACACACACACACACACACACACACACACACACACACACACACACACACACAGAGAGCCTATATTTTATACCCAAGGACAAAAGTTTCACAAGTACCATGGTGATTTAGCAGCGATGTACACAAAAATAGGACTTGGTTAAACTGGTCTAATGCACCATAACAACTTTGGAGCTTGGAACAGGAACTTCCTGTTCAGTTCATAGGAAATGCAGAAGCCATTCCTTTTTTTTTTCCCCTTTTACAGAATTATGGACCCACCCTTCCCTTCCAGCCAATTCCTTTCAACTGGTAACATGCTAAACCCTTCCTACAAGAAAAACACATTCACAGTAAAAATGTGTGAGGCACACACTTAAAAATACTAGTTCCATATGCAAATCAGTACCATGGAAACGGAGAAATGCCAGAGCTGAGTTAAGGGCAATCAGCAGTCACCAGATGAGCAGTGAATCAAGGGCTGAAGAAAACGGCTGTCAACAAGATTATTTAGATGGATCACATTTCACAGGATAGTTCACATTAATGCTGAACTATGGTATTTAAACTCAGTACATAAATTGGTTGCTTTATTATCAGACAGTGAGAGGGATTAAAAAAAAAATAAAGCCAAATCACATAACCTATAGCATATGGAAATGAGGAATTCAACTTTTGGTTTGGGTTTATTTTAGTGACAATCACTCTTAATTTCGAAAGCTTATGAATTTTCTATGTTCATAAAAGTAAGCAATTCCCAACCATATCCACTTACATAACAATATCCCCTTCCTTTTTCTTTCACCCAGGGAGGGAACAGAGGGACTCTTCTATGCCGTTCCTATTCTATTTCTTTCCTTACTTGATATAGTCAAAACAGCTGTTTTGAAGTAGAAAAGGAGGAAGCCAACAGGACAACAGATAGCAAACCTAGAGTCTCTTCTGCTTCCCTAACCAGCAAAGCAGTGAGCCAGTTGGTCCCCCTCCATCTCTAAACAGATCCAGACACCTGGATCTTTTTCCATCAAGCCCCATCTAATCAGAGGTTTCCAGGGTCCAATTCTACTTCAGGGCTTTGCACCTTGTGCAGTTTTGTATAGCTGTGTAGAGATAGTGAAAAGTGCTACCAGATCAGAATAGTAGGAAAGAGAAAGGCAGAGATAAAATGAGCGTGGAGAGACAGAAGGAAAAGATCGAACAGATGCTAATGATACAGGAAAAGATGCACAGAGATCTGTTATAAAAAGGAAAGTATAAATTCTAAACTCCAATAGGATTTGTAACAGGCCTATAAAAAGTAGGTTGATTAAATCTTCTTTTCAATAGTATTTGACCATCTTCTTTATCTGGCTGTTATGCAACACATTTCAGAAATGCCAATTTTTAGCCCCAAAATATTTTCAGTAAACACAATTGTCTGCTATTCTACCAATCTGATTAAGAAGTTAACTGTGTTATAGAAAAGCCTGACTGACAATAAATCCTAATGAAATCAACACATCATAAACTCTGCATAAGCAAACTGCAGGAGATGTGGTATTACTAGTATTTTCTTTCCTGGAAGTTAGCAGGGTCCCCCCTCCCTCCCTAAGTACCACACTTTCAAAACAGGACTTAAGCTCCTATATCGTTTTAGGCATTTTTGAAAATGTTATCCTTGCTTTCACTCCACGAGGTACCTGCATGTAATTTTTCAAGCCCTGATTGCTGGTTTTCATTTATTGACCTCAAATTTCAAAAGTGATTCGTGAACTTTGGGCCACCTTAAAAGCGGTTTGATTTTTAAAACTTAGCTGACAAGTCAGGCCACAACAACATCTTGCCAGCTGGACACAACACAGCCCAGATTTACTAGTTGCTGTAGAAATACTAGTCTGAAAAAAAAGTGTCAGGTGGGAGGCATTTTAAAAAAAAAAGAATGGGTGTTGTTCGCATATAGCAGGGACACAGATTGTCTAATCCTGTGCCATTATCAAGTCATACAAATACACGACTACATTCTTTGTTACTTTAAGTTCAGCCATCAAAAGCAGGAAGCTCTCTTTTGTGCCCCCCTCCCCCGCCGCTCCTCCCCAAGAACCACCAGCTACAGTATTTATTACAAAGTTTATCTAGCCCAAGTGCTTATAACTAGCAGAACGCAGACTGATACAAATTCCAACACACACATCCTCAGGCCAAGATGCATCCTGCCTCACGGACCTGATCCAAAGCCCAGCAGAGTTAGAAAGACACTTTCCATAGACAACAAAGGGTTTTGGTTAATGGGTTGCAGGGACTAGACTTTGAAAGGCATAAAGGCCAATTAGGCAAGGAACCCCTATCAGGAGTTAACAAGTATTAAAAACCAAAACCTAGGCTTGTATAAAATAATTGTATGCCCAAATACATTTAAAAATCTGCCCTCTTACACTTTTGTCCATTTGCAAATATCTCATCCTGTCTGTGAGTAAAGCTTCATCTTCTACATGTTCTTTTTTGCTGGTTGATAATTTGAACTGAACACGATTAAAGAATTTACCCCTCTGCTGACAACACAGCTACATTTCCCATGCCACCTCCTAACATTCTCCTAACATTTTAACTACTGGAATAGGGAAACTGTTAACCTCTTCTATTTATAGACTACACAATGCCAGTTAAATGGCCAGTGGCCCAATTTCAACAATTGCTCAACAGATCTAGCAATTAGAAATCAGTAACTTCCTGTTTTGCTCTCACTACTGATTCAAAGACCCAGTGAAATCAATGGAAAAAATCCCCAGTGATTTTAGTGGGAACTGGGTCAGGGCCTCGGTCTTCTGCAGTAATTTAAAAGATTGAAAAAACAAAACACATGGTGGTAATTTGCACAATAGCTGCAGGCACAAGATATATATGAAAAATGTAAGTCACTCGTTTAAAGAAATAAAGGAAGGGGAAAAAAGAAAAAAGGCCCACTCATTCAGTTTTCTTCCAAGGTTGGTATTGTGCCCATGCTGAAATGAGGGTCATCTTTCTCAGTTAAAAAGGAAAAAGCATATGCACGAATATAAAGAAAAGGGGGGAAAAAAGCAAAATGTTATTAGCATTTTATCTACACCCTTTCTTTAAAGCACTTGAAATGTTTAAGAGCAAATGATCTAGTACTATTGTAAGGCCTTTTAGGGACTTCATTTCAATGTGCCTAAAAAACTCCAGCTACACTGTTACATTGTATACAAATTATTAGTGGTCAATGTTAGCACTGGAAGTCATGGGCTGGGTTCCAACTGCAGCATCTGTGGTTTACAGGGTAGCATCAACACATATTCTGTACCTGAGGGCACATACACATGTTTGCAGGACCTGATCTATGATCACATGGCTTGCTTTAAGCTGTGTGAGCACAGACTGAGTCCTGCTTCTGCACATGTCTGCTGCTGCCAGTGCTGGGAAGGAAGTTGTGGTGGGGAATGGGCGGGCAGGGCTGTAGGCCTGCAGGATGGTTTTGGTAGGTCCATGCAGGAGTGGGGAGGGGGAAGAGGTGTCTGAGGGCTAAAAATAGCCTGCTCAGGGTGGTGGGGAGGGTGTGGGGCATGGGTAGGAAGAGTGCAGCCCTGGGGGTAGGGCAAACTGCTGGGCTTTCCCAGCCTCAGGGGCAGTACTCTAAATGAGTACACACATTGGGTTAGATTGGGCACAGGTTAGTCCAAGCTACATAGTGCACCACCTTAGGTGAATTAAGTTATAATCAGGCTGGTCATTTTTTCCCCCCAATCTAAGTTCCTTGAATGCATGTACAGTTCAGTACTTAGACTGACTTAACCCCAGTTAGGTTACTCTAAGTGTAATGTCTGCACATACCCTGAGTTTATAGCCACAGCCTGAACACCTGAGGAAGTTTCAGTGCAAGAGTAATCGTATACCAAAGATTTCCTGCTACATCTGGGACTGAGAAAGAGCAAATGATTCACTTTAAATGCAGTCTCTTATTTTTGGTCTTCCAGCATATCTGTATTTATGAATTGCTAAGGAAATTCTAGAAATCCAGTCCACAATGGCTCTAAAAAATGACAATACCACAATGTTAAAGCCTTTTAGCATCCAAAAAGTTTTTATTAATTGATTCATGACATACAGCAGCTCAGGCTTCCTGAATATTTTAAATTGTGCCACTGAAGATGGACAATTATACAATGCAAACAAATTAAACATGACACGTGGAATCTAAATTAAAGGGTAGCATTCAAATATTTACAGCAGTTCCGTTTAGACCAAGTCAATTTTGTTTTTACATATCTCTTCATTGACCCCCCACAAAAATCGAACATCACAATTTTTTTTGTGATCTTCCCTCCCTGTAATTTATCAACCGTAGAGTTAAAATTTTTTAAAGTTGCAAAGAACTCTAAGTTTCAATTAGTCAGGCTCCTAATGGACTTAGGTGCTCTTGAAAACATTACACATGATCTCAAGACTTAAGTTATGGCATTTTTTTCTTATTTAGCCTTATTCTGAGCCTGAGCTAGTACCTGAGATTTTTAGCCATCTGCATCTTCCAAAAATGAATTTTTGCAAGATGTCCTGGTCCTGGGTCTTTCAAATAACCTGAAAGACATGCAACGTTCTTCACTTTGAGAGCATCAGGTTGAATTTTTTAAATCATCCGAGTGCATTAAGAGCCTACTGGAACTTGGGCATAATTTATTTTTAGGACAACATAGTAAAACACATTTGGAGTTTTAACACAGAATTATTTTTGAGGGAAAAAAAACAGGTCAAATTTTTGGGAGCCTACATGCCTAAACTAAGGAATAAAAATATGCCTAGGGCTACATGACTCTCAGCAATCCACAAAACCTTCGTGCCAGATTCTCTGTGCATCTTTACGTCCCTGCATACCTCCATATACTTCCTCTACAACCTCGTAAGCAGCTCTCATATGAACCAAGAGCACTCTAAGCAGCTGAATTCCTTTCCTTGCAGTGGTTGCTAGCCGTTCTCCTAAAGCAGTGGTCAACCTACAGCATGGGCGTCACAAGTGGCACAGGCAGCTTCTGTGCACGTGGCAGATCAAGGATGGGACAGGCAGCATAGCAGCAAATACGGCAAGGTGCATAAAGCAGAGCAGGAGATCAGGCAGGGAGCAGGAAGAAGAACAGCAGATCAGGAAGAGGAAGGGGATCAGAGCAGCACCCAAGAACAGTGAAGGATTAATTGGTGGCAAGCCTGTCAAAAAGGTTGGCCCCCCATTGTTTGAGAGAATACATCTCCACAACTGATTGTAGCCCATTCTAGGGTTACCATATGTCCAGGTTTTCCTGGAAATGTCTTCTTTTTGGTCCTTCCATCTTTGCCCAGGCAGTTTTTTAAAATATCAACAAATGTCCGGGCTTTTACTCTGCCTTAATTTAGCTTCCAAGTTTGTCCTGGCACTTCCTAGCTCACCCCAGCAAGGAGCTGCTGGGGCTGCAGGGCGCAGGGGAAGGGCACCATGTGAATCTGCTCACAAGCCTTGGCAGCTGGAGGCAGGAAAGCCCAGGGCTTGTGGAGGGTGCATGTGTGTGCGTTGCAAGCATGTGAGGGGGCAGGTGCCTGCTGGTGCTGGGGTTGCAGCAGGGTGGGGAGGCAGGGGAAGGGAGTGAAGGGTTTTTCAGGGACAGCAAGGAGCTATGTGGGCAGCAGGGCTGGGGTTGAAGGGAGCTATGGGCTGGGACTGAGAGGCACCGGCAGGGCTGAGAGGGGGACTGTGGGTCAGGAGTGTGGGGTACAGGCAGGACCACGGGGCCGCAGGTTGGAAGTGAGGGGCACTCTGATCTGGGAGGTGGGCAGCAGCAAGGCTAGGGGAGGTTGTGGCTTGGGAGTGAGAGACAGGAGCAGGGCACAGGCATATCACTGTCCCTGCACAGGTGTCCTGTTTTTTGAAACTAGATATATGGTAACCCTACCATTGGCTCAAGGGATAAATATTTTGGTCCTCAGACTATCACCTAATAAATCATATATGAAACTACATTCCCAAATACACAAACTCACCTGCCCATGCACCAAAAATCACAACAAGGACTGTTTGTTTTCTCATTGTGAAATTCTTAGAGGCTTCAACTCTAAGCCTCTAACCTCTTCAACTCTGGGGGTCGGACCTGATGATCTGTTTAGGTCCCTTCCGACCCTATGTACTATGATACTATGAACTCCACCTGGCACCAGTTGGGGTAGAGGGTGCTCAGCGCTACAGAAACTGTTTGGAGGACTAAGCCTTTTATCCAAAGAGGACACAGAGGGGCAGGAGTGTGTGCAGTCCTCTCCTGAGGATTTGTAACCATTGTGGTACCCGGTCTACAGAAGACTGCTCAAAACTATTTATAGGTCTAAGTCAGACTGCAATTTTAGTCAAGCTCTAGAACTAGGAGGACGAGTTTCTACAGGTCTACCCCATAACAGGAAGGACATAACCACAGCCTGTCCCTGGGGGACAGGTCACCACAAAACCCAAACAGAATTGTATGGAAAAAAAATACTGCCTTCATTTAAAAATGACTTGGTTCTACTGTCCAGTTAATAAAAATTTAAAAAAAAAAACCTCACACACACAAATGATAGATAGGTAGACACACCAAATTGTCCATATTGAATTCACAGTCAGTAAAAACCTTTCCTAAATCTCTTAATTATTTTTTTCCCCCAACAGCCAATAAATCTGAAGGTACAAACTGGAAGCAGATGGAATGAGATCTTTAGCTCTCAACTTCTATTAATGATTCCAGGAGCCTGTGCCCATCTCACTCCAAAGCCTAGCAACCACAAATTATTTCATTTGACACCTACGAGACTAGTATCCACCAGCACCTATTTAAAAGTAGATGCTGGTGCATGCTAGTAGGTTTGGGTACCAGACTAAAATTGGTACCCAAACCGTGAAGGCCACATGCCGTATAGCCTCCCTGGACCCCTCATCACATGCAGCCCTTCACCTGCCATCCCCCTCCTCAACCACGGCAGGAACAGCATAAGTCCACCCCCTACTTCTATCACCACCATGTGAGCCCCCCACTACTACCACCATGTGGGCAAGCCCCCACCCTCTGCCTCTTCCAGACAAGCCCCTACCTGCCACTGCCATACAAGAAACAAGAGCCCCCTGCCAGCACTGCAGTACAGATAACACAAGCCCTCCGCCACACAGGCAGTGAGCTCACCAGGCATCCAAGCGCTGTGCCCTGACCCAGAGACCCAGGCCATTGCCACAGCAGCGGGAGCAACAGGGAGGCAGCGAAGACAAAGCAGAAGTCTGTAGACCACCCTGATCCCTTGCAGGCCAGATGTGACCGAGGGGGCAATGAGGTGGACAACCCTAACTTAGAACATGTGAGCATGAACATAACCAGCTAGCAATAGGCTTGCAAACTGATTCATGGTCAGTCACTGATATCCACAAGACACAAGTATGTGCATCACTTTGAACATGAAAGCTGACCTACTAGCCATTGCTTTGGACTTTATCCCTACATTGCATTGCTGTAAAAAGGCCACATGAGTAGAGCAATGGCACACGCTCAACAGATTCTATAGCACTACTCATTTAATTAAATACTTATGTACACAATTAAGTGCATTGTAGAACTGGGGACCAGCTAAATAGAACCTACAGCAGCCTGGACATAGTAACCCTCCAGATACATAAATGAAAAAGGTAATGGGTTGCCTTGCGTTTGGCCTGTACCATTTTTCCCTTTAACTACTTTCACCATGTTCAGTGATATATGCCTAAGCATTTCATAAGTTTTGCAAACTGAAGAGCAATGTATTATTTCTATGGATTTAATTTATTGCACAGTCTTAGAAAAAGAAGAGGAAATAGAAAGCAAAGTGGCAGCCCTAACTGGAGGTCCCTGTATGGGCAAAGCAATTAATTTGGTACACCAAAAAAAAAAAAGTTTTATGAATACATAAGGAATTTACATCCCTCACATTTGTTTACACTCATACAAAATTAATGCCAAGTGCTTTGGCAGAAATTCGGGGATCATGTCCTTGCTCTACCAATTCAAAGTTGGAATTAAATGCAGGCATTTAAAAGGAACAAGTAAACCACAACTGAGCTCCTAAATCATTAAGACATCTGTTTAAAGTAAGAGGACTCAGGGGAAAAACACTGCTCAGCCAACAAACCGATGACCCAGTAGGACACATATTATCTTTATTCCTTGACTACTAGCACAGTAAGCCCTCAAGTGTCTTCTGCCTTGGCTTTGTCATTATAGTATACTGATTGCTTGCGACAGGTGAAAAGAGGGCAAAAATGCCAGGGGCAAGCGTTGTTTTTTTACTGAATCTTGCCGATTCCAATGTAAATTCTTTTTGAAATGGTATGCCAGTACTTTGTATGAATCCAAGGATGGTGACCATATCTGCAAAGTCAGTGCCAGATGAATTATTCTCAGTGATGAATGACCTGGTTAATCTATGTTTCTGATATACTACACAATGACCTCAAATGTTTCTGAGCAGGGTCCTTTCTCTGGTCACCTTAAAATCAACCAACTTGGTTTCAGTCCTGGATATGGTATGCATAGTTCATTGTTGTATACATTCCCCTACCAAAGATAGATAAAGGTTAGTGCCTATGTAGAATCTTTGAGCTCTGTCTGCTGCCTTTGATAACATGGAGTATTAATGCCATGCCATATGAAATTGCATGCAAGATGAACTTAGCAGTTGTGTCATCCCAGGGGTGTAGGCTGCTGATGTGGTAGTTTTCAAGGAAGTAATTGCCATTATACTTTTCAACACCACCATTTTTAACATAAATTGAGTTCTGTCCCAAAGTTAGCGATCTAATGCTGAAGGGAAAAATTGTTGGAAAAAGAAGTTACAGAGCTAGAACTTTAGGGAATGCACTGTGTAGTATAGGAAATACTTTTTGAACTGAAACACACACAAAAAATATCAGTCTGATAACCTACTTAAAACAAAATGCCCCAAATCACCTGGTTATTCTTCTCCCCTGTGTGACTTTACAAGTATTCTGGAGAGTTGCTGTGTCTGTGGATTTGCAGGTTGAGGAAAAACTTTAAAACAGGACTAATTCATAGAAGTCTGACTTAGAGGTACATTTCAGGGGATCAAGAAGGCTCACAAGACCGATGAAGAGATAGTAAGTCTTTTACTACCAGGCATCACTGTACCGTTTCAGGTAATTGTTAGCAAATGGCATTCTTATGCTCTAAAATGGTTACTTACCCACCTTCCTTAAAGCATTGCAAAAGAAGCATTGGATACCACAGTACCTCTCAGAAACCAGCATGGGATTGAAATATATTAGATAAGCATGTGATCTACCTGGTTCTGCAGAGGGACAGAAGACTTCAGCCCCCAGGAAGGTCAGTGTAGGACCATTCCCTACAGGGATCATTTTCAGCCCTTCGGGCCCTGTGCTGAAGAGTGGGCAAAGAGTGTATGCTCATGTGAAAACATGCATCAGAGCCAATGGGGATGACAGAGTAAACCGTGAGCATTAATGTCTATTACAGGACAGGACCAGACCTGCACTGGTAGCCAGTGACAAGCTAGTTTACCAGAAAGGGAAAAAAGGGAGATCTGGATGATGAAAGAGATGCAGCAGACTAATGGCGTGTGTAGACAAAACAGGGGTCCTAAGTTGAAGTGGTGGGTTTTTAAAAACACTGCTTCAATTTAGGGCTGATTAAACCCCCGTGTTGTGCAAGCACTCAACTTACCTGCCTCTCTGGCAAGGAGGGGAAAGCAAGCTGCTGGCAGGCAGAGCAGTCCCTGGGCTGCGGGGGGAGGCTGGTGCTTCTCTCCATGGCAGCAGTGCCTCTCCCCACCAAGGCAGCACCCGCTTGCTACTTTTCTTGGGCACAGCCTGCCTTCCTGGGCTGCTGCCAGGCTGCCAGCAGGGCTGCCTGCAGAGCCGTGGAGCTGCATGGAGCCCGGTGCTTCACTCCGCAGCTGTAGGGTCAGCAAACTAAAACTCCTGAGTTTTAGTTTGCTGCACCCAAAGTCATTTAAGACGCATTATGCCACCGAATTTCCTACAGCAGCTGGAATTCGTACGCAATACACTGCTAAGGCATTCAAACACCGACACCATTAAAGTGTGCAAAAGTATTTAGCCCACTTTAAAGCGTCATGCACATATGCCTCTCATTTCATCTACACACAGCCTAAGGTTTTCATCATCCAAGTCCACTGACTGTGCCCTATCTATGAATGACATCCAGTCTCTTTGGGAAAACTCAACGCAGGATAGTACCACTGTGATGCTCAGAATATTACAGAGACCTGAAGCTCAACACCGGCCTGTCATCTCAAGGCCTAATTCCCTCTTTGCTTTTCCAAATAGGTGGGTTCATTACAAAGTGAGCCTGTGAGCTGTGGTATTTTTTATGCAATTTGCACTTGCATTCTGGCCACCTTGCAAACAACCTTCCTGAAAAGGTCTCCTTTCTTCCATCTTAATCATGACTGTTAATGGCCCTTTAAAACCTGAAAAGCAGTCTTGCATTAGTAATGAAACATCCTCAGAATCTTTTGAAACCTCTCTCAACTATTTGGCAGATTGGTTTGCTCCCAGTCAACCCGCACATTTATTTTGTTTGTCCATTCCTTTCAGTTACAGTTGTCTGTGTTTTAACAATGAGGTGGTGTTATTCAGGGATCATTCAACTGTTTGTTTACTGAAACCTTGATTCACCTGGATAGCTCCAAGGGTACTGGACTCCTACTGCACTGTGATTGTTGCATTTAGCATTAGCTAAGGGTCTATCACATGACAATCATTTGATACAGGGCCAGTGATAGTTACTTTGCCTGCCAGACTATATTTTAGACTGTCCAATAATAATGTAATAATTGTAATAGCAGTTGGATTTTTGCAGGCAGAAACTTTTCACCCTGGTACTAAGTAGAGCAATTAAAAGAAAATCATATTCAATTTTTTCTGACCAAGGACAGGAACTGACAGAGCTCTACTGGCTGAACACCAGTAGTCACCATCTTAGACAGACCCATACTATCTGTAAAAGTAGTACAAATAAAACAGCAACAAGAAGAAGTTTGCTTGGCCTATCATCCACACCAGTAAATCATCAGATGATCAAATGGAGAGGGAAAGTAACTGCAAACCCAAAACACTTCTTTAACATACTCTGACGACATTTCATGTAGCCAGTAATACTTCCAGATCACTTCTTCCCTTAGCTGAGAGGAAAGAAAAAAAATCAAGTTTTGATGGCTTATCATCCAAGTACAAGTTTGGGGTTTGTTTGTTTTTTTTAGTAGAGTTTGATCTTTATACTAATTAATTAATACCTTCCATATTTTTTGGCTTTTGGTAAAAGGCTATATGGGCAGAGAGATGCAAACTCCTCCAATTTCAATGTAATACTGACCTGACAGGAGAATGTTAATAAAAATATTATCTGCATTAATAGTAATACCTACTGGCCCTAAATGAGATTCAGCCCCCATTTTATACACAAAGCTGTTGCCTTAAAAAGAGCAAAACAAAGACGGGTGATATGGGAGGAAGAAAGTAGCTCTTACTAATCAGACTTTACAAATGGAGAAGTATATCGCCAAGGATTATGCTATAGACAAATGTACCTTTAACTACTGTAAAAGGAAAGGGAAAACTGCTGGTCTGCTAGGGAGCTCACACCAGATATAATGATGTAGGTATTACATCTTTGTGCTCCTACAGCAGCACAAATTGAACTGCTGCAAATCTGACTCTGAATAAAACAGGATTAGAGTTGGTGAAAGGCTACATTTGTATCACAGCTGAATCATACAGACCTAACACTTACATTACTACAGCTTATAACAATATCATTTGACACTGATACAGTTGATACACCTGTCTATGTCAGGAGTGAGCAATTATTTCGGCTGGAGGGCTACTTAATGAGTTTTGGTGAGCTAGAAGTAGGCACACAGTGTTTTAGAAGATATCATTTTAACAAATTATAGATAAAATTAAAATGTTATAGTTTGATTCTTAGTATGATTTATTTTTATTTCAAATTTTCTTTACCCGATTTCTGGGGGCTTGAGTAGTATATATGGATACCATTACATAATAGCTCAAAACAAAGCTTTATCTTGTATATTGTGTGTGTGGTGGGCATGGGCTGCCTCCATGCTAGGTCCTGGGAGCCTACTTGGGGTTGGGGGGGTGGGGGGCAGGTAGGCAATGTGTGCAGCAGAGCTTGCCCAGACAGTGCAGTGCAGTCCGTGCCCTCTTCCCCCTGGCCTCTGGCCCATGGCTCCCACACAGTGCTCTGCGTGGGGATGCGCCCCACCTGCACCCACCTGCTCTCCAACTTATACCCAACCCATGCCCGCTCCACGTAGCGCTAATGCTGCAGCCACCTGGATACTGCCTGGCTCTCCCCACCTCCAATGGCTCCTCCACTTTCTGCCCCAGCTGCACCACTCTGGGCAGCAGGTAGTGCGAGGAAGCAGCAATGGCTGTGAGGATGTGTGTGGGGCACCTCATGCCCAGCCAGGTGGAGAGGATGAGGGAAAGGGTGAGGGGGACAAGGGGAGCTGCAACCGGATGGCTCCTCCCCTGCATGTAAGGTTCCAGCTCTACCTCCCACCCACTTGGCAGCTCGGTGTGATGAGCAGCCACCTCTAGGCGGCCAAGTGTATTGAAGGCAGCACCTCTGGGAAGCTCTGCATGCTGGCCAGGGCAGTGCCATTGGGAGGTGTGGGGCAAGCGTAGGCAGAAGCAGCGTGGGCTGCCCCAGGTGGGAGCAGGCAGGGCTTGGCTCCATGTGGAATACCACAGGGACAACCGCAGGCTGGATGCAATCAGTTGGTGGGCCAAACCTGGCACGTGGCCCATATTTTGCCCACCCTAAATCTATGCCTCAAGTCAGGGATAGCCAATCTGTGGCATAGGTGTCATGGGCAGTCTTTGTAAACACACAGCAGATTTGGTAAGGGACAGGAAGCAGAATAACCAATAGGGCAAGGAGCTGAAAGCAGAGCAGTAGATCACCAAGGGAAGGGGATTGGAATAGCACTCTAGCACTCAGGCAGGGTGCAGGACATTTCTGGCAAACCTGCCAAAAAGATTGGTCCCCTTACACAGAAGAGCTTTACATGGCTCTTCCAAGGTTATGCAGGAAATCTAACAGAGCTAGAAACCAACCCTAGGAAGTATTTTATGCACCATGGGGACAGAACAGAGAGGCTGCAGCAGAGAAAAAGGCTACGAGGAAGAGAGGTGGATCCAAGGAGGGTACAGTGGCACAATCAAAACTGCTTTCGGCTATGTACTACATGCACAATGAGCTTTCGGAGCTTGCCAGAACATCAGTACAGCTCCTTCCAGAGCTCCATATATCTGTGAGCATGTGCTCTAATCAAGGCCCCTCGTTTCATCCAGCTCTGGAGCCAAGGGGATGAGTGCAGGTTCTACTGCTCATCCATTTTCCCCTGCTGCAAAATTCAGCTGGGGGTAAAAAAAAAAAAAAAAAGAGAGAAAAAAGGAGGAAGGGAGGGTAAACAGCAGCAGTGCTTAGCCCCTGGGTTCTGGAAGCATGGAAAAACAGTGGCTCCAGCCAGAGCCTGTGGCGATCATCTGATGAGCTCAGAGAGCTCCAGGCACATGCAGAGCTCCAGCAGGAGCTATGCTGTCGTGCCAATGAGCTCAGACAGCGTATGGCACATGTACTACACAGCCAATGTGGACGCAACAGTCCCCCTACCTCCCTTGCTGCAATCCTGGAAGATAAACTTTTCCAAGAAGAAAGCATGCCAATTGCTTTTTCTGACATCTTTTCACCACTTCGTTTTTTAAATGATATCCACTTAACAATATAATGTATATGAAGCTTACTCTACTTAAACTACTATTTACATTACTACTGATTTTGACTCTACATCACTCTAGTTGACCTTCTCAACAACGGTAACCTTCTAAATTAGTGGCCTAAAATGATAACTCGAGAAAAGTGAAATAAAATTAAAACACAGGTGACTGAAGTAGCAAACAAGTTTAAGAGGTTGCAAGGGCAAGTTAAAGTGGTAGCTTTTCAGTGGCTGAAAAGCTATCACGAGTAATTCTTCAGACTGTCAACAAGAAGTTCCCTAGAGAGCAGAGTATGTAATTTTAAGAGAAAGAATTCAACTTTGTTTACTCATGCAAATATTAAACCCCTCTGGCATCTTAAGAGAAAGCAGCAACTATTTTTAAAAGTGGTTATTATTTTCTTGTGGCTGTAGTGCAAAGAGAGACACATTCCAGGAGGCTGCAGGTCAAGGAAGAACACTCTGAATCACTATAAAACTTATTGTGCGTACTAGCAATAATGTACTATAATCCCCAACATGGCAACTTAATCTTCTAACAGTCTAGTGTGTTCTCAGCTACACTAGGGAAATAAGAATTTGCACTGGCTTAAAAGATGTAGCTATATAAAATGTGATCAGTAAGAGGTCATCATAACAAGAAGTCACTTTTATTAGTTGTCAAGACTGCAATTTCACTTTGCCTAGTATAGAAATACACAAACCCGCCTTCCCTGAGCATGTTCAGAGTTCCACTGGCAAATAGATGACTCACCGGTGTCACACAAGGTTGGCACACAGAAGAACATTTTAATGTTCTGAACCCATTTTAACTCGTCTTGGCTCTGGTACTATAGTAAAGCTTTCATGGAAATTAATGAAAATCTAGCTTAGTTAAGAACCAAAGGATCAGTCAGAGGGGCAGCACGAGGGGGCAGCTTGTGGGGGCTATAGCCACTCCAAAATTTGCCTTAGCCCCCCTCCCAGTGCCACCCCATCCAAACCTGCTACCACCCACCCCGTGCAGCTAAGCCCACCCCGCTCCCGCCTGCAGAGATGCGGCGCTCCTGGCCCAGCCTCTGAGGCCCACATCTTGCCTTCGCGCAGCCCCCCACTTCAATTTTCTGTCTAGCTCACCTCACCCCCCCAACGAGGAAGAGGCTGGCACTGCCCCTGGTCACACACACGAATCTGTATGCAGATTGTGATAAATGACAATGTTATGACAAAGCTGGAAGTTAGAAGCATATATCATATGAGTTCCAATTACTGGTGACAACACACCTAATCTTCTGTAGAACATGTTGAAAACTTTATCCCAGAGCACTGTGAAGCATGCTGGACTCTATGGTTTATTTATACGCACTGGGGACGCTGTCAGATTTAAAATCAAATTGTCAAAATAAAACATCTTGTACTTAGGCTGCAAGTGCATTTCAGATAATAATCTGAGAGGGCAATGAGTATACACATTCAGTTTCAGTTTTGGTTTCAGTCCAATTCTAATGAAGGTCACTTTCAGATACTAGAGGACACTAACAAATGTCTGGGTTAGAAGTTACAACAGATGAGAGTTTGTTTCTGTTTTCATTTTCCTTTTTAAAAATGTCACTTGATTCTTTAAAAAGAACATGGAAACACTTCTACTGGCTTAATTGGTAAACCTGCTTTTTAACCAAATTTCACCAAACAGTTAGTACATTTAAAATACTCCTTTGGAAGTTATATTCTCTATAAAAAAAGTGTGTGTTCTCTAACAGTTTTAAAATTATTTTACTACATATTTATTTAAAAGAGAAACAAACCTATAAATAAGAACAACAGCAGAATGTGTTAAACTCTTACGGAAAAATTAAAAGAAAAACAAACAAAATTAACATTTTCTACATTAGCTATATCATTTCTTTATAAAAGGCCACCATCTTGATAGGATAAAAATTCCCTCATAATCATATGCATGTTTAAAATAAAAACCTGTTCATATATTCTAAACCAAAAGATATCTGAGAGAAAAAAAAATGAAACAATTGGTTTAAGAACACAAAGGGCTCAGGGATCATACATGCTACATTAGTTTAGAGAAGGTAAGACTATTATATTTGACCCAACTGTAAAAGAAATATCCTAGCAACTTAACTTGTAGCAGCGCCATACCCAGAATGCTATCTGATATCAATGAAAGCTGAAGGTACTCAATATCTTAAAAAGTCAGATCATATCAGCTGGATCTCAATGCATTTTTAAGAGTTAACTTTGTACCCAGCTGACCAAAACAGGGAAGAGATTATAACTCTCATATCTAATACAATGGGATTGAAACTACCATGACCACACAAACAATAAATTAATCTATCACATTTGCATTACTTAAGATTGAATTGATTTGTGCACTGGTAAATGCAAAGTATGTGAACTGCTTTGTACATTTCTCTCCTAATACAGATATAAATCAAACTCTGTGGTAAGCACTGAGATTGGCATACTGCCTTCTGTGCAATTTTGATTATACAGAGAGCTGAAGAGCTGGGAGGTATTGAGAGTGAATCTGATGACACATCAAAAGCTACAAGATTCCCTTCAACACAAGAGTGATTCTATCTTTATCCTGTCCTTGTCCTCTTATGCTGCCTATAAAAAAAGTGTTTTCTTCTTTTAGCAATCTTCAGGCAAAGATTACACCAGACTGACAATCTCTACTCCATGGTATTTAGAATTAGAGAATGCTGATCCAATACGAATAAAATTAAGCCTGTAAATAAGATATATTGTTCCTTCATCAGAGCGGCCAAAAGTATATACAAGATGCTGCTTAAATTAAAGCAAATCTCTAACCGCTTAACCGATGAATTCCTGAGGTACCCATTATTGCAGAATGGTACTAGGCATTAGAAATAGAAGTGTTTGCAAACAGGTAAGATGTGCTAAGACTGGAAATGTGGTCTAGTGGTTCAGCACACACCTGACAATTAAGGGGCATTCTGCCACAGATTTCCTGCAGCACCCTGGACAACTCATTCTCTCTTGCTGCAGATCAGTTCCCCTGTTCTTCTCTGTAAAAGAGGGACAATAATATTTTGTGCTTGGAGGTCTATTCAGGAACAGCACAAAATAATGCATGGGTGGTATTGTTACTGCTAACTAACCCTGCATCTCCATAAGTCAGTGGGATTGCTCATATTAATATATACTCTGAGACATTTTAGATTGCCTCACCTGATACATATTTCTGTAATTACTGAGTGATAAAACAAAATAAACTAGTAATGGCAAAGGAAAGCTAGAGATTTCCTAGCTCTAAACCTGAAAAGAGATTGAAAAGCTGAGGGGAAAGGGGAATAAATGAATGTATTGACATTCAAGGAGTTTTCTGCCATTTTAGTGACAATTTTAAATACTTTATGGATTCGCACTGATTGAAAACTAGTTTATAAAAACTTGAAAAAAATTAACTTTTTCAGCCACAAAGAAATATTCAACCACAATGGTTTTTAAATGAGAAGTCAATCCCTCCCTCCCCCATCTCATCATTAATTTCAAGGAGGAAAAAAAACCCCACAAAATACAAAGTGCAACCAAAAATTCCAAGAAAAATGAAAAAAAAAAAATCCCTTGGCCTAGGTGCTGAATGCACCTAGTGTCATCCAAAACTCACAATGGCAGCAGCCTCTTATTGGAGTCCCAGTCTCATGTTTCATTTCCCCCCAAAACGGGGCTGGGGAAAATAAAAATGATAATGCTGCATCGAACCTGTGCAATGATGCTTGAGTTGCTGTGGACTTGTAAGCATGGGGAAGATTTCCCCCTCCCAAGCATGGGACTAGAACAGACCCCATCTGCTGCCACGCCCCACACACCAGATTCGACCCACCAGCCAGATCCAGCCCAAGGACAGATCTGGTACCACCCATCTGGCCTGTGGGGTGGAAAGACTGGGCACCACTAATGTAGAGGCCAGATCAAGGTCAGAGCCAGCAGGTCAAAGCCAGCATCTTGAATAACTGCACTTTAGGTTAAATACAGTGATTGTAGGAGGTTCAGATTTGTGGCAATGAGGGAAAAATACACAGTTCAATGGAAGACAGAACTGCATTATCTGCTACAAAAAATGCAGTAGACAGATCGCGAGAATAAGCTGAATGACCAACTCTGGAACTCAAAAGATTAGGCTTACTAGATCTGATATTATGTAGGATTTGCACTACACCACATAGAAGAATGCCTTTGTTAAACATCATATACCCTTGATAAACTCGCATCTATAAATCCAACACATCAATCCAAAAAGGACTGGTAACACTACCTTGGCTATAGCATGCATGTAAGGAAGACAAAACCCCCTCCTGCTCCCCTCCC
>NW_017729022.1:134676574-134704624 GCF_001723915.1 Gavialis gangeticus | reverse complement strand
AAGCACCCCACAGTGCCTCTCCTAAATTCACTCATCTCCCAGTGGTCCAGGGAATAAAAAAAAAATACGGGAGTAAGATCTTCAGAATCAGAATCTTCAAAAACAATATGAAAACCAGAAAACAACTTTCAAGATATTGGGGGGGGCAGGGTTTATAAACAAATGTAAAAAAAAATAAAAAAGAAGTATGTACCAGTTTACAAGTTATAGCCAATACTGCATCCTCATTAGTACTGTTCTATCTTTATTTTTCTTTTAAGTCAGTCAGCAAACAAGAAACCATAACAAACACTGAATCAAGATTTTCAGGCTAGAACAAAGATATTAGTGTCAGAGATTATTCTCCTTTCACTTCTCCTGAAATAACTGGAAGAAGGAAAACAAGGACCTTTGATACAAGTAAGCCCAAAAGAAAATGCAGCAGCCAGTAACTTCACTGTTGTTTTCTCTGTCACACTTATATGGCTAATAAAGCTGCTACCCATATGACAGAAGTATCATTTCCCATTTTATAGCTATCAGCCCCTACAAGACGACACAGGCTTTATCTTTCCTGCCACAAAAGGATATGCAAGTGTGTCATAGTTAACCAACTAACTCACACAAATATATACCCCATTGTAAAATCCTAGCAAAGACAAGCCACTACAGTTTCATGGCAAGGTAAACTATGTGAGATCAACCGAATGTGGGTGGAAAAGTACCCAACATCTTCTGGTAAAAACTAAAGGCATTTCATCTCTAAAATTGTACTCCAGGATTGCTAACACTCATTAGTTTTTCTTCTTAGGGGGAAAAATGAAAGAAATACGGTACAAAAGGTCCTTTCTTGGCAAAACAACATAGCCATACATACACTTTGGTATAGAGCACTGGGATTTAACTCACTAGTATGTACATATTAGCTTACTGCAAGCAGTCATGTGAGAACTTCTCAAATTGCACTGGGCAACCTTGTAAAAGTAGAGCTGATCAAAGAGCTAATATTTTTACCACACATTATTTTGATGAAAAGTAAAAATATCTATCAAGCTGTTTCACTGAAAGTATTTTCTTGTCAAAAAGGAGAATCTTTTGGTTGCTACAAACAAAACAAACATTTGGGGGATTTACAATATAAGCTTGGAAAAAATTAATGAAAAGGAAAGGGGTTTTTCCTTTGGCCAAAAAAATCCATTTTCTAGAACAGAAGATTTCATTAAAAGAAAACCCTCAAAACATTGACAGGAAATGCTCTTCTGGGCCTAACAAAGATGGAGGAATAACCTTTATGGACATTAAACTGGAAAGGTGCATAAAAATGTATTTTAAAGAGTACATTAAAGGAATCTCCTTGTCTAAAGAGCTTGCAACTAAAACATAGTTATTGCTGGAATGGACAGTTGACAAGGGACACACATGACAAACACAACAAAAGTTTCATTACACTGAATACCGTGAAGGTTAGGATTACCCGTTTGCTATGTCAACACATTTTTCTATATATTTGAACAAAAATATTTAAAAGATTGTATCCTTTACTGCTGAGCCAGTAAACATGGAGTTTAGTTTTGGGGCATCTGCATCAGATAGTTAGGTTTGTGAACAGACATGGGGAGACTGACTACAAAAGAGTAAGGTTGATTTATAACAGCTGTGCTCTCTGGCCCTGTACCTAGTAAGGACATGACAGCAATAAACAATACTCCATAGACAAAAAAACCAAAACAAAAACAAAAAACAAAAACAAAAAAACTTTGCTTCTCAGTTGCAACTATCACAAAACTCTGGATTGAAAAGTCTCATATGAACATCATGCAGATAAATGAAACCTACAGCAGAATAACCAACATGTGAGGGCAGATTTTTGGTAAAGGGTTGCATGCATCAGTGTACAGTGCAAAGTGCGAAGTTTGTTAGGAAGTATTTTGAGATCCTAAGAGGAAAAGTATTACTAAATGCAATTCTTTGTTCTGATAATGAAATGCTAAATCAGAAAGTCTTGGTTAGAGAATATTAAAGTAGCAGTACTCTTCCAGCTGACCTGCTATAGAGACTTAAACTCAAGCCAACTTCCAACAGGCACCATCTTCCCCACTTAGCGTTGTGCAAATATTACTTCTCCTGAGGAAAAAGTACGTTCTTGGCATCTCATGTTACTGCTACTGTATTTCTGGTCACCTCCACTCTCCTTTTAAGCTAGATAATTCCACTGTTGAGCATACTATTGAAAATGAAGACAAGCCACTCACAGAAACACACTGTTATGGTATTAGGTGAGCTGTAGAAAAGGTACTGAGAGCAAAATTCTGCCCCAGAGAAACCAATGGGAGCTCTGTCATCAACTTCAACAGGGCCAGATTTTCCCCCAGTGTTCAAATTTTGTTTAGGGTTTGGAATATTATTTGGGGAACTATCTGAGGGTTCTTTGGCATTTACTGTAAGCCACTCTGAGCCTTTTGGACAGGACAGGATATGAATCTAAGAAAATTAATACAAGTTTCTCACCTCCATTTATGTTTTTCCATTCAAAATGTAGTTCGTTGTGATATTAAGGCATATATTACGAGTGAAAGACTGTTCATTTCATCATGTATTCAGGCAGTGTTCAACATTGCCTGCAACTCAAGCTACAACAGCATCAGACTTCTTGTTTGCTACAGACCAATATTTCATCTTCTGTTTATCAATTAGAAGCTGCTTCTGGGTAAACAGGCTGGAATGGCCTTATAAAGCAAGTGCTTGCTTCTTTCACTTACTAAAGAACTCTGAGTAAAATTAATTTGATTTTTAATTGTAATTTAGCTGTGTACAGAAATAGTTAGTGCAGTGGTCTCCAACCTTTTTATGGTGAAGATCACTTTTTCTAAGTAAAGAGCACCCCAAGATCGACTGTTAGAGGCTCCACGATCAACCAGTCAAACAACGACGACTGGTTGGTCACCACTGCGTTAGTGGCACAAGACAACCCAAAATGTAATGTTCATTTAAATCAAACTCATTTTCACTCAGACTCAGGAAAGTACATACAAGTAAGGGCTCTAATCCACCTCTATTCAGGACAAAGCGTAAGCTCATGCCTGAGTTCAAATATGCAATGTAAGTACTGCCCTCCATTTTGTATGCTTTGCTGTATCAGGACATCACTGTTGTGATCAATACATTTCAATTCAATTCATTATTAAGGATTCTGGCTAAATGCCATGCTCCTGAAGACACCATAACACACATACACCCATAATATAAATAAGTTTGAACAAGGTAACCAAACTACCAATATTATACTAAACAAAGAGCCCACCAACATAAAAACATTATCAATATAAATACAGTAGTAAATCAAGACATGAATCTATAATATCATTGTACATAGATCCACGATTCAGACAAAATCACGTCTAATGTTAAAACGTATCACTCATATCAGTAATAAAGGTTATTTAAGTCTAATCACCTCAGCCTTGTAAGAGAAAATTGTGAGACAGTTTACTACATTTGGATCTGTTTGCTGTAAAAGCCAGATTCATTTCTCTCTGTTTGAGAAATGTATCATTTTCTGCAAGAATGGTAATAAATAGGTTCTCCTTACATCATCATATAAAGAACATTCTAATACACAGTGGATAGTACCTGCCAAAACTCCTAGACAGGCTGGGCAACATCTTATAGCCCTTGAAATGGAAAATCTACATCCAGCCAGAACAGCTGTGGGCATCTGTTTGGTTCTGAGTCTAGTCAAAGAGGATCACCATTTATTATTGAGATCCAACTGTAAATACCTTTCTCCACTCCAATCTAATTTCCAGAGTGTATATAAAGGGGCAATGAAAGGAGTCCTAGCCACTGCAAAATCATTCTGCCTGGCAATATCTCGTATTCTCTGGAAATCCAAACCTTTTCTATGGGGGAGAAAGATCTTTCATTATCTTTGAGATACTATCCCATCCCAGAAAGTGCAGAAGTGCAGGAAAGAGAAGCTAACCAGGGTGACTGGAGAGGAGGGGGATTGCCAGTATATTCTATGCAGCATAATTTAAGCAGACAAGATGGTAAAAGGGACAAGATTTTAACAGAAATCCTGCCATTCTAATAATAAATATTAGTTAAAATAGAATCCATTCCCATCTCTAATTTTAGAAAAGATGCAGGAGGTTCATAGTTCATAGTTTCATAGTTTCTAGGGTCGGAAGGGACCTGAGCAGATCATCTAGTCCGACCCCCTGCCATGGCAGGAAGAGCACTGGGGTCAAACGACCCCAGTAAGGTGGTCATCCAACCTCCTCTTAAAAAACCCCAGGGTGGAAGCCTGCACCACCTCACTTGGAAGCTGATTCCAGACCCTAGCTGCCCTGACCGTGAAGTAGCACCTCCTGATGTCCAACTTAAACCTTCCCTCCGCCAGCTTGTGACCATTGTTCCTGGTCACTCCTTGCGGCGCTCGGGGGAACAGGGACTCCCCCAGCGCCTGCTGATCCCCCCTAACCAGTTTATAACAGGCCACAAGATCCCCCCTCAGCCTTCTCTTTTGAAGGCTGAACAGGTTCAGGTCCCGCAACCTTTCCTCATAGGACCTACCCTGCTGTCCCTTGATCATACGAGTGGCCCTCCTCTGGACCCTCTCGATGCTGTCCACATCCCTCTTAAAGTGCGGCGCCCAGAACTGGACGCAGTACTCCAGCTGCGGCCTGACCAGTGCCGCATAGAGGGGGAGGATCACCTCCTTGGACCTGCTCGAGATGCATCTGTGGATGCATGACAAGGTGCAGTTGGCCTTCCTAGCCGCCTCCCCACATTGCCGCCTCATGTTCATCCTGGAGTCAATAATGACTCCCAGATCCTTTTCCACCTCCGTGCTGACAAGAGGGGAGTTCCCCAGCCTGTATGTTAAGGGAAGAAGAGCCAGAAGAGACCTAAGAAACTTGTTCTGAGGTATGTCTACATCATTACTAGTGGCATAACCCCATACTTCAGTA
The DNA here is from genome assembly GCF_001723915.1 of Gavialis gangeticus. Classification (NCBI taxonomy): domain Eukaryota; kingdom Metazoa; phylum Chordata; order Crocodylia; family Gavialidae; genus Gavialis; species Gavialis gangeticus. The sequence goes on along the minus strand of NW_017729022.1, from coordinate 134,699,672 downwards.
CCGTATAAGATCTGAGAGGTAACTTTGGCTTTGTCTGCTGATATAGGAGCTTGGACTGATCGTCCTGCTGTGGTTTCACAAATTTTTTAAATAGTCATAGCCGATTGGGCTGCCTCAGTTTTAACTGACTGAATATGATGTTTTCATGATGGAGAAGCTGTGAATAAGACACCCAAAAATCTATAGGTTTTAACAACTTCAAGTTTGGTTCCCCCTATATTCCATGGATATTTCATCAAACAACTTCTCCAAGACATTATTTTGGATTTATCATAATGTATCTTTAAGTTATTTTGGCCACAACGATGCTCAAAAGTTGTAATTGCACTCCGTAATGCAAAAGGAGTTCTTAACAGTACAGCAGTCATCTGCATACATTAAAATAGGAAATCGGGGCTGCTAATAATTTTGGGGGATGAAAATGTGCATCCTGCATATTTCCAATAATATCATTCATATAAAGATTAAATAACAAAGGGGCCAAAATACATCCTTGTCTAACCCCTTCTTGTATGTCATTTTATTGTGTAAGTTTACCCTTCAAGCCCCACTTAACTTGGGCCTATGTATTTTAATAATATTTTATCAACAAATGCAAAAGAGAAGGGTCAATTCCATAATTTATCAGTTTCTCCCAGTTTACTTCCATCTATACTATCAAAAGCTCTTGGCAAGTCTACAAATGCAATATACCATTTTGATTCAATATATTTCAAACAAATTGAATCAAAATGTTCAATGCTTATTAGTCTTTAAACTTCTGTGCTACAGGAATACAGTCGTTCTCCCTGCCCCCTCCTCTACAAAAAAATTGTTCAATGGAACTGCCCTTACAGGGCAGGGAGCCCTCTGCAAAAAACATACCACTTCAGAAACATAAGGTTAAAATTCCCACAAAGAACCCTAAGTCACTTGGTTTAATGTGATTTTGGCTCCTACGTCATTTAGGTGCTTTGGAAAGTTTACCCTGTCTTTTTCCTCTTTAATATGCATCAGCGAAACTGTGCTGGTTGCAACAAAACCTATGAGAAAATGATCTGCTTCCTTTTCTACATCATTAGTCTTTGTATTCCCAGTTTGGTCTCTTTCACATTAAAGAAAAAAAAATGTTTTCCATTATATCATGGCACACTAGAAGCATTTCATTTAACCACCCTTCCATGTGTCTAAGCAATAAAAAGCCCACACCAAGCGACTGCAGTCTCTGCTTTGGGTTGCATAAGAAGTGTAAGAGAAGAAGAAAATTTATAAAGGCCAGCAAAGCAGCTTACCCTAAATACTGCTAGTACCACTAGAGAGAACAACTCTATGCCTGTAAAACTCTCCATCTCAAAGAATCTCTCATTTGTGGGCTCAGTTGCAAAAAAGTCAGGATAGAGTCCAAGATATGGACTTGAATATTTGAGGATGATTATAAGTGAAGCAATGTTCCTAGCAACATTCAGGCCCATGCTTAAGTTTACTCAAGGGCTCTAAGGTCAAGCGGGTATTCATGAGTCCATTTAAAATATACATGTTGACAGGGCAAGGGGTTTTATAACATTTCCAAAAATACTGCACTAAATCCTGCCTCATTATTGACTTCCTATACACATGCTGGTTTATGTTCTAAATACAACACTCAAGCATGGCCCCATCATCACGTATATAAGCCACTGAACATTTTTAAATGGCTGCAGGGGTGCTAAAGTGTGCCACACCCATTGTTAAACACATGGGGACTTAATGCAGAAGGTAGTGAGATATTTGAATTAGAACAGCTCTCCGAGAACCTCTGTAGTTAAAACACCCTGAGCACGTGTATAGGCAGCCATTGTGTTCAAACAAGAAGAAAGAAAGAAGAAAAAGCAAAAAGAGAATATGAGTTGTTAGGTACCCGAGTGATGCTAAACATGATGAGACCCAGACTTCATCAAAGCATTATGAAGTTTGGTGTCATCAAACAACCATTAGTCAATATACCTTTACCTTTTTTTTCTTCCTGAAATACTACCATGTACAAGTAAGATCTTTGCAGTTGGCCCAAAATGGAATCTTAATTATCCAGCTATGCTTCTCCTCTTACAGGTACTGATGTCATGTCAGTGCCAATACTTTGCCTTGTCATATAATTAAGCTATAGGATGCATATTACTAGGACACCTACATTAATATTAAATTGGGACATTAATTCTACTTCATTACTTCACTATTTCTACAGTGACTAATAGTCAAGATGATACATTTACAGATTTAACATTAATCAAACAGATGATGAACTGAAACTACCAGGTGAAATTTATCCTTATTTGCAAAGCTATTATTTTAATTTTGAAGTTAAGCCCCAAGGAATAGATTTAAGTACTATTAAATATAATAAGACTCATCTTCAGATTCCTATGCAGATAAGCCACGCCCATGAGAGTTTTCATCTACATAAAAGCTACATGAGCACTGTGCTGGAACTCATGACAACAAGTTCAACTATTAGTAAGTGAAAGGCAAGTCATCCACCTTCAGTATTGCTTAGTGTAATGCCATAATAGTAAAACATGATGACCATATTACATAGTGACTCCAAGCCTATTCTTCTGGTGTTTAGCTGCCAGTATTTCCAATCACTGACATTATGGTAACAAATAGTCTGCATCTAAGCCATGAAAATGATTTAGCTAATTAAAGATATAAAGGCCTTAGCACTTACTTCATTTAGAGAAAAGATGAAAAATATGCATGTTATTAAAATAAACCAGGTAAAAACATATACATCTTTCAACAGTTTAACCATTTCTGTAGGTGGATGGAATGCAGACCTTCCTTTCCACAGATACAGCATGTCCATGTCCACTAGTCACAAAGAGCACATGAGGCACAGCTCAAATCAAAAGCCTTTGGATCTGGGACATTAATAAAAAGTTGCTTGGTACCTTGGGGGTTGGCCTCAGATGTTCTGAGTGCAATTTTGGGTCTAAAAGAGCATTTTATCAAAATCAAGATTGTTTAAAAAAATAAGAGAGAGAGCATGAAAACACAAACATATTTGTCCACAGATGAATAATAATTAAAAAAAAACAAACAAACCAAAAACAGTGGCACATCCTCCTTAATTATTTCACCCTTCTTATTGAGAAAAGATTCCCTGATGAATGGTGCTTTTTATATACGTATTTGGTGGATTAACTGTGCATCATGCAAAGGAACTCTAAGGCATGTCTGAGAAGTCCAATTTTAGAAACAAGAGCACAAAACTGCTCTGGTGAGCTAAATACAGGAGGTAAGCACAGAACAAAACTCAGAGCAAAAACCTCAGAAGCTTCTGAAAGGCAAGAAGTGATAATTTTATTTATGAAAAATCCCAGTGATCCTATCTTGGTATTTCAAGACAAATTGCTGCTGGAGCATTCAATATGCTAAGTTTTTTGGGGGGGGTAAAAAAGGTGAAAGCTTAAACAACACCACTTTCTCCTCTACATTTCTCCGTTTTTCAGCAGAACTAATAAACAAAGTCTCCAATTATGTTAACTATCATTTCCTCATAGTCTCTTTCAGGCAGAAAGAAACAGAGGAAGGGAATGCTAAGCATGCAAAACCCTCCAGGAAGAATTCTTCTTTCTGTGACGCCCATACAAACATGGAGTCGCTCTGAGGAAGTCAGTGAAATCACTTTAGATTTACACACTGGTGTAAACAAGAACAGAATTGTGCAGTGTGCCTTCCCACAGAAGTTTTAATAACATGTATGGATGGCAAGCATGAAGTACCATATTGTTTGCCTCTAACAAGGGGCCTGTGTTAGATCGCACTTAGCCATGGACTCAATGTGTCCTTGTTAGCACAGGGGCAAACTGCATATGCAAACTGCACCCTCTCTCTTAATAGAGGCCACTGTGCCTCAGGTAAACTCAGCCTTGAGGTGAGGAGAGGTAAGGTTTGCATTAACATCCTCCATTTTGGCTCTCATTGATGAGAGGTAACTAACTGAAGCTTGGAAGCTGCAGCTTGGAGAGGCTGCCTGAAGGACATCAAATCAGCATTGCTCAGCCTGACCCAGTAGGGACCTAGACTCTTGAGCCTGTTCAGAAGCTGACAGTAATGAAGAATATGGTTGCTATCTTGGAGACTGGAATATCTTTCTTGTGTTGATGCTCCATGATCTGAACTGCTTTCCAGCTCAACTTCTCAAGGGCAATGTAGAGCCCTAAATAACCAATCTGACTATGTGCATGATCTGCCTCTGTTGGTCCTGCAATACCAACCACCATGGAGATGGGGTGCCCTGCTGTTCAATAGGCAGCAGACAATTAGCAGAGTGTTTCCAAAAATACACTTGATTTTGAGTTTAAATTCACTGATGTCTAAGTTGTAATGCATTGCAAATTCCATCTCAAAAGCCTATGAAAATAAGAAAGTGTAACTGCATAAGGAAATGGACAGGATCTTAGGTGGGATGGGGTATGGGCTTCATTTTTGTAAATCAAGTATGGCTGGATGATTTTTAGTGGCAAAATTGTTGGGTACTTTATCTAGCATTACAATAAGGACTAGGCAGCTTATGCTAGATTGAAGTCCCATTGTGGGCTGTACAAACACTAAGACCAAAGTCTGCACTTGAAAGTGTTGCTGCTATTTCTGTAACAGCAAAGCTTCCTGGTATAGGCAATTATACTGGCATAAAAGTGTTCCTACCTGTTTAGTTTTACCATTCAACAAGAAAAAGCTATACCAATAAGCACTTTTATGATGGCACAATTGTCTGTGGGAGGCTTTTTCAACCTACATCAGATCACCCTAGAGTCCTGAAGGAACTCGCTGGGGTCATTGCAAGTCCCCTGGCGCAGCTTTATGAACACTCGTGGTGCTCTGGAGAGGTGCTAGAGGACTGGAAGAGGGCCAACGTGGTTCCCATCTTCAAAAAGGGGAGGAAAGAGGACCCGGGGAACTATAGGCCAGTCAGCCTTACCTCGATCCTGGGCAAGCTGTTCGAGAAAATTATTCTGGCACGCATCCAGGAGGGGCCAGCAGGGAACGGCATGCTCAGGGGCAACCAGCACGGGTTCATCAGCGGCAGGTCCTGTCAGACCAACCTGGTGGCCTTTTACGACCAGGTCACTAAATCATTGGATGCAGGGGTGGCAGTGGATATAGTTTTCCTAGACTTCAGGAAGGCTTTTGATACTGTCTCTCACCCCATTCTCATTAGGAAGCTGGGGGACTGTGGCGTAGACACCCATACAGTCCAATGGGTCGCCAACTGGTTAGAGAGTCGCACCCAGAGGGTGGTAGTGGATGGGTCCTTCTCGACCTGGAAGGACGTGGGAAGTGGGGTCCCACAGGGCTCGGTCCTTGGGCCCGCCCTGTTCAACATCTTCATCAGTGATTTGGATGAGGGGGTGCAAAGCACCCTGTTCAAGTTTGCTGATGACACTAAGATGTGGGGGGATGTGGGCACAATAGAGGGGAGCAACAGGCTACAGTTGGACCTAGATAGGTTACAAGGATGGGCGGAGGAGAACAGGATGGGGTTTAACACAGACAAGTGTAAGGTGATGCACCTGGGGAGGAACAATCGGCACCATACATACAGGCTGGGGAACTCCCCTCTTGTCAGCACGGAGGTGGAAAAGGATCTGGGAGTCATTATTGACTCCAAGATGAACATGAGTCGGCAATGTGGGGAGGCGGCTAGGAAGGCCAACTGCACCTTGTCGTGCATCCACAGATGCATCTCGAGCAGGTCCAAGGAGGTGATCCTCCCCCTCTATGCGGCACTGGTCAGGCCGCAGCTGGAGTACTGCGTCCAGTTCTGGGCGCCGCACTTTAAGAGGGATGTGGACAGCATCGAGAGGGTCCAGAGGAGGGCCACTCGTATGATCAAGGGACAGCAGGGTAGGTCCTATGAGGAAAGGTTGCGGGACCTGAACCTGTTCAGCCTTCAAAAGAGAAGGCTGAGGGGGGATCTTGTGGCCTGTTATAAACTGGTTAGGGGGGATCAGCAGGCGCTGGGGGAGTCCCTGTTCCCCCGAGCGCCACAAGGAGTGACCAGGAACAACGGTCACAAGCTGGCGGAGGGAAGGTTTAAGTTGGACATCAGGAGGCGCTACTTCACGGTCAGGGCGGCTAGAGTCTGGAACCAGCTTCCAAGTGAGGTGGTGCAGGCTCCCACCCTGGGGGTTTTTAAGAGGAGGTTGGATGACCACCTTACTGGGGTCATTTGACCCCAGTGCTCTTCCTGCCATGGCAGGGGGTCGGACTAGATGATCTGCTCAGGTCCCTTCCAACCCTAGAAACTATGAAAAACAATCATACCTTTAGCAACCATTGCTGTCATGATAAAACTGAAGGGTAAGAATTGACCAAAGAAAGAAATCAGTCTCTGCTCCAAAGACCTTACTGTCTAAATAGATAAATGGATGTAGAATGAAAGAGAAAAGTTTTGTTATTTTTTTGTACGTACTGGGAACAGAGTAATCTGTCCAAGATTAAAACAGAAGTTTGTAGCAGAGCTCAAATGTGAAGCCACTTCTGCCAAGTTGCCCACAAAGCCAGCCTGTGTCTCTATAAAGCTCTGTATAACACTGAACAGTTATTTTAAGTGATGGCAATGGGCTTGAATCTTTAGGCAGGTGCTTTTCACAAAAAATCAAAATAAATAAGTTTAAAGTTGATAAACACTATAAAAGACAAGGTATACAAATCTCCTCAGTTAACAGTGAATCCATTAAAAAAAAAAAAATCTTCCCCTTTATTTACTAGGGAAGTGCAGCATCCCTAGTAATCAGAATATTGATACCAATTGATATTGGGCTTATTCATTCTAACGCTAGTGTGTTTTGCCCAGGACATTAGTCTTGCCAACAGCAGAAACAATGGAAAAAACATTGCCTGAAAAATTCTTAGCTAACCAAACTCACTGGAGACTGGGGGAAGAGCTCTATTAGCCTGAATCCCTGTTGCCAGACTGTCCACATCACAAAACTATATATAAAAGAGCACACACGGGGGCTAAACTAATGCCAGCCTCAAAAAGGCAGTTACTCAGGAATCTGAATCCTCTTCCATTCAAAACATTTATTTGAATGAGTTTAAAGTAAAATTAAAAATGCCTGGGATTGACTCTGTTAGTGGGTAAGGGATGGGAAGCTTCCACACTCACAGCATGGTCAGGAACTGGCATGGCTCTAGCTCAGCCTGCCTATCATGAGAAGCGGGACAGCAGAGGCAGCTACAATTGAAAATCTGTGCCATCCAGGTTCTAGGCATTTTGGACACCCCTCACCACCATCATGTCAGGGTAGCTAACATCCTGTTAAATAACGTGCTCTTTATAAGCCAAAACAAGACCTGATGGTATGTTAGGTCAGGGCCTCAATCCTTGGGCTGCAACCCAGCCAACGTGGCCACTCATCTTGGCCTGCCACCCCACAGCTGATCACGCAGGCTGGCCTGAAGCCTCCAACACAGCTTAACCCTCTACTCATTCCTCGTAACCAGAGCAGCAAGCCAGGTCAGCTGACCCCCCCATGTAAGCTTTTCACCGGGACAAGAAATATCCAAGCAACAGGGCTCAACCTAACCCAAGACCATTTCACCATTCCCTCTGGCTTGTTCCTCAAGCTTGATCTCCCGACTTCTTGACTTAGCTTACTCCTACATCCCACTCTTAGACTGACCCCCTGGCAACTTTGGTGGGCATTCTTCTCACAATTTTACTTCCAGATAACTTATCAGCCTGGACCCAGAAATGGAAAGGCAGACACCCTCTCCTGGAAGATCAAGTATGACAGACTTGTCACAAGAGCCATACAAATTTATCCCTACTCTGAAGTCTAACTTCACTGGCACCATGTTGTCAAAAGACCACCTCTCCCTCCTCTGGGCTGCCACTGGAGAGAAAGTATCCCTAGAAGAGCAGAACATCTTCATGAAATAACCACACCAGGTCCTGGACAGGCTCATATTTATCCAAGGGACGATGTACATTTTCCCAGATCTGATTAAACTAACTATCCTCCACCTGAGCCATGACTCCCCGCTAGCAGGCAACACTGGAACCAAGAAGAGCTACCACCTTACTGTTTGCTACTTTTGGTAGCTATGACTGTGCAAGATGGTTCAGGCCTTTGTCAACACTTGCGATGTTTGTGCTGCACCCAGAGACCCCTTCAGAAGCTTTGTGGACTCTTCTCCAACCTCTTCCCATCTCAATTTAGCCATGGCCTGCAATCTTCCTGGGCTTTAGCATAAGGCTGCCCCACATGGTACGCCTCCACAGCCTCCTGGTCTCCATCATATCAAATCACGGGGCTCAAAATCATCTCCTGGTTCTGGCACAAAGCCCTGCATCTTCTACTGGGAGTCTGTGTCCTTTTTGCATTGGCTTACCATCCTCAGACAAATGACCAGGCTGAGAGGACCAATCAGGTCTTAGAACAATACCTTAACTTTACCTTAATTTTCAGCAGGATAATTGGGTCTCACTCCTAACACCTGCTTAATTTCTATACAACAACTCCAAGCATGCTTCAACTAGGCAAAGCCTGTTCTTCACAAACTATTGGTTGCATCCCATCTTACCAAAGACTCTGATAACTCAGTGGCTATGGTATGGGTATGACACGATAAAAAAGTCCAGGAGAATTAAAGCAGCACTTGGAAAGGGCAAAAGAGACTATAAGCAGCAAACAGACCAGCACCACCAGCCAGGGCCCAACTACTCCATGTGACAGAATGTGTGGCTGTCAACTAACCACCTTACCGACTAATGGTTCCTTGGCCCATTCTCCATAACCTGACAAGGAAACCTCGTAGCTTTTAAACTGCAACATCCCTGGACACTAAAGATCCACCCAATATTCCACATATCATTACTCAAGCCCCACTCAAGCATATTCTATCCCACACCATACCTAACCACCACCACCATGCATAACAATGCAGTGACAGGAGGAATACACAGACCATGAGACAGACAAAGCGGGAAGGTTCGCTACTTAGTAGACTGGGACAGATACAGTCCTGAATATCTCATATAGGACCAATGGAAAACATCTATGCCCCAGAATTACTAAAAATATTTCCACTGGGACCACCACGAGAAGCGAGGGCCAACGGCCCCCCAAAGCTGCTGCTGAGTGTATATGGAAGGGGTGGGGAGAGTTTATATCAGGCCATGGCCTTGAACCTGTGGCCTTGATCCAAATATACCTGCTTATCCTATCCTGCCACTCTATGGTAGATCACCCACACTGATCCAAGCTGACTTGAAACCTCTGGCAGGACACAATCCTCTGCTGTTCCTGGAGGGGCCAGACTGAGTCATCTGATCTTCCATTTCCGCTGCATAAACCCCTGTACAGAACAGGAAATGTCTGGGTAATAGGACTTAACCTGACCCAAGACTGCTTTGCCATTCCCTCCAGCTTGCTCCTTGACTCTGCTTTCTGCTTGACTTCCCAACTTCAACTTCTTGACTCGGCTCACTTCTAGGTCCCACTCTCAGATCAACCCTCTGGCTTCCTGACCATTTGTCCTTAGATTCTGCTGACCCATCCTGACCCTGGTCAGCACCTTGATCCCTGAGTAGCCCAAGAGCCGGCCACCCATGTCCCAGCATGACAAAGTGGACTTATCTCAAATCAAAGTCAAGTCAGCACAGCTTTTGGGATACACCTCATATTATCTCCTGGCAAAGTTCCCAGGATTCCCTGCCCTTGGAGATGTTAATGCCCATGCAAATAAAAGTTTTGATCCAGTTTAGAAGCAAAGAGCCACCATGTCATTTCTGAAGCAAACCAGGCTAGTTGCCAGGTTATTGTATATGACACAGCACAGTCTGAATCTAGCCTTTGGGTTGGAACCAGAGATCAGAAGGCTCTTCCCGCAAATAGTACACAAATTGCCTACTGCTGTTTGAGGTGAGCACCCATCACTCCAAGGGACTTGTTCTGATCATCTATCAACAGAAATACATTCAATATAACTGTTTTATACCTATCGGGCCAGGAAGCAGTAGTCTTCCCTCTTTCAGAACGTAACCACTTGATCTGCTACAGTACACTCTAGATAGGTCTATATCATAAGGGTCAGATAAAAATGCCAACATACAAGACAAGATCTAATTTAGGGACTTAGCATGACACGGCTGGTTTTGGAATAGTGTTTGGCCTGCAGCAACTCCCATAGTGAGGGACAGGAGCTGCTGAGCACTCTCTCTAAACCAATTTGGAAACTGAAGTAGGCAGCAAGAGCTACAATTCTTCAGTAGAGAGAGCTGTCTGAGCTGAGAGCTCAGCTCCCAGAGCTGCACTAGCTTCCAGCTGCCTTCCTCAAGCAGCTGAAGGTGCCACTTAGTTCCAGTTCAAGCACTTGAACTCCAGTCTTGACATGTACAAGAGGGATCTGCTAGCAAGAAAAGCTTCTCAATATTACTATTAACTCCAAAATAGTCTGCATTGACCAATGCTGATGAATGCAAGGTGCTACACCTCAGGAGGAATAAATCAGAATGAACAATAATAAATAATAACAATAAATAACATAAATAAAAATAATAATAATAAAAAATATAAATACAAAATGGATGACACCTGACTGGATAGCAGCACTACAGAGGAGTATCTGGGAGTCTTAGTGGATCACAGACTCAATACGAGTCTGCAGTGTGATGCAACGGCACAAAGTGAATGCAGCATGGGGATGCATTAATAGAAATATTGAGTGCAAGACACTGGAGGTGAATATGCCTCTCTACTCAGCACTGATTAGTCCTCACCTGGAATACTGTGTGCAGCTGTGGACTCCAAATTTTAAACTGGATGTTAGAAGGGGTCCAGAGGTAGATGACAATTGATAAAGGGCTTTGGAGGCAAGTCATATAACCAGAGGCTGAAGGAAATAGGCATATTCTCAGCTTACAGAAAAGACGCTTAAGCGGGGACATCACACAACTGAGAGAAGAACTGTAGAAAAACACTCAATGATAAATGTTTCTTAAGTACCTACTCCATCTTTGTAAAGAAGTCTTACTTTATAATCCTTGGAGCACAAAATTAAAAGTCCAGCCTCTCAGCACCCACCCTCCTCCTTCTGCAGTCCCAGGAACTCATAAGGAAGGTAAGACTGAGAGGCACCGATCCTGCACATGGTTAGAAAAAGAGCTGGATCACAGGTGGACTTATGGAGAAGTACGCTCATGAAAAATCACATGACAGATGCTGCAATGAATGCCCCAGACTGCAGAAGGGCACTGCAGAAGGGCTCTGTGAAATGCTACATGGGCTACTGAACTCTTCATGCTGACTGCTGGACTAGGGTTCTGTGAAACAACTCTTTACACATTGCATCATCAGGAAAAAGCAGAGGATAGCTCTTTTTATCCCCCTACATTTGCCCAGGGAAAACTGGGGAAAAATGGTTTCAACAACTAACAACACATCTGTGCATTTGTTTTCTTTTTTCAGGTAGAGCCTATTGACAGAGCCAGCATGACCATTTGGATAAAGCCTGATATCTCTTATATTTGCAAAACCTATTAGGCTGATTAACGAAGTCATTTCTGGTTATTTTAATTCAGTCAATTGCCTAACACATTTTTTCAATCAAATTTGGATCTGTGCCAGTGATGTTTGCTAACAAGGTTCTCTGTCCTGATTTTAATAATTAAAATGTCAATGCACTTTAAGTACTTGTGCACACTTTATTTAAAAAAGGCTGTGGTATTTAATATGCACAAAGGTGAAACAAACAGTTATAAAATGCTACTTAGAAAACTAATTTTTTCTTCAGAGTTTCATTAACTTATCAGTTTTGAGCAGAGTATGGTTTTATCAAGTGTATCTACAGGATTTAAATAATCATTTCTCATATTAGCATTTTATTCACAAAACAATGTTATCAGCTTGGGGCCACATACTACCTTTAATCTGTGGAAAAACTTCCACTGATGTCAATGAAACTTGTATGTACAGATTAGGAACAGGATACAGCCCTTGGGGGACTATCTACAAACAATACTGGGGGAAGTTAATCCTGAAGTACTGTATAGTGTTAAAATGGATTTGCTAAACTTCATTAACCCCTGTGCAGACACTCCAATTCAGAATTACAACATGACCTTACTCTAATTTGGCTTACTTCATTTCTAAGTTAAGCAAGCTAAACTGAAGTTAGGCCACTTCAATTCTGAATTAGTGATTTAATGCAGTTTAATCCACTTTACACTTTCCTTAGCGTCCCCATGTAAGAAAGCCCCTAAAAGCTATACACTTCACACTCCTACTTCGATTAAGCAATTTCTTGCTTTATCATGCAATAGTTCTGCTTTTTGCTTGAAACAATTAAAGTCTATGTATATCAAAATGGGGTCCTTCATGGGCAAATTATCCAGATTGAAAGCAAGCAGAACGTTTTGGCAGAGACTTCCCATGAATTATAAATAAGGACTGGGGGAAAAAAAGGAGTTCTTAGAGCCAAATGAGTGATGTGAAGTTATTTCGTTAAGGTAGGGTAATTTCTACTTCAGTAGAGAGCCCACTTCTGCATTTAATACATTGGGCAGATTTTCAGTTGATAGACTGAAGCCGGTTTAAGACTTTCAGCATTTAATAGAGCCTTTCAAACTAATTTTAATTCAGAAAAGGCAAGTAATAACAGTTATTTCATCAGCTAATCGCTTAGAAGAGAGAAGGCACTTAGAAATGCGTTGAAAGGAAGAGTTGACACACATGGTCTCTAGAGTACTAAGCAAATGGATACTGTCTTCTGCAATTACCATTGAGAAAAGCAAAACGGAATTCCAAAATGGATGCTTCAGTATTCTCTAAGGCTCTGGGTTTTGATTGTGTGTATAAAACAGAAGGGGAGGCAATTTACTGAGAGGCAGCAGAAGACATGGAAAGAAGCAAAGTACCTGCAGGTCTTAAATTTGATAGGTCTTTTGGGCAACTATGGTGCTATAAAATATGTGGTCTTTATAAAAATAATGCTGTACGTGAAGTTCCTAAATACAATTCTACATAAACATATATACAAATATATGAAACAGAATTTAGGCTTTACGAAGGCTGCTACATATTACGCATCTCTTTTCTATAATAACGTGCATCCCTTTGTTATCATACAGACATAGGTGGGGATTTAAAAAGAACCCTAAAGAGGTAATGGATCCAATTTCCACAGAATTTCACAGAACCAATTACGGTTCCTTTAAAAATGTATGCATAGGGTCACTTTTCCTATGACATTTTTGAGAAAGAGGGAATGGAATAAAGAAAACAGATAAGAATGCCTTTGTGATACATTCAGCAAAACAGAGAAAAATGGGATTGGAAAAAAAAAAAAAAGCAGGATTTTAGGTTGAGATTTTCTAAGCCCTAGATTTGAGATACTTGATTCTTGCCTAAATGTAAACATATGAGCAGCCCCTCTGGCTTTAGGCTGGCTTAAGTATTCTGCAGAACTAAAGCCAAAAATTGTTGTAAGTGCTGTGTTCCACCAACCTTCCTGGATAATGCTAATGTTTGTAAAGGGCTTTAAAGATCTTTCAGTGCTAGATGCTAAGAAAGCCCACTTTAAAAAAAGTGTGAGAATTTTCCAGATGGACTGATAATAGAGAATTTTCCTACTGTGGAGTAAATTCCACTCTCAAAATTCTGTCTTCGTCTCCCACAAAATTTAAAAAGTTTTTCAATTCTTCCTACCTCACAAATTACATCACTGGCCACCAGTGGCCATTTGCAAAGTTTTTAAACCATGGCAGAGAGAGACTCTAGCTGGCTGCAGACCAATTTTCTCAATGGTGACCTGCTGAAATTACCATGGAAAGAATATTTCCATCAGAATCGCCACACAGGAAGTTCTTTGGCAAATCAAAATATTTCTAGAGGCAGCTTCCAGTCTATAATATCCATCAACATTTCCCCTGCATATTTGATTTGCCATGACTGTTGAACATTTGGAGAGACTTCAACATTAATTTATTCAACAGTAATATCTGAAAGCATGTCAAACCAATATAATAAAAGTACACAGTTTGCCATCTACAAGAGAGGCTGCTGGTGACAAAGTCTAGTAATATATCATGAGGTTCTTGGAAGCTACCTAATCTTTTAAAATCCTTCCAACAAAGGGGTGTGCAGAGTCGTCCTACTATACATGATGAACTGAGGCACAGAGACCAGTGTTACAACATTTTAAAATCTATTTAGGTGTCTATATAAGCAGGCAGGCGAACTAGTGAGATTTTTCCAAGAGGTAAGGTGCTTTCAAAAATACAACAAAGGTTAGGTGCTTTCAAAAAATCCACCAAATCCCATTAAATATCTGGCTCTAAATGGCTGGCCTAACATCACACAGAAAGACTGCATAGAGTCATGAACTGAACTAAGGTCTCAAGTCCCAGACTAGCTTCCTGATCACTCAAGATCCTTCCACTCCTACTACAGAAAAAAGTGGGGGAGAGGGAAGAGAGAAAGAAAGGAAGAACAATAAGATATTCATCTTAGTAATGCAAGATTAAAAAAAAAATCAGGCCTTTTATATGAACAATGATAGCATGGTTATCAAAAGTAATAACAGCCTACAGCTACACAAGGTGGGCACAGCTTATGTGAAGTGTGCAACTCTGAGCACAGTGGAGCTGAACCTGGTTGTGATAGCCTACTTAATCATATTTGCACACTAGTGAGTAAAAAAGAAGTAGTATACACTTAGATGTATTAAAAAGGTTTAAACTGTCTTCCAATTAATCCCACATTACCTGCTTTCAAATTAAAAAAAAAAAAATGGACTGGATCAAATATTGGACTGTTCACCAAATTCTGACAAGGACCCTTTGGAGTCTAACAGGAGTTGGCACAGCTAGTGCTAGGGAAAGGAAGGGAGGAAGCTATAAAACAGTAAGTTTGGTGGGATTCATGCTTCCTTCTCCTAGCCCTTCATGGTTCAATGTGGAACAGAGGAATACAGAAAGAAGCAATTAAATTTAATAGCAGTTTTTAAGCATAAATGTTTATGATAAGGAGGATGCATGACCAATTAATGTGTGTTCAAGTAGGTATCAAAATCAAAAGGAAAGAGGTGAAATTAAGAGCTGAGCTGAGATTGCAGATAAATACATGAACTCCAGGGCAAGTAGGGGCAGTTTGTCTTGGTGGGGAAAGCACAATGATTGTATATAGAACTAAGATTAGCTGCAAATGGTTTGGGTACCAAAAAATAGAGAGTTGTGGGTAGCTGCAACAGCTTAACCTCCAACACAACACCTGTGGGCCTCAGGTTTTAGTGTCATCTTATCTGATCTGGTATAAGAGTCAGTTTTCCCTAACAACCCTCTAGATTGAAAGAGGAAGCAGGGAAGGGTTATTCAATTTAGGGCACAAGAATTGGCTCACTAAATTAAAGCCAAGCTGCTGGACTACAGAGAGAGAGGGAAAGAGTCAGTCTGGGGAGATGATGGTCAAGGCTTAAAGGCAGGATAGAATGCAACTTGAACCACCTTTGTTTCAGAAGACTGGCCAAAGCTTGGAAATGGAGTACTACTTGGACTAACTGTTCTGTTCTAGGAGAAGGAAAGCCATTGTGATTCTGTTACAACCCTGTGCAGGGAAAGACCTGGCTCGATTGATCTGTTGGTTGCCAACACACTTCTAGGAAGGGAAAGACCATGCAACAGTATACCTACTGGGGAAATTAAGTCAGTTCATTCTACTGAGTGGTGCTTTAGGGTGGGATCCAACTCAGAAAATGTTTGTATCTCTGTACAGGACTTGACACAGGGGAAGGCAATATACAGCCCGCAAGCCAGATTTGGGCCACCAGGTGATTTAATCTGATCCACGGGAGCCCACCAATTAATTGTACCCTGTCTAGCCCATGTGCTTTTCTTCCACCCTCATGTATAGGAGAGCCACCAGCACGCACAGCTTCCAGGAGGGGCTGCTGCTGCAGCTGCTGGGGGACTTGCTCAGTTTTCCTGGCCTTCAGCAGCTCCTCCTCATGTCTCTGCTACAGCGCTCATGCCAGGCAGCAGGTACAGAAATAGTGGCAGGCAGGGGGAAGCTGCAGCTGGGCAGGAGCATGGGGCTAGGACCAGCAGGAATGCAGAGCCTGGGGCCATGCCCAGCAGGGTGGCAGCAGCACTGAACTTGGTTGGGCAGGGTGTGGGCGTGTGGGGTTTGAGGGATATGAGGGAGGGTGGGAGGCTGTGGGGACCTCCAGAAGATCCCCCCCCAGGGAACACAGCCCCTGCCACCAGTGGCAACAGCAACAGTGGCAGGCCCTTGGAATGTTCATGGCCCATGCAGCCACAGCCATAGCCTCCCAGAAGCATGTGGCTCCAGCCAGCTTTGGGAGCTGCACACTGTTGCAAGAAGCAGAGCCAAACCAGCCTGTCTGTGTTGCATGGGGTTCACATGTAGCTCCTGGGACTCGCACACTACCAGGTAGAAGCCACATGCAATGGACCTGGTGGCCTGGCCCTGCTCCCTGCCATAACGTGCAGATCCTGGGACTCGTGTGCCACAGGGAGGAAAGCCCCACACAATAGAAGCAAGTGGGGCTGGTTCTAGCTTGTATTGCTACCATGTGCAGCTCCAAGAACTGGCTGGAGTCGCATCCTGCCAAGTGACTGTGTGGGCCATGAACACCCTGACAGCCCACCACCTGTTGCTGCTGCCACCAGCAGTGGAATGGGCTATGCACCATAGGGGGGAGCATTTGGGGGGCTCCCTCACCCCCGTACCCTCCCTCACACTCCACAAATCCCCCTACATTCACACACACCCAACATATCCTACACCATCCCCACACACAGCCAGGTTGACAGGTGATGGCCACTAGAGTGGCCATCACAGAGGACATTCCGGTTTTCTGCTACTCTGTCCTTTCTCCTCTATTGATACAAAACCCTATTTATCTAGGTTAACTGGACTGTCCTTTGTGATGGCCACCCTACTCCTCACAAACCCGATACATATACCCACCCCCCAACCACACCCCAGACACAATACACAAGAATAACAACTTTTTTGAGCTATTATGCAATCATCAGGTGGATATATTTCTTGCTGGAGTCACTTAATCCCAGCTGACTTCCTGCCTGTGGTGGGGGGTCTGGACCCGATGATCTCTTGAGTTCCTTTCCAGTCCCTAATGTCTATGAAATCTCTATATACACAACGCAAATGCACATAAATCAGGACCATTTTTTTCTTTTAAAATACATTATAGTAGATGGTTGACTTTTTTCCCAGTTCCAAGATGGCAACCCCCCCCACCTCCTCCTGCCAAAAGGAGAACTTCTGGGGGCAGGGGGAGAGATTTCTGATGGCAAAGGTCAAAGATCAGGAGGCAGGACTTCTGGGCCCAACACGGTGACCAGGAGGGGTGGGGAACCTGTCAAGGGGCAGGGCTACCATTGCAGCCCTTGACAGCTCACCAAAACTTATTAAGGGGCCCTCCACCCAAAATAACTGCCCTCCCCTGACCTAGCACAATGGGCACCCATACGAGAGCAGAGAGGCTGCTCCATCACACTGTAATTAGAGTGCGTCAGAGCAGGCTCAATTAATAGAGTCTGCTGGAACACGGTAATTAAAGCATTCTAGAAGACTCCAGCATCTTGTATATCAGCATCTCCACACTTAAAAATGGTAGCAAGGGTGCTTTAAATAAAGCTCGTTGAATGAGCTTTAAATTAAAGCGCCCCTGTCACCATTTTTAAGCACGGGGATGCCGATACATGCAATACTCCAGGTGCTTTAATAATAACTACTCTAATTAAAGCACCCAGACCCCACTTCCTTCTGGAGCATGTGTATAAACACCCAGTAAGCCCCCCATCTTTGGTTGAGGTTCCCAGGTGCTATTATAATAAAGTGTGCCTTTGTATGTGGTCCTGTGAACTGTTTCATGGAAAGCCATGCTAAATTTATTAGTTACAGAATTAGGGAAAGCTAGAACCTAATTATTCTGACTCGCTCCCATGGTTCCATTTGGGTCACTTAACAAACCAATTCACAAGGCCAAGTTCAAAGGCAATGACCTATCCTATTTGACAAAGTAGGCTGCTGCCTACAAAAGCTCATGCATCTCTGAACCATATACTCAGAAGTCAGGCAGAAAGAGGGTGGCATCTTAGGCCCCTGGCACATATTCATTTAAGGATGCAATGGGATCTGAATCCTGATCCCAACAAACATACCTCTTGCCATGACACACATGCATGACAGGATGCACAATTTTGGGCTCAGAGATCAGATCCCAATTGCACCATTACTACTTTCCATGGCATGGGTAGCCCATGAGGCTGCAACTTGAAAGCCAGGTCTCCACAGCCCAAGCTGGACCCAAGCATTCTTGGGCCTGGGACTGACAATCAGCTTGTATTGGGTCCCCACCACAAGACTGCAATGGAGCTGGTTCCAGATTGCCAAGCAGTCGTAGCCCCAAAACTGCATCAGGGTCAGTTCAAGACCCTGGTGTGGTCCTGGCACTAAGATCAACAAGTTGCAGACCCCTGTTGCTCCCAGTCCTGGGACCACACTATCAATTGTTAGTCCCAGCTGAGGGACTGCATCAGAGCCAGTTTAAGGCTCCTGTATAGTCCAAAGGCTGGGACCAATAATCAGCTGATTGTTAGTCCCAGCCCCACACTGGGGCCACCTCAAAGCTCCTGTGCAGTCCTAGGGCTGGGACTGCCAATCAGCTGATTGCCAACCCAGCCACAGGACCACATGGGAGTCTCAAGCTGTGACTGGTTACCCTACCACAAGTTCAATTTAAGGCATCATGAAACCAGCCACAAAAATATTATGCATCTTTTGTAGAATATTTGTGTAGCTGGTTTCCCATTTTGTTTCATCATTAATTGTTTAAATATATGGTAGGATTGCTATTTATGGAGCACTTGACAGGCTAACTGTGTTTTAATTGTAACATTTGTCAGGGGCCTTAGAGACTAACATAGCTAACCACCTCACAAAAAAGAAAGGAAAACATTGTGAGCATATGACACTTTAGATCAACCAAGAAGAGCATTTACATTGGAGTAAGCTAGTCCCCTTTGAGAAATAACTTCCCCTTTGCATTCAGATTACATGAATTTCCTGTTTACATCATATTTTTAGGCAAACAAAGCAGCTACCCTTCTTTTCCAAACCTGTGCACTCTTGGTATAAATTTTATTTAAGCAGCAGAACTGAAAGCTGGCTTAAGTCTTCATTACGTGGGAGAAGAGAAGTGTTTTTTTGCCACCTGTTATCCAATGCATGGTAACTAAACACATGATAAAAATCCATGGGCCAACAAGATTCTGGTAGTTTTTAACATGTATTGACAGACTGTCCTATTCTGGCTTCACTTTGACTTGCTAACATGTACTAAAACTACCACTGCCATGCCCACATGGGATTTTACTGTTGTGACAATGCACAAAAATAAATAAATAAATAGGAGAATTACCCTTTTGTCCTACCAGGGGCATACCACCAGGGAGTATCTTCCACTTTTGTGGAAATCCTTCTGTAGATTTTGTGTGGCTATTTTTACAATCCTGTAATACTCTTACTCGCTAATAAACTAAAGGCAAAGCCTCATTTGTAACAGAAGTGAGACTGAGCCCTAAAATTTAGGACCCTTGAATTTTTTCAGGTGCAATACAAGAGGACTCTTCTTTAAAGAATTCATTTAATTGCTATTTTAGGCCAGGTCTGTCCAACTTCCAACCACCTCCTCCTGCACCCATAACCTCTCCCTCACCACTACACTGCATGCACACAACTTCCCCCAGCTATACCACATGCCAATTCTCCTGATCCCCTGCTGCACAATGCTTCTCAGGCTCACCCTCAGCTCCCCAGGCTTCCCGAATCCCTGTCCCTGGGGCGATGGGAAGAAGTGGCAGCCAGAGGAGAGAGAAAGCAGCCAGAGACTCTGGGCTCCATTGTAGCGAAAACAATGGAAGGGGAGAAGAGACTGGAGAGGAACCTGGGGGCTGCAGTTTAACACCATGCACAATAGCCCTGGTTTAGATCATGACAGAGATAGATAGTTTTACAGATAAAAACACCAGCTTCAAAATTCCTAGATGCATCACAGACCTCCTGCCTTGGAAAGTCACTCTCTCGCACATAAGGTAAGGTGTCACCTTTGGCCTGTCTTGTCTATGGAGACTATGAGATCGTTGGAGCACAAGCTTTATCTTACTACATTTGTGTGTAATATAGAACAAAACTAGGCTCTGGTCTACACTGTTAGTTAATTATCTGGATACCCAAACCCTACCTAATGGTGCTCCTATGCTCTCAGATTCTGCCACTCCTTAAATAATAAAAACATTATTCCAAAACTACAAACTGTACACATTGCATGCATTCTCTTTAAAAATGTTGAAAAACTTTCCCATTATGGGGCTTCAGTGATCTGACTGAAGGGGGTATCCAATCTCAAAATCTACCTGCAGAAGCCACAAGATCATCTCCAGAGAAAATGCTGCAGAAGAAACTACCTGATGTCTTGGTCCCTCCTCTCAAAAAGCCCCACAAGAAAAAAAAGCATAACTGTCTGTAATCTTGGGAACAGGACACTTTAGAAAATATTGGTAATTTAACAAGTTAGGACCCATCATAACACAACTCAGTAGTTCTGGCGTTTGACTTTTCATAAGTCCTAGGTTCTAGGAAATGACCTACTGAACAGAGAAAGCACTGTACACAACCAACAGAGGAACTAAGTTTAAAACTGTATAATGCAAGTATCACTGACTCCTGGCAGTGACTACGATCATCTTGAAAATAATGCTGTGACAAATTACATTAAATGGAGTCTTAAATGCACCAATGTCTCCAAAACTAGTAGAAAGAAGCTGATGAGTTCTTTCATACATCACAAGCCGGAACTGATTAAATCAGGTCATAAATACGTTTGTCATCTTCCAAATGCCTGCCTATAGGGTTTAACTCACTCCCATTAGACTGGCAATAAACCTCAGAGGCAACAAGTTAAAGTAATCATTGCCAGTGTAAGAGTACTTGGAATCTCTGCTGACAAAGACTATTTCCTATAAGGACCAATGATAACAGAATTAGATATCTAATATGCAAATGCAGATAATATGGAAATTGCATGAAGGAAATAGTGTAACCCCACCTAGGACATCACTAACCTTCCAGTCAGAATACCCACAGGTTGTGTAGGTTTATACTACTATTCAGGAGTACTTTCAGTACAAAAAGAAATGAGCGGGGGGGAAAGAGAAGGCTGTAAACAGGTTCTTTACTCTGCTATTTTGGATAGGCAAATTATCTCTGGTGTAGGCTCTCAGATGGGTTTATTCTACATGGAACAATCTTACCCCTACAATAAACAACCAACCAAGAACTAAAAAACAGCTGTATTTCTCCAGATATTAAGGGAGAGGCAATTTTAGCTCTGGCCTTCTCCCCAGCATAGCAAACTGCCCTCCAGTCTAGTCATAATCTTCAAAATTCACAGTTAATAGAAACTCATGCTCTACAGTATTTGTGAAAAGCAAAAACTAAAGGAACGAATGCAGTCAAGCATGTATCCAGATATGGTAAAGTCTTCCAACCATGAACTCAGTCCAAAGAACTATATCCCTTTGCCAAGACATATCTTTTTCCCAACTCTATTAAGATGACAGCTCTTTCCCATAATTATGTGAGCCAGAAATGATATTCATGCCCTCAGCCTTAGGACAAATGCACCTTTAAAAAACCCCATCATAAATTAATAAACTGTCACAAGCTGCCAAACAATACAAGAGATTAAAGATAAAACCATCAAGTCCAACACCAAGTAATTCTGCCTCACACACATCATGTATCACTGCATGACTTGAAGAGGCACCTAGCAGTGCTGGCACTCACAGACATAGGATGCCATACAACCTATAAATGAGCCAAGTTCAAGCACTGTATCCAACAGCTGAGCTTCCCCACTCTTTTCACTCCACTGTCCTTTACAATATTGTCCACTGGAGGTTAACGTTATTCTCCTCCTCCTTCCAATTACAGAAAAAAACTGAAGGAGGAAAGCAAACAAACAACAAATAAACTAACCAGTCCAGCCTGTCAGACTCTGTTAGCTACATTAATGCTTTCCCTTTTGCTACAGTCACATTAAATCTCACCCTAGATCTACTGCATGAAAGGAAGGCCTCCTGGCTAGTGTCAGTTCATACATTTCTTAACAGTTTGGAAATTCTCAGAGTCTTACATTAAGACACTGTTTCTGCTCAACTGATATTATGCATATGCTTGATCATTTTAATTAATATTATTTATTTAAGCAATAAGCACAGAGGGGAAGAGGCTTATCAAAAGGTCATCTGCTAAATAGTGAAAGCTTCAATTTACAGTTGAGTGCTTTCTAGAGAGAGAATCCTTATAATGTTATTATTAATTGTCCTTACCAGAACCCCACTATAAAAGAAAAAAAAATGCTTGGCTTTATATATTTAAGAAAATGACTCATTTGTACAAGCTAAGATCTCAGTGCATGTGGCATTACAGTGATAACTTAAGATAACATAGATTTCTAAAGGATAAGTTCATGAGATCAATCTAGGTATGTCCTTACAAGGGCTGTTAAAGTAGGCCATACATAATTCCCACTGAAGTCAATAAGAGTGTGGCATGCACAAGGAATGCAGAATCTTCAAAAAGATTATTGATCAGCCAGCTATAGCACAATAATTTTTTTTTTTTAAAGGCAAGGCTGAAATTATGATGGGAAGCCTTAAATGGGTAAGGATTCTGTTGGGGATGATCTATAATCTGCCAACTTCTCATACATATTATAGCATGTACAATAAATTGCCTTCTTGTGGGGGGCAGAAAGGGGAGGAAAACACACCACCTCTTAATATTGTACTGCACCAGGAATCAAATACACAAGACAAAGCAAAAGCAACACAAAGAAAGTTTTGCTCACTTTATTTATTTAAGAATCAATTTATTTATTTAGGGATTTACAGAAAGTAAATACAGATGCATGATTTATTATTCTTGATTGACTTGTTTACTTTCTCTCAAGACAAAAACTAGGGGTCACCAAAATGAAATTAGCAGGCAGTAAGTTTAAAACTAACAAAAGAAAGTGT
>NW_017729022.1:134663735-134676483 GCF_001723915.1 Gavialis gangeticus | reverse complement strand
TCAGATTCCAAAAAAAGGGATTGGACAGGTCTTGGAGGAAAGAGGCATCAGTAGCTATGGAGCATGGGAGTCAGGGATACAGCTTCTAAATCAAAACTCCCTAGGCTTGAAATGCTGGAAGTGAGAGAAAAACGGGGGTGGGGGAAACCCTGGTCATACCCAGGTCACTTTCCCATTCTTTACCCTGTGCAACACAGGATACTTGGCAAGGTATACCTACAGTCTGACCCAGTAAGTGGCAGTTCTTATATTAGTACAGTAGGCCAGAATTGGTGACCTGTGGGCTGCATGTGAGGAGTTAAACTGCAGCTCCCAGGCTCCTTCTCAGCCACTGCTCTCCCTATTGCCCCATCTCCAAGGGCCGCAGGCTCTCTCTCCCTTCTCCAGCCACCAATTCTTGCCTGAAACCCAGTGCGCAGATCTGGGGGCCAGCACCCCCCAAGAAGGGTTGGGGAAATGATCAGAGAGCTGGGGAATCGAACTGGCAGCAGGGGGAATGTTCAGGTCCCTGAACATTCCCCCCGCTCCCAGTTTGCTTCCCCAGCTCCCCGATCTCTCCCCTAGCTCTCTGATCACTTCCCTCAGCTTTTCCCAGGCAGCGTGGGCCCCCGGATGACTTGGGATGACAGCAGGCTGCCGCTTCCGGCTGGGACCGGTGCTGGGGGCAGCCTGTGCCATGCGCCAGGAAGCCTGATGCTGGCCCCTGTTTTGCGATTTTCAAAGAATTATTTTTTCTGCTCTGTGAAAAGCTTCGATATTTCTCTGGTTGAAATTTCAAACACCAAAAAAGAACCAAAGCGCAAAATATTTTAGTTTCTTTTATTTAACAACTTTCATGAAAAACATGGGGTGAGGGGGAGGAAGAAACTTTAGTCAAAAACCTAGTTTTCCCACTTAGAATGTGCCTTCGTAGAAATTTTTCATTGAGCCCTTTATAAGTTCTTCATGTGCTATTAATAAAAAAAAAAATAATCTCACTCTCCCAAAAAACTCAGGATTGGGTAAGGATGTTTTTTTTTTTTTATAGTTGTCAACAACCACCCATGGTTGAGGATGATCACTCAAACAGGTCAAGTAAAGGGTTGTAGATGAGTCCGTTGATGGCTAAGTAGTAAATGCTAAAAAGTTGATGGTTTTTATAGTACTGTGTTTACAGTTCTCACAACTGAAGAAAATTGATTCAATTTTTTTAAGCTGTTGTTTCTTTAAAATCCCATGTCCCTTGGAACATTTTCAATTCACTTTTGTAGAGCAGCTTTCCCTTTGAGCAGGGGTGTCAACCATACAACCTGTAGACCAAATTCAGCCTGTGGGAGCAGCTCACCAGTACTTCGACAGGCTACTGGAAGCCCCCGGATCTGTGGCTGTGCAGATACACCCCTCGCTTACCCAATTCCGCCTAATTCCCAAACCATGCCACTGTCCTCCCCTGGACCTGACAAACTGCCCAACTCCTAACCCATGCTGCTGTCCACCTCTGGACCTGCACTACTGGCCCTGGACCCAGACCCATCGCAACTGCTGATGGTTCCATAAATTTAACCCAGGCGGAGCCTGTGCAGTCCAGATTGGACCCAGGACCTGAGCTGAGTATGACACCTGCCTAAGGGCAATCCACAGCTTTTGGGATGCATAGGGTACTTCTATTAAGGGCACTTCAGTTTGTCACAAGAATGCATTGTGTTAACTCCAGCAGTAAGCATACCTCCATGCAGAATAAGGGGGTTAAGGCCAAGTTTGTTAAAAAGGATTCAGCTTAACGCTTCCCAGATTTAAACTTTCACTCCAATATAACCATTGCTTAAATCAGAAGTTTTGGAGTGCAAAAATTCTTGCTTTTTCTAAGTTTATCTCAAGGTAGAGAAAGAAAGAGTTGGTTCTTTTCCCGCCAGTTGTCAGCTTTGCACTGACTATGCCTGATGTTCATATTAGAAGGCCACTTATACACAATGAGAGTGAAAAGGACACATTCAGCAAAATAGCAAGGAAGAATTTCTGCTCCCGTGCCCACAACTCTTTCAGATCTATCATGTACAATTGGGCAGAACTCCTCCACAGTCCACATAATGGATAGAGTAACCAGAGAATCTCCACGGCTCCTTACTTTTTCCGCTTCAGTTGTGTGAAAACAGCTTGTATTAGGAACAGAAGTTAAGCAGAGCATACTGCATGCTAGTTTTTCTGCAAGATATGAAAAGGATACATCTTACTACAGGCACAGCAGAAATTAAGCATAAGGCTGCATCCTAGTTTCATTTACAGGCCTGGAAGAACCAATCTGCTGGGGAAAAGGCTGATAGAGGAAGAAGACCACAGCATTGAGTGCTACAGAGATTCCAGGCAGTACTCCAGATCAATGAGCAGAAAACAGAGGCTTTAATCTCAGACAGATCCCTAGGGACTGTGTAGATCACACTAGAGGCCTCCGCATTCTCCGTGAAACCCATGAGTAGCAGGTGGTAGGGAGACGTCAGAAGGTGATTTGAAGCTACCATAGTTCTCCCATACTCTTATGGGTGAAAATTTAGTGCTGCACCTCAGAAGAACAGTGCAGAATCTCACCCAAAGTAGCTTAGTGGTTCCACCAGTAAAAGCATCTATAGCTAAAGTGATGAAAACCAGGTTCCATTTTAATTCATTTTCCCATGCTCTTATCTACAGCTGATGGGAATACGGTGGTCCAGCCTTTGCTTGAAGAGGAAGTGGAACTCGCTTGGCCTGCATCTGTTCTCCATTCCATGAATGTTCTACTAGAACAGATTGCTTGACAGGAAAAAGAAATGGACAGAGAGATTTAAAGTAGATATTAAACAAAATTCTCCAAAATCAAGTCCTGAACTTGTACGTACAAGTGTTCATGCTGGAATCATAATTATAAAGAGTTATGTTGATCTGAGAAGCAAACAAACTATAGCAAGGGCCTTACGCATTCATTCAGAAGCAATCTAACTTGAAGTTTAGATACTAAATATATGCAGTTCATTAAGAAACAATTATTTGCAGAAATTACCCATTCAATGATTAGAAACACATGCATCTGATTTTCTCTAACTACTCGTGTTCTATTCACAACCAGGAAAGAAGGCCAAATGCTACATAAGTCATTTCCTCCAAATTATTCACCTGTGACTGGTCACAGGTACTTATAAGCTGCTGAACCATGAGATATCTGCCTGATCCAAAGGTTGCATGGTGATTGGAGAGGAGAGCGTGACAATTCCTACAGCATTCTCAATCCCATTAGCAGCATAGAAAGGTGGAGACAAACTGTAGGAATGAAGTCCAGCTAATTAATGAAAGTCTGCAACTGCATGCACAACACAGAAATGCTCTGTTCACCAGGGAGCCTCTTGGGATAACAAGGAACAGTGGTCACAAACTGACAGAGAGCGGATTTAGGCTAGATATCAGGAAAAACTTCACAGTAAGGGTGGCCAAAATTTGGAATGGGCTTCCAAGGGAGGAAGTGTTCTCCCCTACCTTGGGGTCTTTAAGAGAAGGCTGGATAGGCATCTGGCTATAGTCATCTGACCCCACCGCTCTTTCCTGCCCAGGCAGGGGGTTGGACTCGATGATCTGTTGAGGTCCCTTCCAACACTAGTATCTATGAATCTATGAACACACTACAAAGCAGTGGTTTTCAAACTTCCTAAAGTCACAAAACCCTTTACACATCACATTTCTTGTGGAACCCCTACCCATATGCATGGGGCCAGGCAACCTGGCCCAGCAATGGCGATGAACAACCTCCTGGTCCATTCCACCATTATCCCCAATCTCATTGCAGAACCCATGATCATTAGGGCTATACGAAACTTCGGTCCTTGATTCAACTCAGTGGAGTTCAACTCCAAATCGAAATCAAATCAGAGGACCCTTTAATCTCTCTGAATAGAATCAGAACCCTCTGAATAGATTAGCAGAGATTCAGAAAGATTTGGGGATTCAGACAGACACAGCTTTAGATGTTATTTCTGCATACCTCTAGGTAGCAGGTGGCTCGTGAATGCTGAGATGCATGGAGTGTCCCACAGAAGCAAGGGGGGCTCCCCAGTGCATTCGGCAGCAGACCCAGAAGCACTTCCGGTCCACTTCTGGGTCCGCCAGTTTGCTGCTAAGCACATGGAGGGCCCCTCTGCACTCCTGTGGGACGTTCCATGCACTCCAGCACTGCAGTATTCACAAGCCGTACTGCTACCCTGAGGGATGTAGGAAAAAAAAAACTTTTAAAAGCTGTGTCTGTGTCCAGATTGCTGATTCTCCAAATCAGCATTGAATCTTCAGATTCGGATACAGCTAAATCGAAGCAGGGACAGTGATCTGAATCAGTTAATTGAATCACTGTTCCCAATTCAGCCCGAATCTGAAGCGAACAGGGCCTGCTTCGCACTCCCCTACTGATCATCTACCATGGAACTCCAGGGTTTTGTGAAACACTGTTGAAAGGTGGAACACCAATGAGTGGTTTGAAAACCACTGACATAGATGGAGTTTTTGTACCTCGGATGTTCCAGATTAAAGAACTGACCTAAAGAGATTAGCAGGAGTTGTTACCCAAGCAACTCATCTATGATAACAAGCAAAATGAGAGCTCTCCAGCAAGTCACAAAGATTTTCAGAGCTAAATCCTATTCTACTTTCATATGCAAGAGTAGTGTTTAGTTAGCCATGTAAAAGTGATTTTTTGGCATTACTACACAGTTTGCATTCTGTTTTTCACCTGTGGTGTGTACCTGACAGCAGTAAAATGGAAAGGGGGGGTGGGGAATGGGGGAAGGCGGTAGCCTTCTAACCCAAAAGTAGGACACTTGCCTAGAGAGCAGGAGACCAGAGTCCCATTTACCCAGGGAGGGGTAGAACAAAGTGGTCTAATCACCAAGCCACTGGCTACACCTTGTCCAGAGCACTCTCTAGCCCTCCGTTTTTAACTACTCCACTGTGCAGTCAGGATGGGAAGATATGAAGGGCTAAGAGGAGGAATCGATACCAAAGGGAAAGTGGCTCAGTGAGACAAGGCAGTGATTTGCGAGTGAGAGGGCTCTAGATACGTGCCTAGGCCCTAGCCCCCCAAGGATATATAAATTATTATAACACTGTTTATCCAATGAGTATTAAATGTAAAGTGAAGGGATAGATGTCCAAGGGAGGTCTGAATAATATCTAACCTAAGACCTGCTGGCTAGAGCATTCTGTTAGGAAGTGGGAGATGAAAGGTAAAGCCCTCTAAGTAAGGGGGACTTAAAAACTCAGACTCCTCCTGCCAATAAGCTAATGGGTAGAAGCGCTCCATATTTTCCCTAATATTTAATTGTACTGTAGTTGTTTTTTCTGTGACTAAAACTTTCTTGATTCACCCAGCATCTAACATGTGCTTAAGTCCACTTTCCCTAGGTACCTACACAGGTTGAGCACAACTTACTGAGCACACACAGCAGGAGACTACAGAGTAAGCACGTACAGTTTAGGATTCAGTGTAGCTACAAATGCCTAAACCTGCATTTAGTTCAATTACATAAGTCTCACGTAGGATCTAGCCCTGTTTCCTAAGCATGGAGTCAGGCCTCAGGGCACACATACCTGGCAGGTGACCAAGAGCTGGGGAAAAGCCAGAGTTCAGCAAGTCTATGCTTATCGCACCTTCAGCTGAAGGAACTTTAAAGACCCCCTGGTAGAGCCCAAGAAGCTTGACAGATGTATACCTAAGAGCATCACTCTCAATCTGTAGAGTTCAAAGTAGCTAATGGGATTTTATATTTGTGAACTGCAGATTCCACTTCTTACTTTTAGCTTATAAACTCTACAGACTTAATCTCTCCAAAGATTCCTTTGTTCCCCAGAAAGGGGGTGGGAAATTACTGCACAATTTTAACTATTCATGTTGTGCACACATATCCCTTCCTATTGCTGTTCTCCCTTCTTCAGGGGAAATACATTAATGTATTTATTGCTTTTACAGTATATGCAGTTGAATATATGGG
Source organism: Gavialis gangeticus (assembly GCF_001723915.1). NCBI lineage: Eukaryota > Metazoa > Chordata > Crocodylia > Gavialidae > Gavialis > Gavialis gangeticus. The sequence goes on along the minus strand of NW_017729022.1, from coordinate 134,670,505 downwards.
ACAGACAACATAGTAAAGGTAATATTAGAGGATAAACCTTGCTCCTAGAGTCCCCTGACTTCTGAATGCTTGTTTTTTGTAAATATGCTCCATTAAAAACTAGGGTTATTTATTTATTTATTTATTTTACATTCAGTAATTATCCTTTTGCCTTCAAACCTCCATAGATGTAACAGAGCTAGCTACAAATCCCCAGATGCAAGAGAACAGATTGTGCTTCTCTAAAAAACGAATTTGTCTTTTTTGTTAGTAATGCTACTACAAACCGCATTTTGACACAGGCTGCATGTAAGTTATTCATTTATAGTTCATTGTCTCCTTCTACCGTGGGTGATATCAAATTTGATCCTTTCACACCTTCCTCCTTTATCCCCTTCAGCTCTGAAACTAATACCCATACCCATATGCAAAATATACTTGGCAGCTGCAAGACTGAGGTTGCCAAGATTGAGAATTTCCCCCCCCCCCCCAGCAGCAGCAGCAGCAGCACATGGCTCTTTCCAATACTAGATATTCTAATGAAAAGCACTGAATCAGGCTGTTCATTGCTGCTAGGAATTCTGCTTTTTACAGAGGCTCTCTCACCAGAAGGAAAGCTCCTACCATTCTCTCAATTAGGACAACTGTTTATTTGCTATAGCTTGAATAACATTTTGATTGGAACATGTAGAAAATATTGGCCCAAGGCCTTGCTTCACTGGTCATCCCATGTGTTGGTGGGGATGTGCAGCATGTGTCCTGTTTTCAGGCACTCAACTAAATTTACCGCTGTTGGCACTTGGGGCACTTTGTGGGTCTAAAGGCCAGTCCTGCTTCCAGTGGTTTCAAGGCAAAACTATCAATTTAAGAAGGACTATGCTCCAAGCACTAAGCAGGCCAGCCAAATTCTGCCCTCAGTTATATTCAAATAACTCTACTGTTTCAGTAGCATTTGTGATTGCTTCAGCCCCATGTGTTAAGTGACTGAATTGTGAGTTAGAAAAGCTGCACTTACAGCTAAACTTGCTTCCTTTTATACACAACTTCTAGAAGAGGCCAGAATAGTTGCCCACACAGTGTATGCACATCAAGGTTATGGCCATGCCATCTCCTAGCTTACTAAAATTGCAATGTGTGGGGCCAACTTTTGCATGCAGCAAATATAGCCAACATCTGTTTTGCCTAAGGTGCTCCCTTCCCAAAATGGGTTGCTTGGGCCCCTGAGATACCACCAACATTTGGGAGAAGGAAAGAGAAAATAGAGAAGACTTTGAAAATGGAACGACCAATTGTATGCCTCCTTCCTCCATTAAATTTTCCTTTTAGGATTTCAAGCTAATTCAAATGCAGCCATAAAAATTCCTATGCCTTTAAGATAAAAAATTGAAATCTTGATCTCTTCATGGTCAAAAATCAAATAGTAGTAACCAAGAACAGTCCTGAACAGCAGAACTGGTTCCTTGCTAGTAACACAAGGCAAAAGATTTTCATTTTATAACACTGTATATAAAAATGCTACAGAACAATTCAGTGCATTAAACATTTTGCGGAGAAAGGTAATTTTTATTTGAATGATATAACTCATATGTCAGAATTTAAGTTAAAAATAGCATCCACTGTGAAGAGGGCATCTGGATTCTTTAAGAGTTCTATTTATATTCATGTAATGATATCCATTAAATAGCAGTTTCTCTAGAGTTAGCAGCAAGCAGTTAAGAATTCTTTCCACTGGCCTACAGCAGGGGCTTACTTAGCCCAGCAGAAGTGGCCAGTGTGATCAGTTACTTGGTTTTGCATATTACAGCTACAAGGTCTTCTGACTGGCCACTGGGCAAGTCCTCAAGGAAGAATGAGTGAAGAACCGCATTCCTCTTTACAGCTATTGGAGCACTTCTTTCCCATGGCAAAGGCAGGCTTAGAGGGTACTTGTACACATGACACCATTAAACATGTACACATGACAAAAATGTCATTTTGTGTGGCTTAATGGCATCACACCTTACACATTCAAGAGTTTTGGGGGTTTTAAATGACTTTGCATCGTTGCAAACTAAACTACATCCAGATGTAATTTAGTATGCAACAATGCCTTGGACCTGAGAGAAGCAGGCAGGCTCTGCAGAAAAAAAAAAGTGCCTGCTAAAGGCAGAAGTGGTGAGGGGCCTGATCCTTTTTTTTTTTTTTTTCCCCTATGATGCCTGCTCACCTCTCCCCCAACCGGGGGGAGGGGGACAACTGCCAGTGGGCCAGATGGCCCATGAGATGCAGGGAGCCCTGGGCCTTCCCTCCATGGCAGCAGTGCCCCCCCCCCGAGGCTGCCCAGGCAGGCTGCTAGTGGGCCAGATGCTGCCCCAGCTCAGAGGCAGCACCCAGCCCAATCCAACTCTTCTGACACCAAGCTGGCTGGGGCAGCACCCGGCCCACTGGCAGCCTGCCCAGGTAGCCCTGAGGGGCACTGCCACCATGGAGAGAAGGACTGGGGCTCCCCACAGCTCAGAGCTCGTCAGCTTACTGGCAGCTTGCACCTCCCCACCTGCCCCCCATCCAGCCACAGGAGAGGTGAGCAGGCTCTGCCAAAAAAGGGTCGGTCCCCTTGCCGTAATGCGATAGAAAAATTGGAACAGTGGGTTTCAATTAAAGACCGACCATTTCAATTTAGGGGGCACAGAATGCAACCTTGGGGATTAAACCCCTGTCACATATACAAGCGCACAGAATGGCCAGCAGCTGAATTAGCTACAGCCATCACTCATGTGGTATGGGGCACTGGCATTGCAGACTAAACCCATGAGCAAGCATGGAAATTTCTGTACATCTCCTTCATCCTAGAGGCAATGCTGGGAGGCCTGTGAGAATGCTTGTTTGGTTTCTTTAGGAAAAATGATGAGACACATGAGGTCCAACTCTGAAATAAGAGGTTTTACACCTAGGTGCTATGCCACTGGCTGCATTTGGGGTTGCTCCCTATTTACATGGATGCATCTGAGATCAGAATCAGGCTCTTGGTAATAAGCAACTCTACAGTGTCAGGACAGAACATCCAGTATAGAAAAATCAAAGTTATGGCCTTGTTGTCATCCACCTCCAATTATGCTTTGGAATATTCATTTCCTTTCATTGCACTCCTTTATTTTTTCCTTTGTTCTCCTTACTGCTCATTTTGGCTTCCGTTTTCTTTGATTTGTGTGGATTAACATAAATATTTGATTTTAATTAGCTCTCAGATTTCCAGGTACATTGGACACCTTAAAGACCATTAGGGCAAAGGCAGCAACAGTGAATTGAGAGAAATACCAGCTACATGTTATCAACAACTATTTGTTCTTATTAAATAGCCTGAGGTTTGAAACCCATAGTGGATTTCCTTAAGAGATTCCCCATTATTGCAAGAAAAGGTGGAGGCAAGGGTGGAGGGGAGGCCTGGGGGCAAAAAAACCATAAGAAAAGAAAAAGAAACAGAGAAAGAAAGAAACCCTGTACTACTCAATATTTCACCTAACACTCCCAGGGTTTGGTTTAATACTATTACTAATTAGCCCATGCATTCTCTGGGGGAAAACTAACTATGTCATGTAGGTGACAGCTATACTGTACAGATGATGTACAGCTACTAACTTGCTTTTCCATTAATATGCCTTTGCATCTGACCGACAGGTGCAATTAAGAGAGTGTCTTTAATAAAGATAGTTATTCCCATTAAAGAATGAAGCCATCAGGGAACCAAAGGAAGAAAAAAAAAAAAGGCCAAGAATTTTTCCATAGAAAACTAATATTCCTCGTTCTTATTCAAATACCATAATTAGGAATTGCAAGAAACAGATCAGACTGCAAAAGCACTGAGCTAGATACAGGCTTTCTAATATACAGCTGTATTAAACAGGCTTGGTATGAATGGAGTATACTACATTTCCCATCTCAGTATGACAGAAAACAGTAAATGCCAATTTCTAACACAAATCATAATAAGACCTCACAAGCATCAAATATTTTATGGTCCTCAGCATCTTTTGCATTGTGTCCATATCAAAAAAGGAATCTGTTTGTGGTTTCACTGGATCTATAAAATTGGAAAAGAAAATTACAAAGTCATTTGCTGCTTATTCTAGTACCAGTATTTTGCAGGATTGCATATTTTTTTAAATTGCAGAGAAAGAGACCAAGCACTGTTATAGTTCACAGTTGAAATCTAAAATACAATTCTAGATTAAGAATTAATATATTTTCTCGTGCCCTAAGCCATGTGGGAATATGTATTTTTGAAGGTAGAACATTAAATACCAGAAAATGAAGACACCCTGCAGTCTATTCTCTTTTCTTCTTCACACTAGTTTTTCAAATGTAAAAGGGGGCAGAGGAAGTAATAAATAGTTGCCAAAATGCGGATATTTGAAAAAGAAAAATAGTTTGTATTCAGGACTTGTTAGTAAATATGCAGGATTAGTTTAACAATCACCAATTAGGCAGATATTAAAAATGCTGTAGACAAAAGAAGTGCCTTAGGCAGCGCTTTAATTATGCATCAGATTTGAAGGGTGTACTTGAAACTCACCTTCAGTATTCATCCATTTCTTATTACCAACACCTCATTTGGTCTATGGAAAGTATTTGAACTTGAGGAGAGGATAGAATAGAAGGGTTCATTTTGGCATTGTATCAAGCCAAAGCTTTTGCTTTATGAATCTAATTTATGATTAGCTTTTTGGCACGGTATTCAGCCATTTTATTAACTGGCTACTGATCTTGCAAGTTCAGTCGTGTATTTTTCAACAAACGGACAGAGAAATTCTAATGATTTGGTCTGGGTTATAAGGACGAAGTTCTGCAAGACAACTACTAATATCATTTCTCTTCACACCTCTTATTGTGGAGACTTCCTGACTAAAATTACAAGACAATAAGGATACAGGATTTTAGAGAAGACAAGTAAATGTTCTCTTATACGGATGATGTGACCAGTGAGGGAGGCAGTGCAGAACATGAATGTGTTTGTGCATGTGTATCTATAAAATAATATCTGCTCCCACCTCAGTAAAGCAAGTTAGAATTTGTGGCTATGCTGGTAGCTGATGTTCTGGGAGTGACATTTCATAATGATCCACTGGCAGAGCTATGCCAGGGTAAGACTGCAATTGCAACTTCTCAGTATGACAGGATGAGGTGGAAATCAGTAGAACCTGACACTAGCAGGAAATGCATCTATTAATAAAGACAAACCCCCATCAGCCCTCTGTATTGATGTGCCTTATTGGTATCCTCCCTTCTGGGAGTGCTCTTTCAGAGGCTGTCAGGCAATGCATGCAATTCATTTAAGAGACAACTGATACATTTACCAGTCAAACAAATGAGAAGTGAATGCAGCCTGTCCACAAGCACTTGAGTTTTAATTTCTATACGAATCGTATGCCAGTGGGGAGAAAGGGTCAATTATTTATTCCCATTACTGATAACCAATACAGAGGAAATGGGATTGAAACAAGATCTATTTGCCCTTTACAGCTGTGCAGGTCACTTGCATAATCATGAAGTCCTATACCAGCCTTCTGGCATGGTGGTTCACATTTTATTCACATACTAATTTTACTTACTTCATTCATGTCCTAACTTTAAAATTAGATAAGATTGGGGTCAGGGTGCTAAGCACAGAGCAAGACAAGGATTGTTCGGGACATGCAGGGTACAGTTATTGGAAGTACCAAGAACACAAAAAAACTAGAGGGGGCTACTCCACCCTGCTAAAATCATAGGCTCTTAAGACAATGTAACAATTTCTCCTTCTGTCTATCAGGAGTTTGTGAGACAAGAAAATTGGAAGTTTCTGTGCTACAGGAAGAAGCATCTAGCTTCCACTGGGTTTTTGGACTCCCCCACAAATAGGACATGGCCGAAGGGGAGTCACATGCCTGAGATTACCATGGTTATTCCAGTAGTTAAAACTGCAGTTCTGCATTTAGAATTACAATGTTACAGAAGTGAAGGAGTTCGGCCTGCATCTCAACAGAAAGGTAGCTGCAGCAGAGGTCTGAACCTTGTAAGGAGTTCTTGGCCTTTTGGCAAATAATGCCTGTCACGGGCATCTCCCCAGATGAATGGCCAGGCCACAGTGATATGGCAGAATGCTAAGCCATAACACAGGCCTCTGGACAGGTGACCCCTGTCACAAAGCAGGAAGGAAATTGCAACATAACTGGCTAAGCAGAAGACAATGAAGGGACTGCATGAGGAAGGGGCTACTGACGAGTAAACAGAATGCTGGCAGGAAGGTAACACAATTGGCCAGTAAAAATAAGTGAAAAAGAGTGAGGGTATAAAAGGGTAAAGCCACGAGGCCCTGACAGGGGAAGTTTGAACTGTAACTTCAAGGGTCAAAGGGCCCGCGGACTGATCACCCGCAGGGTCACCCCCTGAGCACTGCCTTGGGTCGTTCTTGAGGCCTCCGCGAAGAGACTAATGTTTCCAGCCATGACACCGCTTCTTTTGTTTGCTGTAGTGGTAAGTATGCATGTAAAACTGTAGCCATTTATGTTTGTATTTGTCTGTCTTTCCTGTAAGAGACATGAGCCACTGACCAAATCTGGGTCTAGGGTCTTGGCTAGCCACACCAAGGTCGTCCGTGATCTTGAAAGCAAGAGGCCTTGACCTGAACCCCGTGACTCAATGGGCATAATTTCCCGTTCAGCTGTTTGTAATTGTTTTGATTGATTATGTTTTGATTGTTAAATGACCTTTTAAGAAATATGAGCCGTTGACCAGGTCTGAGACTAGGGTCCTGGCCAGCCGCACCAAAATCACTC
>NW_017729022.1:134647134-134658735 GCF_001723915.1 Gavialis gangeticus | reverse complement strand
CCCGTGACTCAATGGGCATAATTTCCCGTTCAGCTGTTTGTAATTGTTTTGATTGATTATGTTTTGATTGTTAAATGACCTTTTAAGAAATATGAGCCGTTGACCAGGTCTGAGACTAGGGTTCTGGCCAGCCGCACCAAAATCACTCATGGTTTTGAAAGGAAGGGGCCTTGACCTGAACCTTGTGACCCAACAGACATCGCTCCTCAGCTTTGATTGTTTGATTATTGTATGTTGTCATAGATTAGTATTATATAGGAAATCATTTGCTTGAGTTGTCAATATTTTAAGCCAAATAAATATTGTATATTAATCATAAACTGCATCCTCATTGGTGTCCAGCCACCGACCTAGCCACAACTGGGCATTTTCAACCTAGTGTGTCAATGCCCTGGAGGTAACAGATAGCATGGCAGAAGGAGGAAGGGAAACATAATTCATGTGAAACCAGCTCCTCTGACAAAGTAACTAGCTGTATGGATGAAAGGACTGCAGTAGAGACTTTATCAAAAGCTTTACTAAAGGCCCATACGACATTTGCATAAGCAAACTAGGTAAAATTACCATAAGATGGATAAATAATTCGTTCAATAACAGCAAGCAAAGGGTAATTACACATTGATCAGTGTCAGAATGGAAGGAGGTTTCAAGTGGGGTTCCACAGGGGACTGGCTTGGGTCCAGTGCTATTTAATGCATTCATTAATAGGGAGAGGTAATTAGTTGAGTTGGTATGAAATTAGGCAGAGGGCATGACAGGATGACTTCTTCTACACTAAACTTGTTCAGTCCTGTCTGAATGCATTAGTCTCGAACAGGGTGCTCAAACTCCGGTTTGTAGGCCACATATGGACTGCATTGATTCTGGACTAGGAGGGGACAGTGCCAGGCCCTTGGGACCCAAATCTCAGTGGGCTGGGTTGCCAGGACCCAATCCCAGCACACAAGGGATAGGTGGTGGGGGCACCAGGTCCCCATCTCAGCACACAGAGGGAGCAGTTCCAGGCCTCAGGGCTCAATCCAGCCTGTGGACTGGCCTCATGCTACTTATGTAGCCTGTAAGGCCAAAAGGTTGAGTGCTACTTGTCTAGAAGATGAGACTCTGCCATGCCTTCATTTATTAATTATTTGGTTCCAGAAATGAAGGGATTTCTGATCAGGTTTCAAACGACAGAAAACTGGGAAGGACTGAAGACATTTGGAGGCCAAGAGTACAATTCAGAAGATATCAATAGATTGGAAAGCTGAGCTAGAGACAGCAAAATGAATTTGAATGCAGACAATTGTGAGATGCTATGTCTAAGGAAGAATTAATCAAAAGCACAAATGCAGAACGAGAGATGACCAACTGGATAGTAGCACTGCTGAAAAGAGAAGGATCTAGCAGATTTGGTGGAGGATAGACTCTACATGAAATCAGCAATATTCACAGGAATAAGACACAGGAGGTGATAATGCCACTTCACCTGGCCCTCATCAGTCCTCATCTACAGTACTGTGTTTAGTTCTAGGCTCTGTGTTTTTAAAAGGATGTTGAAAAGTTAGGGTTCAGAAGCAGGCAACAAGATAATGGGCTTGGAAAGCAAGCTGTAAGAGGAAAGGTTGAGAGAACAAACTAGATTTTTAACTTGGAGAAAAGGGGATGGTGAGGAGAAATAATAACCATCTTCAAATATCTGAAATGCTGCCATAAAGAAGAGGGAGAACAACCGTTCTCCCTTGCTGTTTCATGTCCTCCTATCTGCCATGGCTTTATGCTGCAGAAAAGTACATTTTATTTAGATATCAAAGATGCTACCTTACAGTAAGGCAGTGAAATAGACTTCCCAAGGAAGTTGTGGGCTCTCCTTCACTGGAGATTTTCAAGAGGAGACTGGGTAAGCACTGGACAGGAACAGCTGAGCAGTAACATACCTGCATTTATGCAGGGGGTTGGACCAGATGACCTCTGAGGTCCTGTTACAATCATACGGTTGGATGACTCTCTCTTGGTAAAAAGATAGGTTGGTATCGGCGTGAATTCCTTGTGTTTGTCTGTGCACTTACTGAAGGTGTTACATTTGGATTGTTTTCACTGTGCTTACACAGCATGAAGAGGGAAGCAAAAGAAGTGGAAAGCCAAGTTAGGACTTCAAACTCTAACCCCAGATCTGAAAGAAGCCCTTTCCATGGTATTCATGAAATCATATGAAAGCCTGGTAATTCTCAGTCTCTAATTCCCCCATGTGCAAAACAGGACAAATTTGAGCATACATTGACTCACGGGTTTAAAGGAAAAAAAAGTAATGTTGTTCTGGGCTTAACAAATCCTGACAACAGAGACGAAGCTGCTCATTTAACCGAAACATGGTTTCAACTTCTCTCTTCCACGCTCAGGCTGGTCCTATTGCACATTTCTGCTCTGGGGGGAGAACTCCCTACTTTTAGATCCTCAAGAAATATGGCCTTCTTTCCTGCTGTAGCTCAAGAACTTTGAAACTCTTCCTCACTCAATAAGTCTTCTCAGTATATGTTCCTACTCCCGACTGCCTCTTAAGGATTGCTTAGTGGGGGGCAAATGTTTCCTTTATTTAAAAGAATATAGGACCTGGATTTAGACTGCATGACAACAGTGAGACGTGAAGGTGGCCACATTGTGTTGTAGCCTGTCAGTGAAAACTTCTGAAGGACTAAGGAAAAGTTTTAGGGTGCACGGAGATGTATAACTGAGGTATCAGTGTGCAGCTATAGGTCATAACACATGGGATCCCTGTGCACTGATTGGTTGGGATAACAACACCTCTACTGTGAGACTTAGCAAAAGGCTAAGGACTCGGAGGACAAAGAGACCTCTAAGTGCTAAGCAATGTAATATTGATGCAGTGCAAGAAATGATGGCCAAGCCTAGCGAGGTGAGCTCACTATCATAGTTAAAACCTTCTTACGGTCTCCTTCAATTAGCTGACCTCAAAAAAGGAAGTTGTTTCATGTTTTCATATGGAACTTAATGAAAGCATGGAACATAAGATTTCAAGATAAAAAGTAAACAGATTTAAGCACTAAAGTAACTTTTAATAAAAAATGTATACAAAACCTGGAGAACTTAGTCATGCTGAAACAGGTTTCTTGTATGTAAAATACTTCTCTTGAGAAGGGCACAGGAAAGGCACTGTAAGTGTGGTTTTCTTTTGAAAACACACTGCACAGGCAAATATCTTGTTGCAAGGAAGGCCTTGGCCTTTTTTCCAAGAGAATTAAAACTTCAGTTCCCTTCATTTCCTTATAAACTCCTCCTAGCTTAAACATAACACAAACAGTTGCAAGTTTAAGTAGAGCTGGCATTATAAAATTTACTTGGCTTTAGCAATGGCATTTAAAATAATGTGGGAACAATTACTGACATTTACTGCACTGCAAGATAAACAAGCTGAAAGGAACAAGAGATGAGTTGAACTACTTTGATATCTTAAATTATTCAACAATGTGATTAATTGATGTATAGGACCATATTTAAAAAAAAAAAAACTGCTGTAGAGCACCAGATTTATTTTGTAATCACACAAGATAGATTTATCTTCCAGTAAATAAAAATCCAGACTCTTCCAGACACTAGAAATACAGATTGTAAGGTTTAACTACGTATGGTTCAGAACTGTGGATATCCTTGACATGGCACATTGCTTCAAGGCAGAAAGAGGGAATTCTGCAGACTTCAACACTGTTAGCTGGAAATTTCGAGTGAGTGAGAATATTTCAGACTGCACTTTATCTCCCATCTCAAATTACATCTATTTTTATATAAAAATAGACATCTGGATTCCCAAGTAGCCACAACTCTCAAAATGGCAGTATCTGAGCATGACAACAGATGCAATATCAAATACTGTGAATGATTTTAAAAGGCTTGTTTAAAGTGTTCTCACTAGATGCATTCTGCACACCTAGAATATGACTATACTTACAGGATCCATGAGGCATCCACAGAAGACAATTGTCTTCTACCCCAACTTTCTTACCAGTCTTGGCTTCCCACCTTTCTCCCTTTGTTCTTTTTTTTCTTTGCACTCTTCTTACAGCACTTCATGTGGAAAGCTCCTTTGTCTACTTTCAGATTTTTCATAAAGGCTTGTAGCCTTTAGAAGTCTTCCTTGCATGAAGGTAGACAAAAACTTTAGAAAATGGTTCGTCAGCCTTCTGTATAGCATACTATAAAAATTACTCCTCTGTCCAACAGTCTGGGTACTTTTAAAGAGACGTGACTATGTTGTCAAATACACCTGGATAAGTAAAGAAACTAAGTTCCATTTTCAATGAAGACTTGACACTGGCAGTCAAGGGCCATATATCATATTATCAGGGCATGATATCCAATCTCATAATTTTGATTCACCTTTGGAATATGACCACTTTAGCAGCTACTACTAAGGACAATTAATTTTAGATTAATCATACAGTCATATAACATTTTGAGACCCCAAGCTCTGAGCACAGGTGCACGCTTCAGCTACAGTACAGAAAATGACCACTGGGTTTTTCAGGTGCCAAAACTGCTAGAAGTTAATTCTCTCTGAGAAACAGTTGGAATGGCACCCATGAGATAAAAACCACAACTTTTAGAAGACTAGGGAGCTCTTTCAAACTCAGACCATAATACTACAAATGGAGAAGAGTGTTTAAATACAGCACTAAGTATGAGGCTTCCAAGGACATATGCTATTTCTTTAAACAGTTGCACAGAAGCCAGAGACAAGCTGAGGCTGAGTAAGGTTCTGCACAAGGAGAAAGTAGGGAGGAACGAAAGAACTTCTTTAAAAGGCAGAACTCCTTTTACTAATCTCACAAAGTTCCTTCGTTTATGCTACAAGAAAGCAATTCCCTCTAACATTTTTGTTACCACTGATGTATTAGAGATCACTACTGATGAACCAGCTGTGTTCTGTGAATCCCTCTCAAAGTGAGCCTGTCACAGATCTGTGAAAATGAAAGGACAGCTTGTTCGCTGCTCCTACTGAAGCTCTGCTGCTACCTTCATGCCATGCAGAGCCACTGAAGTTTCGAAATTGGGCAGGAGGGGTGAGGAGGAAGGGGGAAACACTTGTGTCAAAAAGCAAACTCCAACCAAAGGGCTGGGCTTGGGAAAGCCTCTCTACTTTATGTGCCCCCATCATAATTTTGGATCTTGTCAGTGCTGATGCTGACTTCAGCTTGTATTCAAATCTTATACCATGTTGTTGCACAAGTAGTCTTCAAATTGTAAACAAGTCTCTGATTGAAAGTGTGTTCTGGCAGTGTCCCCAGAAACCCGCATTATTCACAGTACCATCAGGGCTGCCTGGGAACAGCTTCCATGGCCTGTGACGCTTGTGGCTGAAGACACTCAGGCTCTTTTAGGGACCCCTGCCAAGTGTTCTGTTTATGGCTAGTCCACTCAGCTAGTGGCCAAGAGCATGCTTTCAGCAGCAGCCTAAGTCAATATTTCTGCACCCCTGGGACTCAGCTGGGGTGTCAAAATCAGCTGTGTGGCCACATGCTAAATAATGAAGATCCAGCGCACAACAAAATCTGCTCAATGCAGATCAGCTGCTCTGCACATCCTGCCCCCAGAGAGCTATTAAGTGCACTGAAGGCATAAAACACATCCTTTCATATTTTCAACTTGCATGAGGTCAATTAAGAAGTCAAGAACCAAAAGTTTAACATGACACACATGTTCCTTGTTTGAACTACTCTGGAGAGGAATGGATCCTTTTAAACATAATGTTTTCTTTGGCAGCTACAATTTACTCTATGATAACAAAATGATAATAATTTAGCACTAAAGGCCCTTGGCTGCCTCAATTACCTTCATCCATCCCCCATCTGTTATGTACCTGCATCCTACACTTGTTCGCGTTTAATTTCTGTAGGTCCAACCCTACATAGAATCACAGAAGTAAGGTCAGAAGGGACCTTGTAGATCTTCAAGTCCAACCCCCTGCCTGGGCAGGAGAAAAAAAAAACTGGGCTCAAATGACTCCAGCCAGGTAGGCATCAAGCCTCCTCTTAAAGACCCCCAGGGTAGGAGCCAGCACCACTTCCCTTGGTTTTGAAATTCATCATCATGCATAACCTATGACAAGCGCATAGTAAATGTGCAACTCAGTAAAAATACCCTCCATGTTTAGATTGAATTCAGCTTTTCCTGATTGTTTACGTCTCCTCTTTTTAGGAAGCACAACAGAAAAATTAAAAACAAAAACACTAAAAACTTAAGCAGACATTTCCTTTGGAAAATTCCATCAAACTTGGCCATGCCAACTTTGATTCATTTATTGCATAATTCTGCTAAGAGGTAAATACGTATCATCCAGCAAACAACAAAGCCATATTTCTCAAGGTTCGCTTTGATGTACATTTCGTTCTGGTAGGGTAAAACTATCAGGAAGCTCCAGCCTGGAAAATGAATTTTCTCATCTATTCACACAATATGTTGCCTAAAGGAAGGAACATGTACACACTATATGGATGTGTTTAACTCCAGCAACTTTTCAAGTGTCAGTTCTTCCTGAGTTCTAAAAAACACTTGGCTAGATGTTTACGTACCCAAAACAATCCTTTCCCATGGAATGTAACCAATTTTATATGCCCTGGGAAATTAAAGGATCTGGAACAAATTCAAGACAAGCAAATATGCACAATAAAACAAGCTTAGGGTTCAAATGCTGAATTTCAAAAGATGATGCATACTGGAATCAACAACCATTATTTAAAAAACAGCCTTATACAACATTCATTATTATACAGCTTATTGTATTGAGTATTACATGACAATTTGATATTTGTGAGGAATCATATTTCTAACAAGCTTAAAAAATGCTGAAATGGAATGATATGGATAAATGTTGAATCAAATAAAAAAAAATAATCAAAGATAAAAGATTATGTCTCCAGATTATTGTGAGTAATTTACTCTCCAGTAATCCAGTCAGTACTACATTTTAGGCATATATGAAAATTCCCATCCTAAGTTTCTATAAGCTTTGGAAATAGAACTGAAGATTGGCAAACTAAGATCAATTCAGATGTGCACACCTCTGCATACAATAGAAAATATTTGCTGGTCTGTGCTCTTTGAAAACATGTTTTTAAATGGGGGCAGGAGAAAGAAGAGTGGAGGGGAGACTTCAATTAATTTCAGACTTTTGAATCTCTTCTGTAGCGATACATTTAAAAAAAACCCCATCAACACCATGTGGTTGGCAATTATAAGAAAAATAAATGTGGTTAAACATAGAATTATAGCAAAGTAGGGTTGGAAGGGCCCTCTAAGAAGTCATTCAGTTCAGCCCCTTGCCTGAGGCCAGAACATCCCTATCCAAACTATGCTTCATAAATCCATTGTCTAACCTAGTGGTTCTCAACCTTTGGTTCTCAGATCCCTCAGAATTGTGCTCCTGTTCTCAAATTTGTTTGCAATCCTTCCCAGTTTGTCTCATCTGCAAACTTGCTGAAGAAACTCTCGATTCCAGCATTCAGCCAATAAATGTGGTGAATAGCACTGGACTCAGGATAGACCCCAGTGGGACTCCACTTGAACCCTCCTACCATTCTGACATGGATCCATTCATAATTACCCTTTGCTTGTGGCTACTAAGTCAATTGTCTATCCACCTTATAGTAGTTTTGTCTAGTCCACATTTCTCCTATTTGTTCATGTGGGACCTTGTCAAAATCCTTGCGGAAGTCCAGGTACACTATATTCACAGCATCCATTTCATATAGTGAAGCAATCACTTTGTTCAAGGAATGAAATTAAGTTTGTTCAGCACAATTTGTTCTTAGAAAAATCCATGATCAGCCTTTCCTCCTCCCGATGGTTGCAAATGGACTTCCTTAGGATATGTTCCAGTAACTTCCAGGGTACTGGAGTAAAACTAACTGGACTGTAGGTCTCCAGGTGCTCTGCCTTCTTTGCATCTTCTGTTAAGAAGTCACCCTGGTTGTTTAACAGTGGACCTAAAGTTTCCTTCATCTTTCTTCTTTGACTAAAATTCTTAAAGACAACAAGAAGAGGTTCTTTAATATCCCTCATCAGGTGAAGCTCATTCTTTACCCTTGCCTCCCTCGTTAGGTTTACAGGGTTTTGCAGAATTCCTGGAAATCCTCCTTGATGATCTGCCCATTTTTTCATTGCCCATATGAATTCCTTTTGCATCCTAGAAGCTCCTTGTGCAGCCACATCGCTCTCTTACCATTCTTTTTATTCTTCTATTGTGTTGGAACAGTTTCTTGTTGAGATTCCAATATTGTGCCCTTTAGTGGCTTCTGGCCCTTCTGGGCACCTTTATTATTCAGTCCATCTTCCCATGGCACCATGCTTATTAACTCCTTGAGCTGGGCAAAATATACCTTTTGAAATCTAGCATCTAAATTCTGATAACCTCATGCTTTCTCCATCTCAGGATCTGGAATTCTATCATATCAAGATTGTTTCCTTTCAAGCTCATCACTTTCGCATACTTCATCAATTCTTCCTCATCTGTTAGGACAAGATCCAAGATAAGTCTGGAAAATTCAGGTCTCCCATCAGTACCATCTCATAAATTTTAAATAAGTTTGTCATATTGAAGCATGCCTCTTCTTCCCGACTTGGAGGCCTATAATAATCCCCACTATTATATCAGTCCTGGATTTTTCACCTTTTATCTTTCACCTAAATCCATTCTGATTTGCTAACTTCTTCCTGAACCAGGGAAGAAGTATATGTTTTTGACATACAAGACACGTCACCAGGATTTTGGACAACTGGCTCCTGAAACTGATCCTATACTCCCAATTTGCCAATGGTCACCACTATAGAGATGGGCAAAAGAAGAGATTTAAGTACACCTTGATAGCCACTCTGAAGAAATGAGATATTAACATGAACACCTGGGAGACTTGAGCACTGAATCATTCCTAGTGGTGCCATAAAGTATGACAAGGCATCAACCATTTTGAGCAAACTCACTTCACTATGAAGGTGAATAGACAAGAGAAACAAAGGGAAAGAACTCTGACCCAATAACACCAGGATCCACTCCTTCCTAGAACTTTGTCTTGTCTGCAGTTGAAGATGCAGATCTCAGATTGGTCTCTTCAGTCATCTCTGGACTCACTGACTTCCTTATATTCTAGAAGGCAGCCATCCTCATATCAAAGTACCACTGCAGCCAATTACCACCTTTTCAAACAACCCCATCCTTCCAGAAGAGACTAGCCATCAATGTTGATGTTTCAGTCATAAGAGCTGTCCTACTAGGGTTCTGTGATACCAATCAGGTCATAGTTCTTTTCACAGGCTGTGACTTCCAGGTTCCTTACTCCCCATACTGCTCACATTTGTATACATACATCAGATCCATTTTTGCATTTCCTTTTTGTATCACTTGTTGCTATCCTGAAGCTCTCTGGCCCTATCCCAGAGTGGAGCTGCTCCATTCAGCCCTTTCCCCCTGAACTGTTTGCTCTGTTGCTGGAGGTTTCGTCTATGATCTCATGTGGAACCTAAGACCTTCTTACTAGGTTGGCCAGGCAGCACCCGAAGATGCTATTTCCAGTTCTGGTCAGATGGACCCCACCTCTTGATAGCAGTCCTCCCCACCAGAACAAAACGCCTTTCTTCCTAAATGTAAAGTAACATGCAGTTCATTATTATCAGTATCATCACAGTGTAACAGTGCTGTTCGCAAATGAGAACCTCATGATGCTGGACATGTAGTCTAATTATTGTGACACCAAAAAATTGAGCTGCTCCACAATTATCTTTTTTTTCTTGCAGTACTGAATACTAGAACTTGATGGCATAAAAAGCTGGCCAGAACATCAAGGCCTGAAAAGGCCTTAACAGACAGAAAAGATTTTGGCTTAGTATTTCACCTGAAGGTCATGATTTCTATTAGGAAACTGGAAGACTATCGCAGAACCTTCTTTAAGAGATTGTTAGAAACCTACTTCTAACTTCCAGCCTAAAATTTCTTCAAAGTCAATTTAAACTAATTTGGGGGAGCTCATGGGCCAAGTGTGGCCTATGGAG
Organism: Gavialis gangeticus; assembly: GCF_001723915.1. NCBI lineage: Eukaryota > Metazoa > Chordata > Crocodylia > Gavialidae > Gavialis > Gavialis gangeticus. Next base: position 134,648,703 of record NW_017729022.1, on the reverse strand, counting down.
CCATGGCATCTGGCCCACAGGGCTTCCCACAGGTCAGGAAATGTGGTGGTGAGGGAACAGTGGCCCTCCCTCACTGCCAGATTCCCAAATCCTGAGTAGGCAATCAGATTGGGCTATGTTTCCTTACCGCACTCTGCCAGATTGGGGCTGGGCCACACCCTGTTCCCTTGTGTGGTTTGTTTGGGGCTGGGTCATGCCCTCTCCCCCCATGCAGAGAGACTGGGGCTGAGTCATACCCCCTTTTCCCACTGTAGGGCTAGGCTGGGGGCAAGCCAAAACTCCTTTCCCTGCACAGCTGTACTGGAGTCAGAATGTCCCCTGGCCCCCTCCATGAAGCCAAATGGAGCCCTGCTTTGCCTGATCTGGGCACCAGTTCTGGACCATCAGGTGACTCCAGCCCATGGACAGACTGCACACCTGGCCTACCAGTCAAAAACAGTTGAATGACGCTTCACTAATCACTTCCTGTGCCAATACTGCCCTTAAACTTCAATATCTCTCATCTCTTCCTCTTCATTACCCTCTTATGTATTCATATAGACAGCAACTACATTCCCCTTCCATCTTCATTTAACTAGTCTGAACAAATCAGGCTGAGCCCACTCTTGTAATGTAGATTTTTCTTTCTTTGGATCATTTCTCCTCTGAACATCTTCAAATTAAGTTCACTCACCTTGAATGCATGTGACCAGAACTGCACATAGTATTCCCAATGAGAACTCACCAGTGTCTTTTACAATTGAAATCTTATCAGTGCCTTTTACATTTGTATCAATACTTTCTTACTTCCCCTGGAAAGACCTTGCCTGATGCATCTTTTGGTGGATAAAAAGCAATTATTTAAAAAATTTTTTAAATGACATTTTTCATTTAAATCAGGCTCTTTTAATAATTAAATAGAATGTTTTAATTTAAAATGATAGAATCATAGAAAATTAGGTTTGGAAAGGACCTTAGGAGATCTAGTCAAACCCCCTGCTCAAAGCAATGCAATCCCCAACTAGATAATCCACTGGGAACAATCTAGCTCCATCCTCTTTGGAACCAAAACTTCAGCTAGTTGAAGGCTACTGTTAAGTCCCCCCCTCAGTCTTCTCTTCTTTAGATTAAATAAGCACAGCTCTCTCAGCCTGTCCTCAGAAGTCATGTGCCCTACCCCTCTCACCATTTTGTTGCCCTCTGCTAGACTCTCTCCAATTTGTCCACATCCTTTCTGTAGTGGGGGGCCCAAAACTGGACACAGGACTCCAGATGGGTCCTCACAAGTGCTGAACAGAGAGAAATAATCACCTCCATCTATCTGCTGCCAACATTTGTACTAATGTAGCCCAGTATGTCTTTAGCCTTCTTCCCAACAAGGGCACACTGTTGGCTTATATTCAGATTATTGTCCACTGTAACCCTACAGTCCTTTTCTTCAGAGCTGCTGCTTAGCCAGTCAGTCCCCAGCTTGTACTGGTGCATGTGATTGTTCTGTCCCAAGTGCAGGACTTTGCACTTGTCCTTATTGAACCTCATGAGATTCTTTCATTCCAGTCCTCCAATTTGTCAAGCACCCTCATTCATCCC
>NW_017729022.1:134637707-134642134 GCF_001723915.1 Gavialis gangeticus | reverse complement strand
GCTTGTACTGGTGCATGTGATTGTTCTGTCCCAAGTGCAGGACTTTGCACTTGTCCTTATTGAACCTCATGAGATTCTTTCATTCCAGTCCTCCAATTTGTCAACATCTCTCTGAATCCTAGCCCTACCCTCCAGCATATCTACTACTGCCCGCAGCTTGCTGTCATCTGCAAACTTGCTGAAGGTACACTCCATCCCATCTTCAGGATCACTGATGAAGATATGGAACAAAACCAGCCACAGGACCAACTCCTGGGGTACTCCACTTGATACCAGCTGCCAACTAGACATTGAGATATCAGCTACTATCCTCTGAGCCCAATAAGCCGGCCAGTTTTCTATCCATCCTACAGTCCATTCATCCACTCTGTACTTTTTCAGGCCGCTTGTGAGAAGGCTGTGGGAGACTATATCAAAAGCCTTGCTAAAAATCAAGGTATACCACATCCACTCTTCTCCACATATCCAGAGCCAGTCATCTCATCAAAGAAGGCAATCAGGCTGGTCAGGCATGACTTGACCCTTGGTGAATCCATGCTGACTATTCTTAATTACCTTCTCCTCCAAGTGCTAAGAAATGGATTCCTTGACCTATTGCATGATTTTTCCAGTGACTGAGGTGAGGCTGACTGGTCTGTAGTTCCCTGGATCCTTCTTCCCTTTCTGAAAGATGGGCGCATATTTACCCATTTCCAATCAACCAGAACCTCTCCTGATCAAAGATGATGGCTAGTGGCTCTGCAGTCACATCAGCCAACTCCCTTAGCTCCCTCAGGTACATCCCATCTGGCCCCATGGACTTGTTTATATGCAGCTTTTCTAAATATCCCATAACCTGTTCTTTTGCTACTGTTGGCTGCTCACGTCCTCCCCAAACTGCGCAGGTTCAGTAGTCTGGGAGCTGACCTCGCCTGTGAAGACTGAGGTAAAAAAGGCATTCAATACTACAGCTTTTTCTGCATCCTTGGTCACTAGGTTGCCTCCCCTGTTCGGTAAGGGATGCACACTTTCCTTGATGCTTGTCTTGTTACTGACATACCTGTAGAAACCCCCCTTGTTACCCTTCACCTTCCTTGCTAGCTGCAACTCCAATTGTGCTTTAGCCTTCCTGACTTCATCCCTGGATACACGAGCAATACTCTTATCTTCCTCCCTAGGTGTCTGTCCAAGTTTCCACTCCTAATAAAGTTTCTGTTTTGTAATTTAAAGTTTCTGAAGAGAGTTCCCTGCTAAGCCAAGCTGGTCTTCTGCTATACTTTCTAGTCTTCCTGTGCATAGTGATGGTTTGTTCCTGCACTCTCAGGAAGTTCTCTTTAAAAGTACAGTCAGCTCTCCTGGACTCCTCTCCTTCTGAGACTGGCTTCCCAGCAGATCCTGCCCATGAATTCCCTTAGCGAGTCAAAGTCTGAAATTATAATTAAGGGGTTTTTTTGTTTGTTTTTTTAAAGGAAAGCTTAAAATGAAAATTGAATTTAATACAGCTTACGCAAAAGGTACAAATTTAGTATTATCTATTAACATAATTTCAATAAAATATGTTGAGTCAGTGAGCCTCTACTAAAAACTCTGGAGTTAAAAGGCGTATTTTCTTCTATATAACGATGCAGGGGAAAACAGCTAACTTTAGAGGTCAAGCTTGGAAAAATACAGGCACAGTATTTCATGTAGTGGGGGCTTGACCCTGCAAGGGATGCCGGGTGTGCACTACTGGATACAAAGGATCAAAGTCATCTGTATTGGAATTCAATGTTGCAAACATAGCAACCATGAGAAGAAACACAGAAGAGACTGAAGAAAACCCAAAATGTAGCATGTGGGTGCAGTGCTCATTTGATGCTTCTTTTAGCTATTGATTTAAGTACTCCCAAAATAAAGTAAAGTGTTCCTGAAATTGCAAAATACAAAATAGTTTGTTTCTGCTTCACTGAAGAGTGCTGGAGGTCCAAGCTAATTTTCCCAAGATGTACAATTAACTACTTAATATGAACCAGCCTATTCTGATGACCATCTGTGAAGAAAATTGTGACAAAATTGATGGAAGTATCATAGCAGTAGTCAACACTGCACTAAGGGGAAATGTAGAAGATATGCTGAATACAGGCAGTCCTCGGACTTACGACAATTTGTTCCTGAAAACCGCTAGTGGCGGGGGGTTAGACTAGATAATCTATTCAGGTCCCTTCTGACCTCTAACTACTATGAAACTATAATATTTCACTTTTTAAAGCACCCACTGTCCAGATTTGCCAACTATGCATATCAGTTCTGGACAGGATTTTTTTTAAAAAAAGGCTAAAAACATTCATCTGTAAAATCTGTAAACAAAACACTGAGCCCTCCATAGAAAAGTTAAGAAACCATGAGCCCAACTGAAGCCTTATAGAATGAGCCTGGATGCAAGTGTTGATGAACAGGTACAGCAGAGCAAAGGAAAGTAACACAACCTTGTGTGCGAGTCAGAGGGCAGCTCAGCACCCTGCAAAGGGCTCCCTGTTAAGGATTTGTGACCTAAGGGAGCCTCCCTAGATGCCCCTGCAACCATGTGCTGCCACTATGTCCAGTTGGCCATTACCTGCTTGTAATGGATGTTCGCCTCAAAGGCAGGCAAGAGCCATGTGGCCCTTGGTCTGACACACTGGATGGGACAGGGAATAAAACACTGTGACCAGGATGGAGCTGCAGAGCCCAGGGGAACAGGGCCAGTGGGGAAGTGGGGCAGGCAGTAAAAACATGCATCAATTTTAAAAAGATAAAAACCCAAAAAACCAAAAACCTCTGGCTGTCAGTGAGTTGGCACAATACTAAGCCCCATCTTCTCTGGCTTAACTAGTGACTTCCCATTGCAGTATATCAAATGCATTAACTGAAGCCTGGAATAAGGGGATTTACAGCATTTGAGCATTTACAGTATTAGCAGTGTTTTCATGGAAAAAAATCACATCTCATATCAACAAATTTTCTCCAATCGAGTCTGACAAGGTCTACTTTTGGAAAACCCAGGTTGTATTTTATCCTGTTTTCTACTCAGTACCATGTTTTTAGCTATTCTTGCCTTCAAAAGCTAAAAGGCCTATGGGGCAGTGCAGTCACTGATCCTCCTTTCTCTCATCCCACTTTCCTAAATACAGTACTATAGTTGCTGTTCTCCAATCAGATGGAGCAATTCAGGACTTCAAAGACTTATTAAAACCCCTGCCCTACTAGCTTTCAATTTCACATGCCAGATCATTCAATATTCTGTGACAACGACGTTAAACCCTACTCTTCTCATCCTTCTCTAAAATGATTTGGAGAATAAAGAGGTTGTCTCTTATCCAGGCTCTCTCTTCCTGATTTCTTGCATTTTGTCATGTCATTAAATGTATAATATAACCCCACACACCTTTATATTTTCTCTAAACACCACATCCTCCACAACTACCTATATTCCAGTTATCCCACCAAAATTGTATTATACCTGCAACATCTGGTATCACAGAACTGCTAATGCAAGTTAACACCTCCATTTTGTTGTCCAGAATTATGTCTCAAACCATATTCAACTCCCTAGCCTTACAAGTTTGGCCTGTTTTTTGTTTGTTCATTTGGTTTGTTTTTTTTTTTATAAACTATACTATTTACTTGACTGCTCTTCTTATCAGTACTTGTCTTTTTTCTCCTTGCTTTTCAGCTCCTCTCTCAGGCCTTCCCATTGCTATCTTTCCATTTGCCTGATTTGGGGGGAACTGTATCCCAAATTCTTGAAAACAAAACTCATGTCACATCTAGGCATTACAACATAGTGGGGTGAAAACTGCAGGGGTGGTAGCCCTTACTGAGGCCACAAAGCCTCCATTTTCCTCTTCCTGGGTATGAAAATCAAATAGGGAAATTACACAACTCTCTGCTAGGGCTGTGCAAGGCTTTGGACAGAGCTTTGGACACTTCGGGGTTGGAAGCAGCACATCCGGGTCCAAGTGCTGGCCTCATTCGGCTTCCCGAAGCAGTTAGGAGCCACCTCGGAGCCGCCTTGGAGATCTGGCTATAGGGTATAATGGGGAAACAATAAAATATCTGTAACTTTGTTGTTTTTTGTCCGATTTGGATGAAATGTTCAGGGGTGGTAGACTCGGCAGGCTTCATCCTCTCTGCAAAGTTTCAAGAAGTTTGGTGCAGGGGTTTGGGGGGGAACTCTACTCCAAGTTCTTGAAAGCAAAACTCTTGTCACGTCTATGTGTTACAGCATAGCAGGGTGAAAACTGCAGGGGTGGTAGCTCTTGCTGAGGCCACAAAGCCTGCCAGGTTTCAAGAAGATTGATGCAGGGGTTCGAGGGGAACTGCTCCTCAAGCTGCGGACAAGCAAAACTCATGCCATGGGTGCTTGTGGGACTGACTGTCTGTCTTGGGGCAGGGAGGGGAGACACTGCTGCAGGCCTGGCTGCTAAGCT
>NW_017729022.1:134628377-134637509 GCF_001723915.1 Gavialis gangeticus | reverse complement strand
CCCTGCAGCTTTGACCCCCCTGTGTTGTAACACACAGCCGTGACATGAGTTTGGCTTTCAAATATTTGGGGTACAGTTCCCCCCAAACCCCTGCACTGATCTTCTTGAAACTTGGCAGGTTTCATGCTCTCAGCAGTGGCTACAATCCCTCCACGTTTCATCCAAATTGGACAAAAACCAACAAAGTTATAGATATTTCATTGATTCCCCATTATACCCTATGGCTGGATCTCGAAGGCGGCTCCAAAGCTTCGGAGCCACTTCTGCCAGATTGAGGCAGAAACCTGGTCCGGACCTCCAGATCGGATTACAGCCATCCAAAGCAGCCAGATCCAAAGCCAGATTGGATAGCTGCCGACTCGCACAGGCCTACTCTCTACCCAACTTCTTCCCCATTTTTTTTAACGTAATTGTCTTTGATCAGTTTTGTCAGGCTCAAGTCAGTGCCACAGGCACTCATGTTGAATCCATCTATTGGGTGGGAGGGGGGAGAGTCCTCTTTCCATGACTACACCCATGGACAAACACCCTAAAACATTCTTCCTACCGACAGTCTTTAACTCACATCTTCATCTTTGTTACAGTGGGCATGTCTACGTGGTCATTAATGCACCATAATTACGGTATATAACTATAGTAATAACAAGTATTAAACTTAATGCACTGTAAATCGGTGCTACTGCACATTAGCACAGATGAACACTTTAAGTGATATTAATGTGCATTGGACTAAATCTACTGTGCATTAGCATGTTTTTATCCTCCTGAAGATACCTAAACCTTGGGACATGTGACACGACTGTTATTCCAAGTTATTCCAACACATTTATTTTAACAGAAAAAAATTGTATGGAAAATTCAACAAGCAGCACCAGTAGATGGAGATTATTCTGTATCGACTGCTTGTCTTCCCTAGTCGAGAAGCCCAACTGCTGGCCAACATTCTATGTTCACACTTTCTAAGAGAACAGAAGTTAAATGTTATGCTTCTAAAAAGTTAATTTTCAGGTGCTTTCAAGAAACTTAAAATATCAGTGCACAACTAAGTTGTAATGTACAAGGCAGATTAGATTCTTTTTGCATTTTTTCCATGCTGTATCACCAAAATGTTGTAAGGGAAAGCAGATGGCACTGCCAGATAATAGCTCTTCATTATTACATTTTTATTACAACTCTGCATTCATCTGAAGAAATGCATGGTTTTCTTTTTAAACTCTGCAAGTATGATTGCCTAATTGAGCAAAGCATTCATAGCTAGGCTATCCCAGTGACAAAGGAAAAAAAACAGCAGAATTTTAGTACATAAAACAGCAAGGTGTTCCATTCTGTACTTAAGAACTTGCTGTCTCATGCACGCGGGCTTTTTAATGAATGAATTCTTAGAGGTCATTTACATCTGCAGAAAACCAAACTTCCATACTGTAATATTTTCATTTAAATGACAGAGAAAGCTACAAAGAGAAAAAATGAAGGAGATAAAAAAAAAAAAACAAAAAAGAAGGAATCTGGAGGTAATAAGTTATAGAAAAAGAAAAAAAGAACAGATTTGAAAGTTCTCTTTTCAGCATCACTCTGCTGATCACACTGCTATAAAACTTTCTTTTAAAAGGACACCTACTTTTTCAGAGGTAAATAAAAGCCTCCAGGATACTTGATCTTCAATAAAAGCCAAGAGTGATTTTATAGGAAAAAGAGTGAGTGAGAAGCAAGGATTTTTCTGGGGGCTGATACCTTTTATTGGATCTCTTTGGACCACATAGTTGGTCCAAAGTTAAACAAGCTTTTGAATTCTTTGCATTAGGAAGCTTGTCTAACTTTATTCCAATTATGCAGCTGATCCAGTAAAAGATATCAACCAAAAAAAGTCTGGTCTTTCACATAGTTAGTGACCACAACATCACTCTTATATTACCTCTTATATGAGAGGTAAAGTTTGGGAATTTTGCTGGCATGAAATGTCCTCCACACTGATAATCATTTCCAGCTCTTCTGTCAGGCTTTAAAAGCCTGAGTTAATGTTTAAACTAGTAGTAACAGGTGTTGATTATATATAACTGGCAGAACTCCTTTCCTCTGCTAAATTATACTTCATTATTATTCACCTGCAGAACACTGGAAACTAGATGCCCTAAGGAGAAGATTCAGTCACAGAACTAATGATTATTCCCACTTGCTGATTGCTGAGAAGTACAATCACTGCCACAAAGACCAATTTCTATGAAAACTGAACTGTAAATGATGCAATTGCTTCTACTACCTATATTATGGGGCTTTTTGCTCAGTTTACAAAAGTCTATTTGCACTCATAGATCAAGAGCTTGCTCTACCCCTGCTCACACTAGGCAATGTAAACATTTAGGCTAAGTACAGACAGCCAAAAAGCCCAAGGCCAAATCAATTCAATCTTCACAGGTTAGTCTAAGCTGGATCATTTAGTAGACTGGATCGGTAAGTAAGTGAACAGATATCTGCTTTTGATTCTGGAAATGCAGCCACGTGCCTGCAATGGCTCAGGCCAGAAGCTGTGGAGGGCTAGAGTATGCTTCCATGCTCAGCTGGAACAGACAGCTTGGGCCAAGGCTAGCCTGCCCATCCTGCAAGGGGATGTTTGTGGAGGAAGTGCAAAGCATCCTGGATGTTGTGGGACAGAGTTAACCTGAATCTGGAAGATCTGGGACAGAACTTGGATCTGGGACAGAAGTTCAATAAACCAATTTAACCCACCACATTTTATGGTGTAGAGGTTAACACAGTGTATAAATCGACCCCATATTTCTGAACAGAGAAGTTAGGATTTTTGTAGATCCGTTGCACAAGTGGAACCCTGCCTCAGTGTGGGAGGTGCAGGAAGCCTGGGCAGGCTTGTGGGAGAGCCGGTGTGCTAGCAGGCTCCTGGGAAGTTGGATCAGGCCCCTGGGAGCTTGAGCAGCACATGGACCACTGGCAGCCTGCCCTGCCAGCCCCAGGGGGTGCTGATGGCCTGGAGGGAGGCCCTTCTGCAGCTTGCCCCCCAGCCATGAGGCAGGTGGGGAGGCTCTGCTGAAAGCAGTATTGGGCCCCTTGCCACTTCTGCCTTCAGCAGGCTCCTGCGGCCGGGAGGATGCCTGACACCGCCTAGGAACAGGCTGGCTTGTCCCATGGGCAGCACAGGGTGTTAGGGTGGCCCTGCCCAAGACCTCTAGCCTCCCCCCCACCCCTGCACTGCCCATGGGGCAAGCCAGCCCCTTCCCCGGCAGGGCCAGATGTCCTGCCGGCTGTAAGGGCCTGCTTTCAAGCAGAAGCAGTGAGGAGTCTGGCCCTTCCTCTTGTGGAGCCACCCTGTCTGCCCCACAGCTGGGAGGCAAGCTGCTGGCAGGCCAAGCAGCCCCTGAGCTGCAGGGGGGGCAGTCCTTCCCTCTGTGGTAGTGGTGCCCCACAGGGCCAGCAGCAGTATTTGCAATATTTCTGCACTATTCCAAAAACTATAAAACTTAAGTTACATCCTGCCATTCCCAGGTCTTAGGCCTGGTGCTATCCAACAGAATGGTGAGCCCCAGGGTGGCCACCCAGGTTTACCATGCAATTCTGAAGGGATTCTTAGAATCCAGCTGAGTAACATGCTACCTAGGTTAGATGGTGATAAACTTTGGGGGACAGAAACTGGGCTTATGTATCTAAACCATTAACCCACTCCTGAAGTTCAATTCTTAAGGCCAGCCTTCCCACACACAATACAGGCCCACCTAACACCCTGTTGTTCAAAGCACTCACCTGGAATGCTGTAAACCTAAGCTCAAATCCATCCTCTATTCAATTTAGAGTGAGGACACAAACTACAGCCTGCAGGGTAACCGGGTATTCTGGAGTGGGCTCGCTCAACCTGTCCTGTTGGACCCATTCCACTTCTATATTCACTGGAGCTGAGAAAAATTAATAGAACAACTCTCTAGTCCATTATGTAGGGCAAGACAGATTCAACACCTTAGCCCAGAAACAGCAGACCAAAGACTAGAACCTCTCACAGCCAAGTACCCTAATGGATGGGATATCTGCTGTGCTGGCAAGAAAGGCAGAGGAATGTCTAATTTGAGCATTCCACTTCAAGGCCTCCATGGCCTTAGTTTGTCCTAGGACTAGGTCTAAACCTCATTGGCTGTGGTGGAAATATCAGTGCTCACATAGCTTTGTGCCACCTGCCAAACCTCAGGTGGAGTTAGGCAGCCGCTGAACAACTGTTGTCAGTGATACCTCAGGAAGTCTCTGATAAACTGGGCCTTAAGGGTGCCTATACACAAGTGAGGAGGCTGCTCTGATGCACTGGAATTCCAGCACGTTGGAACAGACTTGATTAATCGAGTCTGCTGGAGAGTGGCAATTGCCTCCTGCGCCTCATGTATTAGCATCCCTGCCCTTAAAAATGGCGGTGGGGGTGCCTGAACTAAAGACTGTCAAATGAGATTCAGTTCAAGCACCCCCACCACCATTTTTAAGCACATAGACACCGATACATGAGACACATCAGCACTTTAATTAGAGTGGCTCTCAGAGCCACTTTAAATGCCCCCCCTACCCACACACCACCACCACCTCTGGAGCACATGTAGAAGTGCCCTAACATTTTGGGGGCATGTAAACTTAAGTTGGGACTAGACCATTTAATCTGGTTTTAAAAAATAATAATAAAGGTCAACTGGTGATATGGTGACACTTGAGACCAAGCTACGCTCTCATTCACCCCCATGCAACCTTGCTGCACTGTTCAAGGAGGACAGGCTTTGGAGACTGCTGTTCAGATGTATGGCAAAAGGATTAGAAATAAAAGCTTTAGTCAGCCAGGAACTACCATAAATTACCTTAATTTTTTTCTAACCTTCTCCAAGTGCCACTAGATCAGAGCCTATGCCATTATATTTAGCTTTTCTCAAACTTTCATTCACATTAGTTCTTAAAAAGCCAGCTTCCAAGTGTTCACAGACTGTTGGTTCCAAAGACAATGATTATAAACACTCCATACAGCAAATAGGTTGCTGTAGGTTAAGCATAATCCCTTACTCATCATCACCAACCTCCAGATAATTCGGTATCCCATTTTTCTGATGGTTGCAATCAGTATCATTCTGGATTAACATCAGAAAACTAAAAATCTGTAGTAACAAGTCACACTACCCTCAAACATCCCCATGCTGAGTTGCCTACAGATAGTGAAAGCCTAACTTGTTTTCTTTCCCTATCTCATTACTACTGGAATATTAAATGCAAACACTGATGTTTACATGTATTTAGGGGTAATTTCTTAGTCACTAACCTCACTGATAACAGAAAATCCCAGGTCAGCAATGGTATTAGGTATTTGACCCTGCCCCAGCACCCTCAATTGGCAGACTTGGCTAATGCAGTGTTTCTCAACCTTTTAAGTAGCAAGTACCCCCTAACTTCTGAAAATGTTAATAAGTACCCCAACATTCAAAATTCAGTGGATTTTATATTTACAGACTAATGTGTGCCGTATGTTGGAAGAAGAGATGTGTAGATAAGGCTGTGAATAACAGATGTTTGATCTGGTGTGGGTAGGGTTGCCACCTTTTACATCAGGGGTGCACAACTGAAGTATGTACCTGAGCTAGAGGTGATGGTGTTCAGCCCCCCTAGCTTTGGCCAACAAATTATTACCGGGGAATTACATTTTTTTAATTGCACCAAATTTTTGCCACAGTTTTGAGAGGAAAAGAGGATGAGACAGAGCAGAAAAGAGGGCAAGAGCATTGGGGTACCCACGTACCCCCTGCCTGTGTCTTGTGTACCCCCAGGGGTACACGTACCACAGGTTGAGAAGCTATGGGCTAATGTGCTGGTAAGAAATCCTGCTTTTATTTCCTGTTGTCAAGTCTCCATTGATTACCAGTTGGGAAATCCATTGGTGAAGGGCCCATGTAGATGGCAGAATACAGCATATACTGCTACTTCAGGGAATAGCCCATAACACCAAAGAATCCATGAGATACCTCCAGCCCAACCATCTTCTCTTCAGAACAGGAGATGCCACATGGAATTCAAGTTTCCTATAAAAATATCCAGACTATGGGATCCAATGGAAATACCACTAGAGCCAACAAGTCTTAAAAATGGACTCTTCAAAGACTGTAGGGTGCTGAAGTCCCACAAGGAATGGACAGTGCTCAGGGGCTAGCAGAGAACTGCAGGGAGGACGGAGGGTGGGGAAAGTGGAGACCAATTCAGTCTACCTCTCTAAGAGCAGCAAGGGAAGCCTAGCAACATTCAGGTAGGCATTAAAAACCATTGAGATTTCCTCACCCCTAATGGAAACAAAAACAGACCTAGATACAACTTCAGCATTATTGGCTTAAACACCTGTGGAATCTGCCAAGGATCAGAATGCTGCTGCCAGAAGGCCAGCTTCCAGAGAAAAACCAGCCAGCTGGATCCCTCTAGAGTCCGACCAATTGCTGACAAAGCAATTGGCATGAAGAAGCCTAGCTCATAAGCTGGGCAGGTAGGTTGCAAAGCTAAGCTAGATACAAGTAGGCTGAAACATCAATCAGATGGGGTTTTGTGATGAGGCAGGCTACAATGTCAATGGTACTTTGTAAAGATATATCTGTCTTGCTCCTAACCAGTGAATTTAAAATAAAAGTAATTTAGGTAGGAGATTTTTGTCTTACCTCTGGGCAGCAACAAAGTGACTTCATTATTCCCCCAGGCTATATACAAAGAGAACCTTCCAAAAAGTCTCCACTTACAAATTCTATCCTTCAGGATTTGAATGCATTGCCAAATAGGATCAGAGGGCCAAGCATCCACAGAACCAGAACAGTGTGTTGTATATACAGGTACAATTTAAAAAAAGCAGCAGAGATGGCAGGGTGAACCAAAACCTGCTTTAATAAATAATACTGTGTATTCACCTAGTTATTCCTTCCTAACAGAAGGAACAAGGGCATAGATACTGAGTTTTATATGGCTCCATGTGGAAAGTCTTATTCAGAACAGCTTGATAAGTAAATTATAAAACTTCCACTAAACACCATCTGTAACACTGAACCCCTGCCCCTGTTATTAGGAAGGGGGAAGTGTAGCTGGAGGTAGGTTTGCAAGGAGCCTAAGGGCAAAGCAGCAGCAGGTGTGAGCTGGTCAGGTGAACTGAGCCAGCGGCTGGAAAAAGAGAGGCAATTCTAATGGTAAAATTAAAAGCACCTGGGCCCTGGGAGCAGGAGACAGGATCACATGGCCAGAGGGGGGCTGGGCCTGAAGCATATAAACCCAGGCTCTGACCATAAAAGGGGTTATGCCCTGGCTGCTGCAGAACACAGAGCTTCTAATACAGCTGGCTGTAGTGTGGCATCAAGCTAGCTCAGGAGGAGTACCTGCTGGGCTGGAGCGATGGAAGCAAGCTAACTTAAGCAGTGGGGTTCAAGGACTAGTATTTCCAGAAAGGCTTACATTTGCATTATGACTGGTTAGGTTGCTGTTTTGTGTTTGAACTTTACCAGAGAACTGGGTTGTGGCTACAGGGAAGAGGAGGAGGTGGTAGCCAAAAATGGAGAGCCTTTGGCACTCCCCTTATCAGGGACTGGAGATATGCCAGCCTCAGCCTTCTCAACTTCTGGTGCAGTGAAACTGGAGCCCCAGGAGGAGCTGAGGTCTGGGAACTGAGATCTCAGACAGTAGACCAGGGTTGAGGACTTAGCCAGAGTAAATGGGGATCTAAATCCAAAGCAGCTGAAGCCCTGACAGGCCTGAGAAGGGCTGCTGGAAGGGGAGGGGGTGAAGCAGAGAGACCCACCACTCCCCAACCCCACAAGCAACCATGGTCCTAGCGGCAAGGACTGAGCTGGTAGGTGGGTGCACCTGAGAAACTACTCCCAATCCCAGAGACCACCTCCTAAATAAACAAACAATAACATCAAAAGCATGGTAGGTGAGAGACTGGAGGCAAGGTGGGGCTTAAAAGACCTGGCAGGTGAGTCAGACCCCAGAGGGCAGGCCAACTCATGAGGCTAGCTGCACAAGCATATGCTGTCTTGCCCAGGCCTACACCTTGCTCCCAATTTGTACTCAATAGGGCCTTATAGCCCCAGTCACCTGCAACTGTGCTAGGTTCTGCATAAGCCAAAAGCAAAGATGGTCCTTGCCCCAGAGAGCCTATAATGTGAAAAGCTTTATTTACAGGGCAGCAACAAGGTAGACAAGACAGTGTGGCAAGACAATTCCCTCAGTACTGGGATAAGGTAAAATGTTGAGAATGAGGACTTCTGTTGGGAACCTTTTGATTTCCATTACTCGCACAGTTTAGGACCTCGCTCCCAGTTCTGCCATTTACTGCCAGGTGTGATAGTGAGTTAATGACATGGGAACTGAAGCAAGGCTCATTAGTTTAGAACAACTTTTAAATACTTCTGGAGGGCTAAATTCCTACTGGTGAGCTAAAGCCTGTAGCTTGTTACCCAGACCTTAGAGCAAGGGTTCCCAGACTGTGGTGTGTGTACCCTGAGGGGGGGGGGGGAGATGTGTGACAAAAATTGAGTAGTGGCAGATTTAATTTTCATTACAATTATAATTGCCATTTAAGGGGCTAAACTATAAGCTGTATGCTGGTATGCAGGCAGCTGGTACACCTGGAAGGAGGTACAGAATAAGAAAGTTTGTGAACCTCTGCCCTAGAGCCTGTAGTCCCTCAACAAGCACTAACTAAAAGAGATAGGAATCATATATAAGTTAATAAAAAAAAATCCTACAGTGTTAAGGATACAGAGTCAAGGAACGGAGAGAGAGGAAGCATCAATGTGAGGAATGAATCCTTATTTTACTAAAAGCAGGAGACAGAATCTAGGCTTTATTTTGTACGCTAGCCAAAGGCTACAAAACCTAAAATCACAACTATGCATATGGCAGAGAAGCAGGTACAGATCCAGTGGGGCTGTGGCAATGCAGTTGCATCCTCCCTTGTCTTTGTCTCACAAGCTTTTGGCAGAGGATCTGCCCCGTAGCCACAGGTGGATCCAGAGTAAGTGCAGTGGTGTGGACACAGTCCCTTTCAGTCAACACTGCTGCAGAAGCAACTGCCAGGGATGTTTAAGTCCCTGACTCGAATGAGAATTTCCCCCCTTCTGTGCTCAGTGACACCTCCCCTCTTCT
>NW_017729022.1:134611864-134623377 GCF_001723915.1 Gavialis gangeticus | reverse complement strand
AGAAGCAGGTACAGATCCAGTGGGGCTGTGGCAATGCAGTTGCATCCTCCCTTGTCTTTGTCTCACAAGCTTTTGGCAGAGGATCTGCCCCGTAGCCACAGGTGGATCCAGAGTAAGTGCAGTGGTGTGGACACAGTCCCTTTCAGTCAACACTGCTGCAGAAGCAACTGCCAGGGATGTTTAAGTCCCTGACTCGAATGAGAATTTCCCCCCTTCTGTGCTCAGTGACACCTCCCCTCTCTCCCCCCCCACCCCCCTTGTGCCTCTGCCACTGTGCCCAGCTGCCCTGGGCAGGAGGTGGGGGCAGGAGAGGACTCTACAGCTGTTCCCGCCTGTGCCAGCCAGGGCCCATGGTGAGCTGAGCTCGGCTGGGGACAGCAGCAGTGGCAGTGGGGTCTCCCTCCCTGCCTGGTCCCCTGGGTGTTCCCCACCAACACAGAAGCAGGCACAGGGGAAAGAAATCCACACACTACTGCTGTTGTCTGTGGCCAAGCCAGGGTCCACATGCAGCCTAGTTCAAGCAGGGCACGAGTGGGTCTGGAACCTTCCCCACCTCATCTTAAGGTGAGCCAGGGACAGTGACAGCAGCAGGCACCGCTGTGGGGCAATGAGGTAATGTGGCACTGTGCGCAGAAGGGAATGGATTCTTACCTGATTGAGGGGCTTCAGCTCTCCACCTGCTGCTGCCCTGGAGTCTGCCCTCCCCAGTGAGGGAAGAGCCTAGGAGCAGGGGATGTTGCACCCCTGCAGCACTGGTTGCTGCTCTTGTACCCACTTTTACAAAATTCTAGATCCACCTATGTCCGTGCCCCAGAGCCTGCTGCTGTTCATCCCTTCCTGACTGAATTCTGCAGCAAAAGAAAGGATGAGGAGAAAGCAGAAGGGCAAACAGCAGCAGTGTTCATCCCCTGGGCCCGGAAGCCACATGAAAGCAGGGGCTCTAGCCAGACTGGTGAGCTCCATGATCACCTGGTGAGTTCACAGCTCCAGCAGTGAGCTGTATGTTTGCTGTGCATACACAGCACAGCTGGAGTGGGAGGCCTTAACCTACTTACTTCATGCCTGGATCCACTACTGTAGGAAAGTAGTCCTGGAATTTCACTTAAATAAGGGTTCTGTATTGGGAGGAGGCCTCATACCCAAGAATGCCCTGGGCTATGAACTAAAAAGCAAAGGTCTTCTACCCTCTGGAAGAAACGCAATAAATAACAATCTACCTTTGGAGATGGAATTACTCCCATCCAGTTCCCCCACATCCCAGTAAGTCCTTACTAGAAAAAGACTATTACTTACTGGGGCATGAACACAAAACAAATAGCTTAGATGGCTCTGCTTAATATGAACCCGCTTAAAAACGAAATGGAAAAGAGTTACTGCATAAGTTATCTTTTGTTCCATTTGTAGTCAAGTTTTCCTAAAAATTTTCTCATTCTCCAGTTTAAATAGAGAAGCTTTCCAATGCCAAACTCTACAAGTGCAGAGCTCTTACAGCTGTTCATTTATTCTGAAGCTATTGACAGACCCCCAAAGTTAAAAACACACTGTGTAGCCTCACTGCTTTGAAAAGGTTCTTGTTCTTTTGCCCTAGCACTTAATTAAAGAAAAAGTGACTGGAGTTCAAATGCTGTAAGCTATCTCCTTATGACAACCTTCCCCATGGCCTGCAGAGAGAGGGATTTTTTTCCCCTTGCTCCTTCATGCTATGCTCATTAGTTATTTACTACCTGATCTAAGATTTCA
The DNA here is from genome assembly GCF_001723915.1 of Gavialis gangeticus. NCBI lineage: Eukaryota > Metazoa > Chordata > Crocodylia > Gavialidae > Gavialis > Gavialis gangeticus. The sequence continues at coordinate 134,621,637 of NW_017729022.1, read as the reverse complement.
GTTGCCAATGGCTATTTATTACCAGTATAACATTTTTTAATGGATGCAAAACCAGAAGTCTGCACATGGCAATGCACTTTCTGGGCAAGAAGCAATGCTTTTGCATTTTTGTCCCTCACCCCCACCTCCCCAACTAGTGCTTGAACTAATACTATATCTTGTTTCTGAAGAACTGATGTACAATTCAAATGCAGTACATTTGCTAAATCTAATCCAGAGAAGCACCCTGTCACTGTTTAGCCTCCCCTCCCCCAACCACCCCCAAAAAACAACCCAAAACAGTTCAGTGTTGGCTAAATTCAGCACCCACTGAAAGCAATGGCAAAAACTCCCACTAGATTTCAACAAGAGAAACATGCACCAAGCTAAAATAAGCCAAGCCCTTTCCAACATGCTTCACTTCTGTCTTAGTTACTATCCTCTATGCTCACTAATATCCCAGCAGAAAGAATATAGATTCTCTGGCTTTAACAGTAGTCTAACAGCAAAATTCAGTATTAACTTATGACTCTTTGGATAGCCAAAGAGAACATAAAAAAAAATCTTGTATGGCTCACATTTTCTGTTAGAGTCCCACATTTAAGGCTCCACTTCCCCAAAATGTTATACGATTACCTAACAAAGCAAGATATGTACGCAGTAGTGCTTGGTGTACTCTATGCCAGCACAGCAGCCAAACCCCTACTCGGGTGCCCCACCAGGCACTTGGATTTCACTTCCAAAACCTTAGGCAGTTCTCTCTGTATTTTAAGACGATGAGAACATTACCACCATGTCATGGCCCTCCATCAAAAGGTAAGTCAGATGTATCCAGTAAAGTTAATACACGTATATTAAAAACCAAAGAAAAACACAGCCAAACAAAAGAACAACAACCATTTGACATAATCCAATCTTCCTTAGTATTTGACCATTGTTATGGGAATTAACAAGAACTGCCAAAACAGCTACAGTAATCTTTATTTCTAATCCCATGCGAAGATGTCCAATTTTCTACATCTGTAAAGATGAATCCAGCCCTGGCAATTTTTTTTTAAATATGTACAACATGCTAAGCCAAGCTATTTCTGAGATTTCTTCTAAGCTCATACTTCAATGAGGAAGGTCTAGAACCACATGCACTCCAAAAATCACAATGTCTAGAAATAAAGATAGAGCACCAAGTCCAAGTTTTTGGAGTCCAAGTTCTTATTCAGTGTTGTACAGGAGGAGAAAGCAAAGCTACATTCTCACAAGGACACTCCTTGTAGTGGGCAGTTTATATACTGTATATAAAATACCCAGTATAATAACATATAGTAACAACAAAACAAAACAAGACATTAGCTACATGGTTCCTTTTATTAGCTAGGACATACCTAACAGAATGGGCATTCAACTCTTGGTAGGTAATATAATTTGACCTCCCCCGAACTCCGTTATAGAGAATTCAACTACCCCTCTGAAATTTTGGTTTAATTTGATATATTTTTTTAAAACAGATCAGACACCAGCCACCCATGCTTATTATTGATGAATTCTGGCAGCATTTTGGATTAAAATTATGGTTCCACCCACCCTCAAGAGATCATCTAGTCAACTCCCTGCTCATTCCTAGCTAAAGCATCTCATCCAAGAACTCGTCTAATTTGTTCTTAAAAGCTTCCACGGATGGCAAATCCATCACCTTGCTAGATAATTTGTTCCAGATTTCATAGCTAAAAAGATCTTCCTAATATTTAACCTAATTTCCCTTGATGCAATTTAAGACCATTGCCTCTTGTCCTGTTCCCCAAGGCACAACAGAATAGACTATAACCATCCTCTTGATAACAGCCTTCACAGAGGTAATGGCTGTTTATGAAATCCCCCTCAGTCTTCTCTTTTCAGATTAAATAACCCCAGTTCTTCCAGCCTTCCCTTGTAAATCATGTTTCCCTAACCTTTAAATTATTTTTGTTGTTTTCTACCAGAGTTTCTCCAATTTGTCTACATTTTTCTTGATGATACAAAGCTAAAATTTTACACAGTGAGATTTAATAACTATTGGAATGAACTACCCAGGGAAGCAGAGAGATGGAGAATCCACCAAGTCTTCATATGAAGGCTGGATGCCTCTCTGGAACGTGTGCTTTAGCCAAATTTAAAATTAGAGTCAATCCTGGGGTGACTGGTTAAATTAGCCTATGATATTCCTAACTACAGATTAGATGGTGCCTTCTTACCTTAGACACTATGAATAGTTTCTATGGGAATCTTTCCTGACAAGATCTTGGGCAATTCCAGTGAGGCACTTTAAAACTGTTTCAAAACTTTGTAAACTTTGCTTTAATAAGGGCATGACACTTTAAAACAAGAAAACATGTTATATTTCTTGCCATCCTGTACTTGAGTGGAGGATGCGAAAAGAATTGGATTTACTTTTAAAAAATTACATAATTAAATATATTAAGCCACCCACATAATATAGCACGCAGAGGAAGTTCTGTACCTCTAACAGGGAAAGACACACTCCAGATTTTAACAAACAATGAAAACTTTAGATCACAAAATAGTTTTCCTTTGGAAGCGCATTACTCATGTAACTGGGTTACTTTATTATCAACGCAACCCTGAATTTAACAAATAGATTTTAAAAAATGATAACAACCTCAAAATACATTAGAGCTTACAATATGAATAGGGGATTTCTAAATCCTGTTGTTCCAGAAAAATGCTAACCATTTCAATTTCAATAACTACTTTAGACGTGCTGAACACCTGGAAACAGCTTAAAGTTGCAAAACATCATTTTGGTATCATGCTGTGCTTGGGCAAAAAGGCAATCCTATCAATCCTCCTTGAAAACAACAGTCACCGCCTTTTCTTTCCCTAGATAAATACCAATAATAATACATTATGCTATAGTATGTACATCAGACAACCAATCAAGTCATGGCAGATCAAAAGCTGTACAAAATGTGGTTACAAGGTCTCTGAAAAAGGTCAGGAACAGCCAGAAGTCTTATTCTCAAATTAAACAAATAAGACAGAGACTATAATATTAATCCAGTCCTGAACTTGTGCATTTCCTGCTGACACTGTTTTTATGTCAGTTTAAAGAGTATCTTGTGGCAGTATTTTCCACAATAGACTATAGCTTCCCAGCCAAAAAAGGAAAATATTTGTCTTCTATGACTGCTGTACAGTTTTCTTAACAGTACTCTTTCAACATTAATTGTTTTCCAGACTCATGAAAATAGATTTCTGTTGAAATCTTGGGCAGGAATCACTTTTGCTTGGTGGAAGGGACAATTACAAACTCCCAAGCTAACTGCCCTGTAGGTTTACTGTAAATAGTTAGGCTGTTCCAATACAATCAAGTCAGTTTTCCCCAAACCTAAATGTACATCGTCCCCTCCCCATCTTTATTCCTTCAATTAAGGATATGGGAAAAGGGCCAAGACAAGCAGCAATGACACCATAAGTGTTTGTCTTCAAGCAATTTAATATTCAAGTGATTTGGGATTTCAACCAGAACTGTTCACTTAGCCTTACATTGGACGGAGTGTATGCTCATCTATGTATTTGTCTATATGACAATTCAAAGGTCTACTGTATCGGACATCCCCTCCCAATGTGTCCCTTTTTACAGGAAGAATAAAATAACTTGTGCATTTTCAAAGTAATCTAATTTATGTAATGTATTGCCTGCTTTATAATGTATAGATTAGATTAACATCTAATTTTCATAATATAGATATCCATCTATATAAAATATAATCTAATTCATGTAGTATATTAATATATTTACGAATACATTGATCTAGTTACAAGCCAGTTTTGAGATTCTAATTTTACAAAAAGCTACAAAGCCAAGTTACAGAGAAACAGGTTGATCACCACAAATATGATCCATCCACATTCACTATTCTGTGCTTCCTTTCTTGAACTCTCATTTAAACAAGTCCACGTAGAACAAGGCCTCCTAAAATTACCCCCTCTTTTTCTCTTCACTCCCCAGTGAAAAGCCACGTTTTCAAGAGTCTCCATTAAAGCCAAATTTCAGAAGCACTCATATCATTTGGGAGCCTCAGTCATTTTTGAAAAGTGGGACTCGGTGATCCAATAGAGGACTCAAGTACCTACAAGTAAGAGGCCTGCAGTGCCAAACTTTTAGAGCTCTGGCTTCTAGATTGGAATCCAAAACAGAGTTAGGCATGTAGTGCAGGGGGCAGCAATCTACAGCCCACAGGCTGGATCCAGCCCACAGAGCCACTGGATCCGGCTCACGGATGTGGGGCTCCAACAGCATTTGGCAGTGGAGGGCATCAGCTGTGAGGCACCCTCCCCATGCTACCCCAGAGAAAAGTCTCAGTAGAAGCCACATCCTAGCATCTGCATACATCTGACCTGGAGTAGTCATTCCAGTTCCTAGCCGGAAAAGGCTACCTACCCCTGACCTAGTGCATGGGGGAAGTGGAGACCTCAGAAGACAATACAAAAACCACCACAGTGAGCTGGGAGCCATCTAGAGATAGAGGATAGAAAGCCAATGAGCACACAGGTATGTCTGAACTCCCATCCCATGCCAGGGTTCCCAAGTCAGAGCTGCAGACTAGCACTCCTGTCCATTCACAATCCAAGAGGTAGACATCAGCAACAGCTGTCTGAAGAACAAGGCAGGACTTACCACCCCCATCACCTCTTGACATGAAGTGCAAAGGGGCAGCAGTAAAGTGCAGTCTCATATTAACAAGAACATGAATACATGCATTAGAGGAGCATGAGGCATCCTTTGAATATACCATCCAGATCAGGCCCCTCAGGGGGCTTAACCCCAATCAAGATCTAGAAACGAGGCAGAGTCAGGCTTAAACATGTAAGACCCTTAGACTGGGATAGAATAATAGAAAATTAGGGTTGGAAGGGACCTCAGGAGGTCATCTAGTCCGACACTCTGCTCAAAGCAGGACCAGCCCCAGCTAGATCATCCCTGCCAAGGCTTTGTCTAGCTGGGTCTTAAAAACCTCCAAGGATGGAGATACCACCACCTCTGTGGGTAACCTGTTCCAGTGTTTTACTACCTTACTAGGGAGAAGGTTGTTTCCTAATATCCAAACTAAATTTCCCTTGCTGCAACTAGAGACCATTGCTCCTTGTTCTGCCATCTGCCACCACTGAGAGCAGTCTAGCTCCATCCTCTTTCAAACCTCCCTTCAGGTAGTTGAAGGCTGCTATTAAATTCCCCCTCATTCTCCTCTTCCGCAGAATAAACAAAACCAGTTCCTTCAGCCTCTCTTCATAAGTTATGCGCTCCAGCCCCCTCTTTTTCTCTGCCCTCACTGGACTCTCTCCAACATGTCCACATCCTAGCTGTAGTGGGGAGCCCAAACTGGACACAGGATTCCACAGATGCGGCCTCACCAGTGCCAAACAGAGGGGATGAATTACTTCCCTTGATCTTCTGGCAACACTCCTATTAAAGTGTTGCTAGCTGCCTTCGCAACTAGGGCACACTGTTGGCTTCTATTCAGCTTATTGTCCACGGTAACCCCCAGGCTCTTTTCTTCAGAGTTGCTGCTTAGGCAGTTGATCCCCAGGCTGTACGGGTTCATAGGATTGTTCTGTCCTAAGTGCAGGATTTGCACTTGTCCTTATTGAACCTCATGAGATTACTTTTGGCCCAATCCTCAAATTTGTCTAGGTCACTCAGAATCCTAGCCCTACCCTCCAGCACATCTACTACTCTCAGCTTAGGTGTCATCTACTAACTTGCTGAGGGTGAACTCTATTCCATCTTCCAGGTCATTGATGAAGATATTAAACAAAACCAGCCACAGGACTGACCTCTGGGGCTCTTCACTTGAGACTGGCTGCCAACTAGAACCATTGACTACTACCCTTTGAGACCAATGATCCAGCCAGTTTTCTCACCACTTTACAGTCCACTCATCCAACCCATCCTTCCTTAGCTTGCTTGCAAGAATGTTGTGGGAGACTACAGTAGATCACATCCACTGTTCTCCCTGCATCCACAGAGTCAGTCCAAAGAAGGCAAACAGGTTGGTCAGGCATGACTAGCCCCTTGGTGAAGCCATGCTGACTGTTCCTAATCATCACCTCCTCCTCCTCCAAGTGCTTAGAAATGGATTCTTTGAGGACCTGTTCCATGATTTTTACAGGGACTGAGATGAGGCTGATGAGTCTAGTTCCCCAGGTCCTGCTCCTCTCCTTTCTTAAAGATGGGCACTGTATTTGCCCTTTTCCAATCATCCAGGACCTCTTCCAACTGCCATGAGTTTTCAAAGATGATGGCTAGCAGTTCTACCATCACATCAGCTGACTCCCTCAGGTGCACTGCATCTCACCCCATGGACTTGTACACACCCAGCTTTTCTAAAAGGTCCCTAACCTGTTCTTTCGTAATTGGCTGTTCACTAACAGTGATAGCTCTGGGCATGCACAGAAGCAGTCCTGCAAATACTTCAGGAACATTTTGGTCCAACACTTAGCACCCAGGAAGTTTAGGTACCTCCATGATTCAGCAGTCACTTCATGGTAACTTTTCTGGATTTTACGTATGAAATTAGATGCCTCAGGTCTGCCCAACCCTAGTTTAGGTGGCTAAGCTTGTTTATCTATCATGTCCTCAGGTTCTGAAAGTACTTGGGCACTTCTGAAAGTTTTACCCTGGCCCTTTAGGATACAGCCCTGCATTTTGGGCAGTGTAGATCCAAGCCCTGCCCTTCAAGAGATAAGAACCTCTCCTCTACTTGCCAGCACAGACAGATCTGTCCAACTAAACTTGGCCTACTCTGTGGGAGAGGGCCCCATCTCCTCTAAGATCCCAAGGTCTACTGTGCAACCCTAGGGATGCATAAAGCAAGGATCACTCCTCTCCCCTGAGCACAACTTAACATCAATTACACAAGTGGGGTAAGAGTCCTCTTGTTCCTTCCCCACACATGCACCCACTTTATGGGCCAGGCATATTTGAATTGACAAGCTGTCCATTCTGAACCAACAAGCTGCTTTGTTTTCCTTCCTTATCAAGGCACAGCTGTGGCAGTGTCTCTTTAAACAGCAGTTCTTTCTAAATGTTAGCATTATCTACTTGTGAACTGGCAAGAGCCCTTCTGCGAGCCCTTTCTAGCTTAGCACAACTGACAGCAGGGGGCAATGACAGACAATGGCAAGCAATCATTTGCCTCTGTCCATGAGAACTATATTCACATGTGCTATTATCACTGCAGCAGTTCGTCTAACACAGAAAACAAAAGGTGCAACCAAAAACAAAAAAGAAGGGGGAAAAAGCCTGGAGCAACCATCTAGCAAAATACCCTCTTGCCATTTTCTAAATGCAGTCATTTTGCTGATCGCAGGTAATCCTGCTCTTGTGGTAACTATTTTCATTCTATTGAAATGCATGGGTTAATTCAAGAGGCTTATTATTTCTCAGACATCAGCAGGCTTCAATGCCTGTGTGCCCCACTCCTTATAAAACATCTTTGTTATCTGCAGCACACAGGATGCTGAACCAAGCTCTATAGTGCTAGGCCCTGGACATCCATACAGTAAAAAGGCCATTGCCCAAAGGACAATAAGAACAATATTACTTCCTTTTTCTACCTCCATGTGTTAGATGCAGCATGGAACACGTAACTTGGCCAATACTGAACAGGGAGTCTGTTATCCAGGAACTGATTCTAGTTCCAAGTCAAACCTATTCCCTTAGCTATCTTTCCCTTTAGTTACGGGAAGCCAAATTTATTCTTGGCAGAATTCTCAATTTAGCCAAGTAACACTGGGGATAAATGTGGCCCTTTCTTTTTAAGCTCCTAACTTGAACCATGCTGCTTTGTTTGCTTGGCTTATTATCTTGTTATAACAAACTATAGTTTGTTATACTCTTGTTGTCATAGGTTAATTTTGTTAATCACTTACTGATGTCATCAGTTATGCTATTAAAAAGCATTCAGACAGTACAAACTTAATCTATATTCTAAACCTAATGCTAAGCAATTGAAACAACATGTCTAATGATGTTTGGATTTCATGCTAATACGGTAGATTTTACCATTTCTAAAACAGTCAATTAAAAATTATTTGTGAAACGTTTTTAAATTCCTCTGGAAGGTCTCACATTTTCTGTTGCACATATAAATCCAACATCTTTTTCAATTCCTTTGAATTTGCTGTCATCTTATAGCATTCCCTTATGATTCACAGAGATTAGCCCCATGTTGGGGTCACCATCCTGATTAAATTCATACATAGTAAAAACATTAATGAATTAGGGCTCAGACAGCCTCAACTGTTTTGCAGGCTGAAACCACAGGACCACAAGTGCTTGAGTCTCCTAAAAAGAGGAAGGCACCTGCTCCATTCCAGGTAGGCACATCTGAGGCCAGAAACACCAAGTTACATGCCCAAGCCCCACCCCCTTTCTTTAGCAATTAACTTCTGGTTAACTTAGAAGCCACCTGAGCCAACAACTGCCTAGGCAACCCCTTTCTTAAGTACAGGTCTCACTCTATGCATCGTGCGCAGAGAACCTGGACATATTAGGCAGCAGACTGCTAGGTGTTAGGCACTGAGTGCTGCTATCTGGCCCAAAGTAAGTTCCCCAGAGTCACATAGGAATTCATTGGTGTAACATGTAAATGCAATACATTTCTCTTGAGTTGACACCCTTGCTGGACCTATTCATATGCTGTGTATACGAGAGAAAGCCTTGCTCTGTGAAGAACTGCACTTCCAGTTCAGTCCTCTCCAAATTTCACCCCGGTGACTGTCAGCCACAGTGACAACACCTATACCTTCTGTTCTCCCAAGATGAAGACACAAAAGCATGTCAGGGTGAATATCAGCTCCAACTTACATTTCCAGTACTTGTCCTGTAGATTGTAGACTAGGTGGAATATTCAAGGCAACCACGTCTTCTCCACCAATGATCTGCTTACTCCTATGTTGTCTTTTTTTGCCCAGTCCCTGCTCTTATGTTCTTTCCAGCCCATTGTTCCACATTGAAGCAAGCCCTTCCCTCTCACTGCCATTTCCTGCTCTCTCCCATTCTTGTGTGGGGCACCCTTCACCTTGGGCCTTTTTTCAAGTGGCTTATCATGCGTCTCCTGTTTTTGCGCTCCTCTCCCCTCACATACCACTTGTCTAGTTTCGCACAGAATACCCTTAGAGGCCCAGTTCTACCACTGACCTGATGTTTAGATACTAGGCAATTCCATTTACTTATTTCTAATGTACTTATTTATACCACTTGCTTCTGAAATCCTAAGATGGACAGCACTACTTTATTAAAAATGACCTATAAAGATATGGGCACATGTATAAACTAACATCCTTTGTCTTAATATTAGTACCAACCACACAGAAAATTCCCCAGTTCTGAGATTCAAGACTTTTGGCATCACAGATAGATACTCTAATTACATTCATATCTCCACTTCTCTCTCACTGTTCTTAAAATATAATGGAACACCATAGCAACAAAATTAAAACACTGAAATATCAAAGCTTTGGTTTAAAATACAGCATGACTCTGAAAGGAAATGCATAGTTCCTGTGGTTACAAACTTTGATCTACTATGGGACAGTCAACAGAATCTGAAACTAACTCACCTTATTATAACAGTTTATCCAAGGAGATTACAAATAGAATGTGAGATTGTTCTCAAAGCCATCTTCCTGGCATAAATTCAAACATAGTGTATGAGGGACCATGATTGTGTACTTGCAAAACAAAACAAAAACAGCCCCAAATCTTTAAGTATAAAATATATTACATTTACTTGATA
>NW_017729022.1:134610828-134611835 GCF_001723915.1 Gavialis gangeticus | reverse complement strand
ACAGCCCCAAATCTTTAAGTATAAAATATATTATATTTACTTGATACTAAAATGAGGTTTTCCTCCACATTTAATATGGAGGAAGCCCCTCATCTTGAAATTGAGTGGGGGAGGGAGCAGGCAACTTCTGTGGCTCGGTCTCTAGACCCTACCTAGAGTCAGGGCCATAGCTGCAGACCCTATCTGCCCCTGCACCACCACTTCTGCACCCCACAAACTCCCCCTGCAGCCTGTTGCCCCTTCTACATAGCCTCTGCACTTCTGCCCGCCCTTTTCCTTCCCCCTGCCCCGCATCAGCACACAGTTTGCATGGCTGCTATAGGAGCAGGGCCATGCTCAGTGCTCCAGGCTAGACCAGGGATGCAGCCTGCCAGTGGAGAGCAAAGGTGATGGGGGGGAGCAGAGACTGGTGGGAAGGAGCAGGAGGGGAGGCAGAGACAGAGGGGGAGGACCTGAGGCTGCAGGCAGGAGGGGGGCAGGAACAAGCGAAGGGCAAGCTGTTGTACCGCCCCATACCATCTGCCTTCCCCCCTGCAGTGGTGGGGGAGATGAATTAAAAGATGACCCTCCAATAATCAGATTGTATACATGGAAAATTATACCAAACTATAAATTTTGCATGTACGAAATCTAATTATTGGGGGGTAATCTTAAAATCAGGGTCAGCTTAGATTTGAGTAAATATGGTACTGCCTTAATGTGAAATTGCAAATAGACAAGTACCCATTTCTTCTCCCCCACATACATCTCTGTCACAGACACAAACCAAAGTTATTCTTTTCATTTAAAAATCCATAAAAGTTTAGCTGAAAGTTTTCCCAAGAATAAAAAAGAGCGATAGAGAATCCTTTTAAGAGGCACTCCAGGACTTCAGACTCTTCAGTTCATTTAGAAATGGACAACCACTTCCCAGATTGTCTCCCAGCTCAAGATACAGTTCCTGTTCCTTCTCCCTGGTTCTCACAAACAGGTCTTTTGGTGCTACAATGCTACATTCTCTTCCCTAC
>NW_017729022.1:134603945-134605828 GCF_001723915.1 Gavialis gangeticus | reverse complement strand
CCCAGATTGTCTCCCAGCTCAAGATACAGTTCCTGTTCCTTCTCCCTGGTTCTCACAAACAGGTCTTTTGGTGCTACAATGCTACATTCTCTTCCCTACACATTCCAGCCACACAACTCCCTATCTTCTGCTTCCCAAGCATGGAGATATGTTTGACTGCATCTCAATCACACACACCTGCACGCTGCTGTTTGTCTATAACCTGTATATCAACATACGGATGGTTTCTAAATGTGATTGTGTATTCTTCTGTATGATCAAACAACCTTAAGAAAAAAAATTCACACCTCCCTTTTTCCAACAAGCCTAAAAACTGACTCCCAAGCATTTACAGTTACAAGTACTGCAAGAATCCATAGAGCAACTGTGATGAACTAAAATTAAAAATCGAAAAACAAACGAGCAAACCTACTCCACTTTGCAATGACTTTCCTAAAGTTGTGTGCACAGTCATTAGCTGGTGAGAAAAAAAACCCAAAAAAACCACAGTGTACATCAACAGAGGCTCTGACCCTCAAGTATCAAATTGCTATTTGATTTGTATGCAACTTGACAAAGGAAAATAAATTGGCCTTCCAAAGAAAAGTAGCACATGGAATTTCAAGTCAGCTGAAGCTGTGGGTGGCTGGCAGTCAGGCACAGTTCCACATTGAATTATGACAGTGCTCTGTAAACTGAGAGGAAGACTGGTCTTACAATTGAGGCACTGGACTAAGAATTGAGAGAGAAAGTAGAGAGAAAGCATGCGACATAACGCAATTTGCCTCAGCTCGCGTGCAGAGCAGACTCAATCAATCAAGTCTGCTCCAAAGCAGTGGATCTCTGACACGTCACAAGACAAAAAAGTATGTGTATAAATGCACAAAACTATTAGTGATCACAAGGCATGCAGATAATATAGAAATGAGCACTATAGGGGTAAAAACAAAACCAATAATTGACAATGTTTAACTACTCAGAAATATGTCATCCCTATGATTTCCAAATATATTAGATGTATTCAGGACATAACGTATTTGTGGTAATCCATAAAGTGGTTGGCTTGGCCTGCAAGTTACTTCTGCTACCAACCCAGGCCTCACTCCAGCAAGTCCTTCAATACATGTTAAGCTTGCTTTTAGTGCAAGTATTCAAATGCTTGAAGTTCAACATCTATGCTAGGGGTTATAGGAGCAGGCTCTAAATTTGGGTCTGTAGAACTGATATGCTGCATACATTTGTATAGGCTGTCAGTGATAGCATACATCTGTAGGTGCTGCATTAGGAACTCACTTTTGGCAGAGGTAACATTCCCCCCTGTGGCCTTTTTTTTAAAACTAGGCTGGATGTAAGTTTTATGAAAAGGAGCGTTTGAAAAAGCTTTAGTGTGTTGAATGAGCAAGAAGAAAAGTAGGCTTAGGGAGATACCTTTAATGAGTACCTCCCAGCTAACCTTCACAATAGAAAAAAATATTTATAGGTTTCTACCTGAGGGTACATCTATACCGCACAGCAATGTAGAAGATACCCAAGCTAGTTTTAAATTAGTGAAAAGCTAGCATGGGTGCCATCAGCTGCCCAGCTACAGCAGCATATAGCTCAGTGTGGACTAATACACTTTGCAGAGAAGCATTTTAAGGCTTCTTACGGTCTCTAAGCTATAATCCAGACTGCAGCTTCTGCCTAGAATTAGAGAATATCTATTTTACAGGAAGGCAGCACAGAGGGCAGGAAGTGATGGAGTATTTATTACTCGTTACTAGGGCCATGTGAAGCTTCGGGTGCTGATTTGATTTGGAGGAGATCCAGCCCATTTTGGAAGCCAAATTTCTGAATCCGAATCGAATTGGGAGACCATTAAAAAGGTCCAAATCAATTTGAAGCTCTCTGAATCAATTTGGAAA
>NW_017729022.1:134602870-134603872 GCF_001723915.1 Gavialis gangeticus | reverse complement strand
GGGGGGAGGGGCTGGAGGGGACCACAGGGGGACCCCCACCAGGCTCCATCCCCTGCCTGCTCCCCCAGCTGCCCTGAGCACCCCCCGACCCCCGCCCACTCTCCCAGTCTCATCAATGACTGCCCCACCCAGCCACAGCTCCTGGTTCTTTAAAAAAAGCAGCACACTCACCAGCTCCTGCCAGGCAGGGGGCAATCGACGCTCCCCCCACTGCCCTGTGCTGCATGGTGGGGCTCTGTCATGAGCCCTCACCCCCTACCCGCTCTCCCAGCTCCATCCATAACTGCCCTGCCCACCCCAACTCCCAGTTCTTTAAAAAAAAATCCATTGATGGGGCTAAGAGAGCGGGCAGGGGATGGGCCCTGTTTGGATTTGGAGATTCAGCCAATTTGGTGGTGGCCAAATCAATTCAGGACAGTGATTTGAATCACAGAATTGAATCACTGTCTGTCTCCCAAATTAGCAGCGAATACTAGCCACTTCACAGAGGCCTACCATTACCCTTTGTCTGGAGCTTCACTTAATAAGGTAGATAACATGATGAAATGCAAGCTGATACATAACAGACTGGAAGACTTAGTTTAGCACAGCACAGATTTATTACTGTGTTCACCCAAATCCAAGACTACTTAAGACAGGGGCAGGCAATTATTTCAGGAAGAGGGCCACTTACTGAATTTTGACAAGCCATCGAGGACTGCATGGCAGGCAGCCCAAGGCAGATAAATATTAATTTTCTAAATTTTTTAGGGGCCCCGCGGGCCGGATAGAATGGCCTGGCGGGCTGCATTTTGCCCACCCTGACTTAACCCCCTCCCCAATAATTAGATTCTAGACAAGGAAAAGTTAAGAAATTTGATATAATTTTCCATGTATAGAATCTAATTTTTGGAGGGTCATCTTAAGTCTCCCCCTCCTGCAACTGCTGCAGTAGGGTAAGCAGTAACAGGGGGCAGGCAGCAAGGGGAATCAAGTGGCCTGACCCTGCCCCTTGCCACCTGC
>NW_017729022.1:134589056-134597870 GCF_001723915.1 Gavialis gangeticus | reverse complement strand
AATCTAATTTTTGGAGGGTCATCTTAAGTCTCCCCCTCCTGCAACTGCTGCAGTAGGGTAAGCAGTAACAGGGGGCAGGCAGCAAGGGGAATCAAGTGGCCTGACCCTGCCCCTTGCCACCTGCCCTCCCCCCACCACTTACCCCCTGGTTGCCTGGCCCTCCCCAGTGCCTATACACCCTCCATCTGCCACCACCCCATGATGCCTGTACCCCTACTGCCTGACCATCCTGGCACTTGCTCCCTCTTTAGCCTGCCCCCCTTGAGCTTCTGCCACATGCTCCCACCCTGTGGTGCCTGAACCCCTGGGACCTGTTCCTTTCCCCTTTCTTACCCTCCCCCACCACTGATCTTCCCACTACATAGCTGAGCTGGGGCCAAGGACAGCAGCATGTGCTCTGAGCTCCCTGCCCCAGACTCAAGTGGGAACTTACCTGGAACTGGAGATGCCACAGGATGGTAAGTAGTGGTGGGGAGCAAAATCTGATGTAGAGCAGAGGCAGCAAGGGGGTGGCAGCAGAGGCTGAGATTTCAATCCCAGGTTTGGGGCAAAAGCCAGAGCTACAGCTGCCACCCCCGTTGTACTCAAATCTAAAAAAAGGGGCTGCTCTCCCCTGCCCCATGTTGAATGAAGGGAAAAAAACCTCATCTTGTATTCAAGAAAATACAGTAAAACCTGTATTAAAAAAACAAAGTATCTGCAATGTTTGCATTGCCCAATGTTTAATCATATCTACAGAAAATAAAGTAGCCACTTTATATGCGTGCATTGCAGGTATCGAGGCATATGTGGCACTTACGATACAGTGTGCAGAACTTCAATATTGAAGCATTATTTGTATGTAATGCACCATGTTCATGTGATAATCCACAGGGAGGCTGACAGAAGGCTAGATGCAGAAGAGCTAAATTGGGGATTTGAACCAGCCCCGCTGCAGCTCTGACTTAGCTGCTCTGAACAGCAAGCAGAAGGTTAAAACCTCCACTTCCCTGACCTTCATCCTGCTACTCTGTTGATTAACCCCAATTATTCCTATGCAGCTGGAGCTCAGAACCCAGGCAGATGTGCAATGGGTTTCTTATTCCATTGTGTGTCCACTGAGTCAATCTGCTGCCACCACCAGTAAATTACTATCTCCTTCTCCCACACATCCTGCTCCCCTGAACCAGTCACAGTACCTCCTCCTACGGCAACACCACCTACATACCACTGCTTGAGTCACTCCCCCAATAATGTCACTAGATAGCTAAGGGCCCAACCATGGGTTAGGAAGGTCAAGGGCAATATTTCAGCTGACTAGACACAGCAAAGAGTTCCAACTATGCAGAACACCTCAGTTTTAGTTCTTTAACTTTCACTGATCTCATGATCAAATCCCTAGAAAAGACAGGGAGTAACACCAGATTACAGTGGAATGGAAATGTGGAAGGGGATATCCTCTACAATAGTGCAACTGCACTTGGAATAGTGCAGTGCATTTGGTGTCCAACTGCAGTTGTAAAGAAAGACTGCCCTTCAGCAGTACTTTACAGAAAAAGGCACTTCATATCAAGTTTCATTTTATACTTATCTTGGGTCTTTTATTTATGTACAGAGTGGCTTGGAGGAGTGAACAGTGATGGCACAGAGACTGTGTTTCTGGAACACTAGCAAGCAGAAAATGTAAGGTCTCAGCAAGTTTGGTGATGGGATTTGAAAGGAAACATGGTTGATTCAAAGGACTAAAGGAGGGGGAAGGGAAAAGAGCGAATGGCTGTTTAGTTCCAGCGTTTTTGGTTACAGCTGTGTTGGTCTAAAAACACAGACAGACAAGGTTTTGGGTAAACATGGTATATTTTATTAGACCAACTAAATAGTTGAAAAAAATTGTTCTTTGCAAGCTTTTGGGCAAAAAACAATTTTTCCAACTATTTAGTTGATCTAATAAAAGATATCACAGCCAAAGAACCTGGTCTGTTTAGTTTCAGGCATTTCAGGCTAGAAAGTTACACAAACTGGTTTAAATGATCAGAAACTAGTTTAAACCTGTAATAGAACAGAAGTTCAGTGCACAAAAACCAGTTTCAAAATGGCTGAAACAGGTTTAAGATAAACCTGGGTGAATGTAGTATCAGACTTAATTGATCTGGGTCAAACCAGTTTATGAAACTCCTGTCCTAGACCCCTTCTTGGTACAACTTAAATCACAGTCCCCCAACATCCCAGCATGCTTTGCAGCCCTGGGTGAGGCTGTGCTGTCTGCTCCAGAGAGCAGGGCTGGCCTTACTTCTGTTCCCTAGCTGGAGCAGTGAGGATGGCTCACTGCCTGCCCCAGGAAAACCCTGTATGGGGTCTGGGGCCTGGGGCCTGGGACCAGGGAAGGGGGTTAAACTCACCTTTCCCCAAGTACAGAGCTGCCCTGCCAGCTTACTTAGTGCTTGCTGCAACTGTGGACTACAAATCCCAGAGGCATCTGGAAGTAGGAAGAGGAAGTGATGAGCACCCCTGCAGAGTCCTACTGCTGTGATTGTGCACTGCAAATCCAGGAGACTTTGGGGGCAGCAGGAAGAGGAATTGAACACAGTCCATGCTGGCTACATGCCAGAGAGCCATGGTCTAGTGCCCCTCAGGTTCTGGCTTGAGTCACTGTGGGCAAGCTACATTTCCTGAATCAAAAAAGTGAATGTCTGTTCATGTGCTTATTGGTTCGATTTTTGCAGCTTAAACTAACCTAGGGCTTTTTGACTGCCTGTACTTAGTCCTAACCATTATTGAAAAAGCTCCCATTTACAAACAAACCTTTGTATCTGGAAAACTCATTTTGTCAATACTTATCAGTAGGGGCAGGTAGCCAGGCCAGCCTCTGTATTTCCTTAGCACACTAAGAAATATATACCTCCTAAAAGACAGACCTGTTGTGTATGGTTCAAGGTTCCTCCAAAACACAAGCCTATTTTAATGAAGGCTTGAAGTGATCTTACAGTTTCTACACTGAATATATAAAAAAAGTGGGGGGTAGGGGAAAGGTAAGGGACAAGATACTCTATTTTGCTTTTCTTCCTTTTCTTGGTACAAACTGAGCCAACAATATCTATCATGCACAAATGTAGTCTTCCAAGTAAAGATCTCAGCAACAAGTTCTACAACTGAGCCCACAGCAGGAGATAATTTTTAGAATCTCATTCCTACTTAATGGCAGGTTAAGCTGGCATCACTTCTCCATTGCCACCAAGCAAAAGCACCCCCATGAATCAATATATTTTTGTTAGTCCTGCCCTTGTTTAGCAGCAGACATTACCACTCATCCTTGTTATGCTTAATCAGCTCCCAGGGAGATGCAGCAGCAAAGTGGCTGGCCTGATAACCCATGTCTCATTTAGGAGAACAAATTCCTATGGCAACTACAACATTCGTTATGGCCACACTGCTGCACATGTAGCTATACCTGGGCTGGCTAGCTTTATACTATTTAATTTGGGCATTGCTGGTAGCCTAACTTTAATAGCACAAAGCTCGGTATGGCCTAAATGCCTGCTCCAAATCTCAGGCCTGTACTGACATAAGGGCAAAAATTTCACTGGCAGCCTATTTAAGATAGCAGCGTCACAGGCACTGCCCTAAAACATAAATTTTATTATTGTGTAATTAGACTCTGCAGAATTTCTAGGAGCTTTCCTGGAGATTCATGGTTTAGATGTTCTTCAGTCACCATATACGGGGGAAGAAGGTGTTGCCCTAGAAATAAGAAGGCAACATACACATATTCTGAGGTGCAGTATGAAGTGGAAGGTTGGCCTAATGAAAGCCTCTGGTAAAGGTCAGGGGAGAGAACAGCAGGGGTCGGGGGATGTCATGGTGAGCTTCTGCTACTGGCTATTAAGGCAGGAAGACATGGAGGAGGCCTTGTTTAAACAAGTGATGAAAGCTTCCAAAAAAAAAAAAAAAAAAAAAAAAAAGTCACAGGACCTGGCTGCCATGGGGGACTTTAATTATCAGGACATCTGCTGGGAGAGAAACACAGTAGTGCACAAGCGGTCCAGCAGATTCTTGGAGTATGCTAAGGATAACATGTTGATACAGATGGTAGACATGCTGACTAGGGAGGAAGCTCTTGACATGTTGCTCACAAACGAGGAAGAATTGGTTGAGAATGTGAAGGTGGAAGGTAACTTGGATGATAGCAACCATAAAAAGATAGTGTTCAGGATCTTAACGGAAAGAAGGAAGGAGGGCAGCAGAATAATGATGCTGGATTTCAGAAAAGCAAATGTTAGCAAACTCAAGGAACTGGTAGTCAGGATCCCCAGGCAACAAGACTGAGGTGTAAAGGAGTACAGGAGGCCCTTTTAATAGCCCTGAAGCAAACTATCCTGATGCAACAAAAGAATGGGAAGGCCAACCTGGCTAGACAGCACTCTTCAATGAGTTGAAACCCAAAGAGGAATGCTACAAAAAGTGGAAACTTGGTTGTAGTATAAGGGAAGAGTATAAGAGTACCACACAGGCATGCAGGGAGGAAATTAGGAAAGCCAAGACACAATTTGGGATGCAACTGGTAAGGGCCATAAAAAGCAATAATAATTAAAAAAAAAAAAAAAAAAGATTCTATATGCATGTCAAGTGTGAGGCAGATGAGAGAAACCACATTTCTCTTACAAAATGCAGAAGGCAATCTAGTTACAGATAGTGCAGAAAAGGGTTAAGTATTTAATCCCTTTTTACTTCAGTCTTTACAAAGAGAAGCAGCTACCAAATGATGAGTAGTGTTGGCCGGAAAGACAGGGAAGGAAACTAACAGTCTAGAGTAATGGCAGAACAGGTTAGGGATTACTTAGAGGAGCTAGATGCGTTCAAGTCAACAGGCCCAGATGGGACCCTAGAGTACTAAAGAAATTAGCTGAGATAATTTCAGAGCTATTAGCTATCCTCTTTGAGAACTCATGGAGGTCAGGTAAGGTCCTAGCTGATTGGAAAAGGGCATATACAGTGTCCATCTTTAAGAGGGGGGAAGAAGGAAGATCCAGAGAACTACAGAACAAATCAGCCTGACCTCAGTACCTGGAAAGATCATGGAGCAGGTTCTCAAGGACTCTTTTGTGAAGCATTTAGAGAAGAACAAGGTGATCAGGAACACCCAGCATGGGTTCACCAAGAGAAAATCATGCCTGGCCAATCTGATTTCCCTATATAATGTGACAGGCTCTGTGGATTGAGCGGGGTGGGGAGAGGAAGACAGGGGAAAGACTAGTGGATGTGATATACCTTGACTTTAGCAAGGCTTTTGACACCATCTCCCATGACATCCTCATTAACAAGCTAAGGAAATACAGAGTAGACTAAAGTACTGTAACATGGATACATAACTCAGACCATCATACTTGACAAGAAGTCATCAATGGCTCAATGTTTACCTGGGAGAAGGTATAAAGTGGGGTTCCCCAGGGGTCTATCCTGGATCTAGTACCGTTCAACATCTTCACCACTTATTTGATTGGTGGGATTGAGTGCACACTTGGGAAATCTGCAGATGACACCAAGTTGGGTAGAGGTGCAGACACTCTGGAGGGTAGGGCTAGGATCCAGAGTGGCCTGAACTGGAAAAAAAAATGACCTGCAGTCAGTAGGATGAGATTTATCACGGATAAGTGCCAAGTCCTGCACTTGGGACAGGATAATTGCATGCACAATTACAGACTGGGCAACAATTGGCTAGGGTGCAGGACTGAAGAGAAGGGCCTGGGGGTTACAATGGAACATAGGAGCCAAAAACGGGCTTGTTTACAAAAAAAAAAAGAAAATTAAAAAGAAGAAAAGAAGCCAACAGCATACTGGGTTGTTTCAGCAGGAGTAGCACTGGCAAACCAAGGGAAGTGAGTTTTCCATGCTATTAAGGACCGGCGAGGCCTCGCCTGCAGTACTGTGTCCAGTTTTGAGACCCACACTTCAAGCAGGATGTTGACAGATTGGAAAAAGTCCAATGGAGGACAAGAAAAGTGATTAGGAACCTGAGAAGCAAGACTTATGAGGAAAGACTGAAAGAACTGGGGTTATTTAGTCTGGAGAAGAGAAGAGAAGAGAAGACTATGGGGGGATTTGATAACATTCTTCAAACAGGTAAAGGACAACTATAGAGAGAATAGAGATAGGGTTTTTTTCTGTGGCTGTAGGGGCTAAAAGCAAAGGCCTCAGAGGTAGTTTAGGTTGGAGGTTAAGAGGAACATTCTATGAGGGTGATCAAGCACTGGAACAGGCTACATAGAGAACCTATGGAATCTTCATCCTTGGAAATTTTCAAGAGCGAGTTGGACAGACACTTGGCTGGGAAGGTTTAGCCAAGGACCATCCTGCCTTTAGCAGGGGGCTGGACTGGCAAACTTTATGAGGTCCCTTGTAGCCCTCCTACGATAATATGATTTCATCACTTTGCCCCTCCTATGCAACTGTGAAGAACATGTTGGAATGACTCTCCAGGAAAACATAAAACCAGGGATGATCAAGTGTATAATTCAGTACTGAGAAGTCTTACCGAAGGACAAGTATTCATTCAAAATTCTGAGCTTCTCAGGCTCCTGTTTCTGAAATCTCTTTATTTAGTTCCATGTTTCTACTAAAATTACCTATTGCCAATGCTCATGTATACATCCACATACATAGGTACACATACACACACAGAAAGATCATAGGCACAGAGAATCAACAGGTTCCATTTGGGGAAAGCTACTTTGAATGCATACTCTCACCAAAACAATGTGAAAAATCTAAGAGCATGGTAGGGAGAGCGTACAATAAGCAAGGACAGTAAACATGAAAAAGAGCATCTGAACTAGCACAACTATGTGCAGATAACGTAATTTAACAGACACATAAAGTCATCAATTGCTTTCCTAACAGGTTCCAAGCTTGCTGTTCAAGCAGGAACCTCTCAAACTGTACTAACAATACGTCAGCTGACAAAAATCAATGGCACATGCTTAAGCAAGTGGTGCAACAACAAAAGGCACAAACACAGAAAACATTTATATTGTAGAAATCAAATTCTGACTGCCAATGGGCTAATGCTTTGCTCTCTTCCCTTATCTGAAGTGCCTCTGCTGAGCTGCAAGATTGTGTACATTAGCATATCTAATGCCAAATTATTAGTATTACAGAAGATTGAAATCCCACTGTCCTATGCACTAAGTATACAAAGAGGCAGCCCCAGCTCTGAAAAACTTATGTAGGACCCCTTCAAATAGACAAGACAGACAAGAGGCAAAGAGATTTGCCCACAGTCCCAAAGCAAGTAAACAGCAGAGCAGGAAGACCCAAAGCAGAGAAAGCCCAAAACCTCATTACTCCTAAGGTAGGATCCTGTCCACTAGACTATGTTTTCTAAAACCATGCACATCTGTTAGGGTCTTGCTATATGTTAAGTTTAAGTGGCTCCTGGAGCTTCTAACCCCTGGATTTTCCCACACTAACACCTAAAACTCTTTGGGCAACTTAAAGTTAGGCCACTCCAGCCTACATTTATTTATGATCTGTGTCTCTGATAAACTTGTAGCCACTTTAGGCAACACATTAGTGTGAATATCCCCTTCCCCTCCCTACTGGCTTGGATTGGGCTCACTGTCCCGCTCCATTCCCATGCCTTCCCCAGCACCCCAGATCCCCCATCCCTTGCTTATTTGTGGCTGCCTGCATTGTCTATCCCAAGGCAGAAGGCAGGGAAGGGCTAATTTACCTGCCTGGCCACTGCTGCTGTTGCTGCTGCTCTCTGGGTCAGGCGCAGCCCAGAGAGGAGTAGCAGCAGTTTGGGCAGACAGATTAACCCTTCCCTGTCTCCTCCCCAGGGACAGACAGCACAAGCAGCCACTAGTAAGCCGGAGGGAGGATCCAGAGGAGCCCTAGTGGGTAGGGAGGGGGGGGGGGACAGAGAGAGAGAAGAGTGGATTCTTACCTTTCAGTCCTCAAGCCCCATCCTGGCTTAAACATGTGACTGCTCCAAACTCAAGCTAGCACCAATACCCATCAACATTTGAGCAGCTCAAAGTGTACCATGTAACAAGGCCCTCAGTTTAAGTCAGATGTTAATACTACTTAAAATGACTCTAAATTTAAAGTTATTGAACACCTCACAGGGGAAAACTTGCTGATTTTTTTGCAAAAATATTTATTTCTATAGATACAAACAAACAAACAAAACATATATACATACATCTCTCTATATACACAGATGTATCTATACCTCAATGAATCTCACACAGAGGACCGCTTCAGTGTCCCCCTTCCTTCCCACCCCTCCAATTCCCTGCCCGTTTCCCCAGTCCCTTCATTTGTCATTGTAATAGCCATCACTGTCAGTCTCCATCATTACCTTCTCTGGTGGTGTTCCCACCTCTGAACAATCTGAGCCAGTCTTTTGTCTTCCATACAATCTCTGCCATCTCCTCCCTGTCTTCTTCAACCATCTTTCTGTAGTACTCTTGCATCTCACTCAGTCCCATTTTGACACAGTCCAGGACTAAGAGGCTCAAGAGACTGTTTAGAGAAAACTCCTGGTCTTCGACAGAGAGTTCCTGAATCAGACAATGAATGGGTTGAAGCAGGCTGCTGGGGGTCCCTTCTGCTTGGTCAAGTGACAGAACAGCACTACCTTGCTGATCATGGTCTTGACCCCTGCACCACCATTAAAAAAAAGAGTATAATTACTTTCCTCCACAAAGCTCTGGTGAATAGGCAGCATCAGACAAGATACTTGTTTCCAACATGTTAGTGTCCATTAAGTACAGTCCACCTTAACGCCCACTCTTTTTCAAGTCATGGTGAGTTTCATAATTTGTAGGGTCAAAAGGG
>NW_017729022.1:134580266-134584056 GCF_001723915.1 Gavialis gangeticus | reverse complement strand
AGAGGCTGAAAACCACTGGCTTAAACTATACATACCCCACCCCACCCTAACCCCCAACTACTTTGCCAACCCTTCAAAGAATCCAGGTTCTACTGTATTGTGTATTCCTTATACATCACCAGTTGTGTGGTGAGGACATACATGTAATACATTCCACCATTGTGAAGCATTAGTAACACTTCATCCACACAATAAACAGGAATCCATTTCTTACAGAACTATTCCTTACACTCCAAATATCTTAGTGTCATCAGCAAATTTGAACAGGGTGCTTTTTACCCCCTCGTCCAAGTCACTGATTAAGATGTTGAACAGTGCGGGCCCGAGGACCAAGTACTGGGGGACCCCACTGCCCACATCCCTCCAGGTCAAAAGTGACCCATCCACCACGACTCTCTGGGTGCAGCCCTCCAGCCAACTAGTTACCCATTTGACTGTGTAGCTCTCAACGCCACAATCCCTTTGGTTTTTAATGAGAACAGGGTGAGAGACAGTGTCGAAGGCCTTCCTAAAGTCCAGAAAGACTATGTCCGCTGCTACCCCTGCGTCTAACAACTGAGCCACAACACTGAATACATTTTGGCTTCTTTTTCACTCGCACTGCTGAGCTGTGTCTTTCTTTCCCATTTCCGATGATTCCTGTTTCCTCACCAGCCTTAAAATATCTGGAAAATATCAAACAGGGCCCCAAACAGTTCACCTAGAATCCTTTTGTTGCTGGACCATGCTATCCTGTGCTGAATCTGCACGTAAATTTTTGGAACATCCTGGAATTTGTGGCAAGAACACCCAGCTCCAGTCATGAGTGGGGGCTAATTAACATATGGATCTTTTGTGGAGTGGGGGAGGAGGAGCTGGTATCTGGAGTACATACCCATACTGAGAGTGCTGAGCTTTGAGATCACATGGCTTGAAATGCATAGTTTGTATTACATACAAGTAGGTGCCAAAGTGCTGCTCAAAAGCATGTTGATGGAGTACCTATGCTAAAACTTGCAACAGATTCAAAAAAGGTAACACACATCAATCCTGGATGAATGAAGTGCATGGGAACTATACACAAATTGCTAGAGTCACATTTAATTTCAAGGTTATTATTTTCAAATTTGCTCCTTACTTCCATGCGCTCAGGGAGAGCTGGGTCTAACAGTAAGGAGAGGGGAAAGGGGCAGCCAGAGAAAAAAGTTGGGGGGAAGCACAGAGTAAAGGAGGTACCTGAATTTTTTTTCCCCTGGGAGGGGGACATATTCAAGGCAAACCTCCAATAATGAGATTCTATACTTGAAAAATTATAACAAATTTATACATTTTCCATATACAGAATCTAATTATTGGGGACTTGCCTTATAAATCAGGGTAATCTCCTATTTGAGTAAACATGGTACTTACATATGGGGTTCATGTTGTGGTTACCCCCATACCTCATTCATTAATGCTAACATCCATCCTAACACTCAGTGAGCTATTTAGTGACAGGAAATATCCATCCAGGATTCTCCATGTCTGATGCAGTCACATTTCCCTTATGGGTCTTGAACAATCTCCGTGTTTTGAAAGCTGTGGGATTTTAAAAAAAAAAAACACAATAGCCTGATGGGAAGCTGACCTCCATGAAAGATTTCCTTCTATGTTCACTTTCTATGGCAATCTTCCCCTTCCACTTTCCTTTCCTCTCACATGCTGATCTTAAGCAGTTTGAAAACAAAAACTAAATAAATAAATAAATAAAAATCAAAAAACAACTTCACGTGTGACGTCCAGGTGCCTAACTCCCCTGCTGTGTTAACAGCTAGAGAGCTGTCCCACTTTAAGATACAACAGATTTGTTTTCCCCTTTAAAATGATCTACGTAGCATAAATAAGGCAAGGGTGGTATGAGGGGGGGAGGGCAGAGGGCATACTTCTTAACGCAGAAAGCCAAGTGTAGTTGCCAACAGCAGGAAAGCTTTTGTTAAATCACCTGTACTGTTTTGGAGAAGGTCTGGCAAGGAGTTAAACCACAGATAATAACCCCCAAAGCTCAGAGGGCATTTATACATGCATAACCTTTTCATGCTGCAATATGCCGGAGATCCAACATATCATATCATACTCCGGTCTGGTCCACACACAAGTGGACATGCCCGGTGATGCATCGCTTGCATTTGTATAAACAGCAAAATGCACATCAGCTTTGGGAAAATGGTGGCAGTGTGCTTTTAAACTAAAACACCTTCAATGTGTTTTAGTTCAAAAGCGTGCCACCACCATTTTCCCAGCACTAATGCACATTTCACCATTTATACAAATGTATGTGACACATCGCTTAGTGCTTTCAAAAGCACCCAGCACTGTGTCGCGCACACACCTAAAAATGCCCAGACATATTTTTTGAACTGAAGGGGAGGGTGGGGTAGAAGACAAAACAAGACACAAACCTTCAAGGGGGCTGGACCCAATGATCTTCCAAGGTCCCTTCCAGCCTTACAATCTATGAATTATCACTCCAGTTGCAGTAGGTCAAACTTCTAAGTACTGTACTCCACCTTCAACTGCAGTGCCTCATCATATATAAACAGCTGGTACCACTGCTCCCAAGCTGCCAGCCTAAAAACTGTCCTCTGTCCAGGAGATTAATTACCTCCCAAACTGTTTGCAAGCCAGACTTGACACCCAGTCAGTCAAGCACTCGGCATACATACATGGCTGCACTCTTCCAAAACCAGCAATGAGTTCACCTTTGGAAGCCACAACCCTTAAGACTTCAAAGCTGGCTGGGACGATTGCATTGCAGCGTGTAATTCACATCCTTGCCCAGGCCCACAAGTGCCTTTTGTCCCATTCCTAATGGGAAAGACTAAGTCACGTAGCCCAGGAGGACTACTGCCATGCAGCTGTAGCACTTGCTCAATCTAGCATGACCTCATGCCTTTTGGGTAGCTTCTGCTTCCATTTTAGTTATGAATGACCAAACATTTGCTACCAGCCTAGGTAATAATTCCCCTGCCAAGTTTCTGGAAATACTGCCGATTAAACTGCTCCTCTCACTCCAGCACCTGCTACTCCCTCATGAATCAAGGATATCCATCATGCAGGACCTGAGCCTGTTGCTCACTGCCACAAGGCAGCCACCTGAGCTTGTTACTGCTGCGGCTGCTTTCCCAGCCATTTCAGGTACTTTTCCATTTCCCTGTTTCATGCAAAGGGCAAGTCCCGCAAGGGGTGGGGAGGAGGTGGCTCCCTGCAGCTGCACGCATCCCCAGGGGGAGGCATAGGGGGCATGTGCCCCCCTGGACTTGTGAACACGGCAGAGTTGTGCTGCCTGCTGTGGGCTCCAGGTCCGGGACTGCTCCAGCCTCTTCCTGGCAGGGGGCTGGGCTGAAACTGGATTCTGAGGGGGTGGGGGCAGGGCAGTCAGCAGCCGCACCGGGAGGGGTAGCTACAGGGAATTTACAGGTGGCTATAGCCCACTCCATAGCCACCCCTCCCAGCACCACCAACACCCACCCCACCTCCGCCCAAGAACAGCCCTGGCGCAGCCTCCCCACTGGAAGAGGCTGGTGCAGTCAGTCCCTGGCTCTGAGCCCACAGTGGTCAGCTTACCCCATGTACAAATCTGTGGGGGCACATGCCCCACCTTGCCTGCCCTGGGGTGCATGCAATGGCAGGTAGCCTCCCCCCTTCATCCTCCCATGCCCCCTGATGAGCTGCCAGCATGGTCGCATTCACCGCCCTGGCTGGGCAGCGCCTGCCTCACCTCTGCCCCACTGTCCCTTACTGCTGGGGCCTTGATCTGCCACCCCCTGCCCCT
>NW_017729022.1:134563756-134580255 GCF_001723915.1 Gavialis gangeticus | reverse complement strand
TCCCTCCACCCCCTGCCCCCCCCCACAGACTTACTAGCAGGAGGCTGCTCTCCAAGCTGCTGAACTGCATTCCTATATATCAGCTATTGGATCAGTATCAGCCAATAGTGATGGCTGAGTAGCCATATCGACCAAGAAAATCTTTATCAGTGCACCCAGTTAGATATATGTTCAAACTTTAAATACAGAGGTCCCTTATTTTGGATAGGACTACCTAGACAAACACATAATCAAGTCTCTGCAGAAAAGCCTAATTCTACTGTGATGCAAAATATAGTTTAGCACAAGCAGTACCAGCAGACCAAGCTGCATGCCATACGGGGAAAAGAACAGTAAAAAAGTAAAATAAACCACAAACTAGTCTGTTATGATCAGCAAACATAACACTTTCACTAACTCACTAATCATTCAGAGTCACTTTTCAGGAATTTTCTTCAATTCATTTTAAAGGAATGAGACAATGTTCACTCGACAAAAGGACAAAGTGATTATCCAAAGTTCTCTCATGAGTCTGGGTTGATCCTAGAAGTATGAAGGTGTATGTTATATCAACCAGGAAGATCCAGATTTACTGAAGTGCTGGAAGTGAATCAGGAAATCCTGCATGTATCCTATCATTCAGGACATACAAACAAACAGACAGCCAAATCTGCAAACCCCAATTGATCCCAAAGAAGAAAACCCCAAAAATCTTGTTCAAAGAATGTGTTGCATAATTTCAGTGCAATGTGTGTCTCCTGTTTCTCTTGACTACTGGGCAGATTGTATCTTGCAATTATAGCAGAAGGCTATTTATCTGTATCATGCGTAACATTTGACAGAAAGTCTTTGTGACTACGTCTTATTGTATAGACCAGGGGTGGGCAATTACTGGCGACCTGTTGAGGGCTGCGCACATGCACACACACACACTCACAAATGAGTTCCCCACAGCCACGCTGAGGCTGGTGCTAAAGCAGCATGGGGAGCATGAGCCCACCTGGGGCTGCAGCATCTTGTCTCAGCTGCTCTTCCCCATCCTGCGCACTACCGGTTTGGCTGACAGCAGCAGGCAGGAACAGAGCTAAAAGCCATGCTGTGCTGGAGGCAGGGCCATGGCATTTGGAGCCCCATCTGTGGAACTGGGCCACAGGGGAGGGGAGGGAAGGAGAGGAATGCCCCCACCTCTTGGCCCTCCCTGCCCCCTCCCCCCCTGCCTGCTGTGCAGGGCCTAGGGCAGGGACTCAATTTCCACCTTCACTGCACAGTGCCAGGTAGATGTGCAAGGCTCCAGCCTATGTTGGAGTCATGAGGGATGCTGGGTGTAAGCAGCACTGGCACTGTAGGGTCAGACTCCATCTCCCAGGCTCCCATGTAGTGCCAGGCAGGTGGGGTTGCTTCTGCCCAGTGTTCCCAACTGTGCCAGCAGAGACCAGAGCCACTGCCCGCAGGTGCAGCCTGGATAGAATCAACTGGCAGGCCAGATACAGGTTTCGGGCCATATTTTGCCTACCCCGGTACAGATAGACAGTGACTTACTGTAGAAGGATCTTACTGATGACATTTTAAGATTGCTATCTCAATATTTACTTATGAGGAACAGTTTGAAATAGCATACAAAGCTAATTATTTAAGAGAGACATAAATTACCATCTCTTCTCAATGATAAAAAAAATACATATTAACTGGGTCTTCGAAATACTTTGGTTACAAAGTGTGTGTCCATCCTCCTTTTCTCCAGCAGGAGACAGTAGCCTGAATGTGTTTAATGACATGCTGTCAGGAGGCACAGTTGAGTATTCTCACCCTTGAGTAAATTCAGCCAAACAGCTGGAAGCTGGAGCTGGAATTTTTAGTTATAAAACCTGGTACCATTATATATTATAGCAGGGCAATTAAATTATTTGCTGCACATGAAACATGTAATGCAAGCTTCTACTGTTTGCTAGTCAAACTCACTGTAAAGATATAGACAAATCTAATTAAAAGATCTTTGGCCTGTGTGTCACTAAGAACTGCTCTGCCTTCAAACCAAAGTTTAGAATAGACTCAAATAACCATTAAAAATACTCACCCAAAGCCCCAGCAGATGTGTGTGGACACAGCTCCTTGGATTTGAATGGGGTTATAGAAATTTAACTTAGCAGAAGCAGGACCCACTATTTAAAAGGGTACTGAAGCCAAGCCTAATTCTGGACAATCCTCCTTAAAATGTTTCTACCTCTTCCTCCCGGTACTGCCTTTAAGCCCTCCTACACACATCAGAACAATCATCTATCTGGGATGCAAGGGTCAGAAGAGACTGTTATGATCATGTAGGAGCAAAAGACTGGAAGGGACCTCCAGAGTCATTAAGTCCAGTCCCCCTGTTAGCACAGGCAACCACCTGATATAATCCCATTCAAACAACAAAGCTCCATCTAGTCTGACTGCCTGTGTAGCACAGGCTGTAGAATATAACCCAGTGATTCCTCATTGAACCTGTGATTTGTAACTGAACTACAGCATTTCTTTGGGCCCTGCTAAATGTTCAAATAAAAACTGGATAGGAACAAGCTATAGAATTGTACAAATTTTCAAGCACTAACTTTAACTGGTTGGCTCTTTTTTATAGCTGGATAGACATTTTTATCATGTCCTAATTCATTTGCATTTGTAGCCAGCCTTACTTTGCACATGTGGCCAGTCTAAAATTTATTGGATGATTAACCACTTAATTGTGTAATATATGTAATGTGTAGCAGGAGCTCCAGAAAAGCATCCTAGGTGAAATCCTAGCACCATTAAGAAAAAGTGAGTTTTACCACTTACTCCAACAAAGACAGGAATTGAAGGGACAGAAAAGGAAGTGCAACCCTAGATAAATTATACTTACCTTCCCTATTTAAACATTCATTTCTATCAAGCTTCAACTTCCACCTATTGGATTTTGTTTTTCCTCTTTCTGCTACAGGAAATCTCTTTCCAACAGAGGTACTTCAGGAGTGTGGTGAGCTCACCTCTTCACCTTCTTGAATGAGCAAAACAGTGTTATCCATTCTGTGAACGCTGAGAAACCCTGTAATGGGAACTCACCCACGCTCAATAATGTGATGCAGGGAAGTTCCCATGCCAAGTGGCAGACAGCAGCTGTATTGGCCATATAACCACCTCTCCCAGGTTGGAAATCAACCCCCCAACTATGGCAAATGGATCCCAAGAATGTCATTCTGGGTCCACAATCTTACTTTAGGTCAAGGTAGTTTGACTGTCCTATACAGAATGGTAGTCCTCTCTAGGGCAGTGATGAGGAAGAGCAGTTGAGACCTCAAAACTGTGGCTTTGCTTAGTCTTACTGGATACCATGGCTGCATATACATGAGACGCTGACTGTGAAGTCGTTACTGCACAGTCTTTTAGCACTTATAAACACAAGTACTAAATGACTGCATAGTAACCAGAGTTACTGCTCAGTAGCATCGCCAAACAGCTTTTAGGTGACACTGACTGCTCGTTACTACTGTGCACTAGCATTATGTCATGCTTCCTGCCATTCAACACTACTGTGCAGTAGTAACGAGCTACTGCATAGTCCACGTCTCATGTAGACATGGCCACCGTTATAGGAGGAAATCAGGAATAAGAGTATCAGCTGCCCCCCTTGCATCCAGCACCTTCTCTGTTATTTCAGTCCAAATGTGGTGACCCACCTCTCTACTTTAAAAATAAACAAAGAGTCTGTCAGTCTGCCTGTACGGATGCGCCTGCTCACTACTGAAAACCAATTAAAGTATGTCCTCCTGGGTGTAACTAATGGAGTTAAAATGTCTCCTTGTCTGCTTAAGAAAGAAGGCAGCAGTGTCCAAAAGGCTAGCACGTAATTCATTAAAAAGCACTAAAATGCAAAACTATCATCTGGCTTTGCTATAACTATGAAACTTTCCTGAAGCAAGAAAAATGTGTAACAGACGCTGGCTTGTCATGATTATTAATTTTTCTTTTTTAAACTGATGTTAAGAGCCATTTGAGTACTTGCATGAAAATCAGCTGGCACCCTACATGCAAATGAAGCAAGCATTAATGTCTACTGATTCCAGCACCCTAAACTTCACTGGCAAAAGAAATTCCAAGCTAAAAACAACTAAAATAAAAATAATCAAAACAGTGTCCTATCTTCTGTTTAACAAAGATTTTTATGTTCCTGATAACAGCACAGAACAGAAGGCATAATAAAATCTAACACGCAGCCAGGATTTAGGGGATTGTTTTTGTTAAAGGTAAAATTTTTTTTTTACCTTAGTAAGTCCAGTGATGATTGATACATGCATTCCAAGTTGGTGCTTAAATAATGTGCAGAAAGGCAGAACTGCAAATTTGGATTTATCTGTCAAAATTAGTTTTTGATAGAAAAACAGAAGCAGCGAATCTGCAAATTAAACCAGTATGGGTGACAATCCTGCAACTAACATTGAGATGACCTAGGTCTTTTCTCACTAGTGCTTCAAGGATTTCAACAAGAGGCAATATTTAACAGCAGAAGTATTTTTGAGATCCTTATTGTACATACAGTCACTAGTCAAGCTGGCTCTATGTGGATATGCAGCTTTTCTTCTCAATCCATTTCTATCCCTATGCATTGGGTCAGGCTCCCTGTGGCTGAACAGCACATAGACCTAAATTAGTTATGCCAGAGGCCCACACCTTCATTGGTATAGCACCTAAGGCACCAGTCCAAGAAGTGGAGAAACTGTCACTGCAGTATAGGCTGCAGTGGGTTCTTCAAAGGAAATTATGTCTGCACCCACCACTCTTCCTCCAAGGACTGCCTAAGCTAAAACACAAAGCTGTTCGTTTAAGGCAAAATACAGCTATTGATGCAGAAACTGAAGGTCAATAATATGAGTATATTTCCATGACTCCTGAAGTAGCCATGTCATCTCTACATCACTTAAAAGAACCAAAAATAAGCATAAAATGTTAGCTGTAGCCAAGTTATAAGTTTATTTGTCTTTCAAAGAAAAGATTTGGAAAAAATGATGTTTGTACAAGTGTGAAAAGCAAGGCTGAGATTTTCCAACCTGATTAAGATATTTAGACACACTGGAAGGGTTCTCTCAGAACTACCATGAAACTTGTATTCCTGGGTGGCTTGAGCACATTTTAAATCCCACCGACTGATTTCAAATGGAACGGTGCATCTAAATTGTCAAGGCAGATTTGAAAAATATCTCAAACCAAGCATCCATGTAATCAGATTAATACTGATTGGTTACAAATATTAGCCAAGGTATACATAAATTACAGTACCATAACTTATCACAGACACCTTATGAATAATTACTAAAAGAATTAGGGACAATTAAAATGGAAATCAAGTTATGGTTTTGTAACTGATATTTTTCAAAACATTTGCAAAGTAAGTCTCTGATCCTGCTGTGGGTGAACTTTTTCGGAGATCCACATCAGTCATTGTGGCCACACAGGAATAGACATTATGCACATATATGCAGATAATAATCTTTCCATGGTATTAACTCTCATCTACAAATTTGTGAGCCAAGACTTGTCTTCTAGCTCAGGGGTTGTCAACTGGGGTTTGCATACCCCTGGGGCTCCTTGAGAAGGCCCCAGGGGGTATACACAGGCAGGTGTGGATGGAGCATTGCCATGCATGATCCCATGCTGCTGCGCAGGCGCCACCCATCCAGCCAGACACAGAAGCTCGCACATAGCAGCTGTCGCCACTCCACATCCAGCCACGCAACACCCTCCCTACCACGCCTGGCATCCAGCCGCACACCACCCTTTCCTCCCTGCTTGGTGGCTGGGGGTACACTGCTCTGTGTCCAGCCATTTGGGGGTAAAATGATCAAAAAAGGTTGAAATCCCCTCTTCTAGATGATCAAAAGAAATAGCATGCATTTTCACCTGGGCTCAGTTTCTACTTCAGCTAAAACTATTCAGCTGAAATATATATATAGCCAACTACTGGTTCAACACAGCTTTTGAAAAGCTTTCAGAGCAATTATTTACGTCAGGTACTGACCAAACAAGAAGGATTATACAGAATATAAAGCATTCTGAAATTTCTACTTTTCAGCTAGTTGTTATGTCTGCCTAGCAGAGAAACAGCAGTATGGCCATTTTATTACAGTGTCTTCCAGAGTACCCTTCCTTCCTTCAAATGTCCTCTCAAGCAGAATTCCAGTGATCAAAAACAATCAATCATTAGCTTGGTTGATGTTATTTCATCACAAAGGTTATTCTTGTTCTCGTACTGGACCAACAAAGGATGTTCTTAGCAGGGTGGATTTGATTTAAATTAAATTGATTTAAATCATGATTTAAACCACTGGTCAGGAAGCCTTGATTTAATCATTGTTTTCTACAAAAAGTGCATTCTTGTTGGTTGATATCCTTTATCCATTTAACTTCTTGAAACTTTGCACTTTTAGAGAAAGGCAAGGACTTGACTGCGTGTACACAAACTTGGAGAGAGACAATAGGGGTGACGGGTATGTAATCAGGTCTATTCCATCTCCATATCATGCTGTGAACAAGGATGGAGATAACAAACTCTCCTTATGCCTGAAGAAGGGTGCTTGTGTCTGAAAGCTTGCAAACAATTTTTCCAACTATTTAGTTGGTCTAATAAAAGATATCACATTTATCCAAAGAACGTTGTCTGCCTATGATGTTTGGAGACACAAATCCACAGTTTGAGAACAGAAGCTAAGCTTCACAGAGATGCTTAATGGGATCTTCTAGACTGAGCACTGAGTCCCACTGGGTGGAGTGGTTTTCTTTAATTTTACCAATCTATAGAGGAGCCCCTGGGAACCCCCCAGATTTGGGCCCCTAATATAGTTCATAGCCACTTATGACTTATTAATAAAACTTCTAAAAAGGTTGCATGAATATATTGTTTCAAATAGTATACAATTAGAAATTATAATCTCTATTCCATGATGATATCTTTGAGCGTTAACATAATTTAAATTAAGACTATCTTTATATAAAAGTTTATTTTTAAAACAGTATCTTAAAAAAATTATGATTAAATCAAAAATCCCTGATTTAAAAAAAAAAAAAAAAAATCATTTTACGGGTTTTTTTTACTTTAAAAAAAAAATCATTGACTTTTATCCACCCTGGTTCTTAGAGAACATGCTTCACTACTAAAGGAAAAAGATAACCGCAAGAGTCTGAAAATATTTTGCCATCTTTCTTTCATTAGTTATTACTTTCATTGGGCAGAACAGGGTGGGAAAACACACTGGTTCAGCTATAGAGGTTGTTGAAGATCATCCTTGAAATGTTACCAGCATCTTTTTTATATCTTCATCTTCTCCTGGATGTGGTCTATACATTGCCAGAACATGATACAGAATCCTAATTCCATATTGCAGAGAAGCATGAAAGAGCACAGTTCTTGATTCTGAAATGGAGCCTCCAATAGTAGAAGAAGGCAGTGCCCTCATACTATGACGACTACCCAGGCCTAAATCAAGCCTCTTTCTGGGAGCCACACATGCAACTGGATAAGCCACATCTCAAGTTACAACATCCATCATCAGTGTCTGATGATGATGCATCACTGCCATGATGCTTGCTGCCATCAACCTTGAACGAAAAGGTCAGAGGTTAACTGCCAATTTTCATTTTGCTGTTACATTTTGTTTGTTTTGGGACGGCACAGAAAACTTAGTCATTGCAATAACCATATCATGCATATAGAAACAGTGCAGGCCACAGCAAGCTTACCATCTAAACACCAAAGAGCTACTGCTGTTTTCCAGATCATGCTAATATACTCCACCTTCCTTGCCTCCACTACCAAAACATTCCGAAATGCTCACAAACAGCCTTAGACCAATCCCTTGACCTTTTCCATTCAAACTGTGTTAGAATTCCACAAGTATATATTAGTCATACTGCCTCTGTTCTTTATTCTCCGGAGTAAGTCTCAAAACAACAGGGTCATCAGAAGTTGTAAATTAGATTTCAGGTTAAGGATAGTGCGAGTTCTCAAGCAACATGCTCACATCTTCAGGGTTGAAGAGCTCTGGGCATAGTTTTAGTTCAGAGTATTACTAGATTCCTTTCACTTTTGGGTGTTTTGTCTTCTCTCCTCTCAGCTCAATAAGACACAAGTTCTGTGCCAGCACTTTTGGGGATACTTGGCATCTATGGACCCTGTTTGGATTGTGAAGAAAGAACATTTATGATGCTAAAAAAATTATGATTTTCTTCCAGCTTTATACCATGCCTGGAGTTCGTGCATCCAAGTTCCAAGGTGATACACTTGGTTTAGTCCTTTATGCACATTTTCCCCATCTCTTACCTCTCTTCTGTCCTGCCACCACACTGGGTATCATACATTAATAAACAGACCTAGAAAGCTGTGTATTGTGGTTTGCTGATCTTTACCAAGTTGGCTGTCCTAATATGCCAGTGTCTATGATAATACAGGATCAAACCAACATAAAAAATAAAATAAGTTTTTTCTATGTCCCTCACATTGTAATTTTAATGAGGTATTTGTTCTGCCTAGTAAACTCATAATGGGCAGTATCACAAATGCCAGAACAACTAGAACTCCAACAGGCATAAATGTAGTTTATTTGCATCTTCTGCATAGTACCTCCAAAGGGGTGGGAGGCAACGACACATAGATCAATATCTTTCCTTTGAACATCAGTCCCTTCCTTCATAGTGTAATGATGAGCACCTGTACAGCCTTTAAAATGGTAGCATAATTGATCATTAAAAAGATGAACAATGAAGAGATCCACGTCCCATTCAGATTTCAATGTGCTGAGACAGGTATACCTGTTTATTAATTTAGGCAAAAGAAGAAGTTCTTGAAAAAGCTTATGTATACATGGGTAAACATAGGATTTGCTCCGCATTTGTAATTTAGTTACCATTGATTACACTGAATAAAATCAAGTCGATCTGCTTCTTCCAAGAGGTAGAGAATGGTTTGAATGTAGTCCAAAATATTATTGCATCTTTGACTGATAGCAGAATGACTTGCAAGATCTACCACCTGTCAGAAATATTAGAACAAGTTTGAGAAAAATGTATCACTTAGAAGATCCGTCGGTGGTTGCAGATGTGTAAATGATCTCCCTTCTCGCAGTTCCCAACCATAGATTGCGATGAGCCATCTTGAAGTCTCTCACCGATTACTTAAGCAAAATTTTGGGGGGCAAAATTTTTACCTTCTGTTGTTGGGCACACTACTTGACTTGAACCATACCATTTGAAAGATTGATATATACCAGGGAAGTTATCCCAAGCTACTCCCAACCTTTGGGCAACAAGTCATAAAGAAAAAGTGGAAACCAGCATGTGGAACAAATGTAATGAGAGAAGCAAGGAGTTACCTATTACTAGCACTTGAGAGCTGGCCTTCCCATCTACCTGTGCTGAAATCCTGCCTCCATTCAAACCAATTACAAAACTCCCAAAATCTGAAGTGGAACCACAATTTCACCCCTGATATAGAGAAATGAAAAGGCAGCATATATCTTTACCAAGCACTTGAAGTGTCAGATTTATATGTACTGCATACCCACATGAATCACAAAGTAAAGGGCAGTCCAAATAACCTGTAGGTGTTCTGGACAGTTTCCTTCCCTGTTGACAGTATCACATTCAGCAGAAGGCTGAAATCAAGAAGCAAGATGTAGAAGGATGGAAGAGAGAAAGGATGAGGTAGATAAGGGTTAGTTCTCCATCTCCATGCCAATGCACATACCAAACGATCATAGTTCAAACAGGTTAAACATGTCACTTTGCAGAGCTGGTGAATACCACTTTACTGAGCCAGACAGGCATGTTTTCAAAAGCTTCCCTCACATAGAGCAAGTCATATTAATCAGTATAAGCTTTGTTTAGACCATGGAGGATTCATCCACATGATCTACCAGTATTTGGGCACTTTATCCAGGCACAGAGGGGTAGGGGCAAAAGGCAATAAAGAAAGATGGTTGAAGCAGAGAGACTTTTGTGGTGCTACTCATGTCTTCTCTGGAAACCCAGCTGCAAAACAGTTTAACCATCAGCGGTCAGATAAATCCAGATCACCAGCTATCATTTCATTTAGTTTAGCTATCCTCCTACATCCAGAAAATTATAGGCTTGCATCATGACAAAGGCAAATGACTTTACAACAAAAAAATACAAATAGACTGCACAGGCCTAATATTAGTTTCAAACAGTCCCTCCATCACAAGATGCACATAATACAGGCTAATAGAGAGAAACAATGCAACCATTACTTCACTTTAGCATCATTTTCAAGTCTCTCAATTTCACAACAAACATAAATCAAAACCTTCATGACACAGGGAGAAAGTGTTTCTTCCTCCCATGGAAACATTTTGATTTCTTTAAATAAAGGGACCATTTGGATAGGCTTTGGAAACAAGCTTTACTTAGTTGTCATGAATTATTAACAGAACAAAATCCCTTTTGTTGCCCTTTATAGAGGCTTGATTTACAAGTTTAAAAAAAAAAGTCAGGCTGACACTTGTCTCTTGTACAAATATCCAACATTTTAAAAAATGCTCTGGGCATTTTTTTCATGAATATGGCAACAGCAATTCTATAAATAGCCATTCTTTATAAAACTGCTTCAAGACACTGTTTTTACAGACAACAGTAGGAAACCAAAAGAGTCATAATGCCAACGTTATAAAAAATGGAACAGAAAAACTCTCCAATCAATTCTGTTTTTTTAAAGTAACTTTTTATTATTTTGGTACATATACAATTGCTTTATTCAAGGAGGAAAAAAAACCCATTAACAGTTGATTATGGACTCAGTCCTCAAAATGAAACAAATCAATATAATCCCATTGTCTTCCATGGGGCTATTCATACCACTTATAAAATCTTACACAAGTATTTAAGTACTCGCCTGGCTCAAAGCCCAAAAGAGCAATTGAAGACTTTCTAAGAAGGGGCATAATATTTAACACAATCTCCTGGTACAAGAACAACCAAGGAAAGAAAGAAAGAAAGGACCCTGTGCAACTTTGACCTATTATCCCCAAATACATTTCACAAAAAAAAAGAGAGACCCAAAAAACAAACAACCCCCCCCCCCCACAAAACAGGTCAGTCTCCTCTGAAAAGTAAACACATTTTTTTTTTTTATCTTAGTATCTGAAAGTAACTGCATATTGCCTCTAGCAACTGAATATTTAATACCTGCTTATTTCCTCAGGCAATCTTTCCTTGTGTGTGAGAGTGCAAACCCTGAATCAATATAAACTTGTGAAAAAGCTGCATTTTTTTGTAAATGAAGTTGAAGAAGCCCTGGTATTGTGGCTTTATTTTGAACCCAATATAAATATGAACAGAACAAGGTGCTGAAATCACTGAAATATCATGCACAAGATACAAGAGTAAGTTATTTTATAACAAAGTAACGTAACAATTTACTTTGGGAAAGTGGAACCATTCTCTTTTTAGTATTATGACCTTAAGTCACAGCAATGCTGAGGAAAACATGAATGGGAGATCTAGACCCACCACAGCACAGCTCTACTCTTACATGGGTTTAACTCCATTGGGTGTGGACAGATGTAACAACTGAAACATTTCCAACTAAAAACACACTTGAAAACATTTCATAAAGGAAATATTTCAGCCAGGGGACACACAAAAAGAACAACAATTTAGATGTATATGCATCTCCCTGGTTGAAATGTTTCCTGTTGGAAAGGTTTCAAATGCTGCAGCCTTTTCTGCAAAAGGGTGCTAGAGTAGACTGCACCAACCTACAGCTCTACTCTTCACTCCCCTCACCAACCTCACAGGGACATGAGAAAGATGGAAGGGGAAGGGAGAGTTAAGAGCTGAGTAGAGGAATAAATGGGAGAGAGGCAGGGGGAGCCTGCCTCAATCCCCTCTGCCTCTCCTCCTCCCTTCTCAGTCAAGTGTAGAGGTAGAGAGGCTTGAAACAGAAGGGCCTGGTTCTGGCAGTGGCAGTGGCCACCAGAAGTCGGCAGGGGTCGGGTAAGCCTGGCTCTTGGTCTGGCAGAGGTCCCAGCAGCAGATGTGGAAGTCCCAGTGAGGACCCAGTATCCAGATGGAAAACAGGTTGTCCATCCCACTCCTCCCTGCATAGCACTGTCTCAGTGCACATGGAACAAGTTGAACGCTCCACCTAATTTTTCCATGTACAGAGGCACTATTTTGGAGTGGTTCGGCCACTTTACAAAGATTTCACAGGGCTTGCATGTGTTTCCAGCTGGTCCTTTGAAATATTTCAAAGGTGTATGAAATGTTTTCCTGACTACGTCTGTCCACACTTATTGACTCCATCAGCTGGGAATATGATAACACTGATTTTGGTGGAGTAACACGGATGGGGGACTGGAATGATGTAGCGGTGAATCAGGCCCTCAGCCTTCCCAACAGCTCCCTAACCATGTAACTGACTTAAAGTGCATAGGAGCACATTTAAAAGAAAGTTAAGACCAGCAATGATTAGTAATAACTGGCCACATCTACACAAGACACTACTGCACAGCCATTAGCACGCATTTGCTACTTTTCTAAACAAGTACTAAATAAGTGTACCATAACCTGAGCTACTACACAGTAGTGCCGGCAAATGCCTTTTTTGTGGCATGACTGTGCACTAACCTAATAATACAATGCAGTAGCGTCATGTCACCATTTTTACCATGCAAAGCTACTGCACACTAGTATCAGGCTACTGTGCAGTCAATGTCTCATGTAGACATGCCCACTTAGAAATGTAGGCGTAGTTCTGCAGCTGTGGCCAAAAAACACACCATAAATGAGGATGGAGGTTTGCTAAGGTACCTTTAAACGCCTCCATTTCTGGACCAAACTCACCAAGGATGAAAACCTGCATGCATGCAGATGCCCACTGACTTCCCCACAAGACTGATCCCTCAGTGTGAACTGAAACAAATTGCCAGTGTCCCACAGGACTGTTAAACTGGGGATCGTGAGAAAAATGAGAAATTCCATTTAATGCTAACTTACCCTTATGCCATGCCCTGTGCAACAGGGACTAAGTAGGTGCTATTATTACCTGCTCAGTCACTGAGGAGCTTTTTACACTGGTATGAGCCTCCTTAATCTGCTGTGTCAGCATTAGAGGGAAAAGCATCCTGACCACAGCTTTTCTTGCCACCTGTGACACTCAAAATGATGATAAAGATGGTGTTTATTCTCTTACCTTATTTTGATCTGTCCAATAGAAGAAAAATCCCAACGGATCTGTTTTAAGGATAATTGGAGTCACAACAGTGGAGTCCTAGCAAGAGGGGAGAAAACAAGAACATTAGACTTGCAAAACAGATGCTACACTGTTCTCCACCTTATCTTTAGTGTTCAGAAGTAGCAGTTCCTCAAAGCCACCCTTAAGGTATTATTCATAAAATGTCACTATCACAGTTTAATACCACATGGCTCATCTCCATTTTTATAACCTAATGTATTTCCATTACTGAAAAGAGTAGTACTAAATTACTGCCGGCTTGTCTGTGGATACAGTTATTTCAGAAAAAAATGAAAGCAGATTCAGCTTTACAGGAACAAGGTACTTTTATTCTGTAATTAGAGTGTCTACATGCTGATTAACTAAAAAATGGTTATGACAAAAAAAATCCTATTCCAGCTTAGTCCAAGTTAACTTTCAAATGTAGACAAGTTCTAAAATGTTTATGAGACTTGCATAGCATATATGTACAAGAGATTTTATTTACCCAGGAGTGATCACAGTGATATGTATTAAATTCCATTACAACAGACTCTTATTAATTCTGTATTCCATTAAAAATCGTTTCCTTTTTTCCTAGCACTTATAATACTGTTTCATAGTTGTATAAAATCTGCAAAAAGTGTTCCTTGTATTGTAAAAGCCATAGTTAAGATTTTTTTATATACAAATCATCCTGAAAACAAATGCATATTTCTACTAAATAGTTACAGACAATACAAAGATTTGAAGCTCAGTTATTCCAAAGCAATAGTAAATCAAGGCCATTCTGCATATATCTGTAAAAAATGTGGCTCTGTACTAAACATTTTTAAAAATTAAGTTTTCAAATCAAGTTGCAGTCTAGGACATCACACAATGTTGTTACTCCAAACTTAAGCAAGGCAAGTAACTAGGAGGAAGCAAGATAATGCTCATGTGTCATAGGTGCTTGTACAATCTTCATTCCTATAGTATCAGAGCACCTCACTAGCTGGTGCCTTTATCTTCACAACACCTCTGAGTTAGGGAAGTGCTGTTATTCCCATTTTGAAGCTAGTGAGGCAGACAGAGTACAAGAGATGTACCCAAAGTGTCACACAAGAAGCGAGTTATGGAGCAGGGCTTGAACTGTGTGTCCCAATTCCAACACTCTTTACATATGCACATAAATAAATAAATAAATAAATAAATAGAAAGACTGGAACGCCTCATCAAGTACCATATTGCATAAAGTAAAAATATCCAAAGTAGTCCCACACTAAACATCCTGAAGAAAGCCATTAGTGTTGAGCAGATGAAGGAACCACCCCTTGCTATATGGAATGGGGATAAAGAATGGGGAGTGGATGGCAAGCTGGTTTGCTGGGTCCTTCTAGTGGGGTCTGCCTCCTACAGCATTTTCATGCATTTTCATGACTGCATCAGATGTGATGGTGGCAAACTGCTGATGGAGGTCAGAATAAGCTTTAGGTACTTTCCTGAAAGAGGAGCATTTTTTCAGGAAGCCAGGTTACGACTGACTTTATTTCCCCCACAACAGAGAGAAAAAATGGTTTCACTGAGATGCACACCTGCCCTGTGCCCCCATGACAGGTTATTTCCCTTGATATCTGCCTTGGCAAGTGCCTATTGCTCTGACATGGCAACTCTTCACACATGGTATCAGTCACGGCCTTTTTTTCCAGATCAGTTCTGATGAGGGCCACTACAAACATGCCTCCTAGAAAATGAGGTACCATCAGTACTGCAAGAGCACATAGGCTGCTACCTGACTTACAACCAGTTAGGTATGGACATCCCTTTGCTAACTGATCACAGGTACCTGCTCAGTTTTCCTGCCAATTCCCTCCCCTTCTAGTGTGGATGGATTAAAAGCAATGTATAGAATTAAGGCTATGTCTACACCAGTGGTTCTCAACCTCGTTAGATGCACGGCACCTCTCATTAGATTCAAAGCACCACACAGAAAATGCCAGCTCTTAACTTTTACTCATTTTTTGACTATGGAAAAATACCAAAGCAAACATACTGTTGCAAAGAACATTGCAGAATGTTTTTGACATTGTGAATTCCTGTTTGAAATCACTGGGTTTATCTTGCACATCATGGATAGGGACAGAAATTACACATAAACAGACATAAGTGATCGGAAAGCAGTTCAAATCTGTAACACAACAGAAATTCAGTGTACATAAATCACTTTTAAAATGGTTGAAACCGGTTTAAAAAACAAAAAACAAAAAACAACCTGGATGGATGCAATATCAGACTAACTGATTTAAGTTAAATTGGTTTATTGAACTTCTGTCCCAGGTGCCCTCCAGATTCACGTTCACTCACCAGTCCCCCAGCATCCCAAGATGCTTTGCACCCCCCCCATAAACTATGCCCCCTCTAGCAGGGTGGGTGGGCTAGCCTTGGCCCAAGCGGTCAGCTCCAGCAGAGCAGGGAAGCCTGCTTTAGCATCCCTGGCTTCTGACCTGAGCCACTGCAGGCATGGGCTGCATTTCTGGAATCAAAAAGTGAATGTCTCTTCACTTGCTTGTTGGTTCAATCTATGCAGTTTAGACTAAATTGCAAAGATTAAATCAATTCAGCCTTAGCCTTTTTGACTGTCTGTACTTAGCTCATGTGTAGGTGTTTGCGCACCTAACAATGCTAATATTAAACAGCATGCTGCAGCACCCTTAAAAGGCTTTCACTGTACCCTGGCTGAGAATCACTTATCTACACTGACAGTTAGTGAAAACCTTAAAACCACTCACCAGCCATCTGCATTGCAAAACCTGCATTCAACCTCTAGTTTTAGTCCCACACTCACCTCCTTCTCTGTCCCTCTCCAAGAGGTGGTTAGAACTCACCCAGACAACCAAGACAGCAATCCCAGAATGCACCATTCCCAATGTCTGGCCTTCTATACTTTGACTTTCTACTGCCCATAATTCAAAACAATCACAGGAGAGACAAGGAGCTGTAGACCAATTCCTTGATGGGCTCCTTAAGGCAACCTGGGATATATCTTTGTGCTGTGCTCAAAAAAGCAGCAGTACAAGTAGGATAGATTTTGTAGGAATACAACATGGAGGGGAGAAGGACAGCTTTTGCAGCTGAAGCTGATTAAGGATAACTTTCAGTGTCACTGTAGATTTCCCCTTAATGCATGATGCCTACCAAAAAACAAAAACAAACTGTGTCATTTATTTAAAAAGGACACTGTCAACTTGAAAACTGGTTCAGTCTGATGCACTCATTCTTCACACCAAGGAATGGAAACCAAACACCCATG
>NW_017729022.1:134554677-134558756 GCF_001723915.1 Gavialis gangeticus | reverse complement strand
GATGCACACATTGGTCAAGCCTGGTGAAATCTGATACATGTACTGCACCATATCAATCATATCAAGGACAAGTGCAAAGTCTTGCACTTAGGACGGAAGAATCTCATGCACTGCTACAGGTTTGGGACCAACTGGATAAGGACCAGCTCTGCAGAAAAGGATGTGGGGGTTACAGTGGACAATAAGCTGAATACAAGTTAACAGAGTGCCCTTGTTGCCAGGAAAGCCAACAGCTTACTGAGCTGTGTTAGTAAGAGCATTGCCAGCAGATCAAGAGATTATTCCCCTCTATTCTGCACTGGTGAAGCCACACCTGGAGTACTATGTCCAGTTTTGGGCCCCCCACTACAGAACAGACATAGACAAATTGGAGTTTGTCCATCCCCAATCTGTCCACCTATCTCTACCTGATTTAAATGCAGCAGGCACAGTATGCTTCTGGCAGCCCTCTGGGGCAGGAGTGTCCACCTTCTGAGTAGCTGGGGGCTGCACAGCCCTCAGTCACACAGCATGGCAGCCATACACTCCCTGGCCACATGCAGCACTGCACCATAGGTATCTGCATCCCCATGCTATACAGTCCCAGCAGTCCAGTATACTGTGCAGTATAGATCCCTCCCAATGAGTCATACAATGGGCACTCTGCTGCACCATACCAGCACTCCACACAGTGCTGCATGGGCACCCTGGGCCACCCCCCAAATCCCCCAACCCTTAGCCTAGTCTCCAAGGGCAGGCTCAGGAAACAGAAGCTGGAGAAAAGAAGAAACTGGAAACTCTGACAGCAGGAGCTCCTAGCATGATGTGGGGAACCAGTATCAGAACTGGGAACCCAGGAACCACATGCAACCCACAGGCCCCTAGTTGGACAGCCTTGCTCTGGGGCATGGCAGTAAGTACCACACATCTATACCAGAGAGAGACACACTCTTACCCCCCAATGAGACAGGATCATATTTGATACAGTAAGCAGCAGCTACTAGACATCGACTTCCTAGTTACACTTGTTATAATCTTCAGAGCTAG
Organism: Gavialis gangeticus; assembly: GCF_001723915.1. Lineage (NCBI taxonomy): Eukaryota > Metazoa > Chordata > Crocodylia > Gavialidae > Gavialis > Gavialis gangeticus. The sequence continues at coordinate 134,557,730 of NW_017729022.1, read as the reverse complement.
GGCTGAGAATCCAGCTCAGAATCCTCTTGCCACTTTTTAGTGGTTGTAAAATCACATTTTAAAAATGTTATTAGTCCTCACTGCTGTATGAAAGCTAAACACACAGAGGGATAGTTGACTATAAAAGGGGAAACAATGAAGCTACTTGTTAGATCACATCAAAACAAGCAAACTGAAACAATTCTCCAGTCTCTTTCAGTTATATTAATGGGATTTCCTCCCAAATGTCAATATCTGGGAGGAAAACAATTCAGAGAAAAATGTAAAAGGTGTTCTTGTAAGGACATTTTCTGCTTAACATATGGATAATTTAAGGCAACATTTTTTAGGGCACAAGGAAAGGCAAGTCCTTGTTTGCAGCCAGGATGGCTGATCTTCTGGACAGGGCTTTAAACTAAGATTGCTGAAGGACAGGGATACACAAATTCAAACATATCCAGGGACCAAGATACAAGTAATCCCTGTAGATAGGGACACTGGGAGAGCCACTCTTACAGGAGCTGAGGGAATAGTTCTCCATCAGCTGGACAGGAAGACTAGGGCTGCAGGAGGAGGACTCAGGTGCCTATATACACTAAATGCCAGGAGCATGGGTAACAAGCATGAGGAGCTAGCCCTCCTACTCTCCAGTGGGCATTATGATCTAGCAGGGACTACAGAGACCTGGTGGGACTCCTCACATGACTGCAGCTTAGCTATAGAGAGCTAGACCCTGCATAGAAGGGAAGAAAGGTGGTGGCGTTGCTCTCTGTGAAAGAGCAGTACACCTCCTCGGAAGCTGACATCAGCTCCAAAAATGAACAGCTCGAAACCCTCTCGTTTAAGTTGCAGGGGTGGCAGGGGGAAGGGGGAAGCATGGTGAGAGAGACCTAACTGTAGATGTATACTACAAACCACCAAACCAGGGGGAGGAACTTGATCCAGAGTTCACCCAAGAACTGATTGAAGCCACACGTGCATGTGACATGGTCCTCATGGGTGATTTTAATTATCTAGACATCTCTTGGGAGTAGCACTCGGCCAAGTTGGATCGGTCACAGTCCTTCCTGACCTGTGTCAAGGAGCAATTCCCGACTCAGGAGGTGCATGAGCCAACGAGAGGTGACGCTCTGCCAAACCTGGTCCTGGCCAAAGGAGACGACCTGGTGACTGACTTAAATATAGAAGGAAGTCTGGGCGACAGCAACCATGAAACCATCATGATCACTGTCGACATAAGGCAGACAATTCTGATAGCAATATTGAAGTCTTGGACTTCAAAAATGCAAATTTCAACAAGCTTAGCTCACTAGTAGGGGACGTGCTGAAGAACAAGGGACCGAAGGCGAAAGGTGTACATGAAGAGTGGTTGTTCCTTAAGGACATGATCCTTGAAGCACAAAGGAAGTCCATTCCCATGCAGAGAAAAGGTAACAGAAGGGCTGGGAAGCCCTCCTGGCTAAACAGGGAAATCACGGTCCTCTTAAGAAAGAAGAAAGAGGCTTATAAACAATGGAAGTTCAGGGCAGACCCAAAGAGGACTGTTCCATGACGGCCCACATTTTCAGGGAACAGATAGACAAGCTAAAGCAACAACCAAACTTAGATTAGCAATGGGAATCAAAGACAACAAGAAGTCCTTCTTTAGGTACATAGGGAACAGAAGGAAAGCAAATGGGAGTGTGGGACCATTGCTCTACAACTCAGGAGAGCTTGGCCCTGGCACCCAGGAGAAACCTGAATTTCTGAATGACTACTTTGCCTCCGTCTTTCACCGGACCAAGAGGAAAACCACGCCAGGTAGAGTAGAGGATGAGCAAAGTAGGAATAACTGCCTTCCTACTATTGCCATAGAATTGGTGTACGACCAGTTAAAAAAATTAGACATACAAGTCAGCGGGACCGGATGACCTTCATCCCAGAGTGCTGAAGGAGCTGGCTGAAGTCATTGTGGAACCCGTGGCAAAACGTTTCCACAACTCATGGCACTCAGGAGAAGTCCCTGAGGACTGCAAGAAGGCCAATGTTGTGCCGGTCCACAAAAAGGACAGAAGGGAGGACCCAGGTAACTATAGGCCAGTCAGCCTAACTTCCTTCCTAGGGAAAATCCTAGAAAAGTTGATCAAGGAGTCTATCTGCAATAATCTTGCAGAAGGTAAGATTCTGAATGACAGCCACATGGTTTCGTCATGGGCAGGTCTTGCCTTACCAGCCTCATCTCATTCTATGACCAGGTAACTCACCACCTGGACACAAGAGAGCAGGTTGACATTGTATACCTAGACTTCCAAAAGGCCTTTGATCTAGTATCCCACGACGTCCTTGCGAGAAAATTGGAGGATTGTGTCAAGTGAGTGAGAAACTAGCCCAGAGAGTCATAGTGAATGGATCTGTGTCATCCTGGCAAGAAGTGGGTAGAAGTGTCCCACAGGGGTCAGTGCTTGGTCAAGTACTTTTCAACATCTTTATTAACACTTTGGATGTGGGGGTGAAGAGCTCACTGGCCAAGTTTGTGGACAACACCAAGTTATGGGAAAGCATGGTCATGCTTGAGATAAGCTACAGATACAGGCAGACCTAGACAGGCGAGCAAGTTGGGCGGATCGGAATCTGATGAAGTTCAACGTCGAAAAATGTAAAGTGCTCTACCTCTGGACGAGCAACCCCCAACACACCTACAGGCTTGGCGGCACCAAACTCACTAGCACCCCGAATGAAAGGCACCCGGGGGGTAATAACAGACCACAGTATGAATATGAGCCGGCAGTGTGATGCTGTAGCCAGTAGGACAAATACTACTCTGGCATGCATTGATAGATGCATCTCCAGCAAAATGTCTTCACAGTCATAGTTTCATAGTTTCATAGATTTAGGGTCGGAAGGGACCTAGTAGATCTTCTAGCCCGACCCCCCGCCAGGGCAGGAGAACAACAAAACCCCAAAAATAAAAACGGGACTCAAATGAGTCCAGCCAGGTAGGCATCCAGCCTCTTCTTAAAGACCCCCAGGGTAGGGGCCAGCACCACTTCCCTTGGAAGTTGGTTCCAGCTCCTAGCCGCCCTAACTGTGAAGTA
>NW_017729022.1:134545232-134553933 GCF_001723915.1 Gavialis gangeticus | reverse complement strand
AAGTGGTGCAACCACATACCCTGGAAATCTTCAAGAGGAGATGAGACAGTCAACTTGCTGGGGTCACCTGATCCCCAGCTATCTTTCCTGCTTGGTGCAGGGGGGTGGACCCAATGATCTTCCAAGGTTCTATGAATTTTGGTCCTCTTAGGCAAAATTCCTAGATGGTGGTGTTTTTGGCACTTAAACAGTTAGAGAGTCTTTTACCCTCACATTGTCAGCACGTAAGCATGCATGCACAGACCAAGTGTGTGCAATATGCTACACAGTGGCCAGGCATGTACACAGCCACATGCACTTACTGTGGGCACATGCGTGCATCTAAGTCACAAGAACTTAGCCAAACAGAAACTCATGTCTAACAGCTGTTGGATGTGAGGAGAGGAGGAGGAAATCATTGTTCTGTTTTGGCTCCTATAGCTCAAAGTTTAAGGCATTTGCCTGGAAAACAGGAGGCCTAAGTTCTAGGCACCACTCAACCAGAGGATTTTTGAACCCTCATCTCCCAAATTTCCTAGCACAGTGGTCTAACTACCAAGACATTAAGTTAAGCATTATCCAGTCCCTTCTACAGTACTTCTTTTAAAGCTGCCCGCCCTTAAGCAAAAGAGAGGGAGATATGTGGGGTCAGCAGGAAAAGAACTGTTTGGACTGTGCATGGCTCAGTGAGAGGGCTGCTGCTCTAGAAAGAAAGGTGCTTGGATTCTAGCCTGGACCTCTGCCCTCAAATGGGACAGAAACTGCAATGTTCTCCATCCAATTACTATTAAATGCAAATGAAAGTGGATCAGCTTCAAAAAGAGTGCTGGAGAGGTAACAAAATAATGCCTGATCTATGGTGTGTTGGTTACAGCTCTATACTAAGAGGTCAGAGAGAAACAGATTTAAAATCCCTGTGGACAAAAAGAGCCCAAAACCTGAGCGAGCGCTCTAACAGCTCAGATATCAGGGCTCAAACATGCAAAGGCATACCACTGCCTTTTCCTGGACTTACACTCAGGTACACATGTACTGTCCAAACCGCATAATCTACCATACTTGCATGCTTAGGTCTATGGGTGGATGTTTACACATCTGCAGCACAGAGGTAGGGCCAAAAATGCCCACATACATACCTAGAAAACAGTCATGTAAACATGCCTTTGAAAGTCTAAATACTACGTTTCTTGGGGATGCATAAGAAATGCAGACTCAGGCACTTACAAGGATTACCTGATAAAACTAGTCAACATGAAGTTATATGTTTTTGGGATACAATTATCTATTAAGTCCCATATATATGAGGCTAGATGGGGACATCCTTATTCATGTTCAGCAGCATCTTACTCAGCAAAAAGCCACATTAATTTGACAGGGCTATTTGTAGAGTAATGGCACAAAAAACCTGACTCTTGAGAACAACTCTTTGCCTTAAAAGTAGTATGCTTCAACTCTAGAGCATACAATACTGGAAATCAACTCAGATGTAAAGTCAAGAAAAAATATTGATGATAAGAAATTATGCAGGAGTGGACAAGTGAAAGGGAAAGGATGGCAAAAAAGCAATGTCATCATACTGGTTAGTATGAGGAATATTTAGAAAATTTCTAAATATAAAGTCACAATAATAATAAATTAAATCACAGAATGAGCCTTGGTTAAAGTTAAAGTTACAGTGAGTGATAAACTGTGTTGAGGGCAGCACAGAAAGCACAGTTTTGTGTCCCAAGAAGAGCAAAAATCAACAGGATTGTGTGCAATTAAAAATACTGGACATCAAAAATCTGAAATAAAGTTATGTTTTGCTTTGACTCAGAAAAACACATACATTCCTTTGACATGTAGCGCTCAGGATGCCCTAAAATGCTTTAACAAAAAAAAAAAAAAAAGGGACCAAAAAACCTCAAAAAAAAACCAAAAATTCCTTTTAAATTTAGCCGCCAGGGTGCCCTAAAATGCTTTAAAAAAAAAAAAAAAAAAAGTGACCAAAAAACCTCAAAACAAGACCAAAAACCCTTAAGGGTGCATTTAATTGCTCTATTAAATAAGGGTTGTATCCATCTGTGATTGCTTGCATTGGGTTCAACAGAAAGAAATGTTTTACAAAACAAGCCCATTATCGAAGAGGTTTTGACTGGCTGTCAGCATCTGTAGTTACTATTAAAATTTCTGAAAACCGTGCCACTCAAATATATATATATCCTGATGACACAGCCTGTCTTTCTTCAGTCCATCTCCAGATCTTTTCTGTGAAAGTATACAAACTGACAGTACAGAATGAGGCTCTCATTACTCTGCACCAGTACGAGGCACAGAGGACATTTACAGTGGGAGGGGGCAGACATGATGGGAAACAGACAGGCATAAAGAGTTTATATCTAAGATTAATCAATTTTACAGGTTAATCATTCCAAATTAGCTTCTTAAATCCAAAACCTGTTTGGACGTGTCTGTGCTGATGACATATGGCTGTCAAAGTATGATTTTTAAGTCATGGGCTGTGTGATGCAGACTACAATCAGGAAACTCCATGCTGCTACTATGGGAAGATAAATAAATACATAAATAAATAAAATCAGGAGTAGAGCCTTCAATCCCCATTATATGACAAATTGTAATCTCCATCATGCTATGGATGACGATGAATGCCACACAGTCTCTTAATTAAAGCTCTTCTGCTATAGGAAGATTTTAATATAAAACCAAAAGCTGCCCATTTAAAAAATGAATAAAAAATAATAATAATAATTAAAAAAAAATCAGGACATGCAAAAGTCCTGTAAGAATGAAGTAACTGGTCCTGATACCAATATGTAATACTTTGCATTCCTTCTTGTTAAATACATTGCTCCCATATTACTTCTCTAATATTATGGCCCCAGTGAAAATTGTTACCCCATTCTAATACACACATTGTAAGGGTCAGTTACAAAATAAAACTTCTAAGTGGCAAAGATAATCTTTAACTTTACGTCTTTATTACCTTTCTGCCCAATGGTAATGGCACTCTACCTAAAATCAAATGCTATCCAAATCTTGCACCGAGAGCCATATCCCTATTCATGGCTCTGGAAAAGTACAAATAAAAACTTCCCTGGTCACCTGGGGAAGTGATTCTTCCCCAGTTGCCTAAACCTCAAAGTCCTTGGGAAGATGGAACCACAAATGTCTTTTTATTTGGGAAAAACACTGGGAGACAAAATAAGTAAAAAGAGAAACATAAATCTGAATTACTTATGGGTAAGAAAACGAGCAGCCCAGATAAGTGCATCAGGAATTTGTTCAGCCTATGAATGGTGGCTCCATCTGAGGATAACTGACCCATCCTATGACATCCTCAGATGGAGCCACCATTCATCCACCATTCATCCACACCTACGAAAGCAATATGTAAAAACAAAGACAAGACAAAAACACTTGAAGAGAGTACTCTTCCAAGATGAATACACAGGGAGAGGAAATGCATTTCTTCCTCATCCCAGTTGCATCCAATATATGAAAGAAGCACAAGAAATAAGAAGTGACAGAAGGAAGAAGGAGGTTCAACTCACTGTGTTCTCAGTACACACTCTTAGGGCCAGATTTTCTAAACAGCTCTGCTTCCATCAGGCATTTAAATGAAATGGTCAGGTTTATAAAAGGTACTTGAGCACCCAACAGTTCCCATGGAAAACGTCCAGATATCCAAACATTTATTTAACAGCCTAAAATGGGAGCAGGGGATGTTCAGAAAAGTTGGCCTTCCAAAAACAAACAAGGAAATCAATATGCCAAATCCACATGGAGATGTTCCAAGAACACAGTCAATGATGTGGGAAGGGAGAAAGAAAAGACAAGGTGTGATAAGAAATACCAGCAGAAAAAAGCAGAGAAGATCTGCAATGTCCCATGAAGCACTGTTAGCTCTTTCAAAGACCATGCTTTGGCCACTCTTGCCAAACGGTGGACTGACTTTTGATGGATATTCTCTACACATTCCTGCAGCATAGGTTCAATCTGACAATTGCAAAAAGATATTTAAACGCCAAGTGGGGGAGGAGAGAGAGAGTTCTGAAAAAATCTTATTTAAATGAATGTTTCACAATTAAAAATGTAAATATTATTTACATGTTGCCAGATTGTTACTTTCTTTCAGTTTTACAACCTTACATGGATGTCTTGCATTCGCCCTTTTAAGCAGTTTCCTAATGGATAATATAGCTTCAGATTTTGCATAAAGAGCTCTTCTCCCAAAAATGCTCACACTTAAGACATTCATCTGTGCTGAAAAAGGAAAAATCCAGGGTCTTACGTACACCATTACCATGAGAACACTGCAAACGCAAACATAAAATTGATAAGCAATTTTCCTTTGCTATATTTGCCACCACCACTGCTTTCTGATATACTGAATGTACATAAGCCAGGAAACCTGAAATGCTACAAATCGGACACAGTACATTACCAGGGTCTGCAATTTCAACTCAATGAAAACTGCTCTCAAGTCACTTGGGTTCTTCTAAAAATTCCTCTTTCCTTCTTCCCCCTAAGAAACTGAACTTTAAGGCTCCTATTTTTTCAAATTATTACGAACCAAATAAAATTCCACAAATCACATTTTTAAAATAATCAACATTTGAATAGTCTTCCATTTTTCTAAAATGACTGTGCAATTGAGGTCCAGCTAAGACTTTAAGATCCCCACCTCCAAGGCACCACACTTTTGCCAATTTATGCCACATAGACACAATATACAGGCAGAAGTGTAAGAATAGATACAGAACGGCAATAGTGCCCACCTTTTCATACAACAACACAGTGATTAAGTCCCTCACTCAGAAAGTGAAAAACCTTGCTCCAATTCCGTTCCCAAACATCAAGCACAAGATAGGCCCTAAGCTGTCCAGACTGGGGCAGTTCTGGGAAATGAGCAGCAATTATTCAGATTGCAATTCTGGATTTAGGCTCAATTTTAAATGTCTCAGTTCTGCCCAAACCCTTCAGTGCATCTGGCCACCAGCATGAATACATTCCATCAAAATAGTTTTGCTAGCAGAACTTCCGCCTGGTATTACTTAGACGGTCTACGTAGGAGAAAGTTTTTATGTAAAAAACTATTTTATCCCTTGATGCTACAAATGAACATGCTTACTTTAAAACAAAAAAGCAAAAAGAACAAAACAATTATGTTAAATTCTCTCACAGTATATTTAAAGCATTACAACTTCTTTGTTACCCTTGTAAAACCCAAAACACAACACTTCAACTTTTCCCCTATGGTTCTTCAGAAAAATACAATCAATCATAATTTTAAGCAACCACATACCTACATTTAGTTAACACTGTAGAGGTCTGCAACTTCAGTTTTTTTGGAGGATGTTTTTTGTTTTGTTTTTTTCTTTAAATGGAATGCCAGCACCACAATTCACCAAGAGTTGATTATGTTGTAGTGGTTCTTTGGTTAATGCTGACTGTTCTTGTAATCTCTGGGTACATCTACACATGCCATTAAGGCAACAGAATAAACTCTGGTGCAGTTTGCACTAGAGTTAACTGCTTCTAGGCACAGCATTTACACATGAACCCAAGACAGCAGCAGTTTGAGCCAGGGCAAAGCAGCCCCAGGCTGGCAGCAGACTCAGGGGCGTGGGGGGTCAGCCCCAGGCTCCAGGGGATGACTTGGGTCATGGAGGGGATTGCTGAGCCATGAGAGTACCCAAAGAGCAGAGCCATGTGGCTAGGTGACAGGCAACGGTTTGGTCCCCTGCTACCTGGGCTGACTGGGTGCAATTTATTTCCAAGCCAGTGTTTACACATGCATTTAACCACAGTTAGTTTTGCTGCTGTAAAATAGTACTGTCCCCAACAGTACCATCTTACAGCAGCAAAATTTGGTTTGCTGTGGTCTAATAGCAACACACGTATAGACTGTGATGCTTTACACTGCATCAAATTAGTCTATTGAGCACCTAAGCGCACATGTAGGTACACCCATTGGGTTTGCCTACACATGCATTTGACCTGGGAGCAGTTTACCCATTAATCAAATATTCAGGAGTAAATACTCCTGGGCAGGTGTCTACACATTCAAGGGTCTCAGGAGTAGATTTGCAGCTCATGGCAGCAACCTGCGCCTATCCCTACTGTCCCTGCACTGGCCCCCTGCAGCAGCCAGAGGGAGATCTAGGATCCCCCTGGGTGCTAGCCCAGAGTGTGCCAGGGAGCACCAGGGTAGGAGACAGCCATCATCTGGCGGGGGCTGGGACATTGCTCCCTGCCCCCAGGGGGCTGCCTGCTGCTGTGGCAGGGACAATGTCCCCCTGCCCTTGCAGCAGGGAGCTCCTGGCCCCAGCTCCTTGACTGGGGGTAGGGGACTTGGAAGGAGCTGCATGGGAGGGGCAGTTTCCAGCCCCCTGCCCCAATCTGTCAGTGGGGCAGCTAGCAGGGAGGCCCTGGCTTAGCATGGATTCCCCGCCCAGGCAGGTGCTTGCTGCTGGCTGCCCCACCAGTGGATAGGGCAGTGGGCTGGGACCTGCCCCATGTCTGCTGCTCTTTCCAAGCCATGCGCCTTGATTGCCCAAACTGAGGAAGGGGCCTGGGATCTACCCTGGCCAGGACAGTTCCCAGCCCCATGGGGGCTGGAGAGCTTATTCTCTACCCAGCTCCACAATCAAGGCAGCTCCCAGCCCAAGATCCATGGATGCAGGGTCCAGGTTGAGAGATCCTACTCTGCAATCATTGGGCTGGTGCTGGGAGACTCTTCTCTCCCAGCCCAAGTCCCTTGGTCATGGGGCCCAAGCTAGAAGATCCTTCTCTCCCAGTGCCAGCTCCACTTGCAGGGTCTGGGCTAGAAGATCCTTCACTCCCAACCCAGGTCCTGAAACCATGGGGCTTAGGCTGGGAGATCAGGATCTTCCAGCCTGGGTCCTGCGACCGCTGGGCTCAGGTTGGGTGATAAGGATCTCCCAGCCCCAGGCCTGTGATCATGGAGTAAGGGCTGGGAGCTCCCTGCAGAGGGGTAGGGGTACATTTTCTTTGAGCCCCAGCAATAGGTAGCTCCTAGAGGCAGGCAGCAATCTCCCACCCCCTGCTGCCTGGCTGACGAGGAGCACATTTGCTCCAGGGCAGGGATCTACATGTGCGCTACTGTGCAATTACTAATCATTGAGTAAGTTTTCTACTTGCAAGTAGCAAAATTTGCTTGCTATTGGAGCCAATTACTGCACTGTAAGCATCTGCACACATAGACACAGATGCTTACTGTGCAGTAATTAGCTCTGCTGCACAGTAAAATTTCTCGTGTAGACACACCCAGACAAAGCTAAGGACACCATGGCAGGACATTTATCAAGTAAACAAATCAGAGTTCAACATAAATTGTAATATTATGCTGCAAGCTTTCAGATTATTTTAAAACCTTCAACGAAAGATAATTGGTTGCTCAACCCTGAAACATGGTCAGTTAAACTATTACATTAGAGATTTTCAAAATACAGAAGCCAAGCAGAATAAGGGGCAATCATAGCCTGGTGTATACTCCTTATGGGACTGTTCCTCCTTCCACTGGACACCACGGCAATGTTATTCTGACTTCAGCAAAACTGAGCCCTGCAAGAACCTTTTACAAGATGGGCAAGAGGAGCATCTCTCAGACAGGGTATTTTTTTTTAATGCACACAAATATGAAGTAGTGGGTGACTGAGCAGAAGTAAAGATACAGAACACACTTTCTCCAATAAGGAAGAGGCTTATTATTAATGCAGTGCTATTAGGGAAGGAGTTTCAAAGGTTTTCATATTGGACCTAACTTTGCTCTATCAAAATCAATGTGGCTGAGGACAATGCACAGTTCAGCCAATTCTAATTCCATTTTCTTAATGGAAAATCCCTCCCTAAGTGCAAACATGAAACAGTCATGTCTTGACCAGTGAATTTGTTGACCATTGTAAAAATGCAGCTATAGATAAAATTTCCGTACACTTACATGACCACTCTATTGCAGTGACCAACTCATAAAATTCTATGGAATAAGTCCTATTCTAAGGATTTCAACAAGAGGTTTCCCACTAACTTCTAGAAGCCCGGATGCTTAACAGACCCCTCTGCTGTTCATGTGGGAACAAGACTGCATGCCCTAAGTCACCACAGGTTCCTCAAGACCCAGATGAACAGAGGGATAGGGTTTAATAAAGCATCCCTGGACATTTTCAAAAGCAGGACAGACAGACACTTGGCTAAGATAGTTTAGTCAGTAATGATCCTGCCTTGAGCAAGGAGCAGGACTAATTGACCTCAAGTGGTCCTTTCCAGACCTACTTTCCTATGAATCAAAGGGTGACAGCATTTCTTATAGACAACCACAACAGATAAGTGAATCATCATCTCATGTTTTACCTCAGATCTCTCTCTCTTTTTATTTTAAGGCTGCCCAACACTTCCCCATTATAAGCCCCTGGTTCTAGCTGTTTGCCAGACTTGAAGAATCTGGTCTGACTCTTTCCAGACTGGCCATTAGGGCTGTGCAAAGCTTCGGTCCCCGATTTGATTCAGAGGAGATTTGGCCTGATTTGGTGGCTGAATCCAAATTGATTCAGAGAGATTAAACGGTTTTCTGATTCGAATTGGGACCCTCCAAATCGATTTGGAGATTCGGACATAGAGACAGCTTTAAATGTTTTTTCTACATATTTCTAGGTAGCAGGAGCTTGTGAATGCTGTGATGCTGGGGCGCATGGAGCATCCC
>NW_017729022.1:134536709-134545148 GCF_001723915.1 Gavialis gangeticus | reverse complement strand
GGGGGGGGGGGTCCCCAGCGCACTTGGCAGCAGACCTGGAAGTAGATCAGAAGCACTTCTGGTCCACTTCCATGTCCCCCAGGGAGTGCACAGGGCCCCCCCTCGTGGCTTGGTGACTGGTGCCTCCTGGGTCTGGGGGGGTACCCATGGTCCCCCTGCAGTTGATTGCTGAGCCAGGGAGAGGCCCAGCACACTCCCCAAGAGACCCAGAAGTGGACCAGAAGTACACCAAGCATGTGGAGGGCCCCCCTGCACTCCTGTGGGATGCTCCATGCCCCCCAGCATTGCAGCATTCACAAGCCACACCTGCTACCTCGAGGTATGTAGTAAAAACATTTAAAGCATTGAAGCTTCAGATTCGGATTCTGCCAAATCAAATCAGGCGCGCTGATCCGAATCAACGAATCGAATCACTGCCCCCGATTTGGGCTGAATCTGAATCAAATAGGGTCCGTTTCGCACACCCCTACTGGCCATTTACCTCAGGCTGCTGCTGATTATGACAATAATGATGATGATTTTCAGCCAAAATAATTTAACTGTTTCTAAGAAATGAGACTAGGAAAAATGGGCTGTTTTGTCCCTGACAAAAAATATTCTGAGAGCCTTTTCTTTGAGACAGTCTAAAGCCCAGTGCTTTGTAGAAAGGACTGGAAATGTAGTAAGGAAAGGCAATTTTTATAGCAAGTGATCCTTTTACCTTTCAGGGCTAAATCTGCACTGAATTTGATCGTTTGGACAAAGTAATCCCAGACAGCAGACTAAATCTTATGACTATTCTCTGAAGCAGAGAATGACCTTCCTTGTCAACGTAATTCTGGGCTGCTGTTGACCAGCAAACTGAGAGCAGGGAGAGTGTCTTTCTTACGCCCTCAATGAACCCTTGCTGAAATCATACAAATGCAGGCTGGGAAATGCCTGTTTTAACTACAGAAGGAATATGAGCCAGGTCTAAGAAGGATAAGAGGAAAACAAGATTAGGATACAGCCTTCAAGGTCAGTGAATGAAAACCTGGCACGGAGGTCTGCGGGACAGATCTACAGCTGCAAACCCTACTGAAAACCCAAGTGGATGCAAGAACACTACCACAGGCTGGCCTATTTTTTCCAGTTTGCTTTTCAAATCCTAAGAAATGCCAAATCCTTATTACATGTTCACTATTTTTCTACAGGATCCCTGCCTTATTTATGGCACAGGATGGACATGTCTCAGTTTTAAATCTGGCTTGTGTGACAGAGGAGACTATTGTCTGTCAGAATCCTGCCTTACTCGTTGCTAAAGTAGAAAAGTAGGAGGTGAATGAGACAGGGAATTACAAAAAGAGTTTCATCATTTCATAGTTAAGGCAGCTGAATTTTGCCATGAAAAACAGAGTTTCTATTTGATGCCTGGCAAGCCACTAAAAGCAAAACATGCAGAGGTGGTCAAATTGTGTATTTCAGAGTGCCAATAACTTGATATTCTGGAGTCTTATTTGTGTAAGTGCTGAGCAAGAAGTATACATTTTGATATATAAACTGTTATATAGAGCTAAGTAAATCTCAACCAACAGATCCGAGGTGTCTCTAACTTGGCACCCAGTTTAGCAGATGCTGGTGGCCTGAAACTCTTTTCCTCAGTTCCCCATTTGTCTTATGGGAAACACAACACCCCTTCATCTTACGGTGGGCTATGATGAGAACTTTGTTAATGTTTACAAAGCAAAGCTAGTGTAGTGAGGAGTGCTACAAAAAAGCCCATCAAGAAATTAACAATTCCATTTTCATAGCAGACTTTGAATAATGTGCAGTAAATAAGGCCTGAGGCAATCCACTAAATAATGAGGAGAGAACAAAACACTGAATAATTGCTCATTACATGCACCATCCAATCACTCAGCTGAATGCGGCAGGGGTCCCATGGAAGGAAAAGTATTATGTAAAAAGCCTATGTCACAAGCCATACTAAACAAATGCATGAAGGTTGAGTAGGCAGCCTTCATTCTGGCATTTCAGAACTCCTGAGTGCTTGACTTTGCAACCTTGATTATAACCTTTTAAAGCATTTTGAGTGCAATTAAATCAGACTTAAACTTTAATATAGAATGTAGATCATGTCAAATTCTAACCAGATGGGAAAAAAAATCAAATATAGGCTTATCCTTGAACAGGTTTGTCACTGAAAAATGTCAACATTATCAAAATTTTAACATAATTTTCTCCTAATGTTTTTATTAAAACTCTTACGTAAGTTCATGCTTGTACTAAAATCTCTTTCTGTCTGTAAGTTAAGGCATTCAAAGATGATCATAAAAAAAAGTTTTTGGTGACAAGCTGAGGTACTTTTTTCCCCCCCAATACTGTACAAAACAGAATAATGAGAGCCAGCCCATTTCAAATCCTGCTAAATAAAAACTTAAAAATGTTTCACAGTTTTTCTTCATTTTTCCACCATCTTTAATAGAGAGCATCTTTACACAGAGTCTATAAGATTAGCATGACCAAATTTGTGTGTCTCATTATTTTCCAAAAGGAAAAAAAAATTGCAGGCTTCCATTATTTGGCAAATGTGCTTGACTAGCAAGATGATCCAGTGGTTACAAACACTAAGTCGTAACTTGGGAGGTTCAGTTCCCTGCTTTACCACTGATATCCTATATGTACACACATTTTGGACAAATAATTTACCTTTTCTGCCTCTCACTTCCCAAACAGGAAAAGAAAAAGTGTTTCCTTAACTCACTGGCACATTGCAAGAATAAACACAGGACAAATATAATAATAATAAAACTATGAGGTGCTCCTACATTAGAGCACAAGAGGCTATATCTATGTTTTAAACTGCTGTAACACATTTTTCATATACTTTTAGGACAAGAGTCTGCTTAGTCTGCATCAGGGTTATCAAATGTATGGCCTGCAGGACTCTACCCTGTGAACCACACAGCATGGCTTAAAGTGGCCAGGAATTTGGGAGTGAGGTAAGCAGGGTTGGGGTCACACAGACCCACACTGGGGATGCATGTCAGTGGGGGTGTGCAATCAATGCCTGCCTTAATCCCCTGAGGCAGCTGCATATCCTGCCACCACTGCATCCAGAACCAGCCCACTAGGAGCCTGGAGGTCCAGTGAGTTTGACACCCCTGCTGGTCCCATGATTGCATATTAAATGGATTGAAAGAAAAACAAAACAAATATACAAACTAAAATAGATTTTACTGAAAAAAAAACCTTCAGATTGAAAACAGCTGGAGAAAATAAAAACAAAGACTTGTTTGGTTTATTTATAAAAGAATTGCTCGATTCATTTTTGAGGGTCTCAGAAAGCAGTGTTCTGCAGCAGTGACAGCCTTGTGCAGAATTTAAAAAAAATGTAGAAATAAAACAGGTTACACGAGAACTAATATCTCAGACCACATCTGAAAGTTTCTGCCAACCAATTTTGGTTGTTCAAAATGTTGCTTATCCACAGTGATAATACTTGGCATACATACATACCCCCCACCCTTATTTACTAGAATCCAAGATGGGATCCCCCCTCCCCCCTTTTTACATGGGGTGGGGGAGCAACCCTTATTCTGGATTTGAGTACAAGACAGCAGGAGGCAAGCAGCTGCCACATCTCCAACCTCAACCCAGGGGGAGGGGTGGGGGGTAGAAGCAACAGGAGGATAAGTGGGGGATGGCAGGGAGCAATGTGTGTGTTGGGAGGAGCAAGAGGAAGGGGTCAAGCTGCATAAGTCCATCACTGCCTGCCCCCAACAGCCTTCCGCTGACCCACACTGGTTTTCATACTGCAGCAGTGAGGGAGGTACAGGAGGACTATCCAGGATCAACAGATTCTGTTGCAGCTTGGTCACATGTTTCTGTATGGGGTAGGTAAGCTCTGGATTCTTGGTTTGGTCCTCAACACACTGTTTCTGCTGCTCCTGTTTTTCTATCTCCTGTTGTCATCAGTTTCAGAGTACTGAGATCCTTGCAGCAGACTCTTCCTCCATTTGGGATGGTCCTGGGCAGTAGTCTCACACGAGTTGATACCAATGATGCATTTTTTTTTCAAATTGGCCTTGAGGACATCCTTCCCACTGGATTCAAAGGATCTTCCACAGGCAGCACTGATGGTACTTCTCTAATGACTTGTGGAGTCTCTTGTACATTATCCATGTCTCAGCCCTGGACGGTAAGGTGGGGATCATGACTAATTGACAAACCATGAGCTTGGTTTTGGGTCTGATATTGCAATCTCCAAATAACCATTTCCTCAGGACTCCGAAGGCTGCACTTGCACACTTGAGACAATGTTGGATCTCTTTGTCGATGTCAGCCTTCTGCAAGAGATGATTTGAGGTACACGAAACACTGAATGTTCTCCATAGTCTCACCACAAATCTGAATTTCCAGAGCTGAGGACTGCTCATTAAGATCTTGTTGATGGAGGACCTTTGTCTTCTGAATGTTAAGTCCCAGTCCCCTTTTCTTATATGCCCCAGTAAAGATGTCAATGATTCTCAGATTACCTTCAGGGAAGGTTAGCTGCAGCAAAAGCACCACCACCAGAATATGGTAGGGAGAGTAGAGAGCAATGGTTTCCCTCCTGAAAAGCCACATATTGTATCCTTTGATGGTGCTGCGGACATGGTGAGCACAGCTCACCATTATAATGAGTCTGTCCAGCCCCCAGCCCTGGGTCTACAAGTCCTCACTGGTGGAGCAGGCGGAAGATGTTAGAGTCTCAGTGGCTGCAAGGATGGACAAAGGCTGCAGCAGAATGACATCTCCAGTTGTCTTGGCCTTCTTGCCACTGGATCAAGATCCCGTTCTGTCAAGAACTGTGGGAAAGCTGATGTGAAGCAGCTTCCCCATGATAAAAGAAATCACGCAGAGGTGTCTTCCATGGCAGTGGCTTTTCTAGTACACTCTTCAAGTCCTTTGGCAACCAGCTGGTAACAACAGAAGTAGAACTGTGAGGTCTGGAAGCTCCTAGTCATGAACTGGTATGAAAGCAGCAGTTACAAGGTGGCTGTCTACCACTTGGAGCCAGGAGTGCGATTCAGCAGCTGTAACTGAGACTGAACAGCCCTCATCAGGATCCGCTCTGCTCACCCCACATGGGGAGGCAGCTAGAAAAGGTGCCCTAAACATAGCCTACCTTTTTCCTGACTGGATAACTGTGTTCAGTGGGATCAACTTTACTGCAGTTGAAATCAGTGAAGACACACAACCAATTGTGAGTCCAGTAGAACCAAGTTTATTAAAAAAAAATTTTTTTTAAATAGTGAATGCCCAGAGCGCTGTACCATATTCATGGTTTAAGAACTCAGGTGACACAACATTGATGTCACTGCAGTGAGCAGGACTCGGCAAGAGGGAGATGGGCAGCTCAAAGAACAAGGAGGTGGCTATACCTTCCTTTGAAAGGGAAATCAGGAAAAAGAATGCCGGCTTCATGGAGTTGGCTTTGCCATCAAGAGTGAACTCATCAACCTACCCAACGAGTTGCCTTTCAGAATTACTGAATGCTTCATGGTGATGCTGGTCTTAAACTGGCAGGGAGCCAATATGCCATTGTCACCAGTGCATAAGCCTCAATTCTTGATGCCACCAATAAAACCAAGGAGGAATTCTACTGCCAACCTTGATCAAGTCCTTTCTGGCATTTTGGAGGAAGACAGACTTGTCCTACACATCCACACTCACTCACATACACACACACCTCTAGACAGGCCTCTTGGGACTTCTAGTATAGTGACCCAGCCATGCTGTTTTTTCAAACAGCACCATTCTGATAACTAACATGGAGCTAAAATGGATTCCAGTTTAAAAGCTACTCAATTTAGGTGATTTTACAGGTAAATGTAATGCATCCATGGCTTATTGACAGACTCAGTTTGAAAATGAAAGTAATTTAACAAACCACAAAGACCAGTCAAAGCCATTATGTAAAGCACACATTATCACTAAAGAAAATGAGAAAATCTTTAACTGAGGGCTGAAAACAATTCTGTGTTTTAACACTGCCATCATATTAACCTGACATGCCAATTACTGCTGCAGACCATATCACTTCAGCTGTGCCCTAGCTCTGGAGCCAACTGTTAATTCAGCTATATCTGTCTTGTTTCTCTTATGGGCCACACAGAAAGAAAAACATAATGTATAGACCTGGGGCAGATCTCAGCCTCTCACCTCTATTGCCACCAACCCACTGAAAAGGCTCCTTTACAGTCAGTTTTCACTAAGCTGCGCAGTCATTAGCTACCCTACTTCAAAAAACACCATTCCTCTACACAAAACTGGATTTACAATGCTTCTCTGTGCACTTAATGACATACTTCTCCAGTAAAAGCAGCTTTTGTAAAGCAACTTTAAAAATTTTCATAAGGATGAAATATTAAAACCCAGGGTTTGCTTTGTTCCATGCCACTGCAACTCAATTCATTTTTAAACCTTATCCTAAAATGGAAACACTGTGACTGGGAACAATGGCAATGCCAGTATGAATATCTTTGGTGTTGGTAGTCTGAACAATGCTTCAGAAATTCAGACTTGTTTCCCCAGTATCAAAACACTGGAGAATAAGATTTTCAGAAATGACAAATAATTCAGAAAGCCTAAACTTTAGGCAGTTTGAAGAAGCATGATTTTCAGAAAGCAAATGTTCAGCATATGCTGCAGGTCAGGTCCTTTTAAACGAGGTCTCAAACCCAGGAATGCATCAATACACAATAGAGGCACCCCCCCCCCCAAAAAAACCCCACCAACCCAAAAAACAAAGCACTGCTCACTTCTGACACTGTTAGCACAAGATCTAATAAACAATGACAAGGAGAGCAGATACTCCCCGTTATCATTTTAGTCCCGTATAAAAATGTATTTGTGTAACTTTATTATTGCTTTAGATATTAAACTAAATTTCCATAAACAAAGGTCACTGTAATAGGAAAACAATTAGCTGGCAATTGCTCTCAACCTTTATAGATAAAAAGCTTACCTTTTTGGACTCAAGACACACTACAAAAAATGCCAGCCCTTAGTTTTCACTCATTTTTTGATTGCAGAAAAATAGCAGAGAAATTCTTCTGTTGAAAAGAACTCAGAAAGATGACAACAGGTCAGAATATTTTTGACACTGTTGATTCCTATTTGAAATCTCTGGATTTAATCTTGTGAATCGTGTTTGCACTTCTAACAGTGCTAACATTGTATCGTACCCCACAACACCCTTAAAGGGATCTCAAAGCACCCTGGTTCAAAATCACTCACCTAAAGCACCTTGAGTGGAAAGATGCTTTGGGTGTTGGGATCAGATCTTTAATGGGAAGGTGGATATCAATTCAAGTGACATTTACATTGCCCTACAATCCTGGTGCTATTCATTTTGCTGAACTGGAACTTAACCAACAACAGCAACAGCATTTGAGTAAGAATTTCAAGTTACAGGACAGAAAATTCCCTGCTGAAAAGGTGGAATTTCAAGATCCAAGAACATAGTTGCTTCCACAGATTTATACTTAAATCTTCTTTGCAGTTAGGCTATGACTGATCAGAATTGTAGCTGCCCAAGTCAAAGCCCAATGAATTCAGCAAGTCTTTCAATGGAGTGCATCTTCACACAGATCATTGGATCAAGCCCATATGAAGTCTATAAGCAATCTCGCTGCACTTAGAGGGAGTCTACATCGCAAATTTACCACCACACATTTTACTTCCTAGCAGTGTCAGCAGAGTTACTAGATGGACACAGAAAATACTTAGAAATGGCTTCTTTGGCTCCGAATGGAACCCCAGGGCACTTAAAAGCCTTCACTGTCACTGCCAGACCTGCTGTGTAGATCCTGTTCCAACAACATTCAAAAGGGACCTAATTTAATTTTTAAGAATTGTTGCTTTATTCTGTATAAAACTCATTGTATGACTATGTTACAGCCAATAAATGTGACTCAGCTTAAAATCCTTTCAGCACTGTCTTTTAAAAGGAGCTATTTTTCAGCAGTTTATAAACTCAGCTGGAAAAAATTTGCTCTGGGCTGAAATTTGGTACAAGTCACAAGCATTCATTCAGGATGCGCTTTTGCTTTACGAAATGTGAAAACTAGTCAATATGGTCATTCTTCAGTTACAGAAATGAAACAGAAGGAAGATGTGCTTTGTGAGAAAGTGTATTACAGGGGTTAATTCTGCCCTCGCAGAAGGGTGGTCAGGGTGATGGATCAAATCCTTCCCAACTCCAAAGTCTATGGCTATAATAAGCAAAAGCAGTTCTTTTCAGATGCCGTTTTAGAGCTTATGAAGTACAAACTGAAATGCCAAAACCAAAAACTCTATTGACTTCAACTGGAAGTGGTGAATTTGGTCCTCTAACTGCAAACAGCAATTAGAACTTTTGTACGCTGGGGAGAAAGACAATGGGATAAAAAAAAAAAAAAAAAAAAAAAAATCTAAAAAAGGGTTTTTTGAAAA
>NW_017729022.1:134533461-134536667 GCF_001723915.1 Gavialis gangeticus | reverse complement strand
AAAAAAAAAAAAAAAAAAAAAAAAATCTGAATAAGTGCTTTTTGAAAATACCTTCCTAAACAACCGATATAAAATATTTCATCAGGAAGTTTAGTATGTGAGCTTTGCTTCTCTGCACAGCCACTGTGTTTACAAAACAGATCCAAAGTAGTTGTTATGATCAATTATGTTTTATTATTACATGTTTTGTAACGTATTATTTGTCATCATCATCATGTCCTATTGTTTCCTTGAAGAATTCTTATTCTTACAATGGACCACAAAGGCTCGGGGCAAGAATCCCAATTTTTACAAGTCCCTTAATACAGATTCACAAGATAATTGGCAAAAACTTCAAATTGGCTGTTGATGGCTCACCAGTACATACTTTGCAATGTCACCGATCATTTTTACACATGAAATTTCCCATACTAGAGTGCCAAAATATGTTCACTTCCATCACAATGTTTCATTCCTGTGGCAATTCCACATCTGGAAGTACATGTTGTAGAGAAACATGCTAAATACACTGCTGTTAATTCAAGTATAAGAGTTATGGTGAAATAAAGAGTTGTTAGCCTTGTTATGCCCATGTCTGCTGTCAAACAGCTGATAATTTTACATAATATAGACCCAATCCTAAATAAACACACCCCTTTTGCTCCCACAAAACCCTAGTGAGATTCAGGGGACTGGGCATGGGGATCTACTCTTCTGTATGAGGTCACAGGACAAGAGCCAGATATTACAGGGCTTATCTTAATTTAAAATTTACATCCTTTCCCAGATTTTGGACATGCTGTATTATCAGAACAATAATGCTTAATATTGTAAGTGTTTTCTTTTAGTGTATATAATAAGCAAAATAAACAGATTTTACAGGACGAATCCATTTTTATACAGTGCACCTTTTCTTCTCTAATGATCCACAAATACAGCATAATGCTTTAGTAACAGCTTTCAACCTAAGAATTAAGCAGGGAAGTATCTGCAAGCATAACTCCACCAGCTTTTCATAACAGGAAAGAATTCAGTCTTAACTTTCAAAGCAGCAATATCAGAAGCATATTGCAAAGAGCCACATTCCTATCACAGTTACATATCTGAGGGGGCAAAAATATTAGACTTGGATTATGTATTTTGCCTAATGGCTTGGACTCTTTACCTGCAAAGTCTAAGTTGCCATAAACAATACGTACATTGACAGCATGTTAATGTACTTGTTGGCAAAATAGCACGCAAACATAATTACAATACCAAGGCAAAGAATGTCACGATCTATAGTCTGGCAAATCTAATCAGCAAGAAGAGAGTCCACATCTGTCAGCTCTGTCCAACTATCAGTTAACTCATTCATTCTAGACTCAAAGATAACATCAGGTTTGCTGGCGGTATCTCACTGTACATTACTGTAAATTAGAGGTACAGGCATGAACCTAAGTAGACGGGAACTGCTTAGTAAATATGTCCCACGTTGCTTCAAGATTTCTTCCCAAATTTTGGTGTCGCATCTCACTATAAGTGTTTGTCACAGGTTTATAAAGGTCGGGATCGCACATTTGATTGCTTGACATGTTGAGAGAAACGGTAACATAGTACTAAGCAAATGAACTGGAAGAGCTGTCACACACATGGACAGCACTCTCTCTCAGCTAGCCCTCTAGCTGTTACTGTGCTTGTCTCCAGGAGTGTAAACTTTACAGCAAGACTGTTTGACAGCTACACTAGTGGAAAAGCAGCTCTCAGAAACAAGTTCTCTCTTCACCGGTTCTCTTTCTATTCCAGCTGTGCAGTGTGCCAATACTTCTCCACCCCAGCAATGCCTCCAAATACACTTCACTGCCCACCCCTGCCCTTTTAGAGGCATCGGTGTGTGGAAAGACAGACTCCTGATGCTTCACTTGAGGAGCAATTACTATGGGAATGGGTTAACAGGAAAACTGTCCCTCTACTTTGCTTCTCCATTGCTCCCTTAACTGTGGTGGCCCAAAAGATGGGCAGAAGAATGCTGCCTTCTTCTGAAAAGATCCCCGGCACAGTTTGTGAGGGATGAAAGAAGTCCCAGCTACTGGGACCAGCATCAAGCTACTAGACACCTCCATAATGAAGCAGCACTGAACTGAAAAGAAGCAGAAGCAACAGGTGTTTCAGGGAGGAAAGGAGGCTGCCTGTGTGAACGACCATACTGAAGACAGGAGCATACAGGTGTGGCAGCAACAAGTGGGTACAAGAGACTTGGAGAAGTCAGAAATGAAAACAGTGTGCGAGATGGATGGTTTTGGTCAGGAAGTGTACCATTTCTTGGCAAAGGGGCCATGAAGTGCGTAGCACCTTTGCAAAGGCAGGGAGCCGCACTGAGTGAGTGCTGGGTTTCGGGAGGAGATGCGGTTTGTGGGCTGTGTGACAGGCAGAGAGAAGACAGAAGAAAAGCTGAGCAGGCAGGATGGCGGGAGACAACAGGGGATGGGGAAGGGAAGAGGAAAGGACTGGAAAGGCTGGTGGAGTGAAAGGTAACAGAGAAGAGGTGGGAGAAAACCAAGCAGTTAGAGCAGGGGAGAGAAGGATCCCAGCCAGGCCAGGGGAAGGGGCACCGGCAAGACAAAGGGAGTTCAGAAAAGTTTTCATTCTGCAGAGAAAGTTGCCGTGTCCAGAGCCTGAACAACCAGGGCCGGTCATGCAGGGCAAGGAGACACCTCACCTCACCCTGCTCCCCCATCAAAGCCACGCTCCCCGCTCCCTCTCCCACCCCAGGGGCACTCATAGGACCGGCTCCCCCATCCTGGCAGCACGCCCAAGCCCCGGCCTCCTCCCGGCGGGCACACCCCCGCCAGCACCTGGCAACATGTGGCGGGCCGCCGGCTGCCAACATGTGTCCGCAGCAGCCCCGCCGTTGCGCCCTCCCCTTCCCCACGGCCCCGGGCGGCGGGGGGTGACTCACATCGTCCCACTTGACGAATTTGGTGCCCTTCTTGAGGCCGTCGGAGACGCGCACGGGCTGCAGCTGCAGCGCGTGGACCCCGGGCTGCGCCCCAGCCATCTGCGGCACATGGAGCCGCGCTTCCCGGCGGCGAGAGCCGATGGCGCGCAGCGAGGCGGAGCCGCCGCCGCCGCTGCAGGGATGCGGTGCGGTGCCAGCAGCAGCAGCAGCTCACAGGGCGGCAGCGCGGCGAGCCATGCAGCGCCGCATCCGCCTATATACACATCCGCACGCGGGCGAGCCGCGCGCC
>NW_017729022.1:134523247-134533206 GCF_001723915.1 Gavialis gangeticus | reverse complement strand
CCGCGCAGCGCTGGGTGTCGCCGCCAGCGCCGCCCCTCTCGGCAGCCGCGGCCCGGCGGGGGTCGCGTCGGGACCGGCTCACGGGAAAGCACTGGAGCGGGGTCCCCGCAGCGCCTGCTGGCTCTCCATCCTGGGAGGGCTTAGGTATGAGGAATGTCCCCACCCCGGGAGGCTAGGAAAGCGCTGCAGCGGGTTACCCAGCGAGGTGGTGGGCTCTGCATCCTCCGAGGGGTTAGCTATTAGGACATGCTTCTCCCTAGGAGGGTAGGAAAGCGGTGGAGCAAGTTACCCAGACAGACCGTGGACTCTCCCTCCTTGGAGGGGTTAGATATTAAGATATCTTTTCTCCCTAGGAAAAGCAGTGGAGCGGGTTACCCAGAGAGACCGTGGACTCTCCATCCTGGGAGGGGTTAGCTATTAGGATATTTTTTTTCTGCCTAGGAGGGTAGGAAAGCACTGAAGCAGGTTACCCAGAGAGATGGTGGGCTCTCCCTCCTTGGAGGGGTTAGATATTCAGATACTTTTTCTCCCTGGGAGGGTAGGAGATCACTGAAGCCGGTTACCCGGGGAGACCGTGGACTCTCCATCCTGGGAGGAGTAGGTATTAAGAAGAACCTTCTCACTAAGAGGATAGTAAAACACTGGAGAGGATTCCCCAGAGAGGTGGTGGACTCCTCATCCTTGGAGGGGTTAGATATTAGGATATTTTTTCTCCCTAGGAGGGTAGGAAAGCAGTGGAGCAGGTTGACCAGACACACCATCCTTGGTGGGATATATTAGTAGGGATCCTGGTTGTCTCTAATTTTAAAAAATCCCCAATTTTCAGTTAAAAAAAGGGACTCCAAATCCACATTTGCCCGTGATTTAAATGAAACACCACTAATATATAGGTATCAGCCACCTAATATCTGTTGGGCTGGTCACCTTTCAAGAATGCCCGACATTCGCCTGCCAAAGAAAATCTTCTGCAACAAACAGTCAAATGGAGTACACTTTCGCAGTGGACCAAAGAAGTGGTACAAGGCCTGTGACAGGGGACAACTGTCAGGGCCAGGTCTCATGCCAGCCCACCTACCTGTCTCTATGGGGCAGTCCGCCCAGTTTCCCCTGCTATGACTTTGTTGTTTCCATAAACTGGTGGTAAAAGTAGAAGACTGCCCATTACATGCCCTGATGCCAGGGGGTGTTATCTGCAGCTCCAAACCTCCCCTACACTGCAGCCCATGCCTTGCAGATGGCATCCACATGATGTAATCATAACCTATACCATGACTGGTGCTCCAGGGTCTCACAGGGACTCTCACTCCCTCCCTGGCGCCACAGGTCATTCTACTTGCCCTTAAGGTCTTTCTTTCAACCCACCCTCAGCCTCCTTGCAGCGGAGGACTTACTGGGGTCAGGATTTGCCCCTAACTCTTGGCCTCCAGTCCAAACTACAGCCTCAGACATCCATGACCATGCCTTGGCCCCTTCCCTACACATGGGGTTCGTACTACGCCCCATCCAGGGCCTCTACAGCACACCGCACCCTGGGGCTTCTCATCTTCATGATCAACTATTCATGGGGCTGGCCCTTGCACTGCCCTTCAGGCTTACTCCCAGTTTGGCCCAACTCAAAATGCCCCTGGGACTGCCCTTCAGGCCTACTCCTGTTCAGCCTTACTCTGGGTGGGGCCACACAACTACGTTCCCCACACTTCCCCACTCTGGGGTCTCCAGGATCTCACATCCCTGCTGGGCTCAGGTAGCACTCTGCTTGCAGTGCCTGGCCCCACTACTCCCACAGCTGCCTCCAAAGCCCACCCAAAGATGGGGACTGAAGTTAAGGTGCGCCTCCTCGCCTTTCACCGGGGAGGTAACTGGCCTGGCATTTCCTGGGGGCTCCCATGCCACTAGGAGCCCCACCCAGCCACCCTTCCCCAGCAGGGTGCAGTTTTAGGTGATGTCCAGGTCCACAAGCCTCTTGCTCTTACCTTCCAGATGTTCCTGCTGCAGCTTATCCAGGCAGTGTTTCTGACTGAGCTGGCAGCAGCAAACTGCAGCCTGTTCTCAAAATGACTGCCATCATCAGGCACCTGGTAGCTGCCTGATTCTGCCTTTAGAGTGGCAGGCACCCTAAGGTGCCCTGCCACATGTCCCTAAAGAGTTTCAGCATTGACCCACAGTCATGGGAGCAAATTGCTCATGACCGCCCATCCTGGAGATCATTGGTCCCAAGCGGAGCACTGGCCTTCAAGCAGTGGCGCATGGCAGAGGCAGTGAGGAATCGTGTGGCTAGGAAAACGAGGACCTCTCAGTCCTCATTGCTCTCCTGTCCCTGCTGCAGCAGATTGTTCAGGGCAAAGACTGGGCTTATAAATCACCTGCCTACCCATGTAACCTAGCCTCCACCCCCCTCCTCTCCTTTCTCCCTTTCTCTTTTCTCCCTCCCTTTTTCTTTCCCGCTTCTTTTCTCTCTCTCCCCCCCCCCCAAATGCAGTCATCTTCACTTGTGAAGGACGAACAACAAGAGATATATATATAGTGATGTTTCATTTTAATCATGAAAAAATGTGGATTTGGGGTGGGGGGTTTTTAACCAATAATTGGGGATTTTTTTTAAATCAGAGAAAACCAGGATCCCTGGATATTAGAAAATCTTTCTCCCTAGGAGGGTAGGAAAGCATTGGAGCAGGTTACCCAGAGAGACTGCGGACTCTTCATCATGGGAGGGGTTAGATATTAGGAAATCTGTCTCCCTAGAAGAGTAGTAGGGTTGCCAGCCCTCCAGGATTGCCCTGGAATCTCCAGGAATTAGATATAAATCTCTAGGAGACTGCAGAGAGTCACCCAGGAGATAAATGATAGGGCATTCATTAAAATAAATATTAAATGTTGAATCCAATTTAGTAAGTAGTCCAGTGAGTTTTTAAAAGGTAATAGTCATGTGTATTTGCCTTCCTGTTGTAAAGTCTACACATTCTACTCTCTAACTGATATATGTAAGCATGCAGGCACATTCGTGTTGTGTGTCATGGGCATGGTGGCATTGCAGAAACCTCCCAGAATAGATTCAAATGCAGTTAGCAACCCTAGAGGGTAGTAAAACACTAGAGCAGGTTACCCAGAGAGGTGGTGGACTTTGGAGGGGTTAGATATTAGGATAAAGCTGAGATCTTTTATTAGACCAACTCAAATAGTTGGAAAAATTCTTCTTTGCAAGCTTGCGGGTATAAATATCCTTCATCAGGCTGAAGAAGCATCTGCAGTTGGTCTGTGCTCTTCCTGGATGGAATGAATAGTAAAGAAGCCAGAGTCACTGTTGAGTTTGACTTCTTTCTTTTTCATGTTGTGTAGTTTCCATTTCAAAATGGCTTAATTCAGTATCTTCCATGTTACAGGGGTATAGGCTATAGTCGTGTTGGTCTAAGGACATAGGCAGACAAGATTCTTTGAGTAAATCTAAGAGAACTCAACAACAACTCTATACCCTTACATATTAGGAAGAACTTTCTCACTGGGAGGGTAGTAAAACACTGGAATAGGTTACCCAGAAAGACTGTGGCATGTCCAACCCTGGAGATTTTAAAGACCCAGATAGGCAAAGCTTGGCTGGGGTGATCTATTTGGGGCTAGTCCTGATTTGAGCAGGGGTTTGGACTAGATTTAGTGTTTCTCAACTTGTGGGTCATGACCCAAATGGAGGTCACAAGAATATATGAAAGGGTGGCGAACAAACTTTAAAAATGGATTCTCCTTTAAAGGAGACAAACATGGCAAAACATGGCTTTTCCCTTGCAGGCTGGCAGAATTCCAGCCTGTGAGGGGCTGCTTGGGCTGCCCCCCCCTCACATATCCACCCCCTGCTCCACATGCTGGGGAACTGGGGTCAGTGGGTACTGTGGGGGGACTGGCCATTGAAGTTTACAAATGGATCCAGGTACAAAAAAAGTTGAGAACTGATGGACTCCTGATAGACTTCCAACCCTCACTTTCTATGATTCTACAGGGCGGGGGGGGGGGGAAGGTCTTGTAGCATGGTAAAAATAAGTAGTGGGAGGGACCTCAGCAGATCATCTAGACCCAGCACCTGCTCCAAGCAGGGCCAGCCCCAACCCTATCACCCCAGCCAAGGCTTTATCCAGCTGGGCCTTTAGCAGTCAAAATAATGCATTGAAGAGCATTTCTATACTTAGTTAAGGGCCTTATGTACTTACATACATCATTAACTTAGACTCATGCACAAACCTATGCATTATTTTAAGGGACAGGTCTTTTTACCCAACTGTAGTTCCTGGGAAACAAGGGAATCATAAAGCTAACTTTTCTGGCTAGATAGGGATAGCTTCAATGGAGACAGACTTTCTGGATGGTTGGAACTGGCATGGTAACTCTGATGCTGGCCTCCAGCATAGGAGACATCCTAAGAAGATAAAAAGCTATTTTTCTCTGGTAATTAGCAGTCAGAATAACCCATTGAAGAGAATTACCATACTTAGTTAAGGGCCCTATGTACATTACATACATACATTATAATCCTTAAGGATGGGAGTAACACAGAATCAGAAAATTAGGGTTGGAAGGGACCTCAGGAGGTCATCTAGTCCAACCCTCTGCTCAAAGCAGGACCATCCACAACCCCATCATCCCAGCCAAAGCTTTGTCCAATTGGGCCTTAAAACCCTCGAAGAATGGAGATTTCACCACTTCTCTGGGTAGCTGGTTCCAGTGTTTTATTACCCTCCTCCTGAGAGAGTTTTCCTGCTATCTAATCTAAACTTCTCTTGCTGCAACTTGAGACCATTGCTCCTTTTTCTGTCATCTGCCACCTCAAAGTGCCTCTGAACTAGGGTACCCGCCACCAGTGCTCACCTCCTGGGACATATCTCAGGTAGTGACTGGGGTGTTAGGTAGCCTGCCAGGGCCAGGTGATGTGCTGCTCTACATTTTCAGCAGCCAGCCTGCATGGCAGCCCACGCACACAACGGAGATGTAGACAGTTTCAACAATGTGCAACTTGGTGTGGCGAATAAAACTTTGGAGAAGGCCATGGCTCACTGAACAAGCTTTTGGCTTCTCAGTTTCATGCACCTGCCTTCATTTCCTGGTCATCCAGGCAATCTTCCCAGTTCTACATCAAGCTTAGCTGGGAGGCCTTGGGGAAGTTGCCCCCCAATTCTAGCCTTCACTTCCACAATCTATAAAACACTACTCATAGTACTTTGTAAAGCACTTAGAGATCTGAGGAAAAGCATGGTAAAAGGGTTCAGTTCAGGTTTCCCTCGCTTTATGCAGGAATTCACTCTTCTGCAATGACCCTTTTCAGACAAATTCACTCTTATGCTATTGGTGTGGTGGAAGCCTGCAGACAGCTGCTTTGTGCGGTGCATTGTGGGAGGGATGCACACCAAAATATAGTCTCCTTTGCGCATCTGTGTTCCTCACTTGTCTGTGACGCATGTTGCTGTAGTTGCCACCCCCATTATGGCTTCTAAGCGTCCTGCTAGCCCCTCTCTGCTGTTGGTGAGTACCAAAATTGTCTTGTAAAAGTGGTAGAAATGGGTCTGGGGGTCAGTACATTTAAGGTCTTGGAATGTGTGACAGGAGGCCACCTCACAGCCAGTTCTCAACATTGGCCTGCCCTCCTGTCTATGTGGGGCAGTCTGCCCAGTCTCTCCTGCCACAACTTGCTGTTTAATAAACTGATGTGAAATGTGGGAGGCTGCCCATTTTAATGTCCTGATGCCGAAGGCAATTAACACTGCTCCGTACCATCCCTACACTGTGTCCCATGCCTTGCAGATGGCTTTCTGAGTTGATAGCTGCTCCAGCCTAAGGCTAGGCCAAATTCTGCCCCTTGCTGGGCCTCTAACATCCTGCCTTTCTCAGGCCTCATACATACTGCCCCCTCTCACAGGGCCTCTTTCATACTGCCCCTCACCAGTCCTCACACATTCCACCCGCCCTACTCTGTGCAGCCCTTCAGGTCCCCCTTGGGCCCTACTGTATATGGCCCTTCATGTTTCTTTGCTCACACACTCTAGCCAGTACACACACAGCCCTACTCTTTGTAGCCACTGGCTTTCTGCCCCACACTGGGATGAACTCAGTCACTGGCCCCTCTCTGGGTCACTTCCTGCTCCCTTCCTAGGGCTTCTCTCTCTGCCCCCTTGCCAGGGCCACCAGGGTCTTATACCACCATGGCTCCTCATTTGGCTTGTCCTGAGCCCTCCTATCTGCAAGCTATAGCCACTCAGCCCATGGGGCTCAGGTATTCAGAGATGTGCCTGCCCCCTACCCCCAGCATCTACTCTCTAAATTATCCACTGGGTAGCAGGAGCTGCAGTTATAAGGTGCCCATACCCACCTTTCACTGGGGAGGCAACTGATCTGGCATTTTTGGGGAATTTCTCCACCATTAGTAGTCCCACTAGGCCATCCCTCCCAAGCAGGGTTCAGTTTTAGGTCTTACCCAGGACCAGGAGCCTCCTGCCATTCCCATAGCTCCTGTCCTTACCTCCAAGGATGTTGTGAGCAGCAGCTCTAGCCGGGTGGTGTTCTCCGGCTGCCAGCATCAAACTGCTACCTCAGTTCTGGGCACCTAGATCTAAAATGGAGGCTTTTCAGGCCTCTTCTCCTACCCCAGGGCTCTCCTGCAGTCATGTGACTGCCTCATTAGGGCTAGCCCACACCTGCAGGCTGCCCTGCTGCCTGCTCTCAAAACTTAAAGTCACAAGCACCAGAGGTGCTCTGCCACAGAATGTATCCCTATTTGTTACATTGTAAAGTGGGTTCCCTTTTTGTGAATTAGAGTTATGTACCATTTTCCAAGAACGCATGTACAGCATAAAATGAGGGAAACCAGTACTAATATAAGCATTAAGCATTCCTGTTTTTCACTGATTTACTGGAACAAGTCTGAGGGAAGGCTAGGGGTGAAAGATGCTGGGGAAGAGTTGTACTGTACTTGATGCTCAGTGCAAAAGGTACTATCAGTGAAATATATTGCTCCACAGAGAATAAGCACAGGGAAAGTTGGGGTTAGTCCTGCAAAGTGCTCTTGAAGCACTGTTCAGGAGAGCGGCAGCTAGAGCCACTCATGAGAGCTGAGGGCATGCCCCAGCACCCCTCAACGTGGATCCTGGGGCACAGGACCCTGAGGCAGGCTAATGACTTACTGGGGCATAATCAGGGACTGGAGCAGGAGCGGCGCATACCAACGCTGTGCCAGCTTTTGAACTGGCTGTCAATCAAGATCAGCTGATGACATCAGTCCCAGGCACCTCTGCGGGAGATTTAAAAATCCTGGCTAATACAGGGCAAGGGTGGGGTGGGGTGGGGTGGCAACTGGGGTCCAAACTTAGGGCAGCCTTGGGACACCCTGGCTGC
Organism: Gavialis gangeticus; assembly: GCF_001723915.1. NCBI lineage: Eukaryota > Metazoa > Chordata > Crocodylia > Gavialidae > Gavialis > Gavialis gangeticus. The sequence goes on along the minus strand of NW_017729022.1, from coordinate 134,525,838 downwards.
AGGACATTCCCCAGTGTGCTGAGCCTGTGGAAGCTGGAGCAGAGCCGGCACAAAAAAGCCAGGAGAGCCCCATGGCAGGGGTAACCCTGAGATGAGGCTTTGTTTGGTTTGTTTTGCCATCTTCTTTTTTTTTTTCTGGCTTCCTTCTTCTTGCATAGTTGCTCCTTGCTCTTTGTAGGATCAAAAGTTCAGGCAACTCCAACCAAGGGAGGTGGGCTGGAGCCTCAGGACTGATCCTCCCACGACACCCTGATGTACTGGGCACCAATGAGGAGGCTCAGGGGGCTTAAGGCACTGGCTGTGGACTGCAGTACCCCGACCCACTCAGTTGGCAAGTGGACTGGGGTGTAGGGGAGGTGGAGCCCCTGGATCAGCCACGCTGGTAATGTGAGTAGTACCATCACCGAGTTCACGATAACACCCCTGAACCCCTCCTTGAAGTAATTTTCCATCAAGACGTGACAGGAGAGTGGGGGGAGCGTGACTCAGGAAGCAGGGAAGTACTCGCAGGACCAGAGCCAGTACTGCAGGGAGGAAAGCTCATTGGTCTGTGTGCGGGGCAGGGATTCGTCGTCTACCTTTACTGTAACCCCTGCCCTCTTTCTTCAGGGTTGTCCCCCGATGACCCACGCAGTGTTGCTCACCGTCGTCTGCACACATCTGGCCCACCTGCCATGACTTGGATGATCACCTGGTTCAGTGTTTATAGTCCAACATGTGCCAGTCCGAAAATGGGACTCCGGGGTCTCTGGGGGGTCCCGCGTAGCCCAGGGCTCCACCGCCCCTACACCCTTGCCCGTTCCACCAGAATGGAGGGGCTACCCACCAAGCAGTCCCTCGCAGGTTTGTCAACACTGGCTTCGCAAATGAAAAAGGTAGACAGTAACACAAAGCTAACAGCTAGGGCTCCTCACCAGCCGGGGAGCTGTTGGGTTACTTTGCTGGCCCCCAGGGTGTTTCCTCGTCCACTGTGGGCATTAGCGCCCTCTCCCAGGTTTTTCTCAAGCCCTTTGGTCCCCTCCCGGGCTCCCTGGGGACCCTCGACCTTCTTAGTTATTAGTGGGACACATTCACTCTGAGTGCCCCTCTATTAAAGTAAATACGGTTCCTGGCTCCTGCCGGGTCGAACCGCTCTTCAGCCGAGTAAACAGCCTAAGGGATGGCAGTGCCGCTGGCTCCCGGCTCCCGGACCCTGCGGGGTTTTCCCTTACCCCAGAAGATCCTGCTGCGCTGCCGGGCCGTCTTCATGCATCCCAGAGCGTTTCCGCCAGCCTCAATGCTGCCGCCGCTTGCTTCCGGTCCCTCCACCTCAGTGGCCGTTGGCACTTCCTTTATAGTGGCCCGAACTGATTCGGGCCCCTCCTCCCGGGCACACCTGTGGAGGGTAAGTAATCCTGCCCAGGTATTTTGTGCCGCGTGGTGTAACGCAGGTCTATTAGCGCCGGGGTGTGGGGTTTTAGGACTCGCCAGCCCCCTTCCTCCCCCACAGTCTGGAACTTGGCAAATGAGATGGTGCAAGACAAAAAGACAATGTGCCTCAAATAAAAGACAGCGCACTTCATTCACTCCTCAGCTTCTGTTTGAGTCTCCTGTTAATAATCTCATTTCATTTGTCCTGCCTGAACCACAAAAACATATAAGAAACAGTTTCTAGAAGACTGTGTGCTCTCTTAACAGGGAGGTTTTCTCCGTATGAACACGCAACCCTCATTCTATTTTAAGTCTCTTTCCAGAGTTCACTGAAACATAGAAGGAGGGTAAAGATATGCACTAACCTTCTAGTAACATCCAGAAATAGTTTTTTAAGAAAAAAGACTTTTGAAGAGCAAAGATGAACACACTTAAACACAGAGAAGGTCCTTTCTAAAGAGCCACTGCAGAGGTAAAGTATTAGGCTTACAGCACATAAGATTTCTAATTTCTCTGTAAAGATTCCAATTGTCTCTTCCCATATAGAGACAAAAAAGGTCAAGCCTGATCTAACTTGGACAAGGAAAAATATATTGAGGGAATACTCTTTCAGAAAAATTAGTTTTGTACTTGAGAACTGCAGTTTTAACTTGTATGTTTGGTATTAGACATGTACATTGAGCATATAGCTTTCGAAGACATTTAAAAAAATGTTACAAAACACATAATATTTGATTCCTACTTTTCTATTTTTGTTATTTCCTTGGTTATTAAAACATATTGGGCCTGCTCCAACTTCACCAAAGTTAGTTTTTCCTTGACTTCAGTGGAAGTTGAATCTGATCCTTTACGATAGTCTATGCATAAAAAAAAGTGTGTTTTCAGTCCCAGTTAATCTGTTTGATCTATTTTTTATTATTATCAGGCTTCCAGGCAAATACATATGCCACATTAGTGAGGATGAAAGTTTGTTCGCTCACTGCTGTGCTTTAATTTCTGTTGATTCACCACAGAGAGACAGTAAAAATTCTGGTTTCAACAGCACCAAAGGAAGCCCAAGACTCTTCCATTTAGGTGGAGAGAATTGAGAACAGAGTTTTAGTAACAGTTTTCAGAACTACCTTTTCACCCAAGCATAGAACAAGCAAGTCCTGGTGGGTTTGTTTGGGTTTTTATTTTTA
>NW_017729022.1:134485253-134523101 GCF_001723915.1 Gavialis gangeticus | reverse complement strand
TATATATATATATAGGTGCTAAGGGCAGGAGTGAGAGTGGGATCATTCATAACTTAAGTTCTCACCTTTCCAGCAGCTTATCAAATGGGGCAAGGAAGCTGCCCATGTAGTCCTTCTGTTGTCTGTGGATTTCTGTGTCCCGTTTCTCAACAGGAGTGAAATAACATTTTTTTCCCTTTTTTTTTTTTTTTAACCTGACTTGGCCTTTTTAAAATGAGGGTAAGCATAGCTCATCTAGCAGTGTCTTGCTCTTCTGAAGAGCACTTGTCTCTCCACTACTGGTGCTCATGCTCTACTTTGGGAATCCTTTAATTCTTAGCATCTCAGAGGTGTTCACACAGAAGATCTAGTCTGGAGGATCAGACAATCCCTGTGGCTACTCAGGACCTCTCTACACCTGCAGATAAAGGTGCAATGGGATCTAATGTGTGATTCACACAATCATGCCCAGTCATGCCACACATTCATGGCAAGAGATGGAATTGTGGAATCGCACATTAGAGGCCATCATGCCATATTGCTTGGTGCCTGGGCTCCTTGTGCCTTGGCAAGTAGCAGGCTCCTCTACAACTGGGACCCCCATGGATTCCATGCACCCCCTGGAGGATCCCAGCTACAGCAGTTACCCTGGTCCAGGGATCCAAGAAGCCCCCAGGGCCAGAGGATCATGGAAGAAATTGCCCCTGCAGTCATCCTCCAGCCACGTGAGTTTCCCACACCTCCAGGGCAGGAAGATTGCTGCAGTTGTGGTCCCAGGGGTTTCACATACCCCTGGACCCTGGGGATTTTGGCTGCCATGATCCCTAGGGCTTGGGGGTGTGTAAAACCCCCAGACCCCAGGGACTGCAGCTTCAGCAATCCCTAGGGCCCAGGGGGTTTTCACTGGGCAAGGTGCACACCTACAGCTAAGAGCCCCAGGAGCTGAGGGTTCTCCCAGCCACAGGGGAAGCCCTGCTACATGCACAAATTGAAGCTCAGTAGCAACCAGCTATAAAGTTAGTACACATATCTATTGTATGATAGCTACTTTGCACATGTAGCTAGTTTCCAGGTAACTGCGTAATTATCCAGGTAATTGCACAATGCTTGTAATGTGTAGAGGGGGCCTCAGTCACATATTTAGGCCAAAACCTACTCAGGTAAGTCATGGAGATTTAGTGGGGAGTAGAATTTATCTTAACAGAAATATGCCTTATACAGCACACACATCTAATGGATTTTTCATTACTGGAAGGAGGAGAAAGAAAAAACACAATTTGAACATGCTGTTTGAACAGCGGAATAAGTCTGAAGAGAGATGAATAATGATTTTGCATTACATTTGCATAAGAACATTAGTAATACTGGTATGTATTTTGGTGCTGGGTCATACAGGGCCTCAGTGATATCCTCATCTTGTTGAAGTCGGTTAGATTAATTTTTACTATAGATACCAAGGGGGCAATTATTTCACTTCTAATCTTAAATTTACCAGTATGTACAATGCATGCTGAAAAAGGTTTGAGCAGTCCCACTGAAGTTTGCAGGATTAGAGGCTAAAGGCACATTAAGTTCCACCCAAACTGTATCATTTCAATTAACTTACAAATTGGCCAAATTATGCTTTCTTACAATACAGGACAGATCCCTTGGCTTCAACTGGCATGAAAAAACTGAGCAAGAGCTAGCACTAAATCTTCTAATAAAATAACAGAGTCATTCCAAGAGAATCATCTTTCAAATCTCTTCCTGCCTAGGGCTGAGATGTTATCAATGAAAGATTTTTATAGTAGTGTAAACTAAAAGCCTCACACAGATGAATGCCTTGTGAAAAATAAAGATAAAAAATCCAAAAGATATCTTCTTCAGAGATTTTCCCATTGCTACCACCTCCCCCAGTCAGTCCTTTTTACTAAAATAATTCGCCTTTTAAATGTATAGTTCTGGGCACTCATGGGCCACACATGGTGCAATGTATTTCTATTTGTATGTAATTTGATCCACTTGCTGGATGTTGCACATAAATAACGTCTGAAGACTGAGGTTGGGTATATCCTTTATGAGTGAGCAGATGGATAACTTAAGTGGCACAGCCACTCAATCAGGTGACTCCTCAAGAATGAATATAAAATTCTGGCACACAAAACAACACCATAGCAACAAAGAGAGCCTGGCAACAGCAGCAGCTGCACAAAAGGAAAATTAGAAGGGGGAATAAAAAGCAATCTTCTACAAAAGTCCATTTCCTGTAAAGTTAATTTAAAAATATTTCTTGTTCATAACAATATGTCATCAAATATCTTTAGAAATCCTGAAAGAATACAGAATATTGAAAAGCCATAATGCATGACAGTTCAGATCATCCTGATTATTTTGTGACATTGGTGGTGTCTTTGTGCATATGAAATAACCCAGTAATTCTGTCCTGCACTGAGCCAACCTTATTTTTTCTGGGTGCATTGCCCAGGCTCACATCAATTTCTGCACAGCAGAAAGCTGCTTATTTTTAACAAATGCAATCTAATATTAGGAAGATCTGTCTCCTAAGGATCTTTAGAGTGGATATTATCAGTCAAAGTTCTTTTACCAGTTGATTCTGAATTCCGTCATCGTTCTTTCAATGCGCCCTTCAGGTTACTTCATTACAATGGCAAATATCACTGAACTATGCATGCAATATCCGTTGGTATGTTCAGCAGCTGGATTGAAACAGGGATATTTTCCATTTACTTAGGAAAAAAAGCCTAGACCACATTAAAACGCTATTCAATGCAAAACACTACATTAATCCAATGCTAAGATTATGCCATTAAAATCATAACAAGTCAGGAGAGTCAATAGGTAAGGTTCTTAGAGCTGTTGTTACTTCATTCTTGTTACTCCATGTAATATATTCTGTTCTTGCTTCCCAGATAAATGTGTAGCTTAATATATTTCTGCTCGTTGTTAAATATACACCACAAACTGTACAGAATGTACACTACTGCCTGAATTAACATTGGTGTGAAATATCCTGTTACCCACTAGATCCTCAGCTGATGTATATTGGCAAAGGTCCCTTCATTTTACTGTTACTGCACCTATTTACACCAGCTGAGCATCTGCTTCTTTAGCTGTTGCTTTTCTAGTTTTTTTTCAGAACGTTAACCCCTACTCTTTTCACATGGCTGTAGATTAGAGATGGATGAAAGGGTTTTCTGGTCCATGGATAATATGGCTTTTTATTTTACATTCATTTCTGCCTGAATAGGCTGAACCCATATATATATTTTTAATTGCAAACAAACTGAAAACTACAAAAAATTGGAGCACAGAAATAGGGTGTTCCCAGCCTGAATTATGTTTCCATTACCCTGCAGGTGATGAGTTGAAGAGTGGATTGCTTGGTAGTGTTTCAATTCCCTCACTTAGCACCTTTTTTTTCCAAAGCCAGTCAGCCAAGTCACTGTCTTTTGGCAACACAGAAACCCAGCTCACCCCACCTATGGCACATACCCTGAGAGAGGGTATAAGCATGTTCCTTGGATCTCTTGGTTCTGATCTCACTAGGTTGATTGCCAAGGGTGTCAGTCAGGATGGGCCACACTTGTGATTCTCCTGTTGGGTACAGGGGAAACAGCATCGCATCCTATATGTGTCTCTTTTAAGGAGGCTGTCTCCTCAGTATGTGCAATAGTTCCCAGGACAGTAGAAGTCACATGGACAAAAGCACTTCTGCAGGCTTTGTGCCACAGAAGCTAGTGAGCTGAAGCTTTAGCTCCAAGTTTTGGGTAACTGTACAAGAATCTATGAATCGCATCCCGAGGTACAACCTACCCATGACTAGGACACTTGATTGGGAGGCCTGAGTTCTAGTCCCACCTTCCTTCACTAACCTCCTGTGTCCTTTCCTTTTTCATTTCCTTGTGACAAGGTGCGACTGCCGGGTTTCGATTCCCCGCCCTCGGGTGGTTCTAGTTCTGTAGGTAGATGACACTCCTCTCTCAGGATCACTTTGGGATCGAAGCAGTTCTCTCTCGCCCCAGTCCCCGGCCTTGTTCTCTCCCACCACTACTTGATGTTTTTCAGTGTCAAGGTTGGTTTGTGGTACACTCCATGGCCCAGGATCCCTCAGCGGTCACATCACGGGGCTCCGCCATCCCTGTACCCCAGCCTCACACCACCTTTAGTGCGTTCTTCTATGGGTCCAGGTCCTCAGCCGTAGAGTAATATTTCCCACCTGGCCTGTCCCTGTCATGGTGCTCGTCAATAAGCTTGGCCCCCGGTCCCCCTGGCCTTCTCCCTGTTTGACCCTGGACGGGGTCTCTGCACAGGTTCTGGCCTCACTAAAATACCCTCGACCTCCCCTTCTATAGGGATGCTACCTCCGCTCTCCCTTTCCAACCGCAGAGATCCCCTGCAACAAAACAAACTTAAAACCCACTACTCAGCCCCTCGCTCTGCTGAGCCTTCTATCTAGACCTCACCGGTCCTTTTGAGCCGTGCTTGACCCCAGCCTCCCTAGTGCCTCCTTCAGCTCACTGCACCATGACGTGGCAGTGACACCCGCCCGGCGGCACCCTCTCGGGGCTCTCCCCCTTTGTGAGGCTGAGCCTACGCAGCGTCACTCCAGCACTCCCCGCGTGGCCCACGCTGCCATCTCTCTGGTGCTTCAGTGTGCCCTCCGCGGCCACGGTTCCTGCTCCTTCCTCATCCTGAGCAGCCTCCCGCCACGCTGTCTGTCTTTGCCCCTTCGACGCCTCTTCCACCTCCTCAGTCGTCCCAGTCGCCGCCTCTCTCACCAGCAGAGCCGGTGGCTGTTCTCCCTAGGGGCTATCCGCCCCTCTCGCAGGTGGAGCTGGTAACTGCTTGCTCGTGAGGCTACCTGCCCCTTCCGCGGCCGCAGCTGCGGCTTTTAACTTCGCCGGCTGGAGTCTCTCAATGACGTCACTGGCTGGGCGTACCCATACAAAAAGGCGGCTGACGTGCCGCGCGGGTCTTTCCGTCTGCGTCGCGTGCTCGTTGTCCAGTTCTGCCGGTAAGTCCCGTTTATTATTTGGCTCCCCGGGACACAAGGTATTTAGTAGAATGTAAGCTTAAACAAAGGTTTTGATCTCTCACCTCCGCCGTTTCCATTCTCACCAGTTGTGCTCTCCTGTCCATTTAGATTACAAACACTTCAGGACCAGGAACTGCCTCTGTGGGCTCGTGCAACATCTATTACACAGGAACACTAATCTTAGTAGGGTGTGAAGTGCAAATTAAACCATAAGGATTTATGGTTTAATAATAAGCCAAGACAAAAGTGAAAGTTTAAGATAGTGAAAGATGTACATAAGCACTATTTATGTTTTCATGAAAAGAGTGTGCTACTTTAGACAATATTGTTGTAAAGACAAATTTAGGGTTGATACCCTTACACTAGGAATTTGGTCCACATTCTTTCCAAAATTTTGAAGTTTTCCAAATTGTTATGTATCATACCACTTTGAAATGAATCTAGGTATATTACCATTATGTTTTACCAGGGACTAAGAATCTCATTTTAGAGTCTTGTTATAAACTCCTAATGTTCCTTCTCTACTCCCTTTTCAAAAATACTTATTTACTTTTAATACCCTACAGTATTTTGAATTAACAGAGACTTCCCATTCTGGGTATTTTACAAAATTCAGTGTAAAAACTGGAACCTATGACTTGCAAAACATTAGTCACAAAATAAGAGAACACCATTTACGTAGTTGAAAACAGATACTCTAAACTATTTTTCAGAGGATTTGATTAATTGTATTTTTCATGACGTAAAACTTTAACCACAATGCTTCTTATAATGTTCCTCTTAAGTTTTTTTAACCCATTCTCCTAAAGACACAAAGTAGTGTTGCATTTAAGAGAGCAGCCTTTAATAGTGTTGAAAATAAATTAAAAATTTGAATTGTGTTGTACCTGGCCACTTATGACCAGTGTAACAAAGTGGGGCTCCCCTCCTGGCCACAGTGCTAGGTTCCCCACTTGCCATTGGGTATGCCACCCACCTGACTTTCCTGCCATGCCTTGTTCTTAATTAATTAATAGTTGTTAATTAAGGCGGGAGGCTGCCCATTTTATGCCCCGATGCCAGGGGGCGCTATCTGTGGTTCCAAACTTTCCCTATACTGTAGCCCATGCCTCACAGATGGCATCCAGATGTTTACAGTGCTCCCGGCCTACAGCTGGACCAAGCTTAGGCCACGCCGTCAGGTGAGGCCCCTACCTGCCTTTCACCGGGGTGATAACTGGCCTGGCAGTTCCTGGGGGCTCCCACACCATTGAGAGCACCACCAGGCCACCCACTCCTGGCAGTGTGCATTTTTAGGTCATGCCCAGGACCAGGAGCCTCCTAGCCATCCCCTACATCTCTTCCTTACCTCCAGGATGATACATGAAGCCTTACATCCAGGTGATGTTGCTGCCTCCCCTGCCAGCAGGAAACTGATCTGTTTATATGGGTAGCACAGTGCCCTGACACAACCAGGAATGTGGAACCAATTAATCAATTAATCTCCCACCCCTTAGCCAATTAATTTCCCACCCCTAGCAGGTTAGCTATATCATATACACATAGCTGTTAAATTGAGACCAAACAGGTACCTTTTCCATGACCCAAAAACTTCAGCTGGCCAAGTAGACTTAAAGCTGTTTTGTTCTCTACATGTTGTTGCATAAAAGGATGCACTTGTTAATCAGGAAACTGTTATTCCATGCTGTCATGTAGAGACTGGGCAAGATGTGTTTTGTACCATGAGCCTGCGGTGAGTATGAGCACTTCAGAGATAAAGCATTCTACTATCTAGGAAGTAACCTGCTCAGCAACCACAAACAGCTTTTACTGAGTGCCCAACTGGAAGATGTTGTTAGTGGCATAAGGCTTATTAAGAGGAAGGGAGGAGGTTAAATGCAGAGGGAGAAAGGCCTTTATGAAGGAGCCAGCAACTACAACTTGGTATTCATGATTTAACCATGGCTGGCACTAGAAGGGGAGAAACAAGCAGGCAATGTGTCTGCGGTACATAAGACAAAACAGCTGCACAGGATCTGTGCTGAACCAAGTTGAACACTTCCCTTGTTCCCATTCTCCCACTCAGTCTCCACAGCAGAGGCTGAGTAAGCTGCTTCCACAGCTATCTAAGACCCTTTCTGTCAAGGATGTAGAAGGCTAAACAAAAAACAAAAGCAGACAGAAAGGGGTTTCTAAGGGCCAAATGCAAACCCCATGGAAGTAATTTCATCAGTTCCCTGGGAGATGGGACAGGCCCTAAGAGAGCAAACAATATTAAATTATCTGGTAATTATCATTTTATGAGATTATGCAACAGTTTTGATGAAGCAGCTGATGATTAATTTAGGATTCAACATTTGTTTTCCCAGTAGTCTTGTAAATATTTAAAAGGTCATGACATATCATTTGAAATAAGAAAGACCAATTACCATAAAGAAACCTCATCAGCTTGCCTTGCAAAGAAAAAACCTTGAGCAAAACAAAACTAAAATGAATGGCACAGAATTTGATAAGGCCACCTATTGCTCTCCCTATCCATGAAGGGATTTGCAATAGTAACCTGGAAGACCAAACATATGCACTGATTTCACTTGAATTGATATTCCCACCAGTATTGTTCTCAGTATTATTTCATAGGTCATTATTGAACAGATAGTGGGCTTACAAAATTAATCTGAATGGGCATGAAAATCAAAGAAAATATGTTTCTGATCATTCTTGAGAAATACAAAGACCAAATGACATCATTATCAATTTTACAGTGCTATAGTTATCACTGGGTTCAGTTAAGTGCAGACACAAATGAATGAGAAGAACTAGAATTAAATCAAGTTCTGTTGTGGAGCTATAGGCAGCTTCTACAGATCTTTTGTCTGGTTCTAACAGCTACTTAATGAGGGACTATTTCCCAATTACCAACTTCCTCTAAATTGGGGAACAAATTTAAATTATAACTTTTATCATTATATCTTCAAGTGCAAAAGAAAAATCCATCAACACACCCCACTAATTAACACTTATCTAGAGAAGAGAGGTTACTAGCACATCATTTTGAAGTGAGAATTTACCAGTCACTTTCCTATTCCTCTTTCTACAGCTCCATTAGCAAGTGTCTGTTAGTCTTTCAAAAGGTTTCACTTCCTTCTTAGATCAACAAAGTATCAGATCCAGTTTCTCATTTGTTTTTGGTGGGAAGCTTTTCTTCCAAGGTTTGATAGACTTGAATCCTTATACCGGGATCCAACTGACTTACACTTCCAGGAGCTGTGCTTCTACAAGTGTTCATTAGTCAGACAGCCAAGACTGATTTCTTTTTTCTGCATGACAGTAGGCAACTCTACAGGTGCTCTTTAATGCGCAGTAGCCTATTTTACTGCTCTTTAAAGCAGCACATAAAAAAACATCCTAATAGGCTAATGCACAGTAGAATAAGCTACTCTACCTTAAGCATCACCTAAAAAGTGTGCACTTGCGCTACTGCACAGTACCTCAGCCTAATGAACATTTATTTAGTACCTCATATTAGAGGTACTAAATTTAGTGCACGTTAGGAAAAGTGTATTAATGCACAGTTGCACATGTAGATGTGCCCAATGTCTTCATTTGGATCTGTAGTTACATTTCTTTCCATAAGGACACATAGTTGCTTCTTGTATTCTGGAAAAATTGGTTTTCTTCCTAAGAGAATCCAGTTTTGTGCTGTGATGACCAAGAAGATCATCAGGAAGCACAAATGTTGTGTCTTTTCATACAGCAAGAACACACTTAATTAGACTTAGTTTCTCAGAAGCTGCCAGGCCTAAAATCGGTGTCTGTAGCAGGACCTGGCCCCTGAATTTGGACATGGCACCCTACAGTAGCTTCACTTGTCCTGCTTGTTTCCCTCTGGGCTCTCAGTGTATCACCCTGTTATCCCTCCTGCTGCACCTTGATGGTGAAATTAAGAAGGCTGCTCTCAGAGGTCAATGTGAGCTTTTCGGACACAGACTCTCCTTCTCTCTGCCCTGCCCCCCAGTTCTTCCACCCCTCAAACTCCACCTCCCAGTTGGGACTCTGATGCCTTCTGGAACTCACTATACCAGCCTACTGATCCTTTTTCTCTTGCATTGTGCTCTGTTGGCCCTAGTCATGGCCCTCCAGGCCTATATCACCTTATGAGCTCTAATCATGGTTTCCAGCTGCCCCAATAGCCACACACATTCTTCACAGATTTTACTTTATACTTTTCACCAGACTCTCTGGCCCTGTCCTGTTCTCAGCCCTCTGAGTCCCTCACTTTCTGGGCTATTTGCTCTGCCCATGAACCCCTTGGCCTTGGCCTGTGCAACCCACCAGGTCCCAGACCCTCAAAGGGCTCTGTCTGGACTTCAGATCTTTATGACATGGAGTCTCCACAGTACTTCACCCATCACCTTCAAAACCACCCTTATCAGCCACCTCTAATTGATTTTGCTTGTTTTGTTCATATCTATGAAAAAAACCCTCCTTTTCTACTTGATGCTCAAGTGTGTGCTCTTTAGGTTTTTGTGTTTGGAATCTGCAGCACCAGGCAAAGTGGTTCCTTTTGTTTCAGTTCAAACAGAGCTTTCCAAATGCAACACAATGTTTGGGGCCATGTTGCCTTCCACATTTGATAAATGGCTGCTGCGTTCATTCTCCTCGAAGTCTCCTCGCCAACAAAAAATTCCATTCTGTGAGGTGGCTTCTTGCCAGTGGAAAATTACACCCTGTGAGGGAGCTTTTTCTGGACATGTGCTTTCATGCCTACTGCATGGATGACCCTTTTGGTACATTCAGCTCTACAAACTGAGCCTTCATAATTTCTGCTTTCTTGCACATTTGGATGGTCTTTTCTAGGGACAAGTCTCCCTTATGCAAGAACCATTCTTGTAATGCAGTATCATTAAGTCATGTATCCCCCCTGCTGTGCCATGATATCCAAGAAGATCATCAGGAAGCACAAATGTTGTGTCTTTTTGTACCACAAGAACACACTTAATTAGACTCAGTTTCTCAGAAGCTGCCAGGCCTAAAATTGGTGTCTGTAGCAGGACCTGTACCAGGACAACAGTATCAGGTCATTGGTGACCTAAACTACCCAGACAACCGCTGGGAGGATCAGTCAGCCATGTCTGAATGTTCACGTAGGTTCCTAGCTGGGATACAGGACCTCCACCTAACCCAGAAGGTGCATAGTCCCACCAGGGGAAATGCTTTGCTGGACTTAGTCCTTGCCACAGGCGATGACCTGGTGAGGGATCTGTGGGTGCTCAACTAACTAGGCGTTAGTGACCATCATCTGCTGGAATTTACTATCTGGTGCAGGGTGGTGAAAGCAAGCAGTAAGGCAAAAGTCCTTGACTTCAGGAAGGCTGACTTCAATGAGTAAAGGAGATTAGTAAGAGAGACATTGGGGACTCAGAGCCTCAATGAGATGGGAGTCCAGGATGGGTGGTTGTTCCTTAAGGTGATGATTCTCTGAGCTCAAAGGGAGTCAGTCCCAACGTGAACCAAAGGGGCCAAGAGTGCTAAAAAGCCCCCTTGGATCAGTAAAGGCATCCAGGAGGGCCTGAGGGCAAAAAAGGTGGCTTACAGTCAGTGGAAACAAGGGCCTGTTACCAAAGAGGATTACATCTCCATTGCTCATGATTTCAGGGAGGCAGTTAGGAAGGCCAAGGCAGAGACGGAACTAGGGCTGGTGACCAGAATTAAGGATAACAAAAAGTCCTTTTCCAAATACATAGGGAGTAAGAAGAAGGTACCAGGTAACGTGGGGCCCCTATAGGACAGGCTTGGCAATCTGGTGATTGCAGCAAAGGAAAAAAATGATCTCTTCAATGCGTTCTTTGCCTCCATATTTCTGAGCAGGGACTGGGACAACTCCCCCACTAGGATTATGGACAGGCTCAGGGGACACGATGCCAGGCCTAGGGTCAGGGACGATCTAGTTAGGGAACTTCTGGAGGGGCTGGACATGTTTAAATCAGCAGGTCCAGATACTCTTCATCCAAGGGTACTGAGGGAATTGGTGAAGGTCATAGCAGGGCCCCTGGCATGGCTGTATGAGCACTCATGGTGCTCTGGCCAGGTCCCAGAGGACTGGAAAAGGGTCCCCATTTACAAGAAAGGGAGAAAGGAGGACCCAGGTAACTATAGGCCAGTTAGTCTCACCTTGGTACTTGGGAAGACCTTTGAGAAAAGTACCAAGGAGCACATCTGCGGGGGCCAGCATGGAAGGTAATGCTCAGGGGCAACCAAAACAGGTTCGTTGCGGGCAGATCCTGCCTGACTAACCTTGTTTCCTTTTATGACCAGGTCACAAAGTCTTTGGATGCGGGTGTTTAGGTGGATGTCGTCTACCTGGACTTCAAGAAGGCCTTTGACACTGTTTCTCACCCCATGCCCATAAAAAAACTAGGTGACTGTGGCATTGACACAGTCAGATGGGTGGCAAATTGGCTTGATGGTTGCTCCCAGAGAGTGGTGGTGGATGGGTTGTTTTCGATCTGGAGGGATGTGAGCAGTGGAGTTCCCCAGGGCTTGGTCCTTGGGCCTGTGCTATTCAACATATTTATCAGCAACTTGAAGGTGGGCGTGGAAAGCACGCTGTCCAAATTCACTGATGACACAAAGATGTGGGGAGAACTGGGCACACTGGAGGGGAGGGATGGAATTCAGCTAGGTCTAGAGAGGTTACAGAGGTGGGCAAATGAAAATAGGGTGGAATTCAATGCAGACAAGTGGAAGGTGCTGCATCTAGGGAGAAGGAACCAGAAACACACCAATAGGCTGGGGAACACCCTTCTCAACAACACAGTGGCTGAAAGGGATTTTGGAGTCATTGCTGACTCCAGAATTGACATGAGCCGCCAATGCAAGGAAGCAGTCAGTAAGGCTAACTGCACCTTGTCATGCATCTACAGATGCATCACAAGCAGGTCCAGGGAGGTGATCCTTCCCCTCTATGTGGCAATGGTCAGGCCACAGTTGGAGTACTGCATCCAGTTCTGGGTACCGCACTTCAAGAGGGATGTGGCTAACCTTGAGAGGGTCCTGAGAAGGTCCCCTCGCATGGTCAGGGGGCAGCAGGCTAGGCCCTATGAAGATAGACTAAAGGGCCTGACTCTATTCAGCCTCCACAAGAGAAGACTGAGAGGGGACCTGGTGGCTGTCTATAAACTCACGAGGGGTGACCAATGAAAAATAGGTGAAGATCTGTTCCCCGGGGCACCACCTGGGATAGCAAGGAAAAACGGCCACAAATCAATTGAGGGCAGGTTCAGGCTTGATATCAGGAGGCATTACTTTACGGTTAGGGTTGCCAGGCCCTGGAATGGGCTCCCAAGGGAGGTGGTGCTCTCTCCTACCTTGGGGGTCTTCAAAAGGAGGTTGGATAGATATCTGGCTGGGGTATTATGATCCCTTCACTTGTTCCTGCCCAGGGCAGGGGGTTGGACTTGATGATCTGTTCAGGTCCCTTCTGACCCTAGAAACTATGAAACTATCAGCAATGTCATAAATAATCCTATCTCTAATTAGACTATCCTGTCAAGTTCCCCAAAACGCAGTTCTTAGTCTCTGCAGTTCAGTAAAATACTGATCTATACCTTATGTTGTTTGTTTGCACATAACAAATCATTGTCTTTCAAGTCTTATTCTCTTTTGGCATGCAGTAGTCAAATTTGGACAGTATGGGCATGTCTACATGAGACGCCTTAATGTGCAGTGGACTGTTCTACTGCTCATTAGCATGGCATGGCAAAAATCCTGTTAATGCATTAAAGCACAGCAGAATTAATCTACCGTGCATTAAGCATTATAAAAAATCCACCTTTGTGGACTGATGTTAGTGCAACTACTGTGCCTTTATCTAGTACCTCATATTAGAGATACTATACTTAATGAGCAGTAGCAAAGGTGCATTAATGAATGTGTATGCACACCCTATGACACTTAATTTCATACTTTGGCTTCTTCAAGGATAAAGGTGCTATAAACAGCTGGGTTTCCTCCTCCAGTAGAATATACAAGAAAATTGAGGACTTGACTTTGTCATTTTCCTCTTCTGCTCCTATGTCTGTTAAGTATGACTCAAACCTTTGTCTGAATGCCCTCCCATACTCTGCTATATTATCTGACAACAGAATGGCAGATGAAGGTTGAAAAACTTCCATAACTAACTATCCTTTTACTTGATTGTGCAGGAAGATCATTTACAAATGCCCTTGTCCTTCCATGAGGCTGTCTTGTTCCTCTTGTTGTCAGTTTTCAACTTCTAATTTAGTTTGGATCTCAAACTCCTTCTCATTTGCCACTCCTGACACCATGTAGTGATCACAGGTTCAATAAGGACAGACATACATGAATAAGAAGAACTAACAATAACCTTTATTTGTGGACCGGTAGACAAGCCTCTGCAGGCACTTGGTTTCTCTGACTAACTAGCTATCGAACTGAAGGAGCATCTCTCAGTTACTAATTTCTTCAGGCTCCTTAGTTAAGGAATATCTTTAAATTACAACTTCTGTCACTACTCAGAATACTCCAGGTTTTTCCTTACTTGTTATATAGTAGGGTCTTGATGATCCAGCACATGATCATACCCCTGCCACCACATGATGACATGCAGTACATGTATCTTGGGCATGGTTATACCACAGTAGCGGAGTGCTCAGTCTCACAGCTGAGGAATTAAACCCTACCTGTTTGCTTCTATTCTGCACACATCAACCCCAGAAATGAAGTGGTGAAGCCACCCTGGGGGCATCCTTGGTGTCATGCTTAAAACCTGGGTTTCCAGCATATTCAGGAGGGGTTGCTTGGGGTACCCCAGGAGGTCCTGACTGTCTCATTTCTGGGGTTGATCCACGCAGATCAGAAGCAGGTGGGCAGCACTTATTGCCCCATCCATGAGACTGCATTCTCTGCTCCCATGGTGTAGACACCAATAAGAAACAGTTTCTGTGCAAATGCCTTACACAGTCTAAACAGCAATTTCACACAAAGGAAGGAAGTCTGCTAAAGGGAAGGATTGTCACCCCTAATTTACAGATAGGGAAATAAGCCAGAGAGATACTAAGGTAGGAAGGTCATAGAGGAAGCCTGTTATAGACCTGGGAATGGAGCCCATATCTCTAGAAACTCACATGTGCCTTAACTACAAAACTGTCCACAACTCAAATTCTCTCTCCTCCTACTGACTCATAATACAGATAAGGAAATACAAATGTTCTAGATATGATACAATACTGGGGTTAATAACATACCAGGACTGGAAGTGGGGGAAAGGACAAAGACCGTGTTATTATGATTTCATCATTACTCAAAAAGGGCTAGCACATGATGTGGTACAGTAAGGACAGGGTTTAGGGCAGTTAGTGTTAGTCAATACAGCTCTGCTGAAGTAATAAAGCAACATCAGTTTACAGCAGCTGAAAATCTGGCTTATGTTTTTTTATTCACAAATAAAATGATTATGAAATATATTCACATTATTGGCTAGCTTCCTGAAGATAACACAATAGTTGTTGTTTTTGAGAAGGTTTTGAATAAGGACAGGGTAGCTGCTTTGCAGATATGTTAAAGAAAGCTGTTATATGCAGGACAGTGCAGGAACCAGATAAACATAGCACCCATGATGGCATTGTTAGCAAGTGCATTTCTGAGAAGGCAAAACAATGACAGCCCCTGTTGCAAAGTTCAATCCAAGTCCCTGATCCTAGGAAGTACTAACCCCATTCATTGTCCCTGTTGAGCCTCGTGACACTTGTAGGTTCAGGCAGTATGCTGTGCATTGCATACAAGAAACATGTAGGGCCCTTAGTAAAGAGATTGAATTTATCTAAGCAGGAGGTTGAGATATGGTGGTAGAATGGTGAAGGATCTTCCTGTGGCTCTGGAGGTATGAGTCTGAGCCCCACTGAAGATTACTCTCCCAGTCAACCCTTCTATAAAATGGATACCTGATTATTCAGGCTAGAGAACAAAGGTAGCCAGACCTGATGTCATCCATCGTGTTTCCCTCTGTGCATTGTGGAGCCAGTAAACAGAAGGGAAGCCAGAGGGACGATTCTTAGGAAGAAAGACTTGGTGTAGCTTGTATTCCAGAGATAGAGATAAAGGCCTCAGAGTTGATGTGGATGGCACAGAATTTGGATCCATATTCCTCTCCTCTCCATTAAACACGTTTCTCCAGGTGGGGGAAACCCCATGCTATTTTTACAAAGTGATGTGGAATATTTCTCCCTATCACCTCTACCACATGCAGGTTTCCCTGTGAAGGGAAGCAATCTGTCCCCGAAGTAGTGCCAACACTTCTACTCCCAACATTTTTGTGTACAGGTTTATGTCTTGAGTTCTCCTAGCACTTTTAGCTGACAATCCTATTGTGCTTTCAGATGTTACATATGCCTTACAACTCTCCTGTGTGATAAGCAAGCATTATTATACCTGTTTTCCAGCTCAATATACTAAGGAGACACTTGATAGAAATTTAAATGGTTTTCATAAATTGACAATGGCAGGGCCGGGAAAGAACTTGTTAGGAGTCAGAGTAGCAGACAGGCTAATCAGCCCCCAGCCAGCCCTCATTTACTGTACTGGGCCTGGCTGCTACTTCTCAGTTACCACCCCTGCCTGGTCCCAGCCATCTGCAGGGGTATGGCTGCCTGAATATGTGGCATTTTTCAAGCAGACACTCTTTCTCTCCAGGTGCCTTTGTTAGTGGTGCTTCTATATTTAGCTGTGCTGCAGTCAGGATCTCCATTTCCTGACTGTAAACCGTTTGCTTTTGATTTCAGTCTGGCTTCTAGCTTCTAACTCCCTGGCTGGTAACCATCTAATGTTAAGACCTGGCCATCCACATCCAGTCCCCTAAGAGAACAGCGGAATCCTAGCTGTCAGATCACCGCTTTAACTAATACACACCTACCTTTTTGTAATGTGGTCAGATGGATGGACTTTGGTTGGATCTTTCGTCCAAATTAGAGAGCTATTTACATGCAGAGTATTTGTGGTTCCACCTTTTCCTTCAACTCATTCAGTCTGCTATATGACTCCTTCTTTCTGCTGGCCATGCTGTCCCTAGCTGTGAGCTATCAGCTATGCAGAGGTAATTTTACATCGGCTGCAGTGGTGGTTGAACTGAACTTTCTTTCATCCAGAAGGGTTGGATGGGTGGATCTGTATGCAAAGGGTGTATTTTACATGCAGATTCTGGAAGGATGGATTGGCTTATTTTATACTGAGCAGCACTCTGGTCCACAGCCTATTAAATATGAGATGAGGACCAAGTCTTTCTTTCACTATGGAATTTTTTTTAATACTGTATTAGGATTTTTGTTGCTAAATCTTGACATTGTGGAGAGCAGCAGTTAGCAAATATCAGATAATTTTTTTTACAAAAGTAATATTTTTGTTGAAAGTTTTAACAAATGTTCAGGCACCTTTTCAATTGAGGAAGCTTTTATTTGTATATGTTTATATTTATATTGTTATACTCTTATATGAAATAACATTTTCATTGGGATCTTGCCTTTTTGTGAAATATTCCACTGATTAATATACAAAGCAGGAATAGTTTGACACTCTGAAAAGTCTTTTGTATGTCTTTTTGTCTCAGACCAACACAGCTACCAAGTATGCCCTTGAAATCAATGTAATACTTTAGCAAGACCAAGTGGAGCATATTAGGCAAAGATGTTGAATGGGAACATTTCTTGTAATAGCAATTTAGTACATGTTGAAATCATTTCTGTGGAGCAGCTCAGTGCTACTCCATTCATAACTTCCTATATCACAGATACAATAATGATGAATTAGACCAAATGTTTTGTGTACAAGTCAATGGAATTCTGCCAGAGACATAGTGCACCAAATAATAAGACCATAGTCATAAGCTATCCCAATGATTAATTACACTACACTATACTTGGTAGGTAGACACTATGGCATAGGCAGAGAGAAACAGCCTTTTAATTATCTGCATGCAGATATAAGCCCTGTGGCCAGAAGCTCTAGAGGATGAGGCGCTATCTTCCCACATCTGCTGGTGAACAAGAAAAAAAAGCCACAGAACTACTGCATCAGCATAAACCAAATACTCAGAACTGCAGATGGACAGATGTTCCTCTCTCCATGTGCATTTATTGCTGAACAGGGTGAACAACAGCCACAGAGAGCTTCATTTGTACAGGATATCTAACCAGAATTCTGCTGGCAACCCTTTGGGGTCCATTAACTCTACAGATCTCAGAGCTGGCTGGGTAGTTGAACTGAACTGTGGAAGAGGAAAGAGGGAGCACTACTAACCTCTGGCATGCTCATGGCTCTGCTCCAGAATTACAGATGCCACAAGAATCCCTGTTCTGAAGTTCCCATGCCTGTGAAAGGACTTTGTAGTAAGGGACAGTACAGTCTGAAGACTTTATGAGAGGGTGTGACGTGCAGAGAGCTGTTTGCTGATCCCATAGAGGATACCATGACAATTGAGTGAACGGTAATGAACGCTCTCTGGCTCAGCCACGAAAGCTGGGTTAGGAAGTAGAGGCTCGGGGCAGTATTTCCAGTATTTTCCAAGGTACTGGAAGCAAGTCTACCCAAATGCACCTCAGGATACTGGAGCTATTCTTTCCATTAATCCCCATCCCTCCCCAAACATGGGTTTATGGATGGGAAAGAGGGTAGTAACAGATCAAAGGGATATTTATTTACTAGGTATTCACATAGGCAGGAAGGGACCCAAATAAAGAGACCACTGTCATGGGAGAGTGTTTTCTGTATCCTTCATACTGTTAGCGTGTTTTTCTTAGCAGATGCTGTGTTCCCTAATAATATTTTCCTTCTTTCCTCAGCACTTCTGAATAAGGAAGTATTGCCTATTAGGGGAACCTGGTGAAAGTATTGCTAGTGGTATCTGGTGGTTTTAACAGCTGTCCATTGTGCTAGTAGATGAGTTTCACAGAAATGCCTCTTTGTTTGTTTCCATCTATAAAAAACATAAAAGGGTAAATAGGAAATTTGATTCTTGCTTGAATGTATACTACTGCCACCTTTGATGAAGTGTCTAATCTAGTTGAAAGACTTGCCTCTTTCTAGTACCTAGAGACAGCAGTGGTACCCTTTTAATGGTAATATTTTAGTGGTCTGAAAAAAGCCTATTAAAAAGGTAATGCCTAATAATGCTATAAAAATGAGTTAAAACCTATTTCAGTGCTAGGTGCTTTATAAGCATAACCACTCAGACAGAAACCTCCAATCTCTGTTGAACATTTCAAAGAAAGGGACTATGTACACTGCATCTCTACCATTATACAATGAAAAAGGAATGGATGCTTTATGTATAATGGATAATATCACTGACAGAGATTTCAGTATATGAAAATGCTATTAAATAGTTGAAGCTGTTTTATCCGAATCCTTTCACCTCAAATGCTGCAAGCTCAGCTGTGCATAAAAAATAAAAGCTTTGTATACCAAAATGAACTAAATAGATTGAGAGGCATTGTGGAATCATGGTGGGAATGCTACAATTATGGTTTAGGAAATGATTTCACTGCAAGTTTTTCATCTTAGGCCATCGTCATTCTCTACAAAAACCATGGAGGCTAAAATTCCTCCTTCAGCTGCCCCCAGTCCAAAGCCAAACTTTCTCACATGGACATGCCAAAAAACGGAAAGTTTCTCCTTTCTTGTTTTCCTCTGGGGATTTTGTTACAGTATCCTACAATATTAAATCAGTGGAGATACTCTAGGGCTAACTAGGTTTGACACAGGGTTATTACATTGGTACTCTGTGTGTGCCATGGCATACAAATGAGTTTCCTTGGAGACACAAAAGAATTGCCTCACTGTCTTCAGGATCATTCCCGCCCCCCAGGCATTTAGCACATGCACTTGATTTACTCTGCCTGCTGTTAGGTAGACAGCTTTGTCTCATTTCTGTGATAAGAGTTTGTTTCATACTCAGTGAAAACACCTCTGATAGGTAATTTTTGAAGTCAAGTTCTTCAAGATAAAATAATGCATAGGTTTGTGTATGACTCTAAGGGACAGGTCCTTTTACCCAGCAGTAGCCCCTGGGAAAAAAGGGAATCATAAAGCTGACTTTTCTGGCTAGATAGGGATAGCTTCAATGGAGACAGACTTTCTGGATGGTTGGAACTGGCATGGTAACTCTGATGCTGGCCTCCAGCATAGGAGATATCCTAAGAAAATGAAGAGTTATTGTGCTCTGGCAATTAGCAGTCAGATTAACCCACTGAAGATAATATCACACTTAGTTAAGGCACTATGTACTTGCATACATCATTAACTTTAAGGATGGTGCAGCAGGGCACTAAGGTGCCTGCTACTGACAACAGTGGTATAAGCTTAGCTGCCAGTCACCAGGGCAGCACAGGTGCGGGTTGCTGGGGCAACCAGTCTGGTCAGTTGACCAGAAGGGGGAAGGGCCTGGCCTTTATAAACAGCTAGGCTGAGGCTGGAAGGTCAGTTCTCATCTGGTAGCTAGGGAAGGTAGAGCTCTGCTGGAGCAAGCAGGGCAGGCATAGCAGGGAAGCCTGATGGCCTGAGCAACGTTGGCATGATGGTATGGGGTGGAGAAAACCCTGATATGGATATGGATGAAGGATAGCCAGGTTGGCTTGGGATTTATGTTATAGCCCAGGGGCTTTGTGTTTTCTGTTTTGTTGTTGTGTAACATCGGAGGACTGGGTGAGGCTGTAGGGGTTGGAGGAGGCCTCATAGGAGCTCCCCAGTAGTTGGGGGGGTTCCTGGTGCTGGAGAGGGCGCTGTGTTTTGGGGTGTCCCGGCCCCAGTGTGGGCAGTATTGGGAGGAGCCCAGTGTGGGCACAGGCAAGAAGCCCCAGTGGGGCGTAGGATCCAGAAAGGGGTCTGGGGGCGAAGTAAGGCTGAGGCTGCCTGAGCCCCGATTGTGGAAAGCCCCAGTGGGGTGTAGGACCCAAGAAGGGGGTCTGGGGGCCAGGTAAGGCCGAGGCCGCCTGAGCCCCAATTGTGGGAAACCCCAGAGGAGCACAAGATCCAGAAAGGGGGTCTGGAGGCCAGGCATGGCTATGGCCACCTAAGCCTCAATTGTGGGAAGCCCCAGTGGGGCGTAGGACCTGGAAAGGGGGTCTGGAGGCCAGGCACAGCTACAGCCACCTGAGCCTCGATTGCGAGGCAAGGCCCCAGTGCAGGCGGGGGGGATCGCAAGGCAAGACAGGCCCCGGAGCAGGCTGCAGGAATCGTGAGGCGAGACAGGCCCCTGGTGTGGGCTGCGAGAGCCGTGGGGAGACAGGCCCCCGGTGTGGGCTGCAAGAGCACGGCAGAAGCTAGGAGGCGCCTGTGAGGGCACAGGCGGGCAATGAGGACAAGTCCGGGGACCCGTGAGGGCATGGGTGACGGGGGACTCACGTGCAGCACAGAGGTTGGGGTGCACCGAACAACTAGGCAGAGCCAGGATACATCAAGGCACTGTGCCAAGGAAGGTTAGACAGGCAGCCTCCCTTCAACATATCACCGTCAAAGACGTGGCGGGCGAGATAGTGAGGGTGCATTAAACCTGATCTGGCACGGTAGGTAGGGGGCGCTAGGGGAGGTCACGGCACCCCTATGTCCCATCCTGCCACAGATGGGAATAACATATAATCACAAAATCATAGAATCATGGAAAATTAGGATAGATGACCTCCTGAGGTCCTTTCCTAGTTCAACGCCCTGCTGAAAGCAGGACCAGCCCCCAAATATATCATTCCAGCCAGGTCTTTGTCTAGCCAGGTCTTAAAAACCTGCAAGGATGGAGATTCTGCCACCTCTCTAGGTAACCTGTTTTAGTACTTCACCACCCAAACTGGACACAGGACTCCAGATGTGGCCTCACCAATGCAGAATAGAGTAGAACAATCACTTCCCTTGATCTACTGGCAACACCCCTACTAATGCAGCCCAGTATGCTGTTAGCCTTCTTGGCAGCACATGCACACAACTGACTCATATCCATCTAATTGTCTATTGTAACCTCCGGGTTCTTTTCTCCAGAGCTGCTGCCCAGCTAGTCAGTCCCCGGGCTGTAGTAGTGCATAAAATTATTCTGTACTAAGTGCAGGACTTTGTACTTGTCCTTGTTGAACCTCATGAGATTATTTTTGGCCCAATCCTCCAATTTATCGAGTTCACTCTGAATCCTAGCTCTACCCTCCAATGTATCTACTACACCCCCCAGCTTGGTGTAACCACAAACTTGCTGAGGTTGCACTCCATCCCATTGTCCAGGTCATTGATGAAGATATTGAACAAAACCAGCCCCAGGACTGACTCCTGGGGCATTCCACCTGATACTGGCTGCCAGGTCGACACTGAGTCATTGATTACTACCTGTTGAGCCTGACAATCCAGTCAGCTTTCTATTCATCTTACAGTCCATTCATCTAACAACCCCATACTTCCTCAGCTTGCTTGCAAGAATGCTGTGGGCGATAGTATCAAAAGTCTTGCTAAAGTCAAGATATATTGCATCCACTGCTTTCCTTGCATCCGCAGAACCAATCATGTCATAGAAAGCAATAAGGTTGGTTAGGCATGACTTGCCATGGGGGAATCCATGTTAACTGTTCCTAATCACCTTCTTTTCCTCCAAGTGCTTAAAAATGGATACTTTGAGGACCTGCTCCATGATTTTTACATGGACTGAGGTGAGGCTGATTGGTCTGTAGTTCCCTGGATCCTCCTTCTTCTGTTTCTTAAAGACTGGCACTATATTTGCCCTTTTCCAATCATCCAGTAACTCCCTGATCGCCTTGAGTTTTCAAAGATAATAGCCAACAGCTCCACAGTCGCATCAGCCAACTCCCTCAGCTTCCTCCGAAGCATTGCATTGGGCCCCATGGACTTGTACACATCCAGCTTTTCTAAATAGTCCCTAACCTGTCTACTCAAAATAGTCCCTAATATGACTACTCACATACTTAAAACTAGACACATGCTAGACACTACTCAGATGCTTAAAACTAGACACTGTTGAATCAGGGTCTTTATGACTTAGAATTGCACTATTGCCAAAGGAAATTAAATATTTGTCTAGATTAGGACACACTGCCACTTGCCCCACCTGCCTTGCTGCACCGTGTTGCTGTCCCCATACTGTGTGGGTTCCCCTAAGCATCCTAGCTGCAGACCTCTTCAGTCCCACAAGCCATTGCACCCTGCCCCATCTCCAGAGGTGGAGGCAAGAAACTCTGGCAGCAGCAGCAGGAGTAAGAGCTGGGGCTCACAAGTTAACCCTTCAGGAGGCTAAATTTAGAAATACCTTTATTACATCTGCAGAATCAGGGCTTCTCTTCCTAGCTTCTCTGTATATAACACTGTACTAGCTTTTCAATTTGCACTTGTTATTTAACAATCATCCTTGTTATCAGCAATATTTTGGCAGTGGTTTTACTTGCTCTATATGTTTCATAATGGCCCATATTTTTTTTCAGTCAGTAATCACCACATCTGAAATTATTTAAGCCCCTCAGTATCAATTTTTAAGAGGGTTATGTGAAATATTGCAAATGAATGTGCAAAAATACAGTACTTCACCAGTTCCATTTATAATACAATGTATCATTTTATCTTTATGGAAGACAAAAGGAATTCTTCCTCATAAATATGCAAAATGATTTTAAAATGAAACAATAATAATAAATTTCTTTCATATTTCAAAGGTACAGTTCTTAGCTCTGGTGCTTGGATTTAAATCTAATCTTTCATTGAAATGATCAGTGTCTTTACACTGTAATTCTGGCATATTTTATTTCTTAGAGGTTCATGGCATAATATAAAACTATATGGAAATATTTTTGCTTGGTGTTTAGATCATGGAACTCACAGACACCAATGACCAAATGAGCTTTAATCAGGTTGACTACAGTAAAAGAATATGTTGCTTAAGGGAAGCACAGTTCATGACAGAGAAACCAAAGGATGTCACTTCAGGATAGAGTAGAAAATCATTTAATCATATTCTGAACAAAGAACCTGAATGACAAGGTGGGGGCTGTAGGTGGGGGTTGTAGACAACCAGGCAAGTACAACAAAATATTTTTTTAGGAGTAGAGCTGTGAGGTATAAGGGGAAGATGTGACAAAATGCATCTAATATAATTTTAAATGCATGGTGTTTCAGTGGCTCACTCCAGCTTTACCTGGATTTTCAAATGCAAAACCTGACACAATCTGGGCAAACCAAATCACCTCTTATTCTTGTTTTGTGAAATCCATGGAGAGCCATATTTAATAACTGGTACAGTATTTTCAAAGTAGCCAATTAACTGTTGTGTTGAAACATTGGCTTTCACATTTCTCAATTTTTTACATTCAAGGTGACAGCTGGAAGGTAGGTTTATACATTTACCTGACAAATCATTACATTTCAGTTTGAGCAGAAAACATTTTGCCCAAGAGACAATAACAAAAGAAATGGGGAGCATTGGATATACTTAGTGACATATATAATTCTGGCAAACATATGCAGCTATTATAGTTGCACACAGGGAAAAACTAGAGATGACACCCAATTTTATTACAAGTCTGCCCACCAAAGCAGACTTTTCAGAATCATAGAAAAATTGGGCTAGAAAAACCTTCACAAGATCATCTAATCCAACCCCTGGCTCAAGGCAGGATTATCCCTTTATGATAGTTTATGTTTTGTTATGAAAATTCATTTCAAAGAATCCGCTCCAAAGCGCCATATCTTCAGTTAATATAAACTTCAGTGAAGTCCACAGAGCAACATAAAATCCTGATAATTGCATTAAGGGAAGACTACCATTCTTACTCTTCAAATAGTCCAACTAACTTCACGGTGGCTACTCATATAATGAGGTATTGCCTCATATGGGCGCATCTAAAGAAGTGCACACGTGTGTTTCCCCAGGGGCAAATAGCAGCGGAACATAGTTGTGCCATTGCTACTTGTCCCTGGGGAATGCTTGTACACACATCCTCTAGCATGAAGCAACTTGCCCCAGGTGGGGTAAGGGAGGGTGGGGCAGCACTTGGGCTGGCTCCAGGAACCTTACCTGGGGTCCTGGCAGCTTCTCTTGGCTCCAGTGGTGGTGATCCAGTGTGCGGAGTCTGGCTGGTGGCTGGAGCATTGCTCCAGCTGGCCAGGCTCTGATTTCGGGCAACACATGCTGCTGCCACATGCACCACCCTCTTTTTGTAGGTGGAGGCTTTTTTGACACCAGGATCTCTTGGTGTCAAAAAAACCTGTTGTGCTGCAAATTAACAGTGCGGTGAACACCTGCATGTGCAGCATGTGCAGTTTGCAGTGCTGCAGATGGGTCTATAGTGCTGCATACCACATGTGTGTGCTTGTCTGAATGCACCCTATGTGTGCAGGTGCTTAATAGTTGGGTCCTTAATAGTTATCATCCATGCCACGAATGATGCAGACAGAAATGACAGTTTTTGCCCAAGTGGGTCCCTGAAAATGATCTACAGTCATGACCAAACAGAAATGTACAGCTGCATAGTGCTAAAAAAGGGCCCAATCCTGTAAAAATGTGAACCCCCATTGCATGGCGGTTCAGATGAGGACACTCCAAAACTTCTGCCTGATTCGCCTCTCAGCTGTGGCTCTGTTTTCAGAATGGGAGTGGAGAAAGAGACTGGAGGGAGTTTGGTCTGGGGGGTTTTCAGCCAGCACTGGAGGGTGGGGCAGGTTGGGTGGGGGGGGGCTCCCGTCCACCCACTCCAGCCTCCAGCACTGGCTGAGAAACCCCTAGAATAAGTTCCCTTCCCTCACTTTCCCCCTCCCATTCTGAAAACAGCATTGGGGCTGGGAGGGAAGGAGGGGCATTGCTAGGGGCAACTGGCTGCAGGCTCACCACCAACAGCTGGATTCCGCAACCCCTGTGACCCAACAGTGAACTTCTGTTTGATCTGGGGTATTGTTGTACCTCAAAGTGCTTCCTGTGAAGTGCCATGAGTTACAACAGGGGGCTGCGCTTCTGTCTATACCTTAAAACAGTAAGTTTCAACCAGCAGCACCCTGGTGTGCCATAAACTTCTTTGAAGGGAGTGTGAGGACATAAATGAGGTACAAGTTGATAAGCAGACAAGCCAGGCTTAGGCTTGTTCCTGCTTGGCTGATCCCCCACCTTCTCCCCCTCCCCTCTGTAAGGAGATAAACACAGATTCACACACAGATTCACACAAGTTTAGGACTGGAAGGGACCTCATGACCCATTGGGTCCAGCCCCACTACTCTGGGCAGGAAAGATTGCTGGGATCAAATAACCCCAGCAAGGTGTGCATCCAGTCTCTTTTTGAAGATTTCATAGATTTCATAGACATCAGGGCTGGAAGGGACCTCGGAAGATCATCGAGTCCAGCCCCCCGCCCAAAGGCCAGGAAGTCAGCTGGGGTCATAGGATCCCAGCAAGATAAACATCCAAGATCTTCAGGGTAGTTGCCTGTACCACCCCACTGGGAGTGTATTCCAGAGTCTGGTCACACGAAACGTGAAGACTATAATACATAAATTAGCTTTTGAAACTGGGTTCCACTCAATTCACAAAAATTATGGAAGAATGCCTCAAGCCCAACAAGGAGTCCCTTAAATCCAATGAGGGGTGCCTTGAGTCCAAAAAGGCTGAGAACTGCTGCACTAAAAAGTACTGAAATCCACAAAATATATGAATATTTTTAAATGGCCGAGTACATAGAAATATGCACCCTTTGCTATCTGAATAAGCCAGACTGAAAAACTGAATTTCAAATGTGACAAGCTAGGTGAAGGGGGGAAAATAAAAAAAAAATCAAGAAGAAATCTCTACTACAAAAATAGCCCCAGATATGAATTCCCAGTGTTGTAAGTATAAAGAATTAATCTAAATTGAGAAAAAAAAGAAGGATATAGACTGTATAGACAATCTTGTTAGGTGCATGATTTACTTCTAATAAACAATCTTGTTATATGAAAAGGATGTCAGAAGTAATAATTATAGCTTATTTTTCCTTCAGGTGTGTTCTCTCAGGTCAATGAACAGCCTGCTCTCCTTTGCTACATTTATCTCAGTTGAGGTGCAGTCATTCCCACCTGCCTAGAGTTCTTCCTTGTTTTCCTGTTGCCAGGCAGCTAGCTCCCAAGTAGTTACTGCAGCCCTGTAACCTCTATCCTGGCTTTCCCCTGGCTGCTTACTCTCATGCAGCTGGTCCAAGCCCAGCTGTCCACAGCAGACTGCAGCTCCAGCCTGCTGTCCTCTGCTTCTTAAACTGGAATACTGGCTGAAGCCAAGATAGGTCCAGGGGCCTAGGGAGAGGTATCAGCCCTGGTTGGATGTGTGAATTGACAAGGCAGGGCCAGGGGACCCAGTGAATGGAGCTAATGTAAAACCTATGAGGCATGGGTGTGGCTATGAGGAAGCTGGAAGCCTTTGCCCCTTGTTATAAGAATAAATAAAAAACTGCTCCTGGTTACTGTTGTAAGAGAGTATGAGGAGTATGACAGCACAATCTTGGACCAACCCAACCGTACACAATATGACTGCTAATGGAAACATCTAAATCCTGACAAGAGATGTCACTGGCCACAAGAGATGGCCTTATACAAGCTGTCATGCAAAAGGCTCAAGTTTATAAGCCCATCCAACCTCAGTCATGATAAAATACAAGAATGGTAGGCAATTTCAAAAGCTGTAATATCAATTGGGCTTATAATGCAAATAACAAAGATGAGAAACTAGTCAAAATGTGGGCAGACATATACCCAGTAAGCCTAATCCATGACCCAAAGCTTTCTAATTCTTTAAAAAGCAGTTGATGGAAATAGGGCTACAACCCCAACATGGTCTTTGTCAATAGCAATGTTATTGGACTGTGCAACAAGTTGTTATGGGCCCTACCCCACCCTTACAGTTTTAGCCAGTCACTTTACAAATAAAAAAAGCCATAAAAGAGTACTTGGTGCTTGTCCACTGCCATTTTAATTTAAAAAAAGAAACCTGGTAAGATTTCACCAAAGACCTTGATGCTGCAAGAGGAAAGAGTGAACCAGCACCAGAGAATTACAGCCTGTTTTATCAAAATGGTGCATGCTGCCTCAAAGGTGAGATGAGAACTAAGCTGAACTGAAAATGTGGCTCTTGATTCTGGTTGATTAGCTATTTTTCAACATGTGGTACAAAACTATATTTCATGCCTATGTTTTTAACCTATGTCCTATTCACTCTGAAACTGGAAATGTGTAGCTGTGATATGACCCCATATCAAGCAGGTCATTTCCAAAGTGGTTGAGTTGTAAAAAAGTTTTCATGATGTTTTGTGATAGCCAATGCCAATGATTTGTATTCAATTTAAAATGCTTGCATGTCTATGCCACTTTCTTTGTGCTTGAAAGCTCCATTGAGAAGCAGTCCTTTCCCACAGGGTGGCTTCACTATCCCATTACCGGGTTTGGTGTATATAGTGCAGGTTATAGTTCACTGGTGTAGATAGGAATAAGAACACATGGTAGAAGTGATATCTTTTATTTTAGACCAACTAGATTTTTGCAAAAAAATTATTTAATTGCAAGCTTTTGGGCACAAGCACTGTCAGTTAGTGGATTGACAATACAGGCCATAGTTCTACTATTATAAAAGCCTATGTTTGTCTGTATGTCTGTAATGCTTTATTCGTGCTCTGATTGGCTAATGGAAACAGCCAATCAGAATGCTCCAAGTGTGGGGGAGCACCACCATGATTCCAAAGCCTTACTGAGGACCGGACAGGGGGTTGGGGAGCCCAGGCCAGCAGCGCTGGCCTCGCCTCCCCGACCCCGCTCTCTGCAAGAGGGAGAACAACAGCAGCATGGGGCGTTAGGTGGAGGCACTCCATCCCATCTCCCTTCCCCCTGCCATCATTCTTGATCAGCAGTTGGCTAGTATGCTAAATAAATACAGTAAATAAAATGATGACTATCATCTGACCTCCTGTATAATGCTGGCCACAGATGTCAGCCACTGATTTCTGCATCTAATCTAGTTTGTGTTGGCAAATTTCTTACATTGCTAAAGAAACACTAAGGGCTAGATCCTATTCCACCTATTAGGCATTTACGTGGCACTTAATTACATAAATGCAATTCTAATTCTACTCTGTTTGAGTCTCTGAAAAACTGGTCAGAGTCTACTTTTGTAACATGCCTTCTTCTATTTGTTACAAAAAAGTTATGAGAAGGACCCACCTTTCCTTCATGTTAACAGTTTTCTGGGGACATGAGATAGATGAAATAGGATCTCTTTTAAATGCCTAAGTTTCACTTTGAAAACTAATAGCAGGAATCAAATCTGGCTCTGTGAACACAGATAAAAGATTTATTACCCCCATAAAGCTGGAAGTGACATTGCCATATGGAGTCCTAATAGGCAAGCGGTTTTCTTTGCAGGATCTTGTTGCACAATTGGATTTTTATTCATTAATTTTCAATGGAACACCACTAACTGTGCGAGGGGCTGATTGGAAAAAATATATATGCAAAGCTGAAACTGTCTTCTCTGTTAGCCATTACAATATCTCTTTTCCTCTAATTTATTTTAATTTATTTTAAAGTCTAAAACAAACATGTGTACTGTCCACTGCATGCTTGCTTCATCACACAAAAGCACATAGAAAATGATAGCAACACTAAGTGGCATCTGGAATAATTTCTGAATGAGATTGAATCTGAAAGCTTTTCAGGAGTTTAGAGCTTTACAAATATAGGAAAAGACCATGAAATGTGTTAGCCCCATCTATTATGACCACTCAATCATGCTAATGGACTTTCT
This sequence comes from Gavialis gangeticus, assembly GCF_001723915.1. Lineage (NCBI taxonomy): Eukaryota > Metazoa > Chordata > Crocodylia > Gavialidae > Gavialis > Gavialis gangeticus. The sequence continues at coordinate 134,494,311 of NW_017729022.1, read as the reverse complement.
TTCATCAACAATTTTTAGAGTCTCTTTAGAACGTTTCAGATGCTTAATATGCCTAATAGTGTGAGGAATCAAAAGATGTCCAGATGAACAATGCTTTCACAATAGCATTATCCTGTAATCCTCTCATAATTTTGTAACTTCAAAATGTACTTACGGATAGTGTAAGCTGAAGTGCAAATCAACTTTGAAGCCATTTCAAGAATCCATTATCTTTAATTTTTACTTAGTTTATTCTGCAAACATAGATTATTTTTAAATTGACTCAGTGGTGAAGCAAGGATTAGACATTTCTGTGAATATGAATATCCTCAGTTGTACCAGCTAAGATGAAAATGTTTAAAAGGAAATGATATCTTCAACCTTCCGGACATCCATTGAACACTTAATGTTAGGAAGAGATGCTCCCCATAGAATACTGGGTTAAATTCGGTTCTCTGATACAGCCTGCTTATGCTGCCTTGGTGTGGTAAGGGAACAGTTAAGAGGGAAGGATGGCTCTGCCACGAATCCTCTAGTGCTTATAGAATGAAGTTAGGCTATGGCCAAAGCAGGTAATTCTCAGTGGCCTTCCTCCCAGCCCCTGTTGTACTGATTTGCATGGGTATGGTGAGGGCCCTACCAGATTCACGGTGAAAGTGGGCTGTGCTTCAGCTCCTTTAATCTTGCACGTTCTCCTCCACACCTCCCCTCTCCACTGATTGGTGGGTGGGCCCCACTTGTGGCTAACTCCTGATTGGCAGAGAACCAAAACCTGCAGTTTTAAAGTTGGTGCCATTTTTGTCTACCCGCTGCTGATTGGCCGAGGGGCCTCGGCAGCTCTGCTGCTTGCTGCTGACTGGTGGGGAGACAAAACCAGAGCCAAGTTTGAAACTGTGCATTTTGATTTGCTGCTGATCAAGAGCCAGCTGCAAGTGGGGCCTGTCCACCAATCTAGCAGTGGGGCATGCAGGGGAACTGGCAAGATTAAAAGAGTTGCAATGGAGCCCACTTCCACCATTAATCTTGTAGGGCCCTAGGTATGGTTGTTCTAGGTTTCTGAGTGGCCTGAGGCAGGTAAAAGCCTGCCATCACTTAAAGCAGGATTGCTCATACATCTCATAAACGGGCCAGGCACAGAGTGGGGCCCAAATTAGGGAGATAATTGTCACAAGGCACCTACGTGACCTTGTGCCTAGAAAAGGGTGAAGAACAGCTGCCAATCACCAGGGCAGCTCAGCTGCTGGTTGCTGGAGCAACCAGGTGGGTCAGGTGACCAGAAGGGGGCAGGGCTGGGCCCTTATAAATAGCCAGGCCGGAGCCTGGCTAGCAGTTCCCTTCCGGCAGCCTGAGGGGTAAGAGCTCTGCAGGAGAGCTAAGCTGAGCAGTGGAGCCTGAGCATTCAGAGGGCTGCCTTATGGTGAAGGTGGAGAGAAGCCTGACCGGGAGGCTTTGGCCAGAGAGCCAGGAGGGCCTGGACTTTGTGATAGCCGGTAGGCTGATTGTTTTGTTACAGCCGGTTGGCTTATGGTTCAGTTGTGTATATCACTGGAGGACTGGGTGAGGCTGTAGGGGTGTGAGGAGGCCTCACAGGAGATCCCCAGTAGTCTGGGGGTTTCCTGGGTGCCCTGTTTGGGGCACAGAGCAGTGCCTGAAGGCACGGTGGCTTGGCACCAGTGTGGTATGGGGTGTGGGGTTGAGACCCCAGCCCGGGAGGGCAGTACTTGGCCCAGTGAGGGCATAGGACCCTGAGAAAGGTCAAGGGGCCAGGCACAGCTGCATGCCACCTGAGCCCCAGCGCCAGTGAAAGCCCAAGACAGGGCTGGCGCGCAGGCTCGGAGAGAGCCACGGGTGCGAGTAGCGCGGGACAGGCTTGGTGAGAACCATGGGTGCTAGGGGTGTGGGACAGAGCCCACAGCAGGGGCAATAGCGCCAGGGGCACGGGAAGCACAGATAACGCCTGTAAAAGGGCGAGTACACCCAGGAGCCCCGAGAAGGGCAGGGGCCAGCATTGGAGCCAAAGTAGGGTGGGTGCCGGTGAAGGCCTGAGACAGGGCTGGTGCCATTAATTTTCTGAAGGAGGGCAATCGTGCGGGTACGAGCCCAGAGAGGACAGGGTGTGCGAGACAGGGCCCAGAGAGGGCAGGACCAGCCCGGAGAGGGTGAAGGATCATCCGAGGTCTTATAGACATAAGAACGTCAGGGATAGCTGCGAGGCTTGGGGCATGCTAAAGGGGAGGTAGGAGGCATGCGTAGCCCATAAGGCTGGGGGTGCACCAAGTCACCCATAGATACTGGGAGATCAAAGGCAGCCTCCCATATTAAACTATAAAAGATCAAAGACGTGGTGGGCGAGAATAAGAGGGTGCTGGATTTCCTAATTGGCACGGCAGGGGGCGCTAGTGGGATCACGGCCGCTCCTAGGCCCCACTCCGTGACAATACTCAAATAAATTTCAAGTAATACTCAGAATTGTCCAGAGTGGGCTCTCCCCTCCCCTCCCCTGCCCTTCCCTTCTGCTCTGGAGTATGGCTACTGGCAGAGATGAGATTCAGGATAAGATAGACTCTTGGTCTAATAGTAATACAACTCCTATATTGGAAAATTCGGTGAAAATCCAAGCTCACTCCCTAACACCAAGTACCATATTTACTCAAGTCTAAGATTACCCTTAATATAAGACAGCCCCCCCCAAATAATTAGATTCTATATATGGAAAATGTATACATTTGTTATAATTCTCCAGATATAAAATTTAATCATCGGGGGGGGTGTCTTGTACTTGTCCCCCTCCCACTGCTACAGCAGGAAAAATAATGGCTGAGGGGGTAAGGTGCCTGGGGGTTAGGGGGGCCCTCCTGTCATTTGCCTTCCCACTTCTTCCTGCAGCTTTCTTGGCCCCATAGTTTCTGCCTCTTCCCTCCCTCAATCCCACACACCTCCTTATTTTCAGACCCTGCTCAGGCTTAGTTCCCTCCCCAAGCACAACATGTGAGCTACACATGACAGTAAAATGGAAAAGGGGCAGAGGAGGAGGCAGAAGCTGCAGAAGGCAAGCAGGGGGGGCAAGAGATTGATGTGGGTCTGACTCTGGCCTGTACCCAGACCCTCACCTCCTGTCCCCTCCTCCCACCCCAGCTTTGCATAGAAAAACCATGTTCATTTGAAACACAAGGGGCCAAAAAACACGGACTTTGAAATAAACATGCCCATAGTAATTTGCATATATGCAAATTACTGCAAGTACCTAAAGACTTTGTTCATCCAGAATAGATGCATTTTAATTTGTTGCAAACATCTGCAAACTTTAGCACAGATACTTCATAAACACACTCTTTTGAGCAGCATTTTGTACCTCCTTACATATAATACAAACTGCGCCTGAAAATAGTCCAAAGCCAAAAACCTCGTGATTTATCATAAAGTAGGGTTACCATATGTCTTTTTTTTCCCCTGGACGTGCCCTCTTTATTTCCCTGTCCTCTGTCCAGGCAGGTTTTTGAAATGCAAGCAAATGTCCAGGTTTTTGCTCTGGCTCTGCTTTTTCCCAGCACTATCAGCTTGGCTGCTTGGGGCTGGGGGCAGCTGGGGAAGGTGATTTGATGGTCACATGCTCTGTGTGCGGACCCTGCAGCTGCAGGCAGGGGGGTGTGTGTGTGTGTGTGTGTGTGTGTGTGTGTTTGAGACAGAGGGGGAGAGAGTGTTTGTGCGTCCACGTGCTCCATAGGGGCACCAGAAAATCTGGGTGGGGCAGGGGACTGCAGGTTGGGAGTGAGGAGCACCAGCATAGTTCGGGGGCAGGGTACAGGCCTGGGGGGGTCTGTGGCTTAGGAGTGAGGGGCAGAGGCAGGGCAAGGGCATGTCAGTGCCCCCCACAAACATATACCCCTTCCCTCTCTCCTCCCCCTCCCCCCACCACAGGTGTCCTCTTTTTTTTGAAACTGGAAATATGGTAACCCTACATATAGTTCATTGGGCTGATGCCAGCAAAGTCAACAGCACTTCAAGCCATGGTGAACCTGCAGCTCAGCATGTGTGTGTACTCTAGATAATGGGGGCCCCCCCCCACACACACACACAAAAGATCCATGAACTAATTAGTCCCCCATTCATGATTGGAGCCAGGTGTTCTTGTCATGAGTCCAGGAACCCTCCAAAAATGTACATGAAGATGAGGCATGGGGCTACTTGGTCTGGTACTACCCCACGGAGGAAATGACCACAGTTATCATATGCAATGGGCAAGAGGGGGCAACAGAGCCTCATCTACAAAGATGTTTGGTGATATTTGCCATACCTTTAAGGCTCAGGAAGAAATAGGAATCACTGAAAATAGGAAAGAAAGGAATTGCTTAGCTGTGGGAGTGAAGAGGAAGTTGAAATGGATTTGATGTAATGGCTCACCATGACTTTACAAAGAGTTAGTGCTGAGGGGAACTGAGCATAATGAGCACTATCTTTTATTCAGATGGGCTGCGGTAACCTGTTCTTGTGGTAGGTTCTCATCAGCATTTTCTTGGCCTTTTGGACTAAAATCAAGTGATCTGCTGAAAGCCTAGTCAATGCCTTAAGGGCAGAAATAGGAATCAATGGCATGTCAGAGTGGAGGAAAGAAACCCATGGCTCAAACAATGGTAGTGGCAGCAGGTAACTGGACAGTGAAATGAAGAGCAGAAAAGAAAGTCTAGAGATAGATGGACAGCAGACAAAGATGAAGAAGCAGAGAAGAAAGATGACGATAAAGATGGGAGCAACAGTGGAAGTAGCAACAACAACAGAGAAAGCAGCAAAGAAGGTGATGGGGAGAGGAACAAGGCCAGAGGGAAGACAGGAGCAGAGAACAAGAGAGAGAGTGGGAACAGCAGGAGAAGGTACATTGGACAAGAGGCAGAGAGCAGGAGGAGCACAATGGAATGCCAGCCCACTGGGAGCGGTGCAGCGGGAAGATGCACTGAAAGATGTCAGGGAGGATCGGAAACTGCAAATTAAAGCAATGTTAACTGGTGATGGGATGCAGACAGGGTTGATGATGAATGGATATGATTTCATAGAAAAGGTACTGTTTGAGGTACAGGTGGGACATCTCACCAGCCTGATTGCTTTCCAAAACAGAAAGACTTGGCAGTTTACTTACTGGAACAGTGAAGGATATGAAAATCTTTGGAAGAAACCTGAAGAGGAATGTGGGAGGGAGGAACTAAGAGGAATAAAGTTTATAGCAGGAGAAAAGTAAAGGGAACAATCGATTATAGTAAGAATGTATACAGGTTTATTAAAGGCAGAAGACACAGAAAGGTGGATGGAATTGCATGTGCAACGAGTAATGTGTGTAGAGAAGGTGTGGGACAAACATGGTATTTGGATAGGGTCATCAAGGGCATGACTTGTGCTGAGAGCAAACGAGTGCAGCCCAGGTGGGGTGCAGCACCTTCTCTCTGTGATTCAGCTGAGGCCAAACCAGGGTTTTATAATATACCCTGGTGTAATGAGACCCATGGCCTCAGCAGCAGTTACTTCCTCTGGGGTGTAATAACTTTGTAGCTTGTTCTAATCACTCCATTAATTTAATGTGTGGTCAAATGTTCCCCTGTGGCTGGGAGCCCCACAGCTGACAAGGCTCACAGGTGTGGAAGTGTTGTCAGCTGTGAAGTTTGCAGCGGGGCTAACACTGCCCCCCCTTGCGAGTCTTGTCGACTGTGGGGCTCGCAGTAGGGGCAGCAGGGGAACACTGCCCCTGCTGTGATCCCCATCGCTGATGCGGGCAGCACAGCCCTACAGAGCTACCCCAGCTAGCCTTAAATGGGCTAGTTTAGAAGCAGTGTAACCACAACAAATTAGTTCATATGGGCTAGGTAGAGACATTCAAAAAGCCTAGCTTGGAACCTCAGTTATGCAGTTTTCCATAACCAGTGTAATTTATATTGGTAGTGAACAGAACACACATTTGACCTTTGCTCGGGGTGGTGGGGCAAATCTTAAACTGGGTTTTACCATTTCTAAATCAGTCTGTGTGCGCCAAACTTCTGTTGTGTCATGGCTATAGACCAGTTTCCAATCACTTTTACTGGTAAAAGTGTAATGTCTGTTCCTTACCATGGAGCCCCATGCTGCTGCAGCTTCACTGCTTGTGGTACTTGAGTTAGCTCATTTAAAGCTAGCTCATGTATCTCTACATTATGCTACAAACTACAGTGTAGCCTACTTGGGGCAACGTTTTTGGTAGGCATGCCACACATCAAGCCTTGTGCCTTTCCTGAGTGCCACTTCAATCCTCTTCCCCAGCCCATTCTGCTGCTTTGCTTTCTGCTCCCTGCTCTATCTGCTGCTGTGTTCCCTGCTTTCTCTGGAGGCTGCCTGTGCCACTTATTGCAGTTGTGCCACAAGTTTCCTGCCCCTGGTATAGAAAGCACATTCCTGTTTCCTCCTACATTTTTTCCCTGTGCTCCCCCACTGAGTTCCATACAGGTTGCAACACTATAGGGCAAAACTGAGATTCTCCATTCTTCAAATGTCAAGTCAATGGAAATCTTTACACTCACTCTAAGTCCAGAGGGAATGTCCAAGGCCAGGATGTCATCCTGAACTCTTGCATCTGTTGTATGGCATATGGTCTGCCACACTGAAAAAGACTGTTTCTGGGAGCTTACTGTGGATTGTGAACCTACAAAAGTGTTAATTTGAAAAAACCATTGCTAGGCAACAGGGTCATAATTGCAGACTTTGTTCTAATGATGCAATGCTTACATATTTTGTTTCTTTGCTCATGTGGGTCATAGTTCCATAGTTTGGTCCTCACACAATAGTCTAATACAAGAAATAGGACACTGTTCTGGAAGAAGCCCTTGTTCTGGAATAGGCCATAAACTCCAGATTCTTCTTCAAGTTCACTCATTTTTATTGGAGATGAATGAAGTGGCATAATCACAATGCAAACATTGGCAACTTGAGCTCTCATCCTGAGTATTACAGTGACTTGCTCTGAGGCTTTAGAGACTTATTTATTTTGATTCTTAGGTACATCTACACTGATATTTAGGGGCAACCTTGAGAACTGGCCTTAACCAGCTTGAAGTGTGTGAGCCACCTTTCCTTGTCTATATTTACCCTTGTAACAAACAGTAAAGCAGCCACATCATGCTCACTTCCTGCACATGGCACAAAGATATATCTAAGGTTCCCTTGTAGAGACCTTCTAGGAATAGATCTGCAGCTTGTCTCTTCTTCTGGGCTTATCTCTACTTATGGGTGATAGAGACAGGAAGTGGGGTACAGAAGAGCTGGAAATCAGGGATAGGGAATGATGGGATTACTCCTGGCTGACATTTAGTGTTTGAAGACTGCAGGGTGGGGCAGACATGGATGTGGCATGGATAGGATTGACCTTACACCTGGAACTTCATCAGGTCAGACTGGACTGCAATTGGGTTTTACAGTGTAGGTGGTTGGTGGATATAGGCTGGAGGATTTGCTTAAGATTAACCACAACTATCTATCTCCTACAAAATAGGGATAAGTCTATTCACAAGTTGTTGGGAGGGTTACTTAGTTAAAATTCCACTTGAAAATGTAAAGCACCATTGAAGTATTAAATACTGCATTTTTTCCTATAATATCTTGACGTAATTCCTGGACCTGATTGCAACTTGTTCTGAAAACATGCATAATGCATATGCACACAAAAGATACATTATTTATTATACATTACTTTCTACAGTCTAGGGAAAGGATATTAGTCATATTAAATATTTTGCTATTTCCAAAGTGGCCTAGAATTAATAGATTATGAAATACGGATCCTTAATCTGTATTCTGTTAGTTCACAGGTTGTATTCTACAAGAGAACTATTTCATTTAATATAAAATGATTGATGGAGAGATTATATACAACACAATTAATCTGAACTGACTTTGATTGCTTTCCATCAACATTGTCTCAAAGACCAGTGTTACTTAATTTTGAGTTTAAATTTATTTTTAAAGTTCTATCACGATAGAAAACTAGTAGTTCCCAATGAAATTATGATAGTCGAAGGATTTCTTCCACACAACATCCCTGATATATAGAGCGGTATTACCTAGGTTTACAGATGGGGAAACAGAGGCAGATGAATTAAATGACTTATCCATGGCTATAAAGGAAGCCTGGGGCTTCTCTAAAAACCTAGCTTTCCTAAATTACTTTCCTGTGCCCCATCCCAACCTTCCACTAAATATCAGTATTATTCTGATGTTTCTATTCTTTTATCTTGCTACTTATCTCAGTCCTTCTTCTCTCCAATGCAATGCTAGGATCTTCTACAGCATTGTTCAGCATTGTGGTGGAGGAGGTAAATGTGGGTGGTATGGTGAGAGAGACTATTTGGATGAAAGAGTATGGACTGCTGGAGCTTGATAGTCTAAGGGCACATAAAGATGGTGTTGGAAGAGATGAGGTAGCAGGTACCTATATGTTCTCTGAGGATGCAAGTCCTTCTGCCAAGGTTTGTAAAAAATTTCCTGATTAGTTCTGCACTCCAAGCTTGTTTCAATGGTTAGAGTTCTTGGGATTCTTGCCATTTGTTCTGTTAAATCAAGGAGAACAGAATGACAAAGACTTATATCTCATCAGCGTTGTCACTTCTGTTCATTTCCTGATGCATTGCTGTTGGTAAGTAGCTTGAAATGACACTTGGACATGGCCAAAAGAATTAAAGAGAACAGGACTAAGAATGTGCATATCTCAGGTGCAGTTTCTCTTCAAAGGCCAGACTATATAACTGTGCAATCTGCAGTGGGTAGCAGTATCAGTCTGGGGTAACTTTGGTGTCATGCCAGACAGAAACCCCATGCAGCAAAGAGCTTGGCACATTTTTAGAAGGGACTCATGCATGTGTTCTGTGGAGATAACAGCTTTGATGCTGTGGCTGATTTACTAATGGTTATTAGTAAATAGTTTAAAGGAAGGACAGAAAGTATTGAGTTTGCCCTGTACCTTCCATCTCCAGTATGAAATTGCAAGGCTTCATTTTTAGAGCAATACAGTAGTCTTTGTTTTTGCAGTGTGTGTGTGTGTGTGTGTGTATGTGTGTGTGTATGTGTATGT
>NW_017729022.1:134460731-134484902 GCF_001723915.1 Gavialis gangeticus | reverse complement strand
ATATAAGAGATCACTATCTTTTTCAGGAGTTCAGCATAGTTAAGATCTAGAAGATGTAGATTATGTGCCTGTTCAAAGGAATGATCTATTTGAGGATGGTCCTGCTTTGAGCAGGGGATTGGACTAGATGACATTTTGACATCTCTTCCAACCCTAATTTTCTATGATTCTATGAATCAGTGTGTGTATATTTGGGGAAGGGCAGTTGCAATAATACACCCTGGTTTACCTCTATGCTAGCTGTCTGCATCTTGGATTCAGGCATATAACCGCAAATGGGAGTACTTGCTGACTCATGCTGTCCTTGGAGCAAAGTGGGTGGAATATGAGCAACATGTTGGCTCTGCTCACTGGCTCCAGCAGCTGAGCTAACTTGGTCATGGAAAGAGTACTAAGTAACAGGCTGCCATAGGCTAGGAGCATGTTACTACCCTTGTGAGCAGAAAGTAATGGGTTCACGCATGCCTGAGTCACAGAGCCTCCAGGGCCACACCTGGGGTGGTGCCATTTGCATGTAGATCCTTACTTAGCCTGTGCCTAGAATTAAGCCTCTCCCTCCCTAAGCTGTCTGTGCATTAAAGATATTCTGGTATAGCACAGCATCATTCCAGAATAAATCTTCTTGCTTGAGAAAACAAAAAGGAGATTCATTCTGTTAGCACTTGAAAGAGCTCCCAAATGGCCGGAAGAAATACCGTGCAGAGCAGCAGCACAAGCTTTCCTTCTCTATGCTGGCAACATGATTTAACTCTGTCTCTGAGAGACTGCCACTTGGCATGAGTGGAAGCTTAGCCTCCTTGCCCATTTGGTCTTTGGCTTTTGTATGAGGACTCCCCACAGTGCAGCCACTAGTGCCAGTCATGATGGTTAGCCTTCTGTGATGTGACAGTCATCAGCCAGGACAATAAACTCAGCACCCTGACTGATTTAATAAATTCTCTCAAATCCTAATGAACTTTATGCAGTTGGGGTGTCTGCTTTAAATTAAATTTAGTGATCTAGAGAAGAGGGTGTGTGTGTGTGTGTGTGTGTGTGTGTGTGTGTGTGTGTGTGTGTGTGTGTCTTGGTGTGGGGTAGGGGCAAGTCTCCCTATCCCATTAACAGCCCTGTGAGTCATTCAGATGGCTATAAATCCTACTTCAGAGCTGTTGATAAAATCCAGCTTTATTAATATGCATGTCATGAGAACTTGGCATGCAACTTCTGTCCAGTGGTGCAAAATTGTATTTAATCCTCAGACCACTTGCAGTTTCCAGACTGCTGCCCAAATCAGTGATTAGCGGGACACACTGAATATGCATTTGTTAGTCGTTTCCAAAAGGTTAAGGGCCAGATCAAACTGCTATTAAAATCAATAGAAGTACTCACATTGGCACCAGTGAGAATGGGTTCAGGCCCTAAATCCTTTAATCCAGGCTTTTAATTAAACAACATTTAATAAATAAAAGGTTGGTTGTTTTAGATGTTATCTTGACACTTATTAAGGAAAGCTTCATTTTTAGAGTGAAATTTGGCCAGCTGTTTGCCCACAGTACTGAGCAGGTTTGACTGCAGTTTACGTTAGAAATGGAATGTGTACTTCCTTGTAATGTTGACTTTTTCAGCAACCTTGACTTCAGTGGAGCATCCTAGATTTACAGCAATGCAGCAAGTTAGAAGCTGGCCCAGTATTTCCCTAGGATGTAATATTACAGAATTCCTGTGTTCACACTAAAATTGTCGTCAGCCATTTTCATGTGCTAAGGTAAAGGATTCCTTTTTCATACAGACTGCTGCATGAGCATAGCTTAAATTCAGTTTATTTAGGATTTAAAACTTTGGATTAGGGCTCCTCTCTTTGTTTTGTGTTCCTCAGCTCCTAGCACAGCTGAGGTACAGGTCCTCGACTAGGGCTCTGAGGCATTATAAGACAAAGGCTTAATAATAACTGTTTAACAAATTATCTTTCTTGCTACAGATGATATGATCTGTCTGTTATTTACTAAGGGCTACAGGTAATGTGCTTCTGACTTATGAAGTATAAAAGGTGTCAGATGCCTCCCTAGCAAACATATTACATGGCAGCATGCTCATAGACCTGCCAATTGTCCAAAACAGTGGTGTTGCTTAAAAACACTGCACAGTAAAAGCTGTGTTAACCAGCACTTCATTAGCTGGAAAACTCTATTAACCGGCATCCAAGGGATGCAGCAAAAGTGAAACCAGAAGTGCCACTTCCAGAAGACTTCCCATTTTGCTGCTGTGAGCCGAGTTTTTCTTTGCCATTTCTTCAGCCCAGGGCAGAGCAGCCTGTGTGGGGGCCCCCTCCCTGTCCTCCGGCACACTGATGCCAGGGAGTGCACCAGACGGTGCACATTTGATTAACCAGAATATTTGACTAACCAGCATTCCCCATTTCCGGGGGATGCCGGATAACAAGGCTTTTACCGTATAATCTATCTTCATAAAAGGTTCAGAAGCATTAAGAGGATGGTGTAGAGACATATACTGAGTAATGTCTGGGCCCACCAGAGTCCTGCTGAAGTCAATGGTTCTGTTGGGGAGTAAAGTCTTTAAACTTGCTATCTACCACAGCGTCTATGGGCACGTCGCCATGAGCAGGAATGTACATTTCCCTGGGGACAACTAGCAGCAGCACGTATTTGTGCCGCTGCTAGTTGTCCTTGGGCATGCCACTGCATGTGCACTCTGGACTAAGACAAATTGCCCTGGGCAGGGATAGGGGAGGCTGATCCAGCACCTGGGCTGGCCCCAGCAGCCTCACTTGGGATCCTGGGGGCCTTCTGAGGCTATAATGCTGGTAATCCAGGAGCATGGAGCCTGGCCAGCATCCAGAATGTGGCTCTGGCTGGCCAGGCTCCACTTTTGGGCGGCACATGTTGCAGCCATGTGCGCCACTCTGCTTTTTTGGTGCAGTTTTTTTTTTTTGACAATGGATTCTCTCGGTGTCAAAAAACCCCACTGTGCCGCTAATTAGCATGGTGAACACATCCACATGCAGTTTGCGGCACCACAAGCTGCATGCACTGCATATGCATGCTCATGGGGATGTGCCCCATGAAATACAAACTTTTCTATCCCACATCTCACCACATGAGTACTGATATCAGTTATAAGTCATTGCTGTTGGCAGCCTCTGTGATGAATCTGATGCATCCCTAAAGGAAGGAGCTTATGATCACGTGCCATTGTGCTGATGGCCCACATGATCTGCCATAACTGGACATGTACATCCATTTGCCAGACAATGAAAAGACAATGCACAACATCCCAAAGGACAGCCTCAGTGCTAATATTTTAGGATGTAAAACTGGCAGTTGATATAGATTACACATTCCTTTGATGCCAACATTACACAGACAGTGTCAAAGGGGCAACAAGTTAGTGGGGAACCAAGCATTCTATTTATGTTGTGAAGGACTTGAAACATCTGCAAATAATACAGTGTATATGGAATTTCCCTCTCCCCTGTGTAATACAGTGCTATTCTTATGTATTTCTGAGTTTTTTTGTGTTGCAATTTAAAATCAAGAAAAAAGAAAATGAATAGTCATAGGAAACTCTTCCAACTAAAAAACACAATTCTTTTCAAAGAAGTGTTCATTTAGTACTGCTAACACATAGAAAATTAAAATACAAAAGCAACATTAAAGACTGCTAATGGTTTCATCAGGCCAAGTAAGTCAAGGATGCTTATTCATCACATAGAAGTGAAGTTGTATCCTGTGGAATGACTGCATATTTGTTGATGCAAACGCTTCTGACAAATGCTGGAATAGCTAAGTACATGGTAGATACAAACACAGTGGCATCTTAAGGATTTCCTCTCCTTCTCCAGCTTCAGTAGGCTTTTTGGAATTTAACATACATCACATCTTCTGCTGTGGAACAGGAAAATGTATGTTTTTAACTGTCTCTGAAAACTGAGATGAAAACAAGGAAACTAGAATAAAAAGCCTTAGGCAGTATAGTGTAGTTTTCTAGGGTCGAAAGGATGTCTTAAAAAAAAAAAAAAAAAGTTGCTGCTTTAAACTGGAAGACTGTATTACTGACCCAGTGAACTTTCTTTGTTTGATCAATTCAAAATTATTTCTCATCTTATGTGATGCAGACAGAAATGATGTGGCTTAGATTTATAGCTTTTTGGTACAAATCTATCTGCATAGGAAAAACCCAATTTCTTCCAGACTATCATCATAACCGCAGGCAGAGGCAGTTCTGTTTTGGAGATGATAATCTTTATTTGAGCCAGTCTACAGGCACTAAAATAAACTCTAAGGCTGCTGACAGATGTGGAAGAAAACCAAAAAGTAGCACTTTACTTTCAGGTCAATGTGCCCCCATGCTGAGCACAGCACATTTGGAAGCAGAACAGCTTTAGTTTGAGCTTGCCCCCCAGCATCTGTATAGATTGCATGCTTCAGCACAGCCTTTTGGCACTTTTATCTAGTAACTGATTCAATCTCAAAGAGTCCTACAGAAACCTAAGCCAAGATTTTCACTTTGTGCACCTCATTAGTAAGTAATAAATAACAGTAATAACAAAAACTTTGTCTTTCACTTATGCACGTCACAAAAGAGATGTCAGTATCCTCATTTTACAGATGGTAAAACTGAGGCCTACTTCACCCAAGTCTCTCCAGCAGACCAGAGGCAGAATCAGAAGCAGACCTCTAAGTCCCGGTCCCAAGCGTTCTAGCCTCTAGGTTCTGCTGCTTCTTCTAAACTAATGCAAACATAGTCTCTAACTAAGAGGTCTAGATTTCAGGTGTGGTTAAACACCCAGCTCCTACTGGTTTTAGTGGGACTTCTAGTTTCTTACTACCTCTAGAAATCGGGCCTCTTCTTCATGTCTCTCTCAAGTGGACTGAGAGGGCCTAAATTTGAGTCCAGTCCAATGTTTCCCTGAAGTCAATGGAAAGATCCCAATCATATGTAGTGAACACTGAATTTACTTCTGTGGCTTGTTGGAGATGAACAGGCACTTCAGATGTGAACTCTGTCATGAAAATCATTATATTTAGATGATGCCAGAACAAGAAGGGAGCAAACCCTAGAGTTAACAACCCTCCTCTGAAAGTCTCCCAGCTTCAGTCCTCATTCATTTAAGTTTGGGGAAGTTGTATTAACGGCACTACAGCACACTGAAAGGACACACTGGGGGAAGTGGTGACCCCTCAATTGGCTAAGCTGCAGACAAAAGAGACTTCAAAGATTAAACATGAGGCTGTGCGAGGCTTTGGACCGCACTTCAGATCTGGAGAAGATTCGGATGCCAAAGCAGCACGTCTGGATTGAAGCGCCGGCTTCTTTAGGCTTTCCGAAGTGGTTCGGAGCTTCTGAATTGCTTCAGAAAAGCTTTGGAGCCTCTTTGGCTGAATCAAAGAGGGAAACCGATCTGGAGCTCCGGATCAGATCCCTGGCATCTGAAGCGGCTGGATCTGAAGCCGAATCGAATAGCTGCCTATTCGCATAGGCCTATTAAATATCAACCCTTTGAAATACAGGGTTAGGACCAACACATTCTGCAGCAGCTGAAGCTTCTCGCTCGACTTCATGAATTGCTCCCTGTAGAACATGTTGCCATAATCCAGGCTTTGAACGGCAGAGACATGAAAATCCATAGCAAAGTGCATACTGGAGAAAAAATGGTACGAGTTAATATACTGTAGGCACGTAAAAAAGACAAGATAAGTTTGCTCATTGAAGCTTCTTGAAATTCCAGAAGTATCCTCATCTTGCATATCTTCTGGAGTGCAGTCCTACAACAGTATGAGAGGCAGGGCCCTCAGAGGGCATTCTAGGTGCTTTTTCCTGGCAAACAGGAACATGGCTCTATTACTACATATGGAACTCAAAGTGACATCTATATTTTAAGATGGTTACCATGTTCTGTTATAAATCCATGTTTTCAGCCGCTTGCAATTTTGCCAGACTTCGACTGTTTGAGCTGAAATTTTCCACACTGGTTGCTTGCCTCAAGCTGTATTGTTCTGGAAAACATAACAAGAATGACTCAGCCACTTCGGAGACTCAGGGTAGTGTAAAAAAGGGTGGCTTTGCCCATGCTAATTTCCCCCTGCCTACCATTTCTTTAAAGAGTGCTAGACACTCCATGTTTTGGAGCAAGCACTGAAAATTCAGCAGAAGGTGAAAGAGAGGAACAAAGAGGACAAAAAAGTATTTTTACTGTGCCCAATAAAATTCACTCGGATATCACCATGTAACAAAGTGCTGGAGATCGTGACTTGCACTTGTTCTATGGGGTTTTGAGAGGCTTGCTCGTACAATATCTGAACATCCCATGTGCATAGAGCATGCTCTAAGACTGCTGAGACTCGCACATGGTGGGACTAGAAGAGCTCCAGATAAGAAACAAACCAACAGCTCCAAAGGAAATATGTACTGTATTGTTGGTCAGAACAGAGATTCATCCTTCTGTTAACTGGCGTTGATAATTCTGTCCATTCTGCAGTCCTCCTTGAGGGAAACCTCAGAGACTTAACATAGGCGGTAGACAAATGCCCTTGCCTCTGTTTTACACCAAAGTTGTACAATGTAACATCTGGTGAAACTGGGATAGAACACAGGTCTCCACTTATCCACATCTCATTTAATGTCCATAGTTTAAATGCATGACGCATCAGATGTTTGTTACCACTAGACAACACTTCTCTTCACAACCAGTAACAGCACCAGGATTTCTAATTCTGTATGTCCCTCTGTTTGATTAATAAATAGTTAAACAGACCCACATACTTTGCAAGTTGTTATTCTCCTCTAGTGATTAGTTCACACAAAACACAGAAGCCATGGCCAGTTACTACTTTAACTCTAATGTGTTGAATGCCTAAAGGTTTGGGTTATGAGCCTAAAAATCCTGCTGATGACTTGAACAGGCATCAATATTGTTCCACACAATGGAATTTTTATTTTTTCCAGATTTAATAAAAATCCTAATTAGATGCATTTCCAAAGATACTATGTTACAAGAACATTAAGGTTTGGAAGGCAAGTGCTGGAAAGTCAGAAAATGACTCTACGCATACACACATACTTAGATGTGTACATATGTACATTTTACACACATAGTCCACACCTATAATTAAAAAAAGTCAGTAGTACAGTTGCCATCTAATAAAGAACACGCATCTAAATAATGACAGCAACAATTTAAAGCAGCAATGTTCAGTTTTATGTGCATTTTTAAAGCAAACTTTAAATTATCCTAATGCACTACCATCTCTTGAAGTGAACAAGCAAGCCAGTTTCCACACACATTATGTCAGGAAGTACTTTTCTGTTTTCAAAGCTTGTTGTCAGTGCTAATAGGTTCATAGTTTCTCATTGACAAATACATATTTGCTTACTAGAGATCTATTTGGGGATTTATGATTAGTCTCTAAATGTGCTATGTCTCAGAAATTCTTTTGAGATGACCCTAGAATGAATTTAAGACATTATTTATTCATATTACTGGATTATATTCTAATTTTTCCTCCCTAACTTTAAAAGGCAGTGAATAATAGTATTACACTAAGAAGGTTACATTCACAGACAATTTTACAGAAGTTACTTCAAAAGCAAATTATTTTGGTGCACACATTTGTTTTTCACAGAGTTCCTGTGAAGTTGTTATTCCTGCGCAGGTCCTTTCAAGAAAAATACTTTCTTTGTACGGGAAAGAAATGAAACCTAATCACATGCAAATACATGATGCAGTGCCAAAGTTCAGCTCAGCCCTCTTGCATGCAACTACAGAAGATTTTTTTCTCATTGCTAGGAAGCCGGGAAATTAGTTCAAGGCATGTTGCTATTGGTTCAGCTGGGATTTTAGGACTTGAAGGCAGCAAGTGAGTCTTTGCATCTTGGTATATCGTGCCTGAGACTTGATTCACTGAAGTGATTAACTGTGTACATCAAAGCAACTCTCTGTTCACAATGAACTTTAACACTGGTGAAACTGAGAATGGAAAGAGGATGAGATATTTAGTGCATCTATATCTCCACACAAATCAATAATTAATTAATTACTATATTGACAGCAGGGGGCTTTTAATCAACAGATTTATAAGCTTTATTAACCTTCAACTCCTTCAGCATCAGATTTGCAGAAATCAAATGTAATAATGTTCATGGCTGAGAGAGGGAATTGTTAGAAAAACCTAGGCAAAGGCCTGGTATGTTGATGCAGCCCCATGTACTACATGATAGTAATTGCATTATTGTTCAGCACTTAGGGGCTTTTAACGGGAAATGCTAAGGAGACAAGACAGAAAAAGAGGCTACATTTGATTAATGTAAAATGCATTTTTTATCTTTTTTATACCAAAAACTAGTGCTCAAATGTGAAAGTCTATGCTTAAAAGATAAAAGGTAAGGCAGTGGAGAAAAGCCAAAATCCATTAGTACAATGAGTACTTCCAATTTTAGAAGTAACAGGCAGAGCCAGTTCATATAGAGGTTAGCTAAACAGTTATTTTAAGGACTCACTGTCCTTACTAGAAAATTAATAGTGCAAGTGTCAAAAGCCTTTTATGATTTCAAAAATTAGAACAGTCCGTCTCCACTGGGTAACTATCCTGCATAAACAGCCTTCGTGTACTGAAATTTAGAGTGTAAAGCTTATTCAGCTTCTAGCACTTAGCAGAGTTGTCCTGAAATGATAAAATTCACTTATCTCAATCACACATGGCATTTAGTGAGTATACTGGTTACCTCGAGTAATACAGTTTGTCGACTCAAATCATTCACATCAGTGGAAACAGTGGAAATACAATCACTTGGAAACTGAGAATCACCCAAATGCTATAAAGAGCAGTTTAGAGGGTGGATAATGAAAGTGGTTACAGCAGAATAAATATTGTGAGAAAACAAAACAAAAATAAAACCCAGGATAAATATTTTGCCTGACTTGCCCAATGGTACTGCAGGGCAGAATTAGATTTATGTAGGGAAACAATTGCATGAAGCTTGTCTGTATGTAAGTAAATGGGCAGTTTCACTCTGGTTTCTGTGGGGAGCTGAATAGGTTTATAGGTCAATTTTCTGACTAGTAATGATTGTAGTTTGTCATTCAGTCATAGTGTGCTCAGCTGGTTTTTTTAGATTGCAAGTATATCTTTGGCTTGAACTCATCTATGCAATTTTCCCCAAAAGCACCATATCAGTATATCCAACTTTACTTATCAGCATCTCTGGCAGAGCTCCTTCCTACCCTAAAGCTTGTTTGCTCATTGTGTAGCCTCCAGTCTTAAAAATATTGTTTCTCTTCTCTCCTCTCCTCTTTGCTTCCCTCCCTTATAGCACAAAAGACAAAGGTAGGCAGAGACCCAGTTACAGTTTCCTAATCCCAAATTCTCAATTGCTCTGTTCATCTGCAGGGACCATGAACCAGAGAAGAATATTTGGGTAAGTATCAGCCACTTTAAAACCACTCTGCAATTGCGCATGTGTGTCATGGCATGACTGGAGAGCACTTCCAGGAGGCTGATCATGAGACAAACATAACTTCTGTCTGAGCCCTAAGTTGCTGGTGTTTAAGGAGCCAATCTGAATTTTGCCCATTATGTCATCATTTGTTTGGCTCTCCTCCTATCCTACAAAAGGCATAACCTTTCTTTTTCAGTTCATTCAATAACCTCTGACCCCAGTTGTGCTACATCTCTGAATTTTGATTTGTACATTGATGTTTCTCTGTTTAGTTTGACTCTTCTGTCAATGGAGTCTCCATGAGTTGTCTCATGACATTTTGACTCATCTCCAGAAACATGCAATCATGTTGTTAGAATCTTGACATCCTCACACCAATCCCACAGTCCTCCATTCTCTTTATTTAGCAGTTGCAATCAACAATATATTGCTGATGCAACAGTATTTAAACATAGTTTGGTGATTTCATTCAGATGTAAAACCTACTGGGATATTCAGTGGCCAAATTCCACCTTTACACCACTTCAGAGTTATTCAAAGGATATGAACTGACTTTAAAAGTTGTTCTTTTTTGTTTTAAACTCAGTATAAAATTGATCGAAAATAAGTCCAAAAAATGTTTCTAAGATGAGTTGGAGAAATGATTTCTGCTTTACAAATAGAATCATCTCCTAGAAATAAAAATAGGGCAAATGTGGGGCTCCATTCCTATTGCACTCTCTGAGACATTATGATGTTAGCACAAAATGAAAGAAAGGACTGGGGCGCAGGCTGCAGAATGTTTATTGGGGGAAGTTACTGTGGAGCTGGAAATAGGAATAGACATTTATTATACTAGAATGACAGCAAAAGTGATGTCTTTAGGTCATTAAAAAATCTTCATAATCTTTTGTTTTGAACATTTAAAAATGAATGCCAAAAGCAAGTGGAGATGTGACTCAACATGAAAGAACAGAACACAGATTCTTTGAAAACTTAGATAATTTCAAGGAAACATTATGGCCCATCTTTGAAAGTAAATACTAGGAACTCCAGATAAATTCTCTTTGTATTGACTAATCCATTAGCTGCCCGTCACGGTGTAGGCTTGCTTCCAGTTCCATTTTCATCCTCATATTTTTTTCGGGGGGGAAGGACAGGAGGGGACTGAAAGAACCACATAGTGTTCTCAGAGTTGTTGAATATGTAAAACTAGCCCTTACGCTGGCAGGAATGGCTGACAACTCCCCTTCCAAGGAATTCTGATATCCTTTTACACTGTGTATTTAAGGCAGCCCCACAACACAAGGCAGCCTCAGTGTCTTCAATTAAAGTTTCCGCTGAAGTGCAGTGTTGACACCTCCTCCCTTGTCCTGTGACTCATTTTTTACACCTGTGCAAAGATGGCTCTGCTCTTAGAAACACACCTTAAATGCTAAAGTTGATTCACAAAACAGAATGGAATACAGCTCACTCTCTCACCTGGTTCTAGAAGATGCATAAAAAATAGTAAAGAAAAGTCAACTCTGTCTTTTCATAAAAACATGCAGCTGTGACTGACTATTAAATGGTAGCCACACACAGAAAGTGACTTTCTACCACACACAGAAAGTGACTTTCTACCACACACAGAAAGTGACTTTCTACCACACACAGAAAGTGACTTTCATTCAGGCTGGTAGACAAATTTCTATTAAAAAAATGTTTTCCATGAAAAAGCAGATTTTCAACTAAAGAATAGACCTGCGTCAACTGGCTAACCAGAGAAGCAGCACTGTACGGGCACCTCACCAAACACCAAGGGAACCCGTCAGTAGTCAGTCACAGCTGCATGTTTTTATGAAAAGACAGAGTTGACTTTTCTTTACTATTTTTAAGTGTCTTTTTTTGACCAGTTTTGACCAGTTTGCGTCCTGTGTCAAGAACGCCCTGTGGAAGGCCAAGATCCTACTGTTGTACAGACACACAAACGTAGAGGTTACGTAGAGGCTGTGTGAAAATGGTGCTGAGTGAACTCCAGACCTACTACCAGAAATTAGTAGTAGAGGACAGAGAGGACGTGGCCAAAGCCACCTGGCATAAAGACACAGGGCAAACGATCTTCCAACTTCCCCCTAGCGGGGAAGGGGGTGGTGACATCAAGGAAGAGGAAGAGACAAATAGGACTGAGGACAGCAATAGTGACAGCAGCAGTGGGTCTTCTAGAGGGACCTGGAGGGACAGTGACATGGACAACAGGTAAACTGAGTATGTGACCCTGCAAGCAAGGTGAGGATAAAAGGAAAGGGTTGCCTGGTCTAAGAGACCAGAGTTTGTTTGTGTGTGTAGCATGCAGTGCAGATATTGTAATGGGTCTGGGTGGCCAGAGGGCCTTTGTACGGGTGTGCAGGCTGCATGGGTGTAGCTTTTGTAACAGGTTAAGGTTTTCTTTGTGGAATGATACTCGGAGGGTAGATATATATAACCTCATATATATATATATATAGACATATATTTTTACAAAAAAAAAAAAATCATGAGAAAAGTGCCTGCTTCCCGCTTAAGATTTCAATATTACTTCACAACTCAAATGTCCGAGGACAAAGATTTGTTGTCTGAAACAAAACAAAAGATTTAATTTTACCAGCGTATAGAAAAGTGGGGATGTGAAGGGCTGAATTGTAGGTCCTTCAAGGCACCCAGACAACATTCAATAAGTCAAACTTGCCATTTTTCAGCTGAAATATCAGAATATCTTCTCAAAACCTCAGCATTTTATGTGGAAGTAAATCCCATTTTGCTAACTACTTTCTTCACACTGAAACAGTACTTTACATTATTAAAACATTGGCTGTTACTTTGCTTGCATGGTCATTTTCCACATTTTATTCTTCTAATTGCTTTTTTTAATGGAAACTAAAATTAATAATAATAACCCCCTCCCCCCCAAAAATACCATTAGAGGAGGACTTTGTCATCTAACTAGTGGGTGAAGTCTAATTGTGAAGAAGATCAATGCTTTTGGCTCTAGCACTCATAAAGATAGTATTCTTTTATAAAATTATTAAAAAGTATTATAAGAAATGCCATATTGGATCAGACTGATGGTTTAACATAATATCCTGTCTCCCACTGAGGGAGGCTTATAGTTTTCTTGGTGGGTCTAGGCCCACTGTTTCTTGGCATAGCAAATGGGCCTGTCTGAGCATGGCAGGAATGGATGCATTTGAGCAGGGCTGTTCAACTGGTGGCCTGTGGGCCATATGTATCCTGTGAGGGGTTAACATGCAGGCCTTGGGCTTCCACCTGGCACTGCTGCCCCTTGCTGGTGCTGAACATCAGCAGCTGGGGATTCAGAGCTACCCCCTCTCCCCTGGCCTCCACTGCCTGGCTCAGGCCCAGGGGCCAGGATAGGATGGAGCAGTGCCAGGTAAGTGCCTGGAGCACCCATGTGGTACAGTGTCAGAGGAGAGTCTACAGGGAACTATCACTGAGATGAGATGGTGCATCATGTTGATGCCCCTGAGCTGAGGTGCCTGCTCGCCTGGGCACAGGGCAGTGGGGAAGGGGGGAATCAGTGCAGTGGCATGGGGGAGTGCACACCAGCTCATGTGTGTTGCAGCAATGCAGGGAAGCACCCAGCAGTGTGCATGCATGGTGTCTGGAGGGGGGTCATGATCCCCATAAGTGCAGTCCTTACAGTGTGCAGTTCCCTCTGGTGCAGCTAGTGGGTAATGTTGCCCCTGGCCACTGAAAAGCTGGACAACCCTCCTTTAGAGGGACAGCATATGAAAAGGATATATTTAGAATGATCTATCGGATGTCATACCTTCCCTGGCATTCACAATCTTTGGTTTAGAGATGCCAGAGAAAATATCTCCAACTGTTATGTTGAACTGGTAGTAATATATCTATTGTCCATGAATTTTTCCAGTCCTTTTTTGAACCTGGCTATACTATCTGCCTCTACAAACTCCTGTGATAAATTCCAGTGATGTGCTAATATTTCAATGGAGTATGTCCATTGACCTCACTGGACTTTGTACTGGGCCCCAAGTCAAGATCATCTGTACTGAAGAACATCAAGAATAATTAGTGGTAGTGAAAAAGAAAGTCTAGTCCCATTTACAATTATTTTTTGTTCTATATTCAGGGTGACAGTTCACAACCAGTCGAGTAGATGTGAAACTAGAAATGACCTAGCTTGGAAGGTCAAGCTTATAAAACACTTTAAAAAGATTTAATATTGAAAAGGATATCAAAAGTAGTGATTCTAGGTCTCCTATGGTATTTTCCAACAATTCTTTCTTTTCTGTCAATGTTAATGTGATTTTGCATCCTAGCAGGCTACTAGCTAATGTATCTCAAGTGTAAATAAAAAACTGGTGATTCCTATTGTGGAAAATCAAATAAGTCCAACAACTGGAAAGGCAACACCTTTAAGTGACAACTTGAGGGTGCTAATTCATTTTAAAGTGCAGTAGCTTCTAGGTTTACATTCTAAAAGAATAAATGTTTTCAATTTCCTCTTGTGCTTTTCTTTTCACTTATGCAAACTTGATAAGTCTTCAGTAACCTCTAGCATCCAGCAGTGACATCCAGGATGGATGACTAATATGTACCAGATTTGCAACTAGCTTTAAACCAGCCTTTGATTTTGCCTATGCAAATGTCGAAATTGTTCTTGCTTCTGTTGAAATCAACGGGAATTTTGCCATGGTTCACAGTGCAATCACAGTGCAAGCCCTTTTTATGAAACAAGCAGTTGCTTGTTTAAATTTGCCATTGATTTATACTTTCAAATGCACATTTGCATGGGCTAACACTGATTTTAAGGCAGCACATGCCAAATTAGCTACTTCTGAAAATTTATCTCCATGCATTGTAAATATCCTGGTTAACATATTTATGCTCCACAGCCCTCTATCAAGTAGAATCAGACGCAATCAACTGGACTTTTGTTCTCTACTAGACGGCCTATGGCAGATGAGATATATTCGCTGCTGGCTTGCAGTTCCCCCTAGATATTAATGGACAACCTCTTCCTTGATCTTTATATACTTGATCTATATATATATATATGTACCTACAATTCATTTTAACAATGCAGTAGTAGTACTTACAGGTAGGTACATAAGGACCTGCTCAACTCAGCAAATCAGGCATAATTGCTAATAATTGAATCCACAATGAAAATGGCAAACCAAAGCGGGCACAAGAGCAAAGGTGCAGCCACCAATAAGGAAGCTGGTTTGAGCCCTTGCCCAAAATCTGGCTCCAAAACTAAGATGTTGTAAGTTTATACTATAACTTCATTTGACATTGGTTTATAACTACCTTAAAGAACCTGCTTCTAACTCCATTCAAGTGCAAATGAATTTGTTTAACGAGAATCAGAGGGTTTTACACTGATTTTGCCATCAGAGGTGGCAAACTGATGGAAGTAAATGGGGCAAAATACACATATCGGAGTAACATCCATCCCAGAATAACATTTCCTTCACATTTGCCTCATATGCATGTGGGTTCCTCCTATGGCTGGGACCCCAACACATTCCTCCCTACCTCACCTATTCCAAGTGGAATTTTTCTGACATACCACTTAGTCAAGAAAAAAATAGTTTTCACTGCTGCTTTCATTTTCAGCCTCTTGGTGGAATTTCTGCATCATCTGCATATTTTAAAAGATGCTTCCTAATTTCTCTCCTAGAGGCCTTTAAAGAGTGATACCAGTGCCAAATTCCTGGTGTTCCAGCAGCTAACTATTTGAGGCTGAGGTCATTTTAATTTTATTTACTTCATGGCAGTGCAGATTGGGTACCATGAGAGAGCAGAAGATGAATCAAGAAGTCTACGTTGCAGGAAAGGAATAGCAGGAGCTCATTATTTTTTATACGGAATTCTTTGATTTCCACAAGATGAAGAGCTGTGCAAGAATTATTATTCAGTCAATGTAGTTGTGTGCTTCTTTTCCTCCAACTTGTGTGCTTTCTTAAAAAGAGCTTTCAAGTTTAAAAAGTGATGAACTGATACAGGCTCTACCATGTGATAGCTATGATCTTGGCTAGCTGTCCTGGAAGAGAACCAGTAGGGTTTGACTATTAAAAGAAATCCTGATTAAGGTATTTTTAAGAAGGAATATTGGAAACCTGTCCACCACATAATTGAGTGACTTGTCTGAAAAATTAAATTAACACCCAGCTAGATTAAAAATGTTGAATAACAGTGTTCTGTGAGAGGTTGGAAATTAACTCGATCTTCTCCTAACTCCCTCCTCAGTGAGACATATGGCATATGGCACAGTGAAACATATTCTATATTTATTCTGATCCCTAGTTCTTGTATTGCATGTTTTCATCAGTGCATCTCAAAACACTTTCCAAAGGGGATCTGTATTGTCACCCCCATTTTACAGAAGCTGGGACCAGTGTCTTTGTGTCAGTGTGGTAACAGGAACAGGTCATTAGCACTGCTGGATGACATCCCTCCCCCAGGCCCTGCCCCCCACATCTCTAGCAGTATGCCAATGAGGTCACGCTATTTCTAGTTTAGGAAACAGCCTGTGCTGAGCAGAATGACATGTGCAAGACTGCCACTGCCTGGCACTGTATATTGTGCCTAGTAGGCATGGACTGTCTCACTGATTTTTCAATGAGGCTAAGGCACCTAATGCTCAAGTCATTTTTGAACATAGGACTTACTGTGTCACTTCAAAACTTTTGAGACTACAAACTATAGTCCTTCACTGCTTGTTCACCCACTCTGGTGCCTGGGGTGAGTGGTGGCAGCAAAGTTCAACCCATTGCAGGAAAAGGACATAACTTACGTGGTAGATCTCCTTACTACTTTACTTTTGGCTCCAAAGTCCATGTAGCTTCTGAAAGAATGTGAGGAGGAGCTTTCCTCATTGGAACATTAATCCAACTCACAGATTAGATTGATAGCACTATGGGGTTAAAATGCTGGGTTTTTTTCCTAGGACATTTTTCTCATATTTGTATTTATTATTATGGAAATGAGGATTTTCCATAAAATTCTTTAGGCAACAAAACTGAAAAGAGGTGAATTGGGGGCCTAATCCTCCTGATGTAATTAGCAAAATTCAAATAAACTTCAATAGGGGCAATATTGGACCCCATCTTCACTGTTAATTTATATGAAACCAACAATTAGATTTATGCTACAGAAAGGAGGATGACAGATCTTATTTTTCATAAACCAGTCAAGGGAAAGCTTTTGAAACTTCTGCTAAATTTCAGCCAGCTTGGACTCCAAAGTATTTAACACCGAGACATCCAAAATGTAATTTTATTTCCTATCTTTATGAATAACTGAATTTTCTCCAGGGCACAGAAGTAGCTTGATTGTCAAGGGACAGCAGCTGCGAAATCCAGGCATAACACATTCTACCACATTCGGGCATATTTCCCTTGGTTTTAAAATAAGATGGAATAATGCTAGAGATGTAGAAAGAGAATCAGATTATCATCCTACTTGCTTCCTTAACTTTTATTGGAATCCTCATTTATCATGTACATCCCAACAAAGAGGCAATGATGATTCAAGTTAATTAGTCCACTATTGAGGGGATAGAGTAATAGGAGGAATATTTGAATATCTTATTGTTTAAAGCAATGGTTACCAAGAATCCAGCAATGAGTTTACAGTGACAATCAAGTTATTTAGGTACTGTTCCTAGCATTAACAAGATTGTTTTCATATCTTAAGGCTAATGTGAATTAGCTTTTTTTTTAAATCAGACAGGAACATTTCCTATAGCATTTGCTATCTTGTTGTGCAATATCAAGCCAGTACATGATAAGAAAAAAATGGAAATGACAAAAGAAGAAAAATGAAACTGAGCAGTACCTACAAACATGCAAGTCAGGGCTTCAATTTCATGGCCTAATTCTCATTAACCATGGCATATATCAGAAGCTGCCACACTAAAATCAATGCAGTTCTATTCATAAAAAATGCAGGTGAGTAAGAGGACAATTGATGCACAACATGCCCTGTAATTATTTTTTTCCCTTGGAAAATCACACCATGGTGAACTACAACAGGACCTCAGGCCACAGAAGATGCTGGGAGGGACTTTACTTCTGCCTTCACTGGACATTTTAGAGGGAACTCAAATATAGGTAGGAAGCCTTCTACCACACCTCCTCTTTAGCAGAGGTGTAACACAAGATTTCTGTGCCCTGGGCAGGCTAGCAGTGACCAGGCCAGCAGAGACAGTGGTGGTGGCAGGTCTGGTAGTGGCAGCAACTGTCATTCTTGTTCCCCTCTAAATTGGCACCTGGTGCTGGTGCTCTAATAACTGATCCCTAATTATGGTACCACTCTTTGGTAACAATGGGGTAAGGAAGCAGTATCGCCATCTTCAAACATTCAAAATGCATGAATCAGACCTCAAAAAGAAAAAAAAAATAAGAAATTGGTTTAAATTAATAAAAAAGAACAGAGTTAGTTGGGAAATGATGTTTCCTGACCTTTGAGAATTTTAGGATTAAGCTACAGTGAGCTAAGGCCATTTTAATTCTGAATGAAAGCATCAGGGAGGGAAAGGTTAATTTGATTTAGACTATGCAAATCTATTTCATACTTTTAGTAGGTTAGTCTTTTCTTTCTAGAATGTCCACCTTAGAATGTAGTGATTCTCAGCTGAATCATGTAGAGCTAAAAGGGACAAAATGTTGTGGCTGTGCTTGAATCCACTTTTTATTTTTAAAAGCCTCCTATACAGGTTTTCTCTTCCCCAATTTTTGCCCATTAAAAGGGAAATCATAGTCATATGAAGGGAGGGAGGTATAGAGGTAAACAGAACATGAAAGGCAACAACTGCCTGTAGGCGATAGCTCTTTTCTGCATTAAGCAGCTAAGTCTAGAACTGACAAAGTTGTGGGGGAAGAGTTTGTGCTGCACCTTAATTCAGAACCTGGAGAGTTGTCTAGATGTGAAGGTGCACCAAGGCTGCTTTAAACTACCTTCCTGACACTTCTAGTTGTAATCACTAAAGAGATCCTACACATAGCTGAAGGCCTAGACACACATCTCTTTGGTTAACACCAATTTAATTTAGATTTGTTTTTATGTTACCATAGATGACAAAGAAAGAGAGCAGGTAGTAGTCTGCACTGAGCAAATAATTACCCTGAGATAACTATGGACATCTACACCAGCATAATTTGCAGTGTATTGTTACTGCTGATTTTCCCCTTCAGTAATTTTGCACTAGATTTTAGTAAGTTTGACATTGAGAGTGCAGATTGATATTGTGTATCTAGACTTCCCAAGGCCTTTGATTTAGTATCCCAGAGTGTCCATGTGAGAAAATTAAAGGATTGTGGACTTCATTCTGAAACAGTCAGGTGGGTGAGAAGCTAGCTGCAGGACAGGACCCAGAGAATCGTAATGAATGGATTGGTGTCATCCTGGCAAGAAGTGGGCAGTGGTATCCTGCAGGGCTCAGTGCTTGGTTTAGTACTTTTCAACATTATTAATGATTTGAATGTGGGGGAGAAGAGCTCACTAGCCAAGTTCACAGATGACACCAAGTTATGGGGAAGCATGGTCATGCTTGAGGATCATGGGCTTTACTCTGAGACAGTCAGGTGGGTGAGAAACTGGCTGCAGAATAGGATCCAGAGATTCATAGTGAATGGATCTGTGTCATCTTGGCAAGAAGTGGGCAGAGGTGCCCCACAGGGGTCAGTGCTTGGTTCAGTACTTTTCAACATCTTTATTAACGATTTGGATGTGGGGGTGAAGAGCTCACTGGCCAAATTCATGGACGACACCAAGTTATGGGAAAGCGTGGTCAAGCTTGAGATAAGCTACAGCTATGGGCAGACCTAGACAGGCTAGCAAGTTGGGCGGATCGGAATCTGATGAAGTTCAACTTCAAGAAATGTAAAGTTGGGACCTTGGGACGAGCAACCCCCAACACACCTACAGGCTTGGAGACACCAAACTGACTAGCACCACAAGTAAAAGGGACCTGAGGGTAATAATAGAGCACAGTATGAATATGAGCTGGCAGCATGATGCTATAGCCAATAGGGCAAATAATACCGTTGCATCTCCAGCAAAACCAAGGAGGTGATTCTTCCTCTGTACTCAGAATTGGTGAGACCACAGCTGGAGTACTGCATCCAGTTCTGGGCACCACACTTTAACAAGGATGTGGACAAGCTTGAGAGAATCCAAAGAAGAGCCACTTGTATGATCAGAGTCTTACACGGCAAGCCAGATGAAGAAAGGCTGAGGGATCTGGGACTCTTCAGCCTGAAGAAAAGAAGGCTGAGAGGGGACCAGGTAGCAGCTTACTGCTACAGTAGGGCAGTACATCAGGGACTTCGTGAGCAACTGTTCACCAGGACACCCAAGAGGAAAACCAGGAGTAATGGCCACAAACTCCTGGAAGACCGATTCAGGCTCAGCGTTAGGAAAAAAATTCTTCACAGTCAGACCTTGGGTCTAGGCTTGGGGGCAGGGCCCTTGCCCTTCTCACCCCCAGCTGTGGAGCCCTTCCCACTGCCCTTGCCCCTGATGGTGGGGAAGGGAGCTTGGGAACTCCTTTGGGGGCCTGCTGGAGTCTCACCTGCCCCCGCAGCAGAGGTCTCAGACTGTGTAATAAGTTCCCTCCAGAGATGGTGCAATTGCCTACCCTGGAAATCTTCAAGTGGAGACTGGATGGTTACCTTGCTGGGGTCACCTGACCCTCAGTTATTTTTCCTGCTTGGTGCAAGGGGCTGGACCTGATGATCTTCCAAGGTCCCTTCCAGCCTTACAATCTATGAATCTAAGTTACATTAGTGTAGGGGACTACATAGTATATTCTATTTTTATGCTGGTATAAAGTTGTTTCATTGCACTGTAAATGAATCATTTCTCTAGGCCCTTTAGACTTTCGTGGTACCTTGTCTAAGGCTGTGCTACACAGGCTGCATACGCATCTTCAAATAATCTGGAAAAATTCTCCCAGGTTTGCTCTTCTGGTAAAGAAGCTTACCCAGAGATGCCTGAACAGACCTTTGAATCCTGAGCCCTTGAAGAGAAGAGAGCTTGCAATGCTGATGCTGTGCAGCCAGTGTGTCCTTGTGCATACATCTCAGTGTGCTCAACAGACTCCCAAGTCTGCCTGGCAACAGATGGTGGCAGTGCACAGGACAGCCCTGACTGGCTGACCCAGACTGATCAGAGTCAGCCTTTCTCTCCCTACAGTACAATGTGGTATTGCGAAGGGGGTGTTCTGTTCAGGACCAGCAGAGTCCAGTGAACAGCACACTGGGAAGCTGGAAGACTGTGCTGTGGCTTCTCTCGGAAGAGAATATACACAGACATCTAGTCTCTCAGGAGAAAATTATGCTGGTGTAGATGTCCATAGTTATCTCAGGATAATTATTTGCTCAGTGCAGACTGTTACCTGCTCTCCTTGTCATCTACTGTAGTATAAAAACAAGTCTAAATTAAATTGGTGTTAATCAAAGGGATGTGTGTCCAAACCTTAAGCTATGTGCAGGATCTCTTTAGTCCTAAGAACCAGGAGTGTAGAGAAGGTAGTATAAAGGTAGAAACTCTCTTGGGAGTGATTTAACCTTGGTGGTTCCCAGGTCTTTTTTCTCCTGGAGCAGTCATTTTACTGTGGGAGAAAAATTCTGAAATCTGTACACTCATGATTTCTCCTGGGAGAGCAGTGACAGCAGAAATGACCTTAACAGGAAGCAGAAGTACTCCCTATCCTGCAAGAGTTCTGGTGGAGAATATAAGCATGCTTATGCTACTTCCATATGTGCCATGCTTGCAATCACAAGCAGAAGCAGTTCAGACAAGATTAAAATAACTGCTTTATTTTTTACTTTTTTTTTGACTGAGTCTCTTTCCATCTTGTTTCCTAGTGGCTTAAGACATGACTGTCTCCAAGACACTTCAGAAACAGTGCTAATTTCTTGTCAATCTTTGTGATAAAAGACCAAAAACTTCAAAACCTCAGAGAATACAAAGAAGCTGCTTTTCATATACTATTTGTGGCTATGAGCCTATCAAAAAGGGGCTGATCTACCCTTAGGATGTCAGGACAAGAAAGGAGAATTACTAAGAGAAGAAGCAAGCTCAGCATTGAGACAGAATGCAGTAATTAGTAGGGATTAAATTATTAACGTTCTGGTACTCTCACAGAGGCCAAATCTACTTACCACATTCTGCTAAGCTGCAATGAGCTATGGGCAAACTGTTAATTGACTGAGTGTTATCCACCAATACATGCTGCAGCTAAAGGTGGTTTCCTTGTGGGTTTATGGGACACCTAAATCAATAAGGGTCCAATCACCTGTTACGTTCTCAAAAAGATGAGCACAGAACTGTTCCCTGTGCACAGCCACCTGTCCCCATGTTACAATGCTAATTAGCTATACTGTTGTGCAAGAGATAAGCAACATATACAAAGTATGTTGGTATCTATATAGGCTTTCTTAGTACTGGACTTTAGAACAGGGGAAAAGCCCCCTTCATTTCTTGTCAGCAGGCCAAAATTTTGACATGGGTTAGTGCCTCTGAAATCAAAGAAGCTACCAGTTTGAGTGCCAACTTGTGTGTTTAGCAGAATAGGAATTGAGAGCTCCACGCTGTGGGCATGCACAGGGATCCTTGATCCACAGGCCTAATGAAAGGACTCAAGGAATTACAGTTCACTCACAGACAAGGTGCTTTGAAATAACACATTATTAATATGGATTACTATATTAATAATGTATTACTATGCATATACCTTGTTTTCATGTGCTGTAAAGGTATACTTTTAAATATTAGTTGTATTGATATATTATTGATCTGTGATATCACAATATTATTGGGTAGGGCTGGGACATAATTTTGAAAAAAATAAAATATTACTGTCTTTTATTATGCATATATCCACGTGACACAGAATATTCTCACGTAAACCCAAACACAATGAGAGGTACAGAGAGAAGACGGACAGTTGGTATCAAACCAAGGTTTTATATCTGCTAACTAAGTGTGTCCATCTGGCCTTGAACATCTGGTCACATGCCGCTCGGGCCTGGATGTTTGGTGGTGTTTGTCTGTCCGTCCCCGATGTTCCGCTGAGTGGGTGTCTCCTTCCAGTATAGCCTTTCCCCAATCTCGCCTGTCATGACTTTGGATCTTGTTCCAGTGGTGGGTGTCCGACTACCAGAGGTCTCTCGACTACGGGACGTCTGTCTGGCGGTCTTCTGCGAGGCTCCACCTCCTCTCGACCTCGCCCTTACACTCTGCCTTGACGGGCTCCAGATGTCCATTGGCCAGTTCCCCGACTGTTGAAGCTCTGTGTACACTTACAGAGACGGGCTATAGGTCAGCCGGACCAAACCCTAACTCCACCCACTGCGTCTCACGGCTATCTAGCCTCCCCTGAGACTGTAAACCCCCTTTAGGTTTAAACAACACTTGGGCTCCATATACTTTGCCCTGCAACCCCTCCAAAAGTGGGAAACATAAAAAGAAAAATACCAACAACAGAGAAATACAAAGATATTAAGAAAGGCCCTCTGCCCCCTTTATCACCTGCTCCCACAGCCTGCCCTACAACAACAGGCCCCAGGAGTCTAAGGCCTCTACCTGGCCCTAAACTGGGTCCAGGCTAGACTGCAGGCTACTGCGTCCTCCTCTGCACTCTTCGCCCAGCCTGTGGGTTCGCTGGACCCTCGGTGGTCCTTCTCGGTACACCTTCCCCACATCTCCCATCGGGGCAGCTCTAAAGTGCTGGGGCCCATCTTCTGCAGCCCTTCACACTGCTTATGCCCTTCGTCCCCCACCTGGGGCGCCTCCTTGAGCCTTCCCAAGCCCACAATAGTCCCACCTGGTCTGGCGTTTTGTCATCTGCTGGCCCCTCTGGCTCTTCGGTGGTAACCCCAGGCATCAAGCTCCTCCTGCTCTTCCTGGTCTTCTAATCTGGGTCCCTGGTCTGGACGAGGTGCCTCTGATTCCTTGCTCCCTGCGCTGCCATTGGTAGTGTCTTTCCCGTGGCGGGCTTCACTGCATCCTCCCATGCTGCGAGAGGCAGTTTCCCACACTTTTCCCCCCTGTGGGGGCTCCAGGAGAGACTTCCCTACTGGCGCTCCTGTGGGTCTCTCCCCCACTTCTTTGCCAGCTGCTCCTTTTATCCCTCCCAGCCAGCTCCCGCAGCTGTCCTTATCAGCTGGCCGCAGGTGTATAAAGATGCGGCTAACGAGCCGCGTGGGTCCCGCCTCCATCTCTGGCTCCGCCACAAACCCTGCTGCAGGTAAAAAGTTTTTCTTTTCTTTTCTTTTCTTTTCTTTTCTTTTCTTTTTGTTTTCTTCTGAGGGTTCCTGACCTTGAGGCTCCCCCTTGGCTCTTCGGGGTCTTCCCCTCTGTTCCTCCCTGGGACACTAAGGTTTCTACTGGTACTCTTTTTCCCCTTTAATAAAAACGGTACAAAAAAGAAAAACAAAAACAAAAATATCCCCCCCCAGCAGTTACACCAATACTATGCTAGCATAGTCCACAAGGCATACTCAGGAAATAATTGGCTGCACATCCTTGTTTAAGCCTAATGAATAAAGCATGGAGAAAGGGAAGATGGTGCAGTGGTTAGGACACTAGTCCTGGAGCTTAGAACTAGGCTTGTGTTTTTGCTCTTCCTCAGTGTCACCGCCGGGACTCAACTAGTCGCTCTCGTGCTGCTCTCGCTCGGGTGATTGATGTTACGCAACTCTTGGGCTCGCGCCTCTGCCTGAGCTGGTGACTTCCGCCCGA
>NW_017729022.1:134446123-134455731 GCF_001723915.1 Gavialis gangeticus | reverse complement strand
AGAGGTCTCTCGACTACGGGACGTCTGTCTGGCGGTCTTCTGCGAGGCTCCACCTCCTCTCGACCTCGCCCTTACACTCTGCCTTGACGGGCTCCAGATGTCCATTGGCCAGTTCCCCGACTGTTGAAGCTCTGTGTACACTTACAGAGACGGGCTATAGGTCAGCCGGACCAAACCCTAACTCCACCCACTGCGTCTCACGGCTATCTAGCCTCCCCTGAGACTGTAAACCCCCTTTAGGTTTAAACAACACTTGGGCTCCATATACTTTGCCCTGCAACCCCTCCAAAAGTGGGAAACATAAAAAGAAAAATACCAACAACAGAGAAATACAAAGATATTAAGAAAGGCCCTCTGCCCCCTTTATCACCTGCTCCCACAGCCTGCCCTACAACAACAGGCCCCAGGAGTCTAAGGCCTCTACCTGGCCCTAAACTGGGTCCAGGCTAGACTGCAGGCTACTGCGTCCTCCTCTGCACTCTTCGCCCAGCCTGTGGGTTCGCTGGACCCTCGGTGGTCCTTCTCGGTACACCTTCCCCACATCTCCCATCGGGGCAGCTCTAAAGTGCTGGGGCCCATCTTCTGCAGCCCTTCACACTGCTTATGCCCTTCGTCCCCCACCTGGGGCGCCTCCTTGAGCCTTCCCAAGCCCACAATAGTCCCACCTGGTCTGGCGTTTTGTCATCTGCTGGCCCCTCTGGCTCTTCGGTGGTAACCCCAGGCATCAAGCTCCTCCTGCTCTTCCTGGTCTTCTAATCTGGGTCCCTGGTCTGGACGAGGTGCCTCTGATTCCTTGCTCCCTGCGCTGCCATTGGTAGTGTCTTTCCCGTGGCGGGCTTCACTGCATCCTCCCATGCTGCGAGAGGCAGTTTCCCACACTTTTCCCCCCTGTGGGGGCTCCAGGAGAGACTTCCCTACTGGCGCTCCTGTGGGTCTCTCCCCCACTTCTTTGCCAGCTGCTCCTTTTATCCCTCCCAGCCAGCTCCCGCAGCTGTCCTTATCAGCTGGCCGCAGGTGTATAAAGATGCGGCTAACGAGCCGCGTGGGTCCCGCCTCCATCTCTGGCTCCGCCACAAACCCTGCTGCAGGTAAAAAGTTTTTCTTTTCTTTTCTTTTCTTTTCTTTTCTTTTCTTTTTGTTTTCTTCTGAGGGTTCCTGACCTTGAGGCTCCCCCTTGGCTCTTCGGGGTCTTCCCCTCTGTTCCTCCCTGGGACACTAAGGTTTCTACTGGTACTCTTTTTCCCCTTTAATAAAAACGGTACAAAAAAGAAAAACAAAAACAAAAATATCCCCCCCCAGCAGTTACACCAATACTATGCTAGCATAGTCCACAAGGCATACTCAGGAAATAATTGGCTGCACATCCTTGTTTAAGCCTAATGAATAAAGCATGGAGAAAGGGAAGATGGTGCAGTGGTTAGGACACTAGTCCTGGAGCTTAGAACTAGGCTTGTGTTTTTGCTCTTCCTCAGTGTCACCGCCGGGACTCAACTAGTCGCTCTCGTGCTGCTCTCGCTCGGGTGATTGATGTTACGCAACTCTTGGGCTCGCGCCTCTGCCTGAGCTGGTGACTTCCGCCCGAATCCTTGACCCCGTGCTCGCCTGCCACAACTTGATGATCTCAGTGTCCAGGGCCATTCATCGGGCGTGCTCGTTGGCCCGAGGTTCCTCCTGGCGGTTACTCTCGGGGCTCTGCCACCCCTGCACCCCGGCCTCACGCCTCCTGTGTAGTGGTATCAAGCTGGTCAGCGTCTTGCTCCTGGAACCCTCGACCGGGTCCTACTTGGGGCCCCCCCCCCAACACTGTCTAGCCTACAGCGCAGGTCCGCTACCCTCAGATACCCCTGGAGCTTGGGGAAGAACAAAACCAAAAGAAACAGAAAGAAAGAAGCTCCAACACAAAACTGGGTGCACTGGCTGCCTTATCCCTTAGGCACTCAGTTCCCTGCCTACTCCAAGGCACCTCTTGGTCCAATGGCGATGCTGTCTTTGGCTGCACCTCTTTCCTGGATCCCTCACAGTCCCTCTCTCCTGGGGCTGATCTCTTCGGGGGTATCTCCTGTTGTCCTTACAAGACGATCCTGACGTCCCTCCGCAGCCTCATCCGCAGCGTCACCTAGATGACCCTCTTCTTCCTTCTTACTCCCGTCCCGGACGTTCCTACTCTTCTGATCCAGTGTACCAGCTTGCCTCTGCTGCAGGGACATCCGTTGCTGTATTCTCTCCCTCTCTGCTGGCTCCGCAGCGTGCGCCGCCATTTTTATCTGTGCCGGCCGGCATTCAGCACTGATGTCACTGGCTGGCTGCAGCTGTATAAACAGGTGGCTGATGAGCCGTGCGGATTTTGTCTTCCGTCCTCCACATGCTGTTTCCTGAGCTGCCAGTGGGTATTCTTGCGTCCTTTGTGTCCCGGGACACTCAGATTTCTCATGTGACCTTAGGTGCCATTTATTCTGTGCACCTCAGCTCCCCCATTTGTACTTCAATAATAAAAATAAGCACAATAGTGAAGTGGCTAGACAGAAAGAAAAGTCCAAGGTAGCTTTAAATCTTACAAAAGGTGAACGCTATAAAGGAGCAAGAATATATTTCTAAAGGTTGGATTCCCTCTTCCCTCATTAGTTAATACAACAATCTCCACTCATATACTTCTGTTCCCCCAGCCAGGGGTGACTGGTGCCTCCTGAGTCTGGAGAGGCACAATTTGTAGGTGGGCCCAGGGGTGGGCCAAAAGCCCCATATCTACTCCTATACTTCTCTGCCATGGCTTAGTGCCCCCACCACCAACATGGTGCTGGCCCTCACGCCAAAATACTGCCCTGTCCTGAGTGGTGCCAAGTCAGGGGCCAATCTTAGAGGGGGCACATGCCCCCACATACCCCCTACCAGTCACCCGTGCCCTCAGCTCTAAAAATCTGACTGTTAAAAAAGCCTGGCACAGCTCAGTGGCTTGATGGGCTACAAAGGGAAAGAGAGGCATTTGCTACAAGTCAAAAAGGAAGATGAAAATTTGATATCAAGTGACATTTTAACTCTGGCAGCCATCCCTGTGCTTCAGAGT
This sequence comes from Gavialis gangeticus, assembly GCF_001723915.1. Taxonomy (NCBI): domain Eukaryota; kingdom Metazoa; phylum Chordata; order Crocodylia; family Gavialidae; genus Gavialis; species Gavialis gangeticus. The sequence goes on along the minus strand of NW_017729022.1, from coordinate 134,452,670 downwards.
GAAGGACTGCATGTTCCATTCTTTTCTAATGCCTCAGGAAGGCCCCAAAGTCCAACCTTCCTTTCTAATCTTTTTTGCTCCCAGCTTGTATTTTAACAGACACGCTTTGCTCATTTTTTTTTTTTACCATGGAAGTAGGTTGACATTTACAGCTGTGAAAGCAGCATGCCAACATTATTAAGTATACTGGGTTTGCTATCCCAGAGAAAGAGAAAATACATTACCCTTTGAAAGGTAGAGAGCAGCACTGCAAACAGAATGCTTTCCTGAGAAAGATAAGTGAGAATGTTGCTGTGAATTTAAGAGATAAGTGAATAAACTCAAGGCTTGCAAAAAAAAATTTTTTTTTTCCAAGCCTTGAGTTTATATATCAGGTCAAAATGCTGAGAAATTTAAAACTGGAAAGTTTTAGTTTGCTTTACTTTGAATGAGTGCTGATCTTTTTTTAGCCTCTCTCATAATTTTTTTTATTTTGTGACTTTAATCCTACAAAGCAGTTTCACACACCATCTTCTTGATATCCATGGGATGGTGCTGAACTAGGGAGCAGAAAAATTTGATCATAAAATTTAACTTCCACTTTGGTTTGAAATGAAAGCTAAATTTATTTGGAAGAAGTAAATGATTACAATTTTCTTCATTCCCCAGAATCTGAATATTACTTGTTATTTATTACTTGTCTTGGACTAATGGATTGAGGTCTCTAACTGCAAGTTGACTGGTGTGACAAGCTGAATGGTGATTCACCTACAGGGACTTGAGGTGTCTAACTCAATGAGTACTTAATCAACTGTGGCATTTTCAGAAGATAGAACTAAAGGGCTCAACTGAGCTTGTGGTGAGTGTAACAGGGGTCCTTTCTGGGGCCAATTAAGTGTAGGCCCGCCCACCAGTTCCTGAGCTAATTGCCCACCTCTCTCTCCTGCCACGCCTTGTTGTTCAATAATTGGTGTCTTAATTAGGTGGGAGGCTGCCCATTCCCTGCCCCTACACCAGGGGGCATTATCTGTGGCTCTGAAACCTCCCCTACACCGCAGCCCATGCCTCGCAGATGGCAGCCACATAATATAATCATAGCCTACACCATGATTGGTGCTCCAGGGTTTCACAGGGACGCTGACTCCCTCCCTGGAGCAGGTCATTGTGCTTACCCTTTAGGTCTTTCTTTCAACCCACACGCAGTCTCCTTGCAGTGGAGGACTTACCGGGGTCAGGACTCATCTCTGACTCTCTCTGGCTGAGCCCCCACTTGGCCTCTGGCCCAACTGTGGTCTCAGGTGTCTGAAGACATACCCTGGCCTACTTCCTCCTCCTGGGATTCCTGCTGTGCCCACTCTAGGGCATCCACTCTACACTATGCCCCAACCTGGGGTCTTCTTTACCATCCTCACAATCGACTATTCACTGGGCTGGCCCTTGTGTTGCCCTTCAGGCTTATTCCCAATTCAGCCCTACTCAATGCACCCCTGGGACTGCCATTCAGGCCTAGTCCTTGTTCAGCCCTACTCAGCCCCCCTCACTCACAGCCCTTCAGGGCTACTTCCCTTCAGCCCTACTCTGTGCAGGGCCGCACAACTCTGCCGTCTTCCGTAGGGCCTCACTATACCGCCCTGTCTCAGGGCCTCAGGGTCAACCACCCCCGTAGGCTCAGGTGGCACTCCACTTGCCATGCCTGGCCCACCACACTCACTCCCCAGGGTTGTACTCCCCCCCTCATGGGCTCAGGTGGCTGCAGCTGTGCCTGGCCCCACTACTGCCTCCAAAAGCCCACCTGAAGTTGGGGACTGGGGATTCAGGTGCCCCTCCTAACCTTTCACCAGGGAGATAAGTGGCCTGGCATTTCTTGGGGACTCCCATGCCACTAGGAGCCCCACCAAGTCACCCTTCCCCAGCAGGGTGCAGTCTTAGGTCATGCCCAGGACCAAGAGCCTCCTGCTCATGGGTGTCTGGTGCCTTTTGAGTCAGGGGTGACACATGCTCCCCTGGCACCAGTCAGTGACTGGGCCAATCCTGCTGACCCGGTGGGAGGTCCCCCCCAGCTGATCATTCATCATAAAAGCAGCCGCGCTGCTTTTGGAACTCCTGCGGCCCCTTCAAGAAGCAGTGTGGCTGCTTTTGCTGGCGGCCCTGCTCCCTGGCCAGTGCTTGTAGGGGTGGCACTGGTGCTCCTGCCTGCCCTCCTGCCCGCTGGCTGCACCCCCTACACATTACCCCTGGCAGCAGTAAACTTCAGCCTTTATATGCCTAGTGCTCAAAATGGCTGCCCTCATCAGGAACCCAGCTGCTGCCTGTTTTCTGCCCTTAAAATGGCAGGCACTCAAAGGTGCACTGCCACAGTGAGGAACCATACAAAAATTGGGGATGCTATCCTTGATCTTAAAATTGAAATAGGTAGGGCAAACAAAGGGTGTTGGACATGTACAGTCCAGTTTATCATTTAATGTCTGTGAAAAAGACTTACTGGACAAGGGATGGAGGCGATGGGGTGCTGTGCCAGAAGATGAATGCGGTGAAAGTGAAACTGCAGCAGGCAGAACCACCGCGGGTGAAGAGCAAAAGAAAAAAAAATGGCTGAGCCAACCCCGGGAGCCAATCCTGGGAAAGAGGTGATGGCAGGTACCAAACCTGGGGAAGAGGTGACGCGCCGGGGGACGGAATGGTGCCAAGGCCAGACATTGTATAGGCAGAGAGAAGCAGGCCGTAGGAGATGCTCGGGATAGGAATATCACCTCTAGCCTATGACCATAAGATCCCAAGGGCCAGAGCGCTGAGAAAGTTCAGGACACCAACCTCGATGATGCAGGTGAGAACATCATGGTTGGCGTTAGGCGGGGTGTAGGGCAGGCGGAGCCCCACAAAAGAGGAACAGCGGGAACAACTAAGGGAAGGTGCCAGGGGAGGCGGGACCAAACATTCTCCTCCTCATCCAAACATAATCATTATCAAAGATGTGGCAGACAAGGCCCCTGGGGAACCGACCCAAAGTCACTCCAATAACCAAACTATTCATCCCAAAGAACCACAGCAAGGTTTGAGAGGAACCCACATACGCGATGCCCAGGGGAGAGACACGGAAGACTACAATGCCACAACTAACAAAGGATGTTCTGAGACTGAATCTGTTAGTTGATCATTAGTGGCAAAGTAATTTATCTTGTTAAAAAAATACATGTAAACATACTCAACACCAAAGATTATATGTATTTTAATTGTAAGATGCACTCATCATCAGGCACTTGCTCATTGCCTGGGAATATAGGTACTACCAGACCTAAGTGAAGCTTACCAAGAGCTTTAGTGCTGTGAGTGTGATTTATCTCCTAGTTAAATTGTTTAGGATATGTGAGTTCTTAAAACAGATGATAATTTTTAAGGTATGACTGTGAAATTCTTAGAAAAAAAGGCAAATATCTTGTTTAAGTGTCAGAAAGTAGCTCAGTTGCTATGTCAGTAAGGTGTTGGGGAGGCTATTGCATGCACCTTGTGAACGCAGAGCAAAATTCACATTCAGAATGGAAATGGACTTTTATTACTTTTCATTATTCTGCAAACTGCTTCATTACTATGTATAACTCACATGATGGGCAACTTCTATATTGTCAATTCTGCTTAATACCACAGGCTTTTTTCAGTCCTATGTGTGATATTACTAGGGTTTGACTGTAGTCTTATCCCTATAGTACAGAACAATGGACAGGGATACACCTATACACGTGCCAGATGCCTGCTCTGACACATGCTAATTAGCATGCATTGGAGCAGACTTGATTAATCTGCTGGAGAGTGTTAATTAATGAGCTCCAACAACCTCTGCATCACATCTATTCAGTGACCCCATGCTTCAAAATGGCAGTGGGGGCACTTGAACTAAAGCTTGTCAAATGAGCTTTAGTTCAAGTACCCCTGTCACCAGTTTGAAGTTCAAGACGCTGAATACACATGTCGCTGTGGATGCTTTGATTAGAGTAGCTCTTGGAGCCACTCCAATGATAGTGCCCTCTCCCACCCTGGAACACGTGTGAAGATGCCTATGAGGTGTGGTGTACAGAGACCTTATGCTTTGATCAAACAAAATTCCCACTTGAAATCAATCATGACACTCCCATTCACACCACCAAGAACAGAATTAGACCACTGCTGACACATGCTTTTGAAAAATTCCATACAATAAGACTAGGGATTTACTCAATTCACAGTTTCACAATTTTCATGAAATCTGTGAAAAAGGTAGTTTCTGTGATCCCTGCAAGAGCTGTTATTCCTTGTGATTTTATATGGAATCACCGGAGAGGGGGAAAAAACTTACTAAAAATAATATGCTGACTTCCCAGTGGGAGCCAGTGGCTGCTGCAGCCTTGCAGCCTGCGGGGAAGTGGAGGGAAAGACACTGGCACAAAGGAAGCAGGAAAGATGGCAACTGCCCCCTTCCCCCCCACCCCGCTGATGATTGGCCGAGAAGGCTGCCTTTTGTAAAGCCTTGCCCCTCTATGCCAATCAGTGGCAAAGGGCAGGGCTGCATGAAAGGCAACCCCTTCAGCTAATCAGAGTCTCAGAGGACTGTGAAAAGTTTTGCCTGAATGTTCTGGTAGAGAATAAAGTTGTGCCTGAAAAGAGTCTCTGGGCCCAGAGGTCTAGCATACAACCCAACATCAGTTTATAACCTGTAAGTAGTTATTCTGCATCCATGAAACTTAGTTGACAGGAAGGTTAGGCAGAACAGACTTTCCTGGTGGTGTCTTTACCTTCTAAAAAAAGACTTGCACAATAGAAAACAATAGGTATTCCCAAAAGATCTAACAGGTTATAAAGCTAATTAACAGAACTTATGACACAGTGGATCCATCTGCACATGCAATTAGTGCACATGAATGAACTCTGGAGCTGATTGCTCCCAAGTTTTTTGCTCCCAAGTGTACTGTTTGAATGTGAGCCTGGGAGTACCTATCTCTGGAGCAATCGGCTCCGGAGTTTATTCATGCTTAGTACGTGGAGCCCAGTCACAGCAGCCCTGGCTGGCAGGGAGCCTGGGGGATCAGCCTGCCAGCTGGGGCTGCTCTGACTGGGCTTAATGTGCTGCAGAGGGGCTGGATGGGGCATGAGGGTGCTTCAGTGTGGGGCTAGCCAGCATGCTCTGCAGCCCTGGACTGGACTGTGCTCTCTGCTCCAGAGAGCAGGGCTGGTTCCACCTCTTTGGTCTCTAGCCAGAGCAGGGGTGGGGCATGGCGAGATGTTGGCCTGCCGTGACCCCCTTAGGCAAAGGGGGAAGGGAGGGGGCTTATTCCACCTTCCACTGCTCAAGCAGTGTGGGGGTGTGTGTGTGTGTGTGGGGGGGTGCATGGCCAGCCCCATTGGTGGCCTGAATTGAATGGGGGAAGGGAGGGGAATTTAATCCCCTCTCCCTCCCCTGTCCCACTGGCACAGACCCAAGCCAGGATTTGCCTGGCTGGGGAGCACCAGCCCCTGTCAGGGCCCCCCTGTCTTGCTGCTCCAGGGGCAGGGGCATGGCCAGATGCCAGCCGGGATGGGCCCCTGAGGTGAAGGGGGCAGGGAGGAGGTTTATTCTCCCCTTTGTCCCCTCTCCCACCAGGGGACTGCAGCCGGGATATGCCAGCCTGGGCTGCCGCCTTTGCCAGTTGCACCCACCTAAGTAGACCATGGCTGGGGTTCCCTGGAGGGAGAGGGGAGGAAGGGGGGAATAAACTTCGTCCCTGCTCCCTTCAATTCAGGGGGCCATGCTGGTTGGCATCTGGCCATGCCCTCACCCCTGCTGCTGAACCCACAAGTGGGGAGGGACCCTGAAGGGGCAGCATCCCTTGCCACAGTGTCCCAGGGAATGCAAACCTCTTCTTGGTGGGGGGGCTGCGTCGCAGGCAGGAGTGAAGCGGGCAGAGCCGCCACAGCCTGCATGGAGCAAATGGCAGTGGTGGGGCTTGGAGGGATGGCTATGGAGGCTAAGCTAAGCCATAGCCCCACAAGCCTCACTTAGTGCCATTGCCACTCGCCCTGCCTAGGGAAGAGGGTTGTGTTCCCTGGGTTTATTCTCTCCTCCCTCCCTTCTCCTGTCTCCCACGGGGGAACCCCAGATGGGATCTGCCTGGCCAAGTGAGAGTGGCAGAGGCAGTGGCCAGGGTTGGCAGACCTCACCTGTGGTCCCCAAGTGGGAGAGGGGATGAAGCAGGGAATAAATCCCCTCCCTTCCCCCTTTGCCGTGCTGGCTGGTGTCTGGCCATGCTTCCGCCCCTGCCACTGGAGCAGCAAGGCAGGGGGTCCCTGACAGGGGCTGTTGTGCCCTGGCCAGGCACACTCTAGATGGGGTCTGTGCCTGTGGGACATGGGAGGAAGACAGGGATTAAAACCCCCTCCCTCCCCCACCGCTCGCTTCAGGCTGCTGATGGGGCTGGCCATGACCCCACCACTGCTTAAGTGGTGAGGGCGGGGGGATGCCTGACAGGGGCTTCTCTGCCCTGGCTAGGCAGACCCTGGCTGAGGTCCCAGGGGAAGAGGGAAGGGAGGGGGGAATAAACCCCCTCCCTGTCCCCTTCTCTTT
>NW_017729022.1:134432764-134445845 GCF_001723915.1 Gavialis gangeticus | reverse complement strand
CACCCCAGCTCAGATTCCCCCCACCCAGCCACTGTGGTAGGGAAGGGAGGGCTCACTCTAACACCCCCAAGCTTCCTGAGCCACTATAGGAATGTGTCTGCATTTCCAGAATCAAAAGTGAATGTTTATTCACTTGCAAATTGGTTCAATCTAAACAGGTTAAACTAATTTGCAAAGATTGAGTCAATTCAGGCTTGGGCATTTTGAATGTCTTTACTTAGCCAACTTTGCTTCTTCATGGCCACTTGTAAAAGGACTAGTGGTAGCCCTGGAAGAATTTAGTGCTGCAGCCTTTGAAAGAAGGAGCTGTATTTTAGGTGGATGGATTCACCTCATTCACCTACTGTAGGTAGACAGAGGCAAAATCCTTTATGAAGCCAAATCAGGAAGCAGTTTTCTTTTATTGTGGTACAAGTTCTGTCAGCATGTCCATTATAAACCAGCAGTTTATAATTTGGCCACTTCAAATTACCTTGGGCTGCAAGCTGTCCAAAGATGTCAGCCCTATTACATTCCTTTAATGAGTACCTAATCAACTGTGGCATTTTCAGAAGATGAAACTAAAACTAAATATCTTAAATTGATTTTTCTCTCTTTGATTTAGAAAACAGCAAAAATAACTGCTGGTGGGGTTTCAGATACAACAAAAGTGTCATAATGGAAGGCAACATTTTGTACCCCATGTTTTATTTTTTTTTCCTTTCACAGAGAACAAGTTACTTAAATTACTGGAGAAAAACATTTTGAAATATTAACGGCACATGAATTATCTATCATTTTTACTGCAGCAGCTCTTAAGGGCCTCAACTGATCCGGGCTGTATTTTGCTAGCAATTACACACAAACTAATTCAGTCATATCCTATTTAGCTGTTAAAATCTATCCAGCAGTAGAACTGCTGCATGGCCAGCAGTTGAGGCAAAGCTGTGGAGGAGGACTAGAGTTTAGGTTGGGTATGCTGAGAGGTATGTTTGCATTATGGACATATCTCTGCCAGGTGGAAGAGATAAAGAATCCCAAACTTAGTGAATCTACAGTATCACTACCAGCAAGAAGGGTGTACTCGGGCAGTAGAAGCTTACTTCATTCAGCAGCTCCCTACTTTTCCAGTAATTTAGCTGGAAGATATTTATTTCCAGGCTTATGCACAGACATACCAACTGCCCAGCTCATTTCTGGGGTTTGTCCATTGGGAAGCTGCAATTTGGCCTTCAGCTTTTTTAAAGTTACACATATATGCCCTCTGGGAAACAGGAAAATGTACTGGAAAATCAGTGGGATATAGATTTTCATTTTTTTTCCTGTAAAAGTAGGGAAGAGTGGGGGGACGAAGGGGCGAAGAGAGGGCAGCTGAGCTTGAGGGCACATAGACGAAGTTGAAAGACCCTCTGCAATTAACATGAAGATAACTGTATTCCCACACGGAAGGCCTTACTATTACTGGCAGGGAAATAAATTCAGACAAGCTGTAAATACTAAGCTTTTATTGGATGTACCATTTCAGACCATATACCTACATCCAGTAAGGAACTGCCCAAATGGATATTTTACCATACACAATGTATTTTTTGATTATATTTTATGTTCTAATCCTCAATGAGATCCATAGTATCCACTTAAAGAAAAAAGTTGTTGTTTGTCCAGATCAACTGTGACCTAATGGGCAGGAAAAAAATGGCAGATGATATACAGAGCAGTTACCTGACCCAGCACTCATATTCTTTGGAAAAGATTATAAACTTAATCCCCAGGTGCCTGTTAATGCAGTCCTTGGCAGAAGTATCTCTCTTTCAGTGGCATCTATTGATTTTATAGATATTTTATATGTGCTGACAGCTTTTGAGAGCCATCTGTGGCAGATGTGTGATCCGAGTAGGAATGGGATTATGCTCATTTCCCTTCTACACCTTTGCTTTGTGAATGTTGGATTCCAAGGGATCTTGCATGCTTCTGCTCCTTCATGAGTATTTTCTTGCAAAAATCATGTGAACTATTTCCTTTTATGGTGCAAGGAACAGTACAATAAGACTGCGAATTGCTTGTGATGTAAACAAGCTTCTAATTCTATTCCTCATTCAGAGGAAATCTGTCTCACTGGCAATAAAAATCACCTCTGTACATGTATGTGCTTTTTATTTAGGAGCAGGGTGTTCTTGGGATCAGGAACTGTGCACTCAGAGTGCTTTAAGTTTCATGTTCACAAGCCAGAGATTCCTTTTGGGCCAAATCATGCTCAGTTTACTCACCCAAATAACCTGTTGCAAGTCAATGGAACAACTTTGCGTAAATAAAAGGGTCAGACCCTATTTTGTTAATACTGCTCCACCTCCCTTGTCTGTACACTGAAGTGAACAGATTTGCAAAGGAAGCCTATACTTGCTAAACAAAATAGTTACTAAAAAGTGGAATGCGAATGTTTCGTTATAGAGCTGCTCTTCCCCACCTTTTTAAAAAAATCAAAACACATTTTTTATTAAAATTAGTTTTGGTGGAGTGAGATTGGCATAACATTCTTTTAATCCTCAAATGAAAAAAGCAATTATTTATTGAACTGAGACCAAAAATCGTTACTAGCTGTTGTGGCAGTGCTCAGTAAATAATTTGAAGGTAAACCCTTGCTTTAGGTTATCAAGAGCATTCTGGAAGAACCATACCACTATAGTTCTTTCACTTTCCCTTTGTAGACAAATTATTATGGCCTAATCCTCCACTGTGGGACCTCATGTAGTCATTTACTACTCCAGGGTTAAATGGGTGAAAAGGCCAAAGCAGAACGATAGTGCTATAAATAACTATGGAACAGGCAGGGCAATAGAAAAAAAAATAAGGATGACAGTCTTGGCTTGCTAGTTGCTTAGTGACTCCAGGACAAATATTTCCTGATTGCATTATTGATAATGAAATACGCAAATATTTCTTAAGTAGAAACCATCCTGGCATGGATATCAATTCAGATATAGGATTACAGGTTCATTATTTCTCACTGTGTTCTGGTGAGAGCATATTTTCTTATTGTAGAAGTGATGGGCAGCTCTTCATCTGGAAGTTGTCTATGTGCAGCCATGGGTTGAGACTTCCTTTCTTCCTTCCCTCTCTCCTTCCATCCTGAAGTTTTAATTTGGTCTGTTATACAGATAAGGACCAACTACAAATGTTCAACCTAGACTTCAATCTAGCTTTCAGCCTAGACTTCCACAAAATTACAGAATGTTAGGATCTGATGCAGGCCCTTTTCCAGGTTCCTGAGAGTGAACAAGACTGGCCTGCCAGTCAATTATGTCAATTATCTAACTTTTTTCAGGTAAGCATTTAGCTTATTAATACAAAATCCTGAGGCATGTGATCTTCTTTAAAATTTGAATTTATGCAAGGACATTATAGATTTTGTGTTTTGCAGAGAGAACAGTAGATGTCATTCTACTCTGGAGTAATATTAAAAGTCAGGGGATTTACTACAGCTCTATACTATTGTTGCCTACAGCAGCATTCAGTCCAGTCCACCTTACCAATGACATCCCTAAGGATAAGCAGATTTGAAATGTATACCGACTTACTGTGTACAAGGTTGGCCATTGCCAGAAACAAAGTGGTTACAGAGTCTCACCATCTGGAGCTGACCAGATAGCTGCTGTACTTCAAGTGTCCATTGCTGACCTCAAATACTCCAGCCCTCTACAAGACCTACCGATTCATATGGGACCTGTCCACATAGCTGGATTTGCCTATTCCTTAAACACAATTTGCACTTGCTGCAACTGAGTGGATAGGCATTGCCTTTGGAATTACAAAAAATATTGAAGTTATATTGATGGTATGAGATTTACACATTATAACATAGGACTTTTTTCTGTAGAGTCAGATTCCAGCCTTTGTCATGTGAATTTTATGCTGCCATAACTCCACCAGCTCCAGCAGTTATTCTTGATTTAATACAGATGTAGATCAGAGTCTTGTGGAACACACTATCCATTCCTTTACACCTGTACCACCCCACTAATTTCAAGAAGGATTCTTTTACCGCAGTAAAGAGGAGTGTTGATATCAGTGGAGAAGCAGAAGGACAGAATTTGGCAGTACAGCTTTGCAGTAAACTTGCAGTCTGACAAGCACAGCCAGCTTGTGCTTGCATCATAATCTAATAAAAACCTAATAATTCCTTTTCATTTAGCTCACACAGCCACATATATATCAGGCTTTGGAAGTGTCAAGTCTAAAAAGAGAAAATTGTATCTCTGCCTGGGAGATATTTTTGCTGCAGAAAAGATAGATATTGCTGGAAACATTTCCTTACCCGGAAGGAGAATTCCATCTTGAAAAAAAAATGAAGCAATAAAAATTCACATTTCTTGTCAGTACTGTCCTAATCCAATTCACTCAAAGTTGAAAGCTTGTCCTCCTCTCTCCTGCAGCTTCATTCTTCATTGTATTCTGAAGAGGCTTGACAGGAAGGCTTTGCTGACTGCAGAAGTGAAGAGGAGCAGTTCAGGGGTAGAAGAGCTGATGTGGCAAGGGGCCTAACAATGGCATAACAAGCAGAGTTGGCACCCAGGGCAAATCCTGCAGGAGAGTTGTGGGGTGCATGGGCTCTGAGGGGGGCAGGCATAGGGCAGGAGTGGGAGGGCAGGTTCTAAGAGTGGGGGCGGGTGGAGCGGGCAGCAACTTTACCCTTGCCAGGGACTCATAAACACTTGGCTGAGCTGCTGCCACTGCACCTTCTCCACCTGCTCTGGCTGTTGCTTTTGCAGCAGCTGGGAACTATTTTGGAGCATTCTGCTGAGGCATGGACTTTGCAGGGTTGGGGGGCGATTCTGATGCCCCAACCTGGTGAATGGGGTAGGTGTCCCTTTCACACATTCCTCGTTACACTACTGAAGCCTACACCTGATATCTGTAAAAAAAAAAAAAAATGTTTCTCTGCACAATGAACTTCAGTGGGGCTCAATAGGAAGGAATCCCTTAGTACATATTTCCTTGTAGGAGTGGGAACTAAATAAAGTATGCATAGCTACAACTCTATTTCCTGTGCACTGCATCTTTCTGGCTAATGCTATAAATGAACATGTTTCCATTGACTTCAGGGAAGACAGGCTGAGTATTTAGCTCGGTTCTATCTGACTGCTAGGGGTAGGGATACGAGAAAATTTGAAATGGATGTGTTTGCAGCATGGGAGATATTGCTTTCTCTCTCATGCACATACTTTATGTTGTTTCCTTCCTTTAAACACAATGTAAGTCACTTTGTCCTAAATTCTAATCTTCTGTAGCCAAGCCCAGAGAAGAGATAGATTGCAAGTGCTGTGGTCTTGTAGACATTTCATAGCAGGCAAGCACTGAAAGTGTTTCATGTACTAGACCTTCTAGGCATTAGTCCAGACTAAGCTGCCTTGAACACTCAACATCTGACTAACACGGGATTGGTATATTAGGGCTGCCAGGTTCAAACAATGTGATTACTCACAGGATAATGGCTGGAAGTTACAAATAAAGATGAATCAGAATTGTTAACTTAGCACAAAGGGTATACAATGCAAAGGTAAGAAGGGGCTCCTTCATCCTGCTGCCATAGATATGTACTCTACAGCACCCTTTTGCTGCTGGTAATCATGTACTGCTCAGCTGATCCCTTGGCCAGAGTTCAGATCTTTTGTGTCTGAACAAATACACATTCCCCTGTTGTTTGTAAACCATAAAAGCTTCTGCTTATCATGGTTGCTGCTGGTCTCTTGGCTAATAGCAGAGAATTTCAACACAGGTTTCTGCTTTTTAGTCCTAGCTCCTAAACTCTAAAGCCAGGTCCAAGGCTATAGTCTTCAGTTGACTATTCCATCTCTCCCACAAACTTTGCTTTCTTCCTAAGCTATAATCTCTCCAAATTTTGTTGATACCTTTCCTGTACTCTTAAGATTACAATATCCCTAGGTGGCTAGAAGTGACATTGAGCAATAATTGGGTCTAACAGTAAGTTACCAGCTGTTTCATGTTTCAGGGGATGTTGCATGTTTCTGGGGCTGCAGCCCACCTGTAGGCAGTAAGAAAGTGATTGCAGGCCTGCCTAGGAGGACTGTGCCAGCTGATGAAGATAATTGGCTGTCCCAGAGGAAGTTAAAAGTTCCCAGGGAAGTGGGGCAGGGAGGAGGAGGAAGAGAAAGAGATTGGGAAGCTAGATGCTGCAGCATTGAGCCAGGGTACTTTCTCAGGGTCTGGGAAAAGACCACAGGGTTTGGTTGAACTCTTTATTGTTTGCATCTGATGTTTTTTGTTTTATGGTTTATGTTGGGTTCTGTGGGGCAAGTTGTCCCAGAAAAATAAAGACTGTGGTATGCAACCTGACAACCCACTACACCAGGCTTGTGTGCTTTTTAGGTTTTCATATGATAACTATCACTATGATAGGAAAATGCATTCCAAGTTGGATGGGGAAGCAAGATGAAATGGCACACACTTTTATTAAGATACACCATACCAGGATACTCACAGTGCAGATTAAGTGTCCATACAAGGAATTAGTGCAGTGTACAGTGTAAATTTACATCCCACCTTATTTTGCATGAATTCCTCCCTGCCCTGAGAAAAGGCAGAAAAAGATAACAAACAAGTGACTAGATTTCTTTAGCCAGTGTAAGAGGACACTTCTCAGAAGAATTTTGACATCAACTGTGGTTAGTTGTCCAATGGCGGGCTTTCACCCCAAAACACCACCCCTATTTGGGGTAGAAGCTTGTCTCTATCGTTCTATGTTTTTTGTCAATCTCTGGTGCTCATTGCCGTGTCTGAGCAGTTTTCTCTCTTTTTTTTTTCTTTCTTATTCTGTCTTCTGCACCAAAACAGTTTTAGCACCTCAGCTAGCAGGCCGAAGTCCACCACGACATCTTGCTGGGCTCTCCCACATGTCCATGATCTTTTCTGCCACGACTTGTTGTTACAGGAGAAAATAGAATGCCGGGCATGTGGGTTTTGATGCTTTTGCTCTTGAAATCTGTCTTAGTGTAGTGAGGGCTCCACCAACCCCTACACCCTCGCCTATTCCACCGGGTGTTAATTCAGTAGTCTTGATAATCTGCCTCTGAGAAGTACAAATGCTCTGTGGGTCTCAAGGACTGGCCAATCAATAGCCCCGATGGGCCCGGTTGTACTTCACCCGGCTTGGAGCCTTGCACAGACCTGCCATTAATCCTAGCCAGTTCTTTCCTTAATCCTAGCCTATTGTCCCGATAGTTGCAAATGCACTATCTATCTGGGATGACTTCCCTCTCACTCTAACAAAAAGGAGAACGAAAACAAACTTGCATTTCTCCTGCCCTTATATTCCCAACTTTATGGTACCCTTTTTCTTCAGCCCTGCTAGTAGGGTCTTTACGGTACTCTCTAACTCCCCCCCCGCCCCCGCCTTGCAGTTTCAGTTTCTCTCCGGGCATTTCCTTCAGGGTTATCTCCCCTAGCAGCTCTGTTGCAGAGCACGCAGGTGCCCTGCTCCTTAGAGCAGGACCAGCTAGGGAGAGAGCCCTAGCAGTGAGTGGGGGGTCCAGCGGCTAGTTACCAGGGCAGCCGGGGTCACAGGTCCTGGTTGCTAGGGCAACTGCTGGGGAGTCAGCTGACAGGAAGGGGCAGGGCCTGGCACATATAAACCCCAGGAGTGAGGCCAGGAGGGCAGTGCTCCACTGGCAGCCATGGGAGAAGGAGCTCTGCCGGGGCAAGTGGAGTGGAGAAGCCTGACGGCCTGGACAGCTCCTGTCTGCTGTTATGGGTGGAGAATTCCCTGGTACGGATTGAATGAGACTTTTCATTATAGCCCAGGGCTTGAGTTTTTATTTGTAGTTTCATAAGTCCAGAGGACCGGGTGAGGCTATTAGGGGTTGGAGGTGGCCTCATAGGGGCTCCACGGTAGCGTGGGGACCCTGGTGCCAGAGAGGGCACAGCATTTTTGGGGTGCACTGGCCCCAGCCCCAGAGAGAGGGCCGCAAGGAGCGAGAAGCCCCAGAGTGAGGGGGGCTGCGAGATGCCCCAGAGAGAGAAGGCCGCAAGAAACCCCAGAGTGAGGCGGTGGCGAGAAGCCCCAGGGCGAGGGGACAGTGTGAAGTCCTAGAGATGGGGGGCGGCAGGAAGCCTCACCGAGAGGGGCAGCAGAGTGCCAGGAAGGCACGGGATGAGACAGGGCGGTGGAAGCCTAGGGAAGTCAAGGAGAGGGCCAAATTACAGCAGGGTCCAGGTCAAAACCACATCAGTACCATCTGCGAGGCTTAGGCGGTGGTGTAGGGGAGGAAAAGGAGCCGCAGATAGTGCCCCCTGGCACCGGGGCAAAAACAATGGGCAGCCTCCCGCTAATTACATCTATTAACTAATCAATTAAGATCAAGGCGTGGCAGGAGAGTAGCCAGGCGGTTGGCCCATAACAGGAGGGTGGAGTCACCAATAGAAAGACTCTAGTAGAGGTACTCCTGTCACAAGCTCCCTCCACAGATCTGCTTCTCTTAAACCTGATTTCCATCGCTTTCTCAGTGCCTTCAGCTATTCCTGCCATCTCTCTGCCTGAGTCAGCTACTTCCGGTTTCTGGTGTTCCCTTTTTGCTTGCCCCAGGTCTCCATTTATCTTGGAGTTCCAACTGACTCCCCCTCCCCTCCTGAAACATGGGTGAAAAATGAGCCCTGTGGAGTTCTTTGCAATTCAGGTGGGACCAGTTTATTTCTCTGGGGCTCTTCTCTTTCCTCACAGTAGTGCACAACTAAGAAGCTAGCTTTAGATTGCTGACCTCATGAAGGACCATCTTGAGAGGCTGGACACCTTCAAGTCAGCTGGCCCTGATAGTTTACACCCCAGAGTACTCAAGGAGCTGGCTAGCATCATAGCCCAGCCCCTGGCACAGATCTTTGAGAACTCCTGGTGCTCTGGTGAAGTGCCCGAAGATTGGAAGAAGGCCAATGTGGTGCCTATCTTCAAGAAAGGGAGGAAAGAGGATCCAGAAAACTATAGGCCCATCAACCTGACCTCTATCCTGGGGAAGGTCTTAGAAAAGATTATCAGAGACCATTCTTAACAGACTGGCTGATGCCAACACGGGATAGCCAGCACGGGTTTGTTGTGGGTAGGTCTTGCTTGACCAATCTCATTTCCTTCTAGAACCAGGTGACCTATCACCTGGACAAAGGAGAAGAGATCGATGTTGTATATCTTGACTTTTAAAAAGCCTTTG
The DNA here is from genome assembly GCF_001723915.1 of Gavialis gangeticus. Classification (NCBI taxonomy): domain Eukaryota; kingdom Metazoa; phylum Chordata; order Crocodylia; family Gavialidae; genus Gavialis; species Gavialis gangeticus. Next base: position 134,436,657 of record NW_017729022.1, on the reverse strand, counting down.
ATCTGGTATCCCATGATCACCTCTGAGTAAAACTGGCTAACTGTGGCCTTGGCCACACCACAATGCGCTGGCTGGCGAATTGGCTCTGTGGTAGGACCCAGAGGGTGGTGGTTGATGGACGTTAATTGTCGTGGTGCTCTGTGATCAGCGGGGTCCCTCAAGGCTCTGTCCTTGGGCTTATACTATTTAACATTTTCATTAATGATGTGCACATTGGTATCAGAAGCAGAGAGCCACGCGCATGATCAGAGGTCAGGAAAACAGACCTTATGATGAGAGGATGAGAGCCATGGGGCTCTTTAGCCTGAAAAGTGAAGGCTCAGGGGTGATCTGATGGCCACCTATAAGTTTATCAGGGGTGCTCATCAGGATCTGGGGAAACGTCTGTTTACTAGAGCACCCCAAGGGATAACAAGATCAAATGGTCACAAACTCCACCACAACCGATTCAGGCTGGACATAAGAAAGAACATCTTCACTGTCCGAGCCCCCAAGGTTTGGAATAGATTGCTACCGGAGGTGGTTCAAGCACTTCCTTCAAAAGACATCTGGATGTTTATCTTGCTGGGATCCTATGATCCCTGCTGACTTCATGACCCTGGGGCAGGGGGCTGGACTTGATGATCTTCTGAGGTCCCTTCTAGCCCTAATGTCTATGAAAACTATGAAATCTAATGTGTGTGTTTGTGTGTGTGTAATGCCAAATCCTGGAATTTAGCAATATGATTCTTAAACTCTGAGTTAAATTGAGTTATTGGTATAGAACCCTCCCTTCACCTTCAAGTAGCAGGAATGAAACTGTACAGTACATAATGGATTTAGGAAAATGCGTATAAACACAGGAGGCCTTCTGTATATTAGTAGCAGTTCCAAAGGGAATGCATCAGCCTGACTTCTGAAGCACAGAAGTAAATGATCTGTTTGTCAATATGGGGATTCTAATGGAAAATTTTGATTTGGTTTGAAAGGATTTTTTTTACTGAAGTGTCTGCCCCAAATTATCATTAGTGAAATCTGCAAAGTTTCTATGTCTGTTGAGATATATGACAAATAATATTTCTCCAGGTGCTTAGGCTGACCAAAGCATATGCAGGTTTCCCTCCAGGAACCTACTTGAACTGCTGATGATAATGATGCAGTGGGGAAACTGAATATGGTTTATTTTTCGATTTTGTTGGAAAGTAAAAATGAAGTTTTGCCATTGTACTTCAGCTCCCAGACATATGCCCTTTGAAAAAAAGAAAAAGGACAAAAATAAACCCTTGAAACTTTAGAATGATAAGTCTGGAAATTCAGTATAGAACTGATAAAATTACACAGCTGATGCAATTAGGTATATTTTGGGAAAATGAGTGTTGTGATAATCTATTCTGCTGTAGGCAGTGTCATGAATCTGTCATGGAACATAGTGAAGGAAGCCACTTAGATTATGCTGGAGTACCACTCCTTACCACAGGACACCCACCCAAACTAATAATAGGATAGTGTTTAACAGTGTACAGAATAAACTTGATAGAAGCAGACTTACAGAAGAGATATTCGAAACACAGTCTTTATACCACAGTTGCACCTAAAACAGAGAATCCTGTTAACCCCTTCTTTGGCAAACAGGGAGACAGAGTTACAGAAGGCCAAATTCTGGTTCAGTGAACAATATATAATTAAAAAATGAATCTACCCATGGTAAAAATGTACAGGATGCAGAAACTCTTATGTCCTCCCAATGGGACCCAGATACACCCACTGAAAAGCCATTACTTTTCCTATGCTTTATGAAAGATAGCAGACTGCCACTCTTCTCCATGCAGATGCTAGATGTGCTACATACAAACTCACTGATCCTGCACTGAAAATTGCATTCCAATACAATCAAACTCAGGAGTTGTGTGGTAGGTTTGAGTTACAGGGGGTGCATCTACATGTTGCCCTATGGTGACTCTGTTACTGTGCCATGCTTTAGTACTTCCTTTTGGAAGTATGTAGAAGATCTGGCTTCTCATGTTTGCGTGTTGCCGTCAAACTGCTGGGACCTAATAGTCTCCTTTTCTGGAATTTGTCTGCCATGCAAGTTGTCAAAAAACCCCCAAACAAACCCAAAAAGGAAGATGTAAAAGTAGGGAGGTAGATCAGCTGGATCTTAGATGGCCATTTGGCCTCTTCACAGGGTTTCTTCATTCCCATACCCTGCCCTTACCACCCCAGTTGTCCTGGGTGCCTTCTTCATTGAGGACCTGGTTTGCACTCTTAATCAGATATTCTAACTCAGTCTTTGGTGCCTGAAATGTCATGTGTACCCAGTGATAGGATGCACCCTTCCAGTGGTCTTCTACAGTCTAGTAAGTTGTCGTATTGCTTATTCCTTTGTATTTCCTGCAGTACTCAGAGTTCATCCTGGGAAAATAGTGTACACCCTATCTCACGGGTGATTTAGGCTATCAGGGCATCTGCCAGCACCCTCAGTCACACATCAATGCCTCTGGTGCCTTGAGCCCTTTCATTATTTCCAAACTCACAAGGAATTCCTTCATCACAGGGTCAGCTCTTAACCATGCCCTGTTTTCTTCCCTCCTCCAGGAAATTGTAACAACATCTACACTAGGCATGTATTAGCACGCTCCAGCAGCCTCTGTGTCACATGTATTCAATGAGCTTTAGTTTAGTTTATTGAACAAACTTTAGTTAAACAGCCCCCACCAACATTTTGAAGCATGGGATGCTGAATTCATGTAAAACTGCAGAAGCTTTAATTAAAGTGGCTCTTGGAGTCGCTCTAATTAAAGTTCCCTTCTTTTCCCCCAACTCTGGAGCATGGGTAAAGACTCCATAAGTTCTCAAAGCAAGTAAGAATCCCCTTCTCCCTTCTCCTCCTTGCTCAGTGGTATGTCCCTTCCCCTCCCTTGTCCACCACTGCCACTATATCCAGCTGTCCCAGAGGTGGGGTTGTGTCATTGATTTTATCTGCTTGAGGGACTTGCTGCTGGTTTGCCTACCATTGTGTTGGGGGTGGTTGGGAGCCAGTGTGCAGTTATCCCTGAAGTGCAGGTTGCTGCTCCCTCATCCCAATTTATGAAAGTCTGGAATGCTGCTGTAATCAGTGGAGCTCCCATCCATTTACAGCAGCTGAAAACAGTGTCATCAACTTTATTTGGAAATATACATGCATATTTGTGGGAAGCACATGCTTCTGGTTGTGCCAGTAGGCATGCTGACCAAAGAGGTTAGTTCCTACTGTTTTAATGTAAAAGTTGTTTTGAAACTTGAATTTCTTCAGATCTTCAGTTCCACCTCTGAAGATACATTTTGCTGCAACATCCTCCAAAACTTCCTCAGCTTAGAATAAGAATAAGAATACGAATAAGAATGGCTTGGAAGAGAAGTTCAAGAGCAGCCAATATATTTGTAGCAAAAGCTTAACCTTGTGTTTTTCTGGGGAAAAAAAAAAGGCCTGTGAGCACCCTGAGGACCCACCGCCTGCTGCTGGTGCCACCAGTGGTGGGGGATATGCATCATGCTGGGGCAGGGAGCATGAGGGAAGCCCCCCTCCACACACACCTTACCATACCCACATATATACTCCTCACAAACCCCATGCCCTCTGGTGCACACCCTGCCTACACACACATCCACAACCCCACATATCCCTGTACCCTCCCACAAACCCCACATCTACACATATCCCACATACCTCACCTCCCCACAAACCCTATCCACATCCTTCCTCACACCCCCATGCACAGCCACACCCCTCCACAAACCCCATACACACAGCCACACCCATTCACAGCCCACAAACACACTTACACCCTCCACAAACCCTCCATACCCCGCCAAATCTACTGCATGGAACACACTGGCTAAAGATAGAAATTACATATAAGCCAGTATAAATGACT
>NW_017729022.1:134425025-134427764 GCF_001723915.1 Gavialis gangeticus | reverse complement strand
ACCTTCCTCGCACACAATGTACATTGCTATTATGCAATCATCTCTGTACACACTATGCAAACGCACATAAATCAAGACAAAACTAGTTTTTGAAATAAAATTAAAATATGTTCTAGTAGATGTTTGATTTTTGGTGTATGATTTGGTTTTTCCAGTTCCAAGATGCCAACCCCTCCTCCCTCCCCCCCACCCCCACTCCAGGAGTACTTCTGGGGGTAAGGGGAGGTACTTCTGGTGGCAAAGGTCAGGGGTTAGGGACTTCCAGTCCAACGATGGTGACCAGGGACAGGGCACTTCTCAAGAGACAGGGCTACCCTTGTGGCCCTTGACAGCTAACCAAAAGTCATTAAGCAGCCCTCCAGCTGAAATAATTGCCCACCCCTGCCTTAAGGCTTATCCTGAAGACATTTGGGCATTGTCTACACTTAATTAGTTTAATTCTTGTAGGATTTTTTTTAACCTGACATAGCAATGCTAGCAAATCCTCCTGTTATATCAATAAAAGGAAAAATCTATGGCAGGGGAGTGAGGGGAAAAGAGAGAGTCAAAGTAAATTAAAAGTTAATTTAACAAAGATGTAGAGACACTATGTCTGAATTTACAGTGCATCTAAACCCCATTATGGGTATAGATGCACTGATGGCACACAAGTTCATGTGTTATTTATACTAGGTAATTTTAATACAGGGTGTTTATAAAGTCCTTGTGCAACTTTAAACTTTAATTATTTTGGATGTACACATGATAGAAGCAAACTGTAAACTGTAATTGAAATTAGAATTCATTAAATTTTAACACAATTCATCTCAAATGTTTAGACTTCAACATAACTGCCATCTTTCATGATACATCGTTCAATCAGATTTTCCAACTCATAGAAAACACTTTCCAGTTGCTGCTGAGTGATTTCATGAATTTGCATTTGTGATCCTTGCGCTATGCATAACTTATACTATGTTAAAAAAAACTTAATGAATTATGCTTTCAATCACCATTTACAGTTTTCTTCTATCATATGTATATACAAAATTATTAAAGTTTAAAGTTGCACAAAGACTTTATAACATGTATTTTGAATCTTCCAGGTCAGGTATTACCTGGACCATTTATGGTTTCAAAAGAGGATTCTACCCCCATCTGTGAAAACAGCCTGCAATGTTAGCTATTACAACATAGTGGATGATTTCAGATGGGATTACCACTACTTTCTAGATTTTATCTTTGGCAGCTATAGTTTTGCATAAAAAGCTTGATCTATTAACTTTGTTGCTTGATCTCTGTGTTTTGCCATTAGTGCCTTTAGGTCATTTCGTAAGTGCATAAGATTTATTTAATGCACTTGTAAGGCAACTGAGAAAACATGTGATCACTGAACAGTAATGATACACAACATTAAAATAAGGATTAACCAGCCCCAAACCAAAGGCTTTAGCAATGAGGTAACTCCAATAGCCTTCCAACCACACCTTAGCCAAAGATTATGTAAAAGAAGGTAAAGAAAAGGCTGAAAACAATTCAAAGCAAATCAGAAAATGCATGGTTCAGCTGTCCAAATTAAACATATTAAGCTGTAATGGACATCTTATCCAAGAAACTGCTACTCAGCTAAAGAACCTGAGATAGAGAACTGTTTAGCATGAGCCTGACTGGTTGTGTCTAAGGTCTGGGAGCTTATTTGCTGTGGCGGTTCATAACTGCCAGTCACTCAATATCTGACGTGTACTTGACACCTAGATTATGAAGGGTTTTTATACTCGAAGACTCTGAAAGTATCTTTTAGTATGTTGGTAACCAGTGTGGATTTCTGAACCTGGGCCTGAGTACCTCTCATTCCTGCTGTAAAGATCAAGCAGCCTATAGCCATATTTTGCAACTGGTCAGTGTCAATGTCAGTGGTCAAGACTCCAGGTGAAAAAGTTGTGGCTACTAACAACATGAACAAAAATCATAATGTTGACACTACAATTAAGCATGATGGCAAAGGATGGAAAAAGTCTTTCATTGCTTATTTAATAATGCTAGGAACCTGGGTAATAACAGGAACTGGAATTAGTCATTTATGAGCATAAATATGAACATTATTCAAACATTGGAAGATGATTTGCTTAATAAGACTGTTGAAAACAATGCTTACAAATTTATGCAGGAAGGAATGGATGGACAAAAGGAATGGGGGAAGAGGAAGCAGCTTCAGTAAAATATCACCTGCCTGTTTCCAAGCCATGGACAATGTGGTGGAAGATAATCAGATAAAGCAGAAGATAGGGAACTAACTGGCATCTGCTATAGATTACTGAAACAGACTGAAGAATCACAGAATCATAGAAGTAGGGTCGGAAGGGACCTTGTAGATTTTCAAGTCCGACCCCCTGCCTGGGCAGGAGAAAAAACTGGGCTCAAATGGTCGCAGCTAGGTAGGCATCAAGCCTCCTCTTAAAGACCCCCAGGGTAGGAGCCAGCACCACTTCCCTTGGAAGTTGGTTCCAGATCCTAGCCGACCTAACTCTAACTATGAAGTAGTTCTTACGGATGTCTAATCTAAACCTAGTCTTCAACAACTTGTGGCCGTTATTCCTTGTTATGCCAGGGGGCTCTAGGGGAAACAAAGTCTCTCCCAAACCCTTCTGGTCCCCCCTAGTGAATTTATAGACTGTCACCAGGTCCCCCCTCAGCCTTCTCTTGTGAAGGCTGAACAGGTTCAGGTCCCGCAGTCTCTCATTGTAGGGTCTGCCTTGTTGT
>NW_017729022.1:134416986-134420025 GCF_001723915.1 Gavialis gangeticus | reverse complement strand
CTGAGTGCGACCCTTCAGCCAATCTCCTGAATGTGACTCTCTGTAACAAGCTGCAGTATTAGGAAGGAATTCAGTGCTAAGCATCTCTTCCTTGGAATAGCTAATTATTATGATACTGTAATTTCCTAATTAAAAAAAGCATTTCACCCAACTTGTGGGAAAACTGAATGACCTCATCTTGGTCGACAAAGGAGCATTTATCCAAAAATAAATTAGTGAAAGCTTAGATCCTGCAAATGAAGTGCAGAGTACTATAATGTGTTTGGTATGGAAAACTAAATGGGAGAAAAAACTAAAAAGAAAACCATGAATGATCATTTGAAATAGTTTAAGAATATTTTGACACAATGCCAAGCAGTCATAACTGAGAAAGATGGCTGCTCTGGTTACAAAGGTTAACATTGCTTAAAGAGGCTGAGAAAGCAGCTATAATAAATATGGAACATACTGGTATTACAAATTGATGAAAGGGGCATTTGGTGGGAATGACTACAGATAAGAAATTATGAACTGTCAGAAACTGTCAGATAAGGAAAGCAATAAAAAACAAGAGATGACAGAACTCTACAACCATTAGGAGGCTTTGTAAGTATACTGGGAAGTAAAGTAATCCCAAAATAGTAATATTGGGCATATCTACATGTTCATTAATGCGCTTTTGCTAATCCATATTAATTTAGTAGCTCAGGGCTCCTACACACATGCAGGGAGGCTGCTCCAATGTGCTGTAATTACAGCGTGTTGGAGCAGACTCGATTAATTGAGTCCGCTGGACTGTGGTCATTTCCATGCTCCAACAGACTCCAGTGTCAGGTGTATCAGCATCCCCATGTTGAAAAATGGCAGTGGGAGTGCTTTAGAGGTCTTGGAGCTGCCCTAATTAAAGTACCCCCCACCCCCACCTCTGGGAGCATGTCTATAAAAGCCCTTCATTTTGAAGTACTAGAAAAAGGCACATTAGCCTATTTTAATGCGCATTGGTGAAAGTGTACTTTTTGTGATGTTTTAATGCATATTAAAATAGGCTAATGTGCATTAAAGCACACGTGTAAATGTGCTCACTGTTCATTAGAAGTTGAAAATGGCAGTAGCCAATAAAAGACAAACTTTGAATAACAGTTTCCATAGTGTATTTGAGGCAAATGCAATGGTATCAAAGAGTAAAAAATGTTTCATCAGCGGTAACTTGGGATTAAATTAAACAGTAGCTACTACAGTTACCTTTGTGAGTCAGCAGATCTGAATAAGTTAACCAAGAGTTTAAAAGGACTGGCTAAGGAGCAGTAACTTTTCAAATGTTTGGAAAATTCTGGCAGAAAGCTAATGTTATGCCACTGTTTAAAAAGAGTGAACACGTTGGTTCAGGTAATGACAGGTCTTTTAGCATAACTCTGACCCTCAGAATAATGGAACAACATATACAGGACTTTTAAATTAATAAAACCAATTAAAGGCAGGCCATTAATCATTGCCAATTAACATTATGTAGGACAGTTGGCTTGCTTGCATATAGCTGAAGCCCCAGGCACAATCTATCAGTATAAGTATCCCCAACTCCAGCATCTTCTGCTACACCCAAATCTTTTAGAATCATAGAAAATTCAGGTTGGGAAGGGACCTCAGGAGGTCATCTAGTCCAACCTCCTGCTCAAAGCAGGACCAGCCCCAACTATATCATCACAGCCAAGGCTTTGTCTACCCAGATCTTAAAAACCTCCGAGGATGGAGATTCCACCACCTGTCTGGGTAACCTGTTTCAGTGATTTACTACCCTTCTAATGAGAGTTTTTCATAATATCTAACTTAAACTTCCCTTGCAGCAACTTGAGACCATTGCTTCTTGTTCTGTCATCTGCCACCACAAAAAACATTCTAGCTTCATCCTCTTTGTAACTGCCCTTCAGGTAGTTAAAGGCTGCTGTTAAATCCCCTCTCAGTTTCCTCTTCTGTAGACTCAATAAACCCAGTTTCCTCAGCCTCTCATGTCATGTTAGCCCCCTAACCAGTTTTGTTGTCTTCCGCTGGACCCTCTCCAATATGTCCACATCCTTTCTGCAGTGGGGGGCCCAAAACTGGACACAGTACTCCAGATGTGGTCTCACCAATACCAAAGAGAGAGGCAGAATCACTTCCCTGGACCTGCTGGCAATGCTTCTACTAATGCAGCCCAGTATGCCATTAGCCTTCATTGCTACAAAGTTGCATGGTTGGCTTTTATTCAGCTTATTGCCCACTATAACCCCCAGGTTGTTTTCTGCAGAGCTACTGCTTAGTCAGTTGGTCCCCAGCCTGTACCAGTGCATGGGACTGTTACATCCTAAGTGCAGGACTCTACACTTGTCCTTATTGAACCTCTTTTATCCCACTCCTCTAATTTGTTGAGGTCTCTCTGGATCCTAGCCCTACTCTCCAGCGTATATACTACTTTCCCAGTTTGTTGTCATCTGCAAACTTGATGAAGGTGCACTCCATCCTGTCTTCCAGGTCATTGATGAAGATATTGATATTATATTGAACAAAATTGGTCCCAGGACTGACCCCTGGGGCACTGCACTTGGTACTAGCTGCCAACTAGACATCAAGCCAGGGACAGGGAATTATTTCAGCTGGGGGGACGCTTAATGAGTTTTGGTGAGCTGTCAAGGGCCACAAGGATAGCCCTGTCCCTTGACTGGTGCTCTACCCTTCAGTCGCCATATTGGAACTGGAAGTTCGTCCCCCTAACCCCTGACCACTGGAAGGCCTTCCCCTTGCCCCTGCAAGTACTCCTTTTGGGAAGGGGATTTGCCATCTTGGAAATGGAAAAAAACCCCAAATTATATACTAAAAATCAAACATCCACAAAAACATATTTTAATTTTATTTTTAAAAATATTTTTGTCCTGATTTGTGTTTGCTTGCATTGTGTATATAGAGGTGATTGTGTAATAGCTCAAAGTGAAGACTTGCTCTTGTATATTGAGGGGTGGTGATGTCAAGGCCGCAGTTAGCCAGTTTAGCAAAGAGGTGATTGTGGGATACCAGACTGAAGGCTTTTTT
>NW_017729022.1:134409616-134411986 GCF_001723915.1 Gavialis gangeticus | reverse complement strand
GCTGTGGTTGTGTGTGTGGATGTGTATGTGGGGTATGGGGGTTTGTGGGATGATGTGTTTGTGGGGATGTGCATGTGTTTGTGTGTGGGTATGGGGTTTGTGGAGGGCTGTGGGATGTGTGGAGGGGGAGAGTGGACGGGGTGTGGATGTGGAGGTGTGGGTGCATGTGTATGGTGGGGTGTGTACACATATATCATGTCCAGTGCTCTTCCCACATCCATAGAACCAGTCATTTTGTCATAAAAGGCAATCAGGTTGGTCAGGCATGTCCTTGATAAATCCACGCTGACTATTCCCAATCATCTTCTTCTCCTCCAAGTGCTTAGAAATGGATTCCCTGAAGACCTGCTGCATGATTTTTTCCAGGGACTGAGGTGAAGCTAACCAGTATATAGTTTCCTGGATCCTCTTTTTTCCCTTTCTTAAAAATGGGCACTATATTTGTCCTTTTCCAATTATCTGGGACCTCTCTCAATCATTTATCAGAGATAGTTATCAGACATATAATGGCCAGCTTTGCAACCACATCAGCCAGCTCCCTTATCACCCTCAGGTGCACTGCATCTTGCCCCATGAACTTGTACACATCCAGCTTTATTAATTAGTCCCTACCCTGCTTTTCGGGGGTGGCAACATGTGTCACTTTGTAGAGACTACCACACCACAAGTAGCTCTACCACATTAACCAGTCCCAGGAGGGTACAGTTTTCAGGTCTTACCTAGGACCAATTTCCAGGCTTTCCTGCCCTGGTTATTTTTACTTTTCATGGGCACAGTCTTTTACTTTGGGGCTTCCTGGCCCCTCTTCTGATCAGCCACCACTGTCCTTCACTTTTGAATGACTACTTTAATGCTCTCTTGCCATTCCTTGATGTTAAAGGAAAAGGAGAAATAAGGATAGGAGTGGTGTTTGCCAATAGTTAGTGAGTCAGATGGCTGATGATCCTCCTTCATGGAGCTCCATTTCTCCTATAACATGCCCTTGCCACATCTATGTAGACACTGGCTTGTTATCCATCTCAGGACTTTGTTTTCTCATGAACAGTGTATGGAGGCCATCAGCAATTTCTTAATTTTGCTCTCACTTCAATTGTTTGAGGTTTACGCCTCCAATTAACACCCACCATCACTTCATCCATTGATATACATGGAAGTATATCAATCAACTCATCAGTCAGTCTTCAGCTTATCTCGCTGACATAATGTCTCACATTATATTAATCAATTTATTTCTATTTTTATCTGTCCCTTGGATACTTGGCTATAAGGTCTGTCAAATTCCATTGAGTAATTTCCCTGCCAGTCAAATCACCTAAATGGCTACTATTTCACACATCAGTTCATTAGGTCCAGTAAGAGCCAGTTTCTTATTAAAGCTGGTAGGAGCTAGCCCTTCCACTTCTCTGCTTCACTCTGCACCAGGTGTGTGGGCTGCCATGATCACCCTGGATGCTGTTGGCACCTCTCTCTGCTTGATCGGCCCTGCATTCCCTTCTGTGTCCAGGTCCAGTGGGACACTTTGGATCATAATAGGGCCCGTGGCTGGTACCCTATCACAGTGTGAGATTGTCAGAGTGAGTGAGGGCCTGGGAGGCCAAGCTCCTCTGCAACCGTATGTGGAATATCACAGACTGAGTGAGAACCTGAGAGGTAAACATCTCACTAGCTAACCACTATTTGTCACCACCACTGCCATTAGGAGGGTAAAGTATCACCCATCCCTGGTAAAGGAGCTGAGCCTCCAGGTGTGAGGGATGGTAGTGAGGGAACAGTATACCAGTTCTACCTTCCAAATGGGACCAGAGGAAGGCTTAACTGAGACCCTGTGGGTTAAGGTCCAAGGAGGGTGGAGGGAGAGGGATCTGGTGGTAGGGGTTTACTACAGGTCACCACATCAGGAGGAAGAGCTGGATCTGGAATTCTCCAGGCAGCTAGGGGAGGCCGTGTGTGCAAAGGATGTAGTGGTCATAGGTGATATGAATTACCCTGACATCAACTGGGAGGAGTAGTCGGCCACTCACAAAGGTTCCTGACGTGCGTACAGGACCTACACCTTGTGCAGGAGGTACTCGTCCCTACTACGGGAAATGCCATATTGGATCTGGTGTTAGCCTCTGGGGATGACCTGGTGGGGGATGTGCTAGTACAAGAGAGACTCGGGGACAGTGATCATGAAATGATCCAGTTTGCTATTCAGAGAAAGGTGGGGAGGGTAACTAGCACAGCGCAAATGCTTGACTTTAGGAAAGCCAACTTCGATGTGCTCAGGGCAGTAGTCAGGGAGGCACTCGGAGTCCGGGGGTAGCTAGTATGGGGGTCCAGGAAAGGTGGTTCTTCCTCAAGGAGGCTATCCTTGGGGCGCAGCAGGAT
>NW_017729022.1:134408961-134409342 GCF_001723915.1 Gavialis gangeticus | reverse complement strand
CAGATATCCAGGCTGGCCTGAGGGCAAAGAAAAAAGCATACTGGCGGTGGAAGCAGGGGGCAGGGACAAAGGAGGAGTACACCTCCCTGACCCGAGTTTGTAGGGATTTGGTAAGGAAGGCTAAAGCAGTACTGGAGCTTAGATTAGCTTCTGGGATTAAGGATAACAAAAAGTCCTTCTTCAAGTATATAGGTAGCAAGAAGAAGTCTTAGGGTAACACTGGACCCCTACGAGGCAGGGCAGGGCAGTTGGTGACGGACGTGCGAGAGAAGGCAGAACTCGTCAACAACTTCTTTGCCTCCGTGTTCCTGTCTGCTGATAATGGGGTGCTCTCAGGTGACAGTGTAGAGAGGCCCGGGAAGGATGTGAGTCCCCCGACTG
>NW_017729022.1:134404045-134405758 GCF_001723915.1 Gavialis gangeticus | reverse complement strand
TCTAGGTCCCTTCTGACTCATTGATTCTATGACTCTATGAGTACAGAGTGCCTTACTAGTTTGACAGAAAACTCACAGGCTGAGACTGAACTTGCAACCACAACAGTGTTGCAAGTACAGAGTGAGAGAAGGAACTTTCCTCTCTGTTTCTCTCCTGTGTTCCACCTTGGTCTTTTTCCTCCTCTGTCATTGTGTTCTGTGATTGCTATTGTTCACTGTTTGTTTGTTGGCATCATTGTTATAATAATATCAACTTGTGGTTTTAAATTTAAATTGAGCCTGTTGAGTTTTCTGAGCCCTTTGTAGCTCCAGGTTAGAGCCAGACTGCAGGTTTAGACTTGGTAAGAGCAAACCTCCACCCGTTTCATTTACTGTGTGGTTATACTAATTGCCCTAACTAGCTCATTTGCATATCTGCCTCCAACATTGCGTGTAGTAGGATGATGTTGGGCCTCTAGCGCCCCCTGGCATGACAAGGAATAATGGGCACAAATTATTGGAGAGTAGGTTTAGATTAGACATCCGCAAGAACTACTTCACAGTTAGGGCAGCTAGGAGCTGGAACCAACTTCCAAGGGAAGTGGTGCTGGCTCCTACCCTGGGGATCTTTAAGAAGAGGCTTGATGCCTACCTGGCTGGACTCATTTGAGTCCAGTTTTTCTCCCGCCCAGGCAGGGGGTCGGACTTGAAGATCTACAAGGTCCCTTCCGACCCGACTTCTTCTATGATTCTGTGATTGTAGTAGCACGCACTTCTGGTCCTCCATTCCTGCCTCCTAGTCCCCGGGCCCTCCCCCCTCACTTGCCTGTCACTTCTTTGATGTTTCTAAAAAGAAATGCTGGGAGAGTGCCCAGGACCCTACGGGACTCACTGGTCTAGGTCCTAACACACTTTTCCTCTTAACCTAACACTCAATGCCTTAAAGGTGTATTTGTGGCCTCTGACCACTTCTACAGCCATGCCTATGTCTTGCAGGTGTCAACACACAGTCATTCCAATGGGCTTTTGGCCCTGTCATGGTTCAGGGTCCCTAGGTGATGCCCCTAGGGCTCCGTGACCATACCAGCTTTGCCCTACACGCACCTTCTAATCTCTCCTGCCGCATCTTGTTGGTAAAGATAATAAGTAGGGAGGCTGCCCATGAGTTTCTATACAGTCACTGTCCTGTTGAACCTCACTAGACCCTGCTGGTTCTTAGACCCCTTCCTGAGTCCCACTCCAAGTTGGTGCCTCGCAGGACACCTTAGGCCTTGTGGTGGGTAAATACGTGGCTCCAGCCTTCCTTTTTACCACGCCCCATGCCTTGTGGTTGTTACACCATTGTTATACCCTCTGTTGGGGCCTTAGCCTACTCAGCCTCCACCCCTTTAATATAGCTAGGCCTTCTAGCCTAGACTCATGGCGTCAGGACTGGCTTTGAGGCACTAACTCTCATCAACTTTCTCTTGTGTCCCAGCCCCTGGCTCTTGTCTCCTGCACCCCTCCGGCACTGGGCTGTCTGGCCATCTGTTGCTGTTGCTCTCTGGTGCTGGGCAATCAGGTGTCCCCCTCTGGGCACTAATGAGGTCTCCTCCTCCCCTTTTATCCTCATCCCAAAACCACTGGTATAAATGATAACACAAACATAAGTCTGATGTTTTTTGGGGTTTTTTCGGGTTGATCTTTTCCCGAATGTTGTCAGAGGATGAGTTGTTGTTGGGAGTGGATTCAGTT
>NW_017729022.1:134398744-134403801 GCF_001723915.1 Gavialis gangeticus | reverse complement strand
AGTAATTTGTTCCATTTCTTCTTTTTATGTAGGATGAATGTTATAGAAAGTAGTCTCTTTGTATCCATTGTATATTACTAGGGAAGATGATTGGATTTCTGTCTTTTGAGTTGTTGTAGTATGTGGTGATTTCCTTCCTGAGCTGGTCTTTTTTGGAGTAGATTAGGTGAAACAGGTGATTTCTAATTTTCTCTGAAGTTCTTCTGCATAGCTGTGAAGCATATTTGGAGTTGTGTGTAGTAGTCAGAGGATTGTAGATGTTTAGTTCTCTGGGAACGAAGTTGTGTTTCTTGCATAGGCTTAGAAAATATATGTTGCTGTTGAGTTTGGCTTCTTTCTTTTTCATGTTGTACAGTTTCCATTTAGAAAGAAAGGCAGTGAAGAGATTAACAGAGTTTATTTAGATGCAAGAGCAGGCAGGAAGAGAGAGTAAGAATGAAACTTCAGGTAGGACTGCTTTGAGGAAAAGTTGTGTCCTGATCTCAGAGTGCCTGAGGTCATGCTGTGGTCTGTTTGGGTTAAGTACAACTTCTGTTGCTGGTCTGATAAGGAGTCAGTAGCAGAGAAAACTCAGTTTTGTGCTAGGCACTGTGTGAATGTTCGTAACAGAAGTAGAAATAAGAAGTGGGCTGCATTGCATAAATCGTTAAAGTGTTTGGGCAAAACAGAATATAAAGCAGTGTTGTGTGTTTGCTCTGTGCCTGTATTGCAATGCAGAGACTGTTGGAAATGTAACTGCCTGCAAAACTGTCTTTGCTATCTTCCCCTCCTCCCACCCCTGCTCTCCAGGAATAGCGTGAACAGCTTAGGAAGAAAAGTGTTAGCAGCTATTAAGGTTTTTGCTGTGATTGATAGGATTAACCAAGACAATTGGATGCTAAGGTTCAGGCAAAGAAAAAGTTAAAATGTGGCAATATACAGGCCCCTGTGTTGATTGAGGGACCAAACCCTCCCCCACAAACGCAGTGGGAATATTCACTAGAAGCTGAAATAATATTAGAACTCATATAGTAAATAGTTTAAGTCAGAAAGTGATAATATAATAGATGCTTAGTGTGTGAGACTCCCTGATTTAGAGTTTGGTCTGTTCTAAAGGCAAAGCAGAAAACCTGAAAATTGACAATAGACTTCAGAGCTTTAAGTGCAGTAACAACTATGGCAAGGTGCCCTGAAATTCTAGCAGCTAGAGCAGGAGGGGTAAAATGATTTTCAGTATTGAATTTGGCTAATGCAGTTAGTATTTTGTTTGTTTTCTATTTCCTTGGTATAAAAGTTCTGGTATAATTTAAAATTTATATTCAGGAAACAACAGTATTGTTTTATCCAAGTATCCTAAACATTTTACAATGTCCAGCAATCAGAATATGAAAAAAGCTTTCTAAGTAAAAATTCAGAAGGAGAAATTGTCCCTCTAAATGAGAAAACCCCCTCATTTTTTAAATGGTAATTTGGTTAAATTGTAGCAAGGGTATTGGCATCCCTCAATCTCACATTTAGGAAAAAAATGTAAATGCCTTAATTCCAACTCCCAATATGCTGCAGTGGGCCATTGAAAACAATAGATTAAATATAGATAATCCTTGCCATTTAATATGGGTGTGTCTATATATATATATATATATATATATATATATATATATATGTAACCCCCCTCCCAAATTGCAATGGTGTGTGCCTTGCCAGGGCACATGTCAGCATTGTGAATTTGTAACTATGAATAATATTTCACTTCAAGGAGTTTTGCTTGGCAGGTTTGTGTGTATTTGTTTATTTTTGCAGTAACCATATTGTAATTAATCCAGTAGCAAAGGTGACTGGTAGACCAGGAAGCCTCATTACTATCAACAGTGTCTTGCTCACCTAAGCCATGGCAAAAATTACAGCAAATATTGTCTGGTCTGCTTTGTGTTGTCTTGTTGTGTTTTGTTTGTTTGTTTGTTTGTTTGATCTGTTTTAAGTTGTCAAAAGTTTAAATGTATATAAATATAATATAAATGTGATAAAAATCATTGATAATACTCCCTCTAAAAATTGCATTTGTCTGTGGATCCCAGACTAGGACACTTCCTTCCAGTAGATAAACAACTTTTTGGTGGTACATATCCAGTCTCATAAGGGGGACAGGTTCTATGGTAAATGTCAGATACAATCTTGGTGGCAACAGGAAGCTTTAAATGTGGATAAACCCATAATATGTTTTCTTCAAAAAGTATGGGAACTTCAAGGAACTTCTTGAAAGAGTGATACCAGGTGGGTCCAGAAGGCTTGGAGTGGAGCTGAAAGAAACAAAGATCTGATGAGGGGTCTGCAGCCCAGGACAAGCAAGTGTTAGTGGGGCCAGGTGCCAGAGAGAGGCCAGGAAGCTCCGAAGTAAAAGACTGTGCCCATGAAAAGTAAAAATAACCAGGGCAGGAAAGCCTGGAAATTGGTCCTAGGTAAGACCTGAAAACTACACCCTCCTGGGACTGGTTAATGTGGTAGAGTTACTTGTGGTGGGGTAGTCTCTACAAAATGACACGTTGCCACCCCTGAAAAAAGCGAGAAAAAGGTGCCTGAAAACCCTGGCTCCCACTGCCTTATGGGTTACCCTTTGGTGAGAGAAGGCTAAGGGAAGTATCCCCCAACAGAAAAACCCTTGGTGAAGGCCAAGGAGGAAAGATGTGTCGCAGGGTACACTTTGGAAAACGTGTCTCTTTAAGAAAGAAAAGACTGCTAAAAAAAGCAGCCTCCGCAAGAAGCAAGAAAGAAAATCTCTAAGCTGCAACACAGCCAGAGCCAGGTAAAAGACGGCCACAGTGCCAAAAGTGATTCCAGGACCTGAACTAACCTAAAGAGGAGTTGAGCCCCTTCCTTTTTGTCTTTGTATTTTGCAGGATGTGGACCACCACTAGAGCATCAACAAATTTGGTTGGTATAAAGAAGAATAGAGCTTGATCATGTTATGCATAGCAACTGTTTTGCTTGTGTGGCTGTGTTTGTACAATGTTATTATTATAAGTGGTTGTGATATTAACTATGCTAAACAATGACATATAAGCAGAACTTCTTGATAGGCTATAAAATATCTGCAAAATGGTTATAGAAAAATGATGCATCACTTGGAGCATCACCTCAAAAATGAGGCTGGCCATGCTAAAGATTGAGAAGGCCGAATTAACCATTTGTTTTTATTGTCATTCTTTTATTGGTTCCTTTTGTTTGTTTTGCTTTGTGCTAAATATGTATTTTAGCTTCTTATAGTAAAAATAATAATAATGTATAATAGTTTAAAAAAATAAAGTTACCCATAATTATTGCTAGTAACACCCTTCTCCCCCTAACTTTTCGGTTGGTTGTCTATTGCAATCCACATCCTGAATTTGGCTTTACATCCCCTTGTGGTGATCTTGGTTCTGGGAGTCCTGTTATTAACCATCCAGTGTGTGCTCGTTTGCCAGAGCAAGTGAGGAAGAGATGAAGGCTTTCCTTCGAAACGCCCCATAAAGTAAGTTCACTCAGGGCACGGTGGCTTGCTTGGGAGAAGATCCATGTCTCGGATGCAGCAGCAACCTGCATGCCTTGAGTCACATGCGAGAGGCCAACCGATGTCTGCATGATGCCACTGTATTTCATGGCATCAAGGAGGAGAGTGTAGCAGGCAAACTGAGTTATGGCTCTTAGCCATAGTCCAGGCCTTCCCAGAAGTTAGCTACAAAATTGAACAGAGTGCCTTCTGGGGCGCTGGGAAATGCAAGTGCTGTGATTGGGCAGTAGGTGAACAAGGG
This sequence comes from Gavialis gangeticus, assembly GCF_001723915.1. NCBI lineage: Eukaryota > Metazoa > Chordata > Crocodylia > Gavialidae > Gavialis > Gavialis gangeticus. The sequence goes on along the minus strand of NW_017729022.1, from coordinate 134,400,037 downwards.
ACAGCAGTTTCCCTATAAGGAATGTGGCTGGCACAGTGCCAGGGGATTGGTGCACCATTTAAGGAATGCTTGGCACAGAGCCAAGGGACTGGACAATTTGGGATGAGAGAAGTTACAAAAGTGATGAACAAACAAAGGAACACGTGTGTTCTGTGTTGCCACCCTGGGGAGCTGCATCAATCCTAGGGGCAACACTTTTGTGCAGGAGCTCCTATCCCTAGCCTTGCCAGAGAGAAAGTGAACCCTGCCAGCCCCGGCCCCTAATTTATATGTTCCCTGGGCTTTGCCTCTTTCCAGTCAGCTGACCGCCTGCAGGTACCAGCTAATTAGCTTATTAGCCTTGTTACTCAGACAACCTGCAGCTATGAAGTTCTGACCAGCCTGCAAAGCTCCTTTGCTAGGTTGCTTCTGCCTTTAAAAGAGCAGGCACACCTTAGTGCCCTGTGACAGGTCCCAAATCTGATCTTGTGGTTCTTCACTTATAACTTCATGTCCTGTCCCTCTCAGGTGCTGGGACCTTGGCCCTGGTTCGTGCTGCCTCTGACTACTTTTGCAGCTTGGACCTGCCCTGGCCCAAGCTGCAGAAGTCCACCCCCCTACCAGGATTCCTCAGCATATTGAGTGCATCTACAAGAGCTGCTTGCTGCACATTAGCTTAATAACACTGTGCAGTAGCATGTCACAGTAAAAAGTGTGCTAGTAGCTTACTGCACAGTATTATTAGGTTAATGTGTAGTATGTGTCACTAAATACCTGTGTGTTGGCACTACTGTGCGGTTACTCTAGGTACTATACATTTAGTTATTACTTCATTAAGGAAGTATTAAACTAAATGTACAGTATCCAAGGCACATTAATGAACATGTAGATGTGCACCCCGCTTTTTCCCCTCCTTGTGAGGAGGCTCAGTTCTTCCACAGGGCTTTCTCCCGCAGCTGTGTGTTGCTCTGTTTTCCATTCCTCTGCTGGCTTCACTTTGGAGCAAGCCCTTATCTCTCTTTTCCCATTGTCACGTGTGGACAATTACTCTCTGGCACCCAGGTGTTAGTCTCTTTCTGATTAGGAATTAATCAGTGGCTCTTTTCTTCCTCTCTGCCGCCTGCTCACTGGCTAGCATTTCTTATCTCACTTGCTTGTTTACTTGCCCAGCATCTATTACAATGAGCCTGATCCTGTTTTGTAACAGGAGCTTCCATCTCCCAGTTACAGTATCCAACTAGGGAGTTGAATTCCCTGTTCCCTGTCCTCTATTTTAGACAAATCCCTGGGTAAGCCCCAATCAGCTGATCCCCT
>NW_017729022.1:134391100-134393744 GCF_001723915.1 Gavialis gangeticus | reverse complement strand
CTCTGCCGCCTGCTCACTGGCTAGCATTTCTTATCTCACTTGCTTGTTTACTTGCCCAGCATCTATTACAATGAGCCTGATCCTGTTTTGTAACAGGAGCTTCCATCTCCCAGTTACAGTATCCAACTAGGGAGTTGAATTCCCTGTTCCCTGTCCTCTATTTTAGACAAATCCCTGGGTAAGCCCCAATCAGCTGATCCCCTGACTAAAGCCTAGGAGAACCAGCAGGAAATTTTTACTGCTACCCTCCTCTAACCTTTCAGCTTCTACAACATGAGGGAACCAGCCAGCCCTGCTGATATTCCCTCTGTCATCTCCCCTTACCTCAGAAATATCAGCTGGCACATCCCTCTGTTGCTCTCAAAGGAAAAGTGAGCCAAATCCCACCTAGACTCATCTCACTATTGCCTGTAGACAGCTAATTCTCCAGTTTGCAATTTCAGATGCTACATTACTCTTTTATCAGGTGCAATAGCAATCCATTCACAAAGCTTTCTTTCTTAAAATAAATGGTTTCTTTTTTTGAGCTGGCTTTTGCTGATTCAGAGGCTGTTCCCAGGGACTTTAATATCTGAAATGCTCCTTGCAAACCTAGTGCTCAGAGCGGTTCTCCATGATGTTACATCCCTAAAAAGAATATGTCTCCCCTTCCTTTCACTCTTGGTGCAGCATGGTCAGTCACCATTCATTTTTTTCCTTTCTTTTGAACTCCAAACTTATACTTTGTTGTCCTGTAATTTTAGGGCCCATCAGGCACCATCACTTTTTCAGACAGCCACTTCACTGATCTTTTCAGATACCCCATGCTAATATGTAGCATCCCTGCTTTCTGACTTGTCTGTGGAAACTGAATGCATGTGTAAGATGTAGATTATGAAATGCACTTACACTGTCTATGCTCAGTACAGGAGGCAAGACCCATGGGTTTGTCCACAGGTGCAAGTACGTGCACTTGCAGCAGCTTAAATAGGAGTGGCACAAATTTGTGCCAGAGATTTATGCCTCAGCACATGTGCCTGAATATGCACTTTGGTATGGGGCAAGTTGTGCCACGTGGGGTAAACTGACCCTGCCCAGCTCCTCCCGAATCAGCAGCCAGGCATCCTGGACTCTCACACATGCATGCAACTCAATAAATATGAAACCTTTTGACTTGGCATCCTACTTTCAGGGGTCCAGAGTCAAGACCAGGGTTTTCTCCATGTAAGAGCTGGACAGCTACGTTAAAAAACCACAAAAGTAAACACCAAAGCATATAGATATTTAGAATGTATTTTATTATGATGATAGGTGCACTGGTAGGCATCCAAATTGCTTTAAAATTGTAAATATATCAATAAAACATTGCCCAACTGATTTCTCTCTCTGTCTCTATATAGTGGCATTTCATTTTAACTGTGGAAGAACATAGATTTTTGGGTATTTTAAAGACTGAATTTGGGATTTTTTATTAGAGAATTTGCCATTTTTAAACAGGGAACACTGTGATTCCTGCTGGTTAGACAAGTGGCAGGACCCAGGCAGAGGAGCCTGCCTGGGGCTGGCACTGGGGACCAGCTGGAGGGCAAACAAGGTGGCTGACCCCCTGGCCATCTGGGGCCAGGAGAACATGCTTTGACAGTTCAAAGTGGGCCACCACAATGAGCACATCTTCTAGGTGGTAGCTGCCAAGATGGCAGGGCGGGGGTACACATGGCAGTAGTGTTGCCCAAAGGCCAACTGTGAAGCCACAGCCCACTGGCAGCTGGCCCAGAGGTGCAGATGCTTCTGCTGCAGTGGCTGTGCAGTCCCTGTCCAGGTCTGGCAGGCATGCAGACATGGGGCCTCAGGTGCAAGGGGGCGGATGCTGTCGCAGGTGGTAGCAGGTCACAGCCAGGCAGCAGTCCCCATTGTCAGACTGCTGCAATAGGTATAGGGTACAGGGTCTACTCTAGGTCAGAGCTGCTGAAGCAGTCCAGCTGGCATAGGTGGCTAGTGTCTCCATATGCCAACTGGTCAAGCCTCAGAAATTCCTGAGAGCAAGTAGCCCTAAGCTGCTCACCAGGGAAACTTTTTATGCTGCTGGGGTTAGCACCTGTGCTGGCTCCAGCCTCTAGCTCCCCCTGGCTGCTGATTTGGGAGGAGCTGGGCAGGGTCAGTTTACCCCAAGTGGCACAACTTGCCCCACACCAAAGTGCATATTCAGGTACATGTGCTGAGGCACAAATCTCCGGCACAAATTTGTGTCACTCCTATTTAAGCTGCTGCAAGTGCATGTACTTGCACGTGTGGACAAACCCATGGGTCTTGCCTCCTGTATTGAGCATAGACAGTGTAAGTGCATTTCATAATCTACATCTTACACATGCATTCATTTTCCACAGACAAGTCAGAAAGCAGGGATGCTACGTATTAGCATGCATAAATGTGCTGATGTACATTTTGGGCATGTTCAAATACATTTTTTACTGCCATTAGGGAACTTGTCCATTGCCAGAAATCAGTTCAGATGAATCAGTTCTTAAGACAGGTTAACTGTCAACAGAAGCAAAATAGCAGCTGACCCACATTCAGTACTTGCTCACCTGAACCCATGACAAGATGTGATAAGAGAAATTCAGCCATAAGCAGTTTTCTTTGCGGGGGGGGGGGGGCCCTAGCCACA
>NW_017729022.1:134388491-134390948 GCF_001723915.1 Gavialis gangeticus | reverse complement strand
GGGGGGGGGGGGGGGACCTATGCTACCTGGAGTGAGGATGTGAGTGGGTTTCAGGACAGAGGCTTTGCCAACTCTTGTCAGTGACAGCTGGGGGAGGGGCTGACTTGGCACCCAGGCAGAAGAGAAAAGCTCTGGCCTAAGTCAGACTGCTGCCTCATGGGGGGTGGTAAGTGGGGGTGCTGCAGTGCTCCATGGGATGCTGGTGGAATATGATCTACTGTACGTTGGGATGGGATGTAGTACAGATGTTTGTTACAGTGCTCAAACCTATAGAACTGATGTCTGATACCATATCTATCCAGGGTTATCTTAGAGCAGGATCTGCAATTTTTACAGTGCTCTATGTGCCCTGCGTATCTGTTTGGTTATGGCTGCAGAGCACTTTGTGCTCTTAATGTACAATAAGTGTAACTTCTGTACCTGGACTTGGTTGAGAATCACTGATGTAGGGTTTTCATCTTGTTTTTAGTTATGATTGTCAGGTTCACATGGAATGTACCTACCCCATCATAGAGATTCTGAAAGTCCTTTACCTAAAGGGCCCAGCAGCTCTGAGACACACAAGATGACCAATCCCTCCCCCTCAAAAGATCCTGTTAAACTGTCTTTATGTCCTTAATGAGCTTTTGTCAACATAATGTACTTAAATGTATGTCAAGCATTCAATCTGGTAACATATGACATTTTAAGTAAGAAATTACAACAATAAAAAGTTAAAATAAAAAATGTGATTCAGACATCCACCCAAGTTGTTTAGCTCCTCAGACTAACATGGGTGAGGTGCCCCAGTTTCTATAGCCAACAGTATACAAGGGAGTAATAAAATTAGTGTGGCAGATGGGGGTCCCAGGGTTGGCTGTAAACATTCCCTGGTGTCCCGTGATTGGGCCAGCTCTGCCCCGAGGGCGGCTTCTTATTTCGTCTGCCACGCCTTGTTGGTAAAATGATAGATAGGGAGGCTACACACAAGCCTTTTCATGGCTTCCAGTCCCACTAAACCCTGCTAGACCCTACTGGTCTTTGGACCCCTCACTGGGCCCCTCTCCCAGACGGTGTCTCGCGGGATACGTAATTAGCCCATAAGGCTCGAGATGTCTCCAGATCCTCCCCTTTACCACACCCCATGCCTTGCAGATGTAATGCGAACAGTTGACTTACTTAGCCTTTTCCCAGGACCCACCTCTGCCCTGATGCTGATCCTCTTTAATGTCCCTGTTTATCATGTCCCTCTGGCACCCTCCAACCCCTGTATTTACTATGCCCTTCTGGTGCCAGGCCCTCTGGCTTTTGTAGTTGTGCTCTTCTGGTGCTGGGCTCTATACAATAGGGTGCTTTGCCCACTAGGCACTAATGAGGCTTCCTCCTCCCTTTATAGACTCATCCAAAAACCACCAGTGCAAATAACAACAGAAACATAAGCCCCTGGGCTATAACATAACACTAACAATAATGGCAGCACTCCACCCCTTTAAGAAGGCAAACTTCCAACCTTAGGATAGCATGTCCTCTAGCCCTGGGGACATGGGGAGCTCCTGGAGTCTCACTGTACTTGTGTAGCACAGCAGGCAGAAACAGGTCTCATGCTTCTTCCCCTGGCAATTGCCAGAGACAGAGTAACCATGCTAGGTCCAACCCTGAGCTTATATGTCCCCAGGGCCCTGCCTCCTTCTGGTCATTTGACCGCCTGCAGGTACTGGCCAATTACCCCCTTAGGCTGTTGCTCAGGCTTCCCGGCCAGGCAGCTTCTGCCCTTAAAGGAGCAGGAACATCTTAGTGATGCTGACTGTAGCAGGGCACATCTGGCTGCCTTTCCTAATGTGAGTCAGGGTGGGTAACAGCTGAAAATGGGCCCCCAGTGTGACTCAATAGACCAAAGGTTTAATGTGATCCATTGGTATATAAATAGGGAGTCTAGAGAAGGAGCAGTAGGGAGATTATATTGCTGTACTTTCCTATTTGACACTTGTACAACTATCACTGAAATATTGCATCCGCAATTCAAGGACGTTGATAAACTGAAGAGGGTTCATGGCGAAGCCACAAGAATGATTAAGAGGCTGAAAAGCATACTGTATAACAGTAGACTCCAAGAGCACAATCCATTCTGCTTATCAAAGAGAAAGTGCCATGTCATTCTTGCATTCCATGTTACTCCAGCCACTCAAGAGTTTAAGAGGGGAGATTAACAACCCCCTCAGCTGGGCCTAATTGTAGGCCCTGAAGCAACTGGGTGGATAAAAATACTGCAGCTCAGAAAGGGAGATGGTTCATAAGCGTTCAGGAGCTATCAAGAATGACCTATGACAGCACTGTTTGACTGGTGGTCTGCAAGTTGTGTGTGGACCATGAATGCTTGTGTCCTGCAGACCCTGGTGGCTGCCTCTTCTCCTGCCACACTGTGGGGGAGGGCCTGGGCCCACAGGAGAGGGAGAGCAGGTGGGGGGATGGGGGTGGGGG
>NW_017729022.1:134387169-134388461 GCF_001723915.1 Gavialis gangeticus | reverse complement strand
GGGATGGGGGTGGGGGATGGGGGTGCCGCGCCTTGCTGGTGCTGTCCATGTGGTTGGGGCTGCTCCCACAGCATGTGGCTCACACAGTATGTGGCCCAAGGACCACATGCCAGCATGTCCTGCATCTCCTGGTCACACTGAAGCATGGTCTAGGACTATAGGGTTTAGGGATGCTGACCATGTGACTGCAGGAAAAGAGGCATAAGGACTGAGTGAGAGTATTTTTGGGAGATGTAAAGTAAGATGTTACCTGAAAAAACAATGATGAAAAACTGTGATCTGTTGTTGCATATGGGGGCCCTGGGCTTCAAGCCGGAAGAGTAGGTGTGGCTTTAGGTTTCTCTATTGTCCACCAGTAGTGGGGTTATTAAGGCTTGGAAAGACAGACCTTATTTGAGTAATAACCAGGTGAGGACTGGAAACTTTTAAGTAGTGGTGAACAAGGGGAAATTGAGGTCCAGCCGTAGCAGCTCCTTGGGTATGCAGGTGTCAGTTAGTAAAGGTCAGACTTAAACAGAACTTTAAAAGGTGACTTAACCAGTCCAGAAGTGTGTACATGGCAAAAACACTAAATAGTAGAGCTTTTTTTAGGGTAGCAGGCAAAGTAATAAAAACTTCTATTAGCTAGAAATTTGAATTTATCTAACCTAGGTGTACATATTTAACACTGGGTCTACTTAACTACTGGAACAATTTGAAATAGATTTTCTATCCCTTATAATCTCTCCTTCAAGGGATGCTCTTGTCAGGCAAGAAATGGTTCAGGGAAATCCTCTGGCTTGTGTTATTCCAGAGGTTAAATTATCACAATGGTCTCTTTTGACTTGCATTAAATTAGGCTTGAGCCTTACTGCTTTCTCATGGCTGGAAAGGGAGTCTTTGAAAAACAGAGGTTATTAAATATCTCCTTGCCCCACTTACAGATACTTCAGAGAGTTTTTTAGAATTGGCTGCACTCACTTTGGATGTGCCACCAGCCAAGGAAATGCTATGTGTTTTGGTTTTAAAAAAAGATAGACATTGAGGACATTTCAAGAAAGCTGGGCCTGGTCTGTCTCAGCAGCACAACAATGATAGCAGGAAGCATTTTTTATTTGTATCTGTATGCAAGTAAGGTCACATATAGTTCACATCCAAATGAACATGGTTGTGCCAGATATACTGCATACTCCAAACATAGCGTATACTCGGTTGTTCTCCACACTACAAAGAAGCATCATGTTGGGTTTTCCCTGGATATCCAGGGGTCCAAAAATCCTGCGCAAAAAAAAAAAAAAAAGGAGAGTGGCACA
>NW_017729022.1:134385710-134387037 GCF_001723915.1 Gavialis gangeticus | reverse complement strand
AAAAAAAAAAAAAAAAGGAGAGTGGCACACGCAGGTGTAGTATGTGTCAGTGAAAACCAGAGCTGGGCCAGCTAGAGCTGTTCTGTGGCTGCCAGCAAGACTCTGCACGGTAGAATTGCCACTGCTGCTGCCCTGGGAGGCCCCCAGGTAAGGCTGCTAGGGCCAGCTCAGTACTGGTCCTAGCCTCCCCTACTGCCCTGGGGGTAACGTGCCACGTGCCAGAGCACATGTGGCATGGGCATTCCCCAGGTACAACCAAAGGCAGCACAAGTTGTGCTGCCACTAGTTGTCCCTGAGGGAACCAAACATCCACATGATATGCGAATGCGTCCATAAGTGTTTACCCATATAGACTTGGCTGTGGCTGCAAACGCTAGGTCAGTTCTCAACTGGAGTATCAGCGCTGGCTGCTACCTGTGCAAACACCTACACGATTCATAAGCTTAAATTTCAGATAGGAATCCACATTACAAACAACATTCTCACTTGTGGTCTTTCCATGTTCTTTGAACAGAAGAATTGCTCTATTACTTTTCAGTAGTTAAAAAAAAAATGAGTGAAAGCTAGGAGTTGGTCTTTTTCAAGAGGTGCCTTGTGTCTGAAAAGGTGGAGAACCAGTGCACTAGGGCATACCCCGTATCTCAAAGATGTTGGTGGCTAATTGTTGTTTCCAACCTCTTTCAACCCTTGGTGAGAGGAAGGAGAACAACCCCCTTAGGAAACAGGACGATGGAGGTGGGAACAGAATGCAGATCCATTCCAGCACCAGCCAGAGGGACAAAGTAGTAAGGGAGGATACTAATACATACCCCAAGCTCCTTAAGTGCAGGAGGTGTTAATGCCATCTGTCCCCTTTTCTCTCCTCCCCTCCTGCCAGACAGTGGAGACTGATCACGCACAGCAGTCACACCCTCAAAATAGGACAGATGTGGAAAGGGGGAACGACCCTAGTTCCCGCCCCCACCCTCGCACTCCGCGGCCAGTCCCACTCCTCCGCCTCACTGTGCCCTCTCCTCAAACCCCGCCTGCTGGGAGGCCCCGCCCCAACCTCCCTCCTGCCGCCTACTGGCCCCACCCCCAACATCGCGTTCAGCTGCAGGGCCCTCTCTTCCCTCCTCGGCCCCGCCCACGCTGCCGCCCCCCGAAACTCGTTCCCATCGTAGAGACCCCCCCCCGGCGGCATCGCAGTCCGAAGCAGACGCTACTGCCACTCCCTTGCTCAGGCCCCGCCCACGCCTCAGGCCCAGTCCCCTGAGCTTAGTTCCCGCCGCCTACAGGCTCCGCCCTGCAGGCTCGCGGTCAGCCGCAGCGGCCCCCCTTTCCCCTT
>NW_017729022.1:134357176-134385023 GCF_001723915.1 Gavialis gangeticus | reverse complement strand
GCCCCATGGCGCGGCGGGCAGCCCCGGGGCGGCGCGCAGCCGCGTGCAGGTGCTGGGCGCCGCCAACTGGAGCCTGGTGCTGCGCGGCCAGTGGATGGTGCAGTTGTGAGTAGCCGCTGCCCGCGGGAGAGGACCTGGGGCTGCGGAGTGGGTGGCAGGCAAGAGGAGCGGTCCTGGAGGCGGCACAGGCCTCGGGACCGCAGGGTGCTGGATGGGAGGGAGGAAACAGTGCGGGGGTCTGGGGGCCTGATCCCAGCACGTGGGCCTGGATGGAAGGTGCAGTGGGATCTGGGGTTGGGCGGAGGTGGTGCAGGGCCCTGGTCCCAGTGTGTGGGCTGGATGGAAGTGACGTTGGGATGCTGTGGATCAGGCCAGGCAGAGGTGGCACAGGGACCTGGGTCCCCGTCCTGGCCCTGTGTATAGGGCTGCTGTCTTGTTAACTCTCATGGTTTTTGGTGTTGTTCTTAAAGTTTGCATTTGGGGAAGGTGACAAACTTGGCCCTTTTTTTTGTTTTACATGTCACTTATATAAAAATCATGACAGCTGGCAACACGGGCTGGGCAGAGGTGGCGCAGGACCCCAGGGTCCTAATTCCAGCACGTGAGGCTGGGCAGAAGCAGTGCTGGGATCTGGGGCCCCCATCCACACCTGTGGGGCCAGGCAGAGGTGGCACAGCTCCAAGATCCAAATCGCACCACGTGGGGCTAGACAGAAGCAGCCCCGATACCACGTATGGGGCTGGGTGGCAGCACAGGGCCCCGGGGTCCCAATCTTGGCATGCAGGGTAGGACAGAGGCAGCATTGGGATGTGGGGCCCCAAGCCCTGTATATGGGGCCAGGCACAGGTGTTGTGGGCTCCTGGGCCCAGTCCTGGCACAGAAGATCTGATCAAGCTCTAGATCTTTAACCTGATGTGGCCAAAAGGTTGAGCATTACCTATGTCATTTACTGCCTGCATCCTTGCCATGACCTGGTCTGCCCCCCCCCCCCCCGAAATGTCAAGGCATTAATACCGTGCTCCTGTTATTAATCAAAATAGGAAGAGAATGAGCATGAACATATATTAATATAATACTAAGTCAGCTTCTTCCCCCACTCCCTCCCCCTTGGTCCTACCAGAAGCTGTATCTGTGCTGCAGTGAGGAGGATACTATATGTGCTCTTTCTTTTTTCTAAAACAAATCCCTTCCCTGGGATGTAGACAGTGAAATGATACATTATTGTTGAATCTCACATGTCTAAGCCCTCTGGGGGCAGGGATGACTGGGGGGTAATATATCCATTCCCCTCCCACACTAGTCTGAGAAGGATTTTATACAGCACCTAGGAAAGGAAGGTGTAGAGGAGATGGGAGATTTGTGTCTTGTGCTTGGGCTCTCCACCTGCTTTGGTAGGGGAGTGGAAGAGAATGTTTATTCCCTCCCTTTCTTTCCCTAGTGATGTGCACAGGAAGATAACTAATAGAAAAGCTCTGAAATATGGTTCTGATCTAGTAACTCTTATATATGAGAGATCCTACCTGGACTAAACTCTTTTTCTACTTCTTTCCCTCAGCTGTAAATTGTGAGCACAGAAACAATGTTGATGGTTGCAGTTATCATCTATTCTTGTCACTCAGTCTTCAGCACAAGGAAGAACAATGTAGTAAATGTTTTTGGCCTTGGCTTCATGCAAAAACTTAGCAGTACATGCTTATTTCATTGCATTAACTTTAATGAAAGCCAAGTGAGAAGTTAAAGAATGTGTCTTGCACCGTTTCACACTCAAACTGTGGTAAAATGTGCTTCATGAGTAGGTATCCAGGTTGTAGCTGTATTGGTCTAGAGGAAAAAGCGATCAGGACTCATGGTAGAGGTGGTATTTTTTATTAGATCCACTAGATCTTTGCAAAAAAAAAAGAACTCTTTAATTGCAAGCTTTAGGGTACAAAAACACTTCATCAGGCATCAGAGAAAAGATTGCAAAAGTTCTCCTGGGTAGAAATGAGCAGGAGCAGGTTTCTGAAATAGTAACCAGTTCCATGTCCTCTAAAATGCTCTTCCTCCCCCAGAAGCAAGGATCTAAAATTCTTGTCCTTGGGAGATATGAAGCACAAAACCCCAGTATGTTGTGAGCTTGGTCCTTCTCCCATTGATGTCCATAGGAGTTCAGTTGTCTACGATTGTACTAGGGGAAACTCCCATTAACTTTTCAAGGATGCCAGGATTTTATTCAAGGTATCAGAGCATTTGAGTTTCTGAAATACACATAATTTCCTCTTGCAGGCTAGTTTTGCTCTATTTGTTAAGAAATATGTGGTACTCTGTTTAAACCTGAGAACTGAAAAATGGCTGTGCTTTCTTAGAGTATGCACTTAACCACACTTAATGTGAGCTGTCATAGCTGTGGTTTTAGGAGCACTAAAAACTGACTAACTACTGTCAGTTCCTGGCTGCTGCTAGAATCCTTGAGGCTGAGAGGAGACAGAACCCTGAAAATGATTAGCTTTTTCCTGTTGTTTTCAAGGTTTCCAAGAGCAGCCCTTTGACAGCTGTTTTCCCCTTCAGTGTTTCTAGTGCTAGTTTTTTTAGCAGGTAAACAGAGTACGATTATCATGACAAAGCAGACAGTGGGACTGCAAGATGCTATGCAATTAAGTAATTTATGTGCTTAACTGATACACAGGTAACTGATGTTTGCTATAACAGTGTTAAGATGTTGTCAAAACTGCAGTGGTCCAAAAAATATAAAAGAGGCAATGTTTTTTTGGTGATTTGTTTTTTGGACTAACTGTATAATTGGTAGAGATGTTAGTCAGAGAGTACATTTAATTGTTTAATCTCTGCCCCAACTATACAGTTGGTCCAATAAAAGATACTGGCAAAAACAAACCCTTGTCCTGTAATTTGTTAAAATGTAAGCACCAGCAAAGAAATTGGGACTGGCATTGTGTCTTCCCCATGGGTCTGAAAATTTGGCCTTGCAGCATCAATTGTAGCTCCCCTGCTGCCAAATTTCCAGACCCATGGGCCAGTCTGGCTCTGTGCGCTAGATTGCACCAACATGCCTTGAGGGCAGTGCATAGGTTGAGCTGTGCATGTTGTTGGGGTGGGCACACAGCTGGGCTGGCATGCCAGATCAGGCCTATGGACCTGTCAGTGGGATCAGGCCCACACAGCTGGCCATTTGAGCACCACTATGTTATGTAATTAATTGAGTTTTATGCACTTTTCTGGTATATGTATAGGTGGAGTTTGGTGTAACAAGCTTGTTTTTCTATACAGCATTTTAAAAGGAAATTAGTGAAACAGATTGTAATATTCCTTAGGCTTTTTGTATTGTAGAATTGTATCATGACGCATTTAGTTCTCTTCTTTGAGACTGCCCTAAAATCTTCACTATTTGAGCAGTTTAGAGCAAGTTATAAATGGCGGTCAGGACCTGTGCAACCATATCATAAAGGGGAGGAACATTTTCATATATTGATTATGCAAACGCTTTTCAAAAAGGCTTTGTGAGGAACAGAATAAGTTGTTTATGAGCTACAGCAGGAGCGCTACAGATGGTTTGCGCATCAGGTGTCTTTGCCAGCTTCCTTAAATAATGTGCCTGAAGCTTGATGGTAGGTGGATGGTCAATCCCAGTAAATCATTGGGCAGATATTGGATGCAAACTTCCATTGAGCCTATGAAAAACTCTACAGCGCCAGTAGCCATTCTCTTGTTTGGCAGCATGTTTCCTTAAATTTAGTTTGGTCTCTCTTTCTCCTGGGATGGAGCCTCCCTATGTAGGGGGCAGTGTTATAAGGGTGTGGTCCTGCCCAGCTCCACCTAGGGACTGCAAGTTTCAGAAGCGAATTTGAGGGATAGTGATGTCAGCAAATGGGCAAAGATGATGTCTATGCAGACTATACAGGAACACCTGATTTAGAGATCTGTACTTGAATAAAGACTATTATTATATAAGTTTGTAGGGTGGAGTTTTGTTTTTACTGGCTCTCCTAAATGCAAAAATGGGATATGAAAATGAGTTTCTGATGTAAATGGAGGACAATCAAGGAAAGGATTGTGGTGATCACTATACCAATGCTACTTCAACTTGTCTGGGTGCTGCAGACTGAAAATTACTGGGCCATTTACCATGAAATTATATTTAATGTTCTATTAACTTTTCAGTATCCTTGATTCACTTGGTATTTAGGTGGTGATAATCCTATATCATTTAGGCCTAAAATATAGGACTTGCGTGAAAGAGATTTGTACAAATTAAGTCCCAGCAAAAATGTTTGACAGACTATTTCTGGGAAGGATTATAAATAAAGGCTGTTACATAAAGTCAGAACTTAAAGCTTCAGTATCTGTGCATGAATATTAATTTTATAGTGAAAGTAAGTGGGTGGTTAATTGTGACCTTTTGTTTTCTCTTCCTCAAAGTGGCGAATATTCTAAGCCAGCCACCCTCTCTACACCTACAGAAGAAGTGGTGGTTCATATGTTAAATTCACTATATGGCGTTGTAAATTATAAAGAACAAGTTTAATATCTTACAATGGCCTTATCTGATAGAGGCAGCCACCTGGATTTTTCTTTTTTTCCCCCTTTCCATTCCCCTCATACTCAGATCAGATATAGGAGATTTTTTTCAATTTCCACTTTTTTAGAAGTTTAAAAAAAAGCGTTCTTATTCACGTTAAAGCAGAGATGTGGGTTTTCTGGACAATTTTCCAATGCCCTAAATAGAGCGTGATCTGATTTAGCATGTTTATTTGACTTGTATTTAGTAAACAAAACCAAAAAAGTACCCCATGTTAATTTTATGTCTCAATAGGCACAAGTATTTGAACTGAAATATTCGATTAGAAAGAACATTAAATACAGCACACTTAATGTGGCTTTAATGGTATATTCAAACAAATTCAAAGCTTTATGTGGAAAGAAATTATTTTTATTGGAATACCTGTAAAAATGTAAAGACCATACACAATAGCATGTACTTCCTTTGCATTGTTTGTTTAAATTTAAGGAAAAAAAAGGAGAAAAAAACAAAGGCATTGAAAACTGTTGAGACACTAATTTTAGCATGCCCAAAGAACTGTCCATGATTTGCCATCCACTCATCTCCTCCTACAGAGTTTAACACTCTTTTACTGAGGCAGTTGCGGCACCCCCAGTTTCACCATCACTATCTGTAGAATCATTCGCGCTATTTATTAGTTCCATTTCAGAATCGGATTGAGGCAAACCTGATTCAGAACTACTTGACCCACACTCTCTTTCGCTAAAGGATGGTTTTACCAGTGAGTCTATGAGGAAGGGCAACTTATCATCACGCTGCATCTTATTCACTAATTGTGCTTCTGACTGATTCTCCAGAAGCACAAGGTTTTGAGAAACAGAAACAAGCTTGGCAGTGCATTCATTTGTTAGCTTTTTTGTCTTGATTGAGCTGAATGCCTTTCAGTTTTCTTCACAAGAAGCTGCTGTTGGTGTGGCATGCTTAGGATCCTTAGAGCAATCCTGGACAACAGGTGGGTGTTACAGTATCCCTTCCGCCATGTGAGAGGAGACATATTCTTTGCTGCCTGCCAAATGATGTCTTTGCTTCAAAGTTTTTCTTTTGCATGGTACTCGGCCATGTCTGTCATCATGGCTGTCATTGATGTTGAGGTCATTCTTAGCTACTTCCACAATTGCATCGAGAGCAGTAGGTAAGTCGTCTTCCGATAAATGCTGTCATCTGTGTTGAGGATCCAAAAAGTTTGCTGCCAGATGAACTGGATGAGAGCAAAACTCAGATGTCTTAGTAAACATTTATTTTTCTTCTTTTTTGGATAGAGGTGAAGAATGCAAAAGCTTGATTAGATTTTCTTTCAGTTGTCTGAATATCTCTGGAATATTTGAAAGGCTTGGTATATCTCTTTCAAGTTTCTTGATAGCTACTAAAACTGGTAGTAGCAAACAAATGCTCCTTGAACTCAAACCCAGAACACATAGTTGTTGAGAATCTGCTTCTGAATATTCACGGGAATACTCTGGAATACTGTCATCTATTGAAGCACACTGCAAACAGTTTTGTGCGCAGCAAACTAAGTAAACACTTTGTAGCCGAACTCCATCTAGTTTCTCCTGGCAATAAAAGTGCACTTTCCTTCCCCTGCTTCTCTTTCTGTAATTTCTTCAAAGTCCGATTAGCAATGTGATGATTGTTGAATACCTTCACAATCGCTTTGCAGTTTGCCAATATTGTCTTCATTGTATTCATACTTACTACGTCCTTTGCTGGCAGATTCAACCCATGAGCAAGACAGCCAAATACTATTAAATGAGGATACTTTGCCTTTAATATTTGCCATGCAGCTTTCATGTTACTCACATTATCAACAGGGATCCTGGTTTTCCCTGATAAAAAATGACAAATTCTCTGATTAAAAAAACCCCAAATCCTTGATAATAATTAAAGGACCCCCTGTGGGCCCCCCTGGTACTGCTAGTGCCCCTCACTCCTCCCTACAGCCTTTCAGCCTCACACATGCAGGCACAGACACGGACACCCCAGCAGGTAGGTGTGTGTGTGGGGATGGTGGGGAAGGAAGGGGTAGATAGAGAATGGGGCAGGGGAGGAGTGCATCTCTGTGCTTGCTCCTGGGGCGGGGGGGCATGAGGGCAGTGGTGCCCCCCTGTGGGCCCCACATGTTCTGCCCGGCTGGGGGAGAGCAGGGGCTCCCACGTGGCAGTTGCCACCGCACCACTGTCTTTGCCCCCTGGGGCCCTGCTTTGGGCAAGCAGCATGGGGCGTGGTGGCCACCACTGTGCTGCTGGTGGCGGCTGCCCTCACACCGCACCTCCTCTTGCACGTGGCGGCCCCCCAACACTGCCGCCTCTGCCATGCCCCACGCTGCTTGCCCAGAGCAGGGCCAGGGGGGCGAAGGCAGCAGTGCCCCTCTACGGGCCGCATGCACCTGCCTGGCTGAGGGGGGGGCCTTGCATGCAGCGGCCGCCACCGCACCATGTAACGTGCCTTTCCTGCTACGTGCTACAGGCAAGTGGCATGAGGTTCGGTGGTGGTAGTGACTGCTGCGTGCAAGCCGCCCCTCCCCCAACTGGGTGGGCTTGTGCTGTGCTGCCCTCGCCCCTGTGGCCTTGGTCCTGGGAGTGAGCACAGAATGAGCTGAAGTGGGAGCTGGTGGTGACTCTTCGCTGCTGTGCCCCAGGGTGTGTTCTGTTCCCCCCTGGGTCTGCTCACCCGCCCACCTGGGTTGAGGGGGAAGGGAAGGTGTTGGGGAAATTCCCACTAGGAGTGCTTGTGGGCTGGCCAGCAGACGCTCCATGTCTTCCCCCAACACATCCTTACTCCTCAACTCACAGCCAGCTCCCTACCTCCAGCCCTGCCTCGCAACCCCCAAGCCCCACTTACTTCCAGGAACAAAGAGGGATCCTGAGCCAGCCTCCAGTATGTGAGAGGGTTGGGTCCCGCCTTTTCCCCCTTTCCCTTCCCCTCCGGGCAGGGCTGGGGGTTTCCCATCCCTTTTGCAAACAGTTCTTGCAGGCTTCAACTCAGCCAGCCTGGGGAGCTCTTTGCAAAACGGGGAAATCCACAGGTTTCCTTGCTAAAAGGGGAAATCTGCGTTTTCTCCGTTTAAACAGGGAAATCTGTGGTTTTCTTCATTTTTCTGTGGGAAATGGAAAACCTGGATCCCCAGTTATCACTTACAGGGGCTTGTACCTACAAGGGACCTACACTTCCAGTCTCTTCACTCAGTAATTGGGCTAGTACTCACCCGTATGATGAGAAGATTTGCTTTCAGGAATTGTTAACATAATGTTCAGGTGTTGTTAACATAATGTTCAATAAAGGATTTCCTTGTATATCAGTCCATCTACCTGACATCAGAGTTTTTGATTTTGCTTGACCAGTCCTTTGAATAACCATTATTTGAACTCTGTCATACTATGAGAGGATGTGATTAAGCGATAACGTGACGGAAACTTATATGATGGGCCAATTAGTTTGTAATGTTCCTTCCAGTATTGATTTTCAGTTGTGGAAAGAGGTGTACCGTTTGCAAATATAGGTCAAGCTAATGTCTCATTTGCTTTTTCTTGATCTTCCTTTGACATTTTGTCCACAAAGCTTGATAAAAAGCTTGACTGTCTTGAACAGCTACTCATGGTGGATTGCATGTCTGGTGACAGTGATCTTGAAAGGGAGGATCCTGCTGCTTCTTCCCCCAGACCTGGCAGCTCAACATTTTCATTTTCCATTTTTTGCAAATCTGCTATTTCACTTGAGCTACCAAGTTCCTGCAACAAAATGGGGAAAAGATTTTTATTTTAGCCTGTTCTAGTCTGGCCTCATCCATCAGAAGGGAGAGAAGAAGCAGCAGGGAGCTTGCTTTCCCCCCTCCCTGCTAGAAAGAACCCGCTGCTCTCAATTTACTGCTCAGTTGCCCTGGGACTCCAGAGGCAAAGGGAAGTATAGCCTGGCCTCTGCCATTGGCCAGAGGTTGAAGCTTGCTTTGCTGAGTTGAAATAGATAAATAATTAACTATTATGTAATTTAAAAACAATTTATTGTTAAGTTTAAACCACTTTGGGTGCTTAGTGCAAGCAGAAAAGCAGGACACAAATATTTTAAATAAATAATAGTCCAGAGTTGCAGTAACAACTTTTGAAATTGTTTTAAAACAATATGTCTACTAGTTTATACTGTGTGTTTAACATATGAATTTGTTTACGTACACAGGATTCCTAAAGTAGACTTTTCTCAGATGATGATGTTGTTCCACCACTTCATTGTATTAGGTTTCTGTATATGGCTTGTACTCTTTCAGGATAGTTCCTACATGTTATTAAATGTTTCTTCATTTTTGTTGCATTGTTAGCATACTCTTGCCTGCAGTATTTACATCTACCAGCTTTCTTCCTTCCTTTAGTGTCTTGAACTTTACTATAATGATGCCCCACACTAGTTTTTTCTGATTAGGCATTATTATGTCTACTTCAAACCAAGGGGACTAAAGCCATAACAGATCTTACGCAAACACTTCCTACGCTGCTGTTTGTGTTTGTTGAACTGAAAGTGAAACAGAAAATCAGTTTTCATTTTGGTTTTGCTTTCACTTGCAGTCTAAGATTAAATAAGAATTTTAGCTTTGGTTTTGATTTGATCTGCACAGCCAATTAGGTGAATTCATAACTTGATTTTTGGGTTGGATTATTGTGAGTGTATTTAACTTGTTTACAAATCAGTAAAACATATATGTACTTTCTCTCACACTTCCTAGGGATAATCACGTGAAAAACATTAATTACAACTTTGAAACTGCCAAGCTTGCCTAATGTTGTGTTGGCATCCATTCATTGTTACTAATGAATTTTATGAAACAATTTTTAGAAATGGAAAATTTCACACAGAAAAATAAAGAACTGAAAAATTTTCTGCCCCACATCTCTGCTCTAAGGTATGTCTTGCATAGCAGAGAGAGCTCTTAGATTGAGCTGGAAAGCTCAAACTACTAACCATAGCTCCTGTTCACTTCTGTTTTCTTAAGTGTTACCCTTTTTCTAATTTGATATTTTTACACTTTTCATAAAGTGATCCTTCAAAATGATTGGGAAATTTTCTTCTAAAAGGTGCTCTTGCTCTACAACCTGTAGTTACAATTTATAGTGTGGGCCAAATTCATCCCAAGGTAAATGTGGAGTATTTGCCTTAGATGCAAATAAAGATGGTTTTCTAGAACCTGTTTCATTTTGGGTAGTACTGCCGTTTTTAATCATAACACACCAATTTTTGGTTTTAAAATACCACTTAGCTGTCTGTTCTTCCAGCAACACATAGCTTTCTATTTACTGCATACATGATTCCATCTGTAGGCAAACGTAATTAGCTGGGTTAGTAGTCTAAAGTCAGGCAGCAGGCAGAGAAGAATGGCACCTTAGAGACTAATGCTTTTAAAAGTTGAGAGCCATTGGCTTGACTTGAAGCAGCTTTCATTAGACTCAAAGCATCCCTTGGAAAATGCCAGCTCTTAGTTTTCACTTTAGTTTTCTATAATCAAAAAAACCCGAGTAATTCTTCTCTTGCAAAAACTCAAGATTCTGACGTGCTGCAGTCTTTTTTAATATTCTGGATTCCTATTTGAAGCCTCTAGGTTTAACTTGTGAATTATGTTTGTACACTGCTAAGCTTGTGTAGCAGGTAACCTCCAGAGGTCCCTTCCAACCCTAATTTTCTATGATCTCAAGGTACCCTATGGTCCTGTGGGACCCTGGTTGAGAGTCATTGGCTTATACCCTTTCTGTCCATTGCAGAAAGCTTCCAGGAAAACATTTGCCATCAGTATAGATCTTAATGTCTGTGGGCAACCAAGTCTCAACAGCACTAGCCACCAGTTTCCGGGTTGAGGAACTGAGAAATAGCCAAGCATTTCACAAGTTTGGCTGTGTAGGAGGAGGGGGGAGGCTTTTAACGGCAGGATTATCAGATCTTTTTGATACTAAAAATTTAAGATAAGACGTCAGTAAAAATTATGCTACAGTAGATGTGTTAATAAACAGTAACCCCCTCTCATCCTGAGAGGGCTTAATGCAAGGAAGAAAAACAGCTTTTTGTGAAAGAAACTGGCATGAGACTAATTAGAGGAACCTGTGTGAGGAAGCGAGGGAGAGTGGTGGGAGAGAAAGACTAGAAGATATGAAGGAGGAGAAGCTGGCCTGGGAAGTGTTTTGATTAAGGCTGATTGAGAAGGGTGGTAGATTTCTGTGAGTTGGGTGAAATCACAAATCTACTGAAGTCAGTGGTAATTTTGCCATTTTCCTTTGGTGTTTGTGCCTCAGCACCATGAAAGCCCTCATTTATCTTCCTGATTAACAGAACCTGCTTATCTGTCTCCCATCTGCCTGCATTCTTTTACCATTCTTCCTTTTCTTGGACTGCGTGCCTTCCTTACCTCTTTCATTTCCCTTTGTCATATGCACTCCTGACTCTGTTCACCTGTCCTGCTGAAGCTTACAAAATACATACTTTTCTTCCTTTCCTTGATCTCTGCTGCTCTTCTGCCCTGCTGAGGTCAGTCATTGGAGGTGAAGACATCCTCTCAGGGTCTGGGCACTGGGACTCTATCTGTCTTGCTTATTGGGTTCACTGAGACTTGAATAAAGACAGAATATATATATCTGTGCAGGTGCCCTCAGGTTTTGATGCATGAGCATTTGCTGCTTTGGAGCAGGGTTATAGGTTGTAGCTGTGCTGGTCTAAGGACACAGGCAGACAAGGTTCTTTGGGTCAATCTGATCTCTTTTTATTAGACAAACTGAAATAGTTGGAAAAATTCTTCTTTTCAAGCTTGTGGGTATAAATACCCTTTGTCAGGCTGAAGAAGCATCCAGGAAGAGCACAGACCAACTGCAGATGCTTCTTCAGCCTGTTGAAATGTATTTGTACCTGAAAGCTTGCTAAGAATTTTTCCAACTATTTGAGTTGGTCTAATAAAAGAAATCAGATTTACCCAGAGAACCTTGTCTGCTGCTTTGGAATACACAGGAGACTTAAGAGAGCCCATTGTGAGGATGGGGTCTGAGAAATCACTGCATTTACAATATTTTATTTCTTCTTGAACCACACTATACCTTTAAAAAAACAAACAAACCCCAAGGTGAAACTTTCCTTGGCAGAACCAGGAATTAAAATATAGTCTGAGAAGTATAATTTTACAAATTTCTTTTACTCCAGTATTTTGGGGTTCTGTCAGTTCAGGCCATGGAAAACTGTCTTTATTACAGGCGAAATAAAACTATACTGGTGGCATAATGCCAGAAATGACTGTTTGCTTTCTCTCCTATGAGAACCTCTTGGGAATGGTCTGAGGCTGCACAAACTATTAGTTTTACCTTCTTACAACATCTGATAAGGTAAAAAGAGCATGTTGTTCTGATAGATGTGAAGGGAGGACATACTGTCTTAACCTCATCATTACTCAGCTGGATGAGCGAGTTTATGGCTTGGATTTACTGGGGGTGATGAAATGTAAGGTAGCTTACCTGGGCTAAATGTTTTGTTCTCACCTGCCATTGCTAGTGTTTATTATGTAAACTGGTTGCAGATCATAAAGAGACTATAACTGACTACAGGTTTTAAGTGCGGTTGCAAAATAAATAACAAACCATAATTTCTCTTTAGTTAGAGGGGTGGAGGACTACGCTTGTGGCTTTTATCCTTTACCTCTTTTCTAGTTTACAAAAATACATAAATAACTTCAGTGTCCAGAATTTCCTGTCTGTTGCTCTGTAAATCTATCTTGTTCTTCAAGTATGCAACAGTAAAATGCAATAATTTGATAGAAGACACAGGTTATTGCTTTTATTCTGGTGTTTTGGTGGTGTATGTCCCTCTGGTTCTAGGGTATTCTCTCGATATTTACAGAATGACTTGTTTTCGTTTCCTATCATGGAATAGAAGGCATAAGGTACAGGTGACTTAGAAATTATGAGAGACAGTTTTATTGCAGGTTTATTTGTATTAAATGTGTATGTGATTTTGCTTCTGGCAAGTCTTAGAACACCTTTTGGTTGGGTGCTATTGGTTGGCATTCTTTGGATCACTTTTTGTTCCTGGTCTCTTGCAGCGTCTTGAAGCTGTCCCTGGAGAAGGTAGTGAAGAGAAGAGAGCATCCATTTTGCCATTAGTGAAAGCTGAAAGCAGGCATTTATTATACTCGCTTTCAAATGAGTTCTTGCCATTGTTGGGGAAGGTGACTTCAGCCTCTACAAGGTGGCCCAAAGGATGGCTAAGGTTGACAGCATAGAACAGGTGCCAACAACCATTTTCATGCCATGGGCTGAAACAACTTGGCTGTGGTCTGATGCAGCCCAGGTGGCTTTGGCACCACGTTAGTGGGGGTTAGGGGGTTCTCTGTGTCTCTTCCAAAGCCATGCAGTGGAGAGTTGCTCCTGTACTGCCACTGCGTCTGCTTCTCCTCCCCACTCCCATCCCAGCTGTGGTGCCAGTGCAGTTTCCTGTCATAGGGGACCTGTGCCAGGGCTGGGCTGGCTGGGGGGTAGAGACACAGAGGAATGGTAGCAGTATGGAAGCAGCTTGCATCTCCCTGGTCATGGCTTAGCTACCCTCTGGCAGGGAGCTGTGCCTGCTTTGGCATTGCGTTGCTTCTCAGTGCAGACCCAGCTGCAGTACATGCATGCCTTCACCTGCAAGGGAGCTGGGAGCCGCTTCCATGGTGCTTCTCCCTTTTTCTCCCTCCTATTTACACCACACTATCCAGCCATCTCCGATGCAGCTCCCTTCTGGCTGGAAGCTGAGCTTGCACTCAGCCTTGAGGGAGATGGGAACCAGAGGAGAAGTAACAACATGGGTACAGTTTCTGTTTCCCTATCCCTGATGCAGCTCCATACTGCTCAGCCCTGGCATGGTCATGGGCAAAGCCCTGTGGCACTGTGGGCTGGACTTTGCACCGTACCCTCCATATCAGGGGTTGGCAAAATGTGAGTCATTAACTCTGTTTTACCTTGTAAGTCTTGCCTAAACCTCAGAGTCTGTACTGTTTGTCATCTTGTAGAGAAACACAGGTTTAGCTGGACTTAAGCTGTAGTATTCTTACTACTCCTTGCAGCTGATAATGTCATTGGTATTGTCTTACATTCACATTTGCAGACCCAGGCACCTGTGGCACCACAGGCTTTGCAGACTGAGCAGATCTGGAGTCTTTTTGCTTGTAATAATGCTGAAATCTTTTTCCTCTGCTGTCTTCATGAATTCTTATATAGGTCTTTGCTCATGATCATATGAATATATGTATGAATGCAGCTCCGTACTGCTCAGCCCTGACATGATCATGGGCAAAGACCTGTGGCACTGTGATGATCATGGACAAAGACCTGTGGCACTGTGGACTTGACTTTGCCAACCCCTGATCTGGAGGATATGGTGCACAATGTGTCATTAACTCTGCTTTACCTTGTAAGTCTTGCCTAAACCTCAGAGTCTGTACTGTTTTTTGTCTTGTCTTGTTTTTTGTCTGTTTTTACACACTCTCTCTCTCTCTGTCTCTGAAAGAATTCATGAAGACAGCAGATGAAAAAGATTTCATGGGTATGCATACGTACGTATATGTCTGTACAGGTCTTTCTGTCTCTATCTTTCTCTCTGGATATATCTATACCTATAGATATATATGTATAAATTGTACCTTGCCCCATGTAGCTCCTCTGTTTGTTAAGTGGGGCAGTTAAGTGGCTCAATTCCTTGGGATGGAAGTTGGGGGATTTTGCCTCTTGACATTCATTTCAATACCTTCCTTACTAGAACGTGTGTGTGTAATGTGAGCACAGTGCAAACCTAATTACATTAATTAGTATCAGATTTTACCTGAACTGCTTACCTCACTGGTGTGTTGTTTGAACCTGTCCTCAAATATACAACTTCTTACCCTGCAAGAATTTTAGTAAGGCTGTAAGTTGATTATGAAAGCTGACAAAATACCCTGTGTCAAACATAGGTAATTTGAGATACTACTTTATTGAAAAATGGTGTTTAGTTTGGTAAGAAGTGTTGGAAGCTAGCAAGTTTTTACTGATACCGTACTCGTGCCCTTGTGGCTTCTTAACATCAGTGACTAAAATGCAGCTTTTTTTCCTGTTTTTGTTTTTTAAAGAAACCTATTAATTACAGTGGGGCCTGCAGTGTACTGTCATGTGGGATGCTTTCAGGGTTATTTTGCAGTCTGTGGTGCAAATTCTTGCTGTCTTTGTGGACTTTATGCACTTAACTATGTTAAAGATGACAAAAATGCTGTGGAAATAATGCACTGGGAAGTAACAAAAAAGGAGACTTGAGGCTGATGGGACTGCTGCTTCTCATAAACTAGAGGCCTCATTTCTTTAGGGGGGGTCTGCTAGAAGGACTTTGAATGGGGAGGACATAGTAGAGATTATTCATAGTTCCATAGATTTTGGTAGTCCCACTTCTATTTATAGTGCCTTGATCTTTTTCAGGATGCTGACCCCCCCCAATTCCTGTAAAGTTGAATAAAAGCAGGCCTGATTTGTACTCACTTCTATCTCTGTAGGCTTCAGCTTTTATCCCCATTGCTACAGAATGGGCATGATGAATCACAAGCCTCTTGTGATGCTTAAAAATGCTACAAAGAACAGGTGAGAGCTTTAAATCAAGGGAGTGGCACAAGTGCAAAGCAACTTACTCTTAAATTACTAGCCAGTAGCTGTGGGGTTTTTACTTGCAGAGTTGGACAGTGTTTTTTTTTTGTGGAGGTGCAGTTTGCACATTAAAGAGTTTATGAATTTTCTAAAAGTAAGATGTGTTGTTTTTTTAGCTGTTGTGGTCCAAAAATTATGCAAGTGGCAAGGATTTCTTAATGTGGTATCTTTTATTGGACTGCCTAAGGAAGACTAGCAAGTATGGCAGGAATACCAACTGGAGCCTAAGTATTGGGGGGTGGGGATGGTACTCTTAAACTTGCACTTACCTTGGATTCATGTAAATATGGTTACTATTGAAACAGGGAGTTTGGTTTGAGAAGAAATTTTTGAGCTTAAGTAGCAATCTTTTTTTCTAAGCACGAGTACTTCTATGGCTTTTGTATGCATAAGAAAGACTAAAACATAGCTTAATTCTTTAAAATAAAAAGTTTATTGTCTTTGCAGGCTGCTTATGCTATTTGTTCAGTGAAGAAACGCAAATGTATCATTGAACCTCAAGCAGTTTTAAACAACACTTTTTAAATATGATAGTTTTGAACTGCACTGTTACCTGTGATCTAACAACTTACAGGTGCCAGTGAGACCTTGACCTGTTTTTCACTGCTGAAGGGGCATATTCTGTATAAGAAGTGATAAGCTACAGTGCTAGTGTCAAGCATTTCATTATTTTCTTTTTTTAAGCTGTCTGGTTCACACATTTGTTGCACTACTGTGAACATTTATTTGCTCACAGCATTAAGATACTTTAGCATTACAAGGTGGGGGAGGCTGTTTCTCAGAGATTATTTTTCATAAATGTTAAATGATTCTTCAAGAATCAATTCTGTTTTAATTCAATTTTTATAACAGGTAATCATGAAAAATTTCAGGATCTGGGGGTTTTATTTGAAGACCAGGTGGTGGGGCTTTTGCTGAAGTAAACTGTACCCCTCCCCCATCCTCTAATATTGCAAAGCTCCTGAAAATGTTCTGAAGCCAGCTGTTCCAGAAGCACGTTATATAAAACTGCCCAAATACGTCTGCTTGTTAAAGTGTTGGGACATAAGCTGTATTCAGTGTCCTTTTAATATTTCATTAGTTTGTAACTTTAGTCTCCATTTTGTCCCCAAGTATTCATTTGCCCAACTCCCATCTAGTTTAATTCACAACTATTTTATAGCCTTGTAGCAGGTTTGAGGATTTGTTCAGCTCGCACAGTCTCTCCCAGTCTCTAACACTTCCCACAGTCCTTTATGTCCTTGGGCATGTTTGCTTTATAGGAACACCAGAGTATCAGTCTGTTGTCAGCATCAACCCATCCACCCAGTCCCTCAAAACTAGCTCATGATGCTGAGTCTTTTCCAGCCCAAGAGAGGGAGCCTCTGGTTCACTGTTGCTCAGCCAACACACTGTTCTCCTTTGCACGTGGTCTCTATCTCCATTCTCAGCTCTGAGCTTCTGACTTCCAGCTTTCAGGAGCGTGACCCTGCTCTCTCAGGTCCATCTCTCTCTCTGCAAGCTCAGTCTGTCTCAGGTCTCCTTCTGGGTGTCTTTCTAGCTGTGTCTCTGTTACCAATTCCATCCAACTCTTCTCTGTCTCCCTTCTCTGGCTTTTTCCCCAGGAGCCCTCTGATTCCTTCTGAATTTCCCTCCATGGGAGCTTCTCCCTGGCTTCTCTTCCCTTGGAGCCTTTTCACTTTCTGCAATCACTACTTATCTCTCTCAGCCAGCTCAGGCCTCCCGAGCAGCCTGTAATTGGCTATGGTTAGTCACATGGGTTTGTAAAGCCTGAAGAATATAGGGGACCCCACGCATGATGGCTACATGTAATATAATTGCAGTATATTGGTGCAATCTAGGACACGTGGTTAGTCATGCAAAATGTGAGAGCCCAGGGTGAGGGGGGAAAGGAAACAATGCATTACTACCAAGGGGATACAAGACCCTGTGCATTGTAGTCACATCAGTAGGGAGTTGTGTCCTGGTAAGACGTGCTCAGATACAAGTCTAAGCATGTGGTGTACAACTGCTGGGGTGGGGGTTAGTCAGGTTACAGAGAGATTTGTCAGTTCATGGGAAGTGCAAAGGAGGTTCAGGCCACCCCCTTGGTCTCGCTTCCAGTTGTTACTTTTTGTGTACTTTTTAACATCACTGAATTCTGATGGATGGTCACCATTGAATAGTAATTGTCACTTAAGGTGTGTCCCTGACTGGGTCTGGGGTGTGAAGGGTTGATTTGCCATAGATTAAAAAAATACTCCATGGAAGTGAAAGATGAGTTAGTTGCAGGTTCCCAAAACTTTGAACAGTGTGAAAGGGTGACTTCAGTTATTACAGCAGCCTGCTACGAAGTTTCTTTGAAACATGCAGCTCTGCCAGGATTTATCGATGCCTGATCCTAGAGAGTACTAACAGGGGAAGACTTCTATCTTAGATGTTTGTGCACTTACGGCACACAACAAGCAGCTGCGTGGACAGATGGACTTCCCCCAAAGCCAGGTTCTCATGCAGCATCCATTTACACTATTTTAATACATCTAGCAATATCTTGACTTAAGCATTACTGAATGTGACACATACACAGTTGACCACCATATTTAGTAACACCCTCTCTGATGTACTGCCCAGCAAATAAAATAAAGTGTAAATCCTTATGATTAACACAGCCAAGGTGTACCTTACATGTGGCCTACTGAAAGCTTTTCCCAACAGCACAGTGATAATTGTGCAACTGAGCTGAATAGCAGCGTTCAGCTCGTATTCTTCTACCTTTTATAAGGGTATGGGGTGGGGCTAGCAGAGTCTTCTGTATGAAATAAGTATGGTATGTGCTTGCTCTTGCACTTGCCTTCATGCTTGCTTTCATTTTAAAACTTCCTGGGTGCTTGCCCCAGACACTGGTGCAGCTCAGCTACTACAGGCAGCTGCTGTTGGCTGCTCCCAGGTCCGCTGCAGCCGGGGCTGCGGCGCGTGCCGTGCCACCAGGGGCTCTGCTTGTCCGCACTCACCCCAGCCCATGCTAGAGCGGCTCTGGTAGCAGCCAGCACCAGCTGCCTGCACCAGGGCCCGGTACAGAGTAGGAGCAGAGGTGAGTGTGGACAAGCAGAGCCCAGGCATGGGGGGGGACAGGCGGAGCATAGTGCAGCCCAGCAGCTGCAGGCAGCTGGTGCTGGCTGATCCCAGGGCTGCTGCAGCCAGGACTGGGCTGAGTGGCACTCTGTTCCTTCTGCTTTGCTGCCTTGTGCACCCCTCCCCCAGCCTCTTCCCTAGTCCCAGTCTCACTCCCTCCCCCACTGCCATGGGAACCTATCCCTATTTGTTACATTGTAAAGTGGATTTGCTTTATGCAAATTCAATTTATGCACCATTCTTCAGGGACGCATGTACTACATAAATCGAAGGAAACCTGTACCTCACTACCAGTCAACCCATGCATGTTATTTAGGTGATCTATCATTGGACCCACTGGTGTTTTGCTTTTGAACAGGATCTTGACTGAAGTGAGGGTCTGTCCATGTGGCTAGATTATAGGCTTAGGACCCAAGCTGAATAACATGAATAAGAGAAATGTTATGGGAAAGGAGGCTGTGAGGTTGCTTGCATTGTGTCAAATGGGGTGTGTATTATGTATGCATATATTAAATTTGTGTTGAGACAGTTCAGGGTCCTCTCTTTGTCTAAGTGCAGTTGCCATTTTTCAGTGCGACTTGCAGAACTTGGGTGTGTATATATATTTATATTGTAAACAGTTTATATAAGCTTAGTTGAGGCAGCAATGCATAAAATTTTATCTGCCCTTAAGTTTTCCATATCTTTTTGTTTACTTTTTGTGGTTGGAATGGATACTTCAAGCTTGCAACCCAGCCCCTGTTCTCTTTGAAGCTGTTTGCTTTTATTCAACACCTTACTTCAGAGGTTGTGTTTTGTTTCTTGGCTTTTTGGCTAAGATTGAATCACTATCACCCCCCACATCAGGACCTGCCAGGAGAGATTCCTGAATGACTCTGAGGGCCAAATTTATTGGTTACCCAGAGCCTAAACCAAACCGGGGCAAGGTCTTTGAGGTCACCTTGAAGTGGGATGCCAGTAACCATGTCATGCCTCATGGGGACTTCACACACTTTGACTGGTTTTTCATCAGTCAGGGCCTTCTCAGCTGTCTGCTGCTTAATGGCACCTTTGGCTCCAGAAACAATGACAAGAGATGCTGGAGGTGTAGCTGTGAAAATTAGACCATTCCCCATATCCTATGTGGCTGTAGGCCCTGTGCTAGAGCCTGACAACTCTCCCACAGCTTTTACCGGCCAATCCTGGTTAGTGCTGTCTTGGAGATAGCTGGAATGGTAGTGGTGAACCATGCTGTCCCCAGCAGTGACAGCCCCTTGTGCCTGGACATCATTGTGACAGACAAAGACAACAACTGGATCCTGATGATCAGTTTAACTGCCCCTTTGAGAACTGGTGGCAGGCCTTCGCTGGAGCCTGGGAATGAAAACTAAACAATTACAAGTCACTGACTGATATCCTGAGGGCCAAAGGGTATGCCATGACAGTGGGATGCTTGGAGCATGGGACCCCAGCAACGACAGCATCAGGGATGTTTGTAGAGTACCCCACTGTTATGCCAAGCTGATGAGGCCCCTCATGGTATCCAGTACTATTTGATGGTACACAGGCATCTGTGTTAAATGCATCATAGGCCATTGCCAATATGAGAACAGCTGCTCAAGACTGACAGCTGGAAGTGAGACCAAGGGGGTGGCCTGCACCTCCTTTGTACTTGCCATGAACTGACAAATCTCTCTGTAACCTGACTACCCCCCACCCCAGCAGTTGTACACCACATGCTTAGACTTGTATCTGAGCGTGTTTTACCAGGACATGACTCCCTACTGATGTGATTACAGTGCACAGGGTCTTGTATCCCCTTGGTAGTGATGCATTGCTTCCTTTTCCCCCCTCACCCTGGGCTCTCACATTTTGCATGACTAACCACGTGTCCTAGATTGCACCAATATACTGCAATTATATTACATGTAGCCATCATGCATGGGGTCCCCTATATTCTTCAGGCTGTACAAACCCATGTGACTAACTGTAGTTTTTTAACATTCACTAATAAAGTTTTAAGGTAGTTTAGGGTACTATATGCAACCTAGTTGTTTGAGGTGGTTTTGATTGCATTTCATCCATGCATCAGTTATTAAGATTCTCTGTTTTAATTTTTCTATTAATTTCTTTTTTTTATTGTAATTCTGTAAAGTTATTTATTTTTAAAATTTCAACTCTACGCCAAAAGGAACTTTGAAGCCTAAAAAAAAAGGATAGTAAGTTTTGTTCTGCATCGGTTTTCAGTAATGGCATCCTTATCTTGCACTTGTCTGTCTTGTTTTTAAATTAATGATTTCTCGTCTTTTACATCTGACTGCTCTCTGCTTTTTGAAGGTACCTCATTTGATTGAGAGTACTTCTGCTTTTCATGCATCATTGGTTATTTGATATTTTTGCTTTATTTGTCAGAAACTTCTATGGAATATTGTGAAATGTAAAAAAATAAAATAAAATTGTTGTTGTTGTTCTTGTTAAGAAAGGCATTCTCTAATATCTGCAAAAGTTTGTTCCCTCTTTGGATAAGTCTTACACTTGTGGATTTCTAAATTCTCATGCTATTGGCTTTATAAATAGACAGTATTAACTTCCATGTAAAGGCAGCTTTTTTTTTTAATTATTGCAGGCAAGAAAAGTTATTTCCAATCATACTTTCCCTTTTAGCTTCTAAAGACTTAAGTTTTCTCATCTTAATCTGTGACATAACATCTGTAAGAATTCAAAATGAGTTTAGTTATTAAAAACGGTGTATTTTTTTCCTATGAGGGACTTGTGCAAATAAACCTGAGTCTTAAGCAGGTAAACATGTTCTCTGAAGTTGAAGCTGAAGTTTTTTTTGGCTTTTTTTGTAGAAGTCATCTGATGGATCTAAGCATAGAGGAGACAGGATCTTATGTAGTGGTTACATTTCTTCTAATTCCTGCTAGACTATGGGCTAAGAAAATTTACAAAGATGAAAAACCCAAACAAGTAGTATAACTGAGATGAATCCTAGTGGTTTGGACAGATCTTCTGAATGCCAACCTCTTGCTTAGGCTGCCAGCTACTTCTGCTTTTTATGTCCTCCCATGTATGGTCTTTCTCATACTTCTATCCTCCCCAGGTCCATGTCTATTGGCCAAGCATGTTCCTTCTGAATGAGCTTGTGAGGAAGTGGTTGCGATTCAGCTATCTTATTAGAATTATTCCCCAAAGCCTGTGCCTGATTCATATTGTAGGTTGGATAGGGCACAGAAATATTAATAGATCTTGATGGAAGAGCTAAGAAGGCTGAGAGGGGATCTGGTGGCTGTCTATAAACTTACCAGGGGGGAACCAGCGGGGAATGGGAGAGGCCCTGTTGCTCCGAGCACTACTAGGAGTAACTAGGAATAACGGCCGCAAGTTGATCAGACTAGACATCAGGAGGCACTACTTCACAGTCAGGGCGGCTAGGATCTGGAACCAAGTTCCAAGGGAAGTGGTGCTCACTCCTACCCTGGGGGTCTTCAGAAGGAGGCTGGATAATCACCTTGCCGTGGTCAATTTGACCCCAGTACTCTTTCCTGCCCATGGCAGGGCTTGGACTTGATGATCTGCTCAGGTCCCTTCCGACCGTATCAACTATGAAACTTGTTTTTGCCTTCAGATTTACTACACCTGTTTCTGTAGACAGACAATAAAATCTAATAAGATGTAAAACAAGTACAACATTTTTTTACCTGCTTCTGCACTGGACTACTTTTACTAAAGGAGGGTGAGGAGAGGAAAACAAGCTGTAATGATGTATAAGGCATAAGCAGGCTGTGTCTTGAGGGGAATTGGTTTGAAGGAACCTTTCAGAGTGAAAATCATCAAGGTGGTCTAGTAGAAGAGAGATGCATGCATAGTTGAAAGAAGTAGAGACAAAATTTAAAAGCAAGGACATTAATGACAGTTTTGTGGTGTGGGGGTTGTAGATAGATGAAGCCTCCAGTATTTAAAGTATACAAACCACTCCTTATAGTACTCTGCTGCCTGGCTAATTGGGGCAATTGTGAAGGGGATCCATGTGCATCTGCAAGTAAGATGGGAGATGGTCTTTGTGGTAATAACCACAGACAGAGAATCTTTAGTTGCAAATTGAGTGCTCCCATGAGACTTATTTTTAGTCTGACATATTCCATGGTATAACTA
Organism: Gavialis gangeticus; assembly: GCF_001723915.1. Classification (NCBI taxonomy): domain Eukaryota; kingdom Metazoa; phylum Chordata; order Crocodylia; family Gavialidae; genus Gavialis; species Gavialis gangeticus. The sequence goes on along the minus strand of NW_017729022.1, from coordinate 134,362,568 downwards.
GTGGCCTACCTAAATTGCAGCAGAAGTTTGTGGTGCAGTAGTGCCTTTAATCTTGTTCTTTTTGCTGCACTGTGCACCCTGCCACTTGCCCTCTCTTTCTTCCCCCACCCCACTGAGAGGCCAAGAGACAATTAATGCCACACTTTTTGACACTTGACCACTGATCGGTGGGGGGCCACGGTGCACAGTACAAAGAACAAAATTAAAGGTGCTGCTGTGCCACAGACGTTTGCTGTGATTAAGGTAGGTCCCTAGTTATAATAAAGTTGTAGAATGTGTAGGCCAGGTACAGACATCACACTTTTACCAGTATAAATGATCAGAAACGGATCTGTACCCATAATAGGACTCTGGCACACAGAGACTGGTTTAAAAATGGCAGAACCTTCCCCCCACCTACCAAAGGGCAACTGTTTGTTACTGATCTAAATGCTGCTTACAGAAAGCCACATATTTTAGATTGCTTCCGTCTTCGGCTTCTTGAATGTCTATACCTAGCTGTAGAGTAATGGAGTTAATTCTAATAAGTACATGATCTGAGGATAGGTATTTTCTTCCGTATTATGTGTTTACAAAAGACCAGCGTCATTAAAGATATAGGCTTGAAAGCCTATCTTTTTGCACTTAAAAAAGGGATACTGTGGAATTAATGCGGCTTTTAAAAAATTCCTGTTTTAAATTGTTTGGGAAAACAGCCAGTAAAAATGACCGGTAGAGTCCTATCAACATCTAGCATTTCAATGTCATTAGTTAACTGAAGCTATTCCACCTTTATGACATCAGTGGTATTAATCATAAGTTTGGGTCAAAGGGAAATTTGCTAATCCTTCAAAAGGCAGCTTTCCTTTCTGATTAAGTTACCTACTTTGTTACGTCAAGTTCATACTTGTGGTATCCATGCATAGTGCTTGTGGTGGTTTTCTCGCTTGAAAAAGTTTTGTTAGGGTGCATCTCTTTAGAACATTGTTTAGGAAGAGCATACCTTTGCAACAATGGTGCATTTCACAGATGTATAGAGTAACGAGGTACGGTAAATGGCACTTAGAGGAGGGCCTAAGTACCTAAGGGTGTTGCAAAATGTTTTTTGAACACCACTTTTGAGAAGAGCCTTCCTTCAGTAATTCTTGAATAAAAAGAATAAACTGAGTTATTTATCTGTGTTCAGCTGTGAAGGATGTGGGAAGGAGGAAATTAAATTCTCTCAAACAATTTAAGAGAAAACTATGGGTTGATTTGGTGAAATGTGGTTAGGATTACTTTGTATTCTTTTAGTCCAAAAAGACTTGATAAAGGGAATTTGCTGGGGGAGGGGGGTGACTCATTTTATCTGTGATAGTTATATTTTAACTTTGTATAGTATATGCTCCACTTTGTAGTGATTTTGATTTAAAAAAAAATTATGCATACACAAATAATAATTTGATGATTTTGCTTTTAAAAGCTATGCCCCCTGGTGTTCAGCTTGTCAGCGGCTTGAATCAACTTGGGAGGATTTTGCAAAGGAAAGCGAACTTCTAGATCTCGCTGTAGGGAAAGTGGATGTCACGGAAGAACCAGGTACTGTTTGAAATGGGCTCTGTACAGGTATTTATATTAAAAGGAATATGTAACCTAAGCAGGTGTTAACTATTGGGAATATGCTCAATTTCACTGGGGCAGCTGGGATACTCACCAAGTGGAAAAAAAACACTAAATCAAAATAAAACATTACTTTTTTTCTGGACTGTTCTTTATGCTGTTAAATTTACAGCTGTTCTTTTACCTTGGCCAGTCATCAGCTTTAAGGCCCTATTTATGTAGCAAGTATAAGATTGAAGGGTCTACTTACAATTTTGGTTGATTTCTGCCATGGAAAGCTGTCATTTGATTGACATTTTTCAGGGCTGGATTGTAATTTGGGAGGCTGAAAAGTATGAATTCCTCTGGGTAAGGAAACAACTTTTGAGCTTGCTCTATTAAAAATTCAATTTTAGCTTGGCGGTCTCTCAAATTTGCCACTTCATTATTTTTTTGTAGTTACCTGATTATTATACTGCTTTGAAGGGACAGGTTTCCTTCCTCCTTGAGCATGTATAGAAAAAGAGCTTTTAGAACACTTGTGCTATAATTATACTTGCAGATTAAGTTATTTCCTGCCTTCAGTTGTATTTTTTTCATAACACATTTGTAACATTTTGAAACGCATGTTAATCTAGGAAGTGTGTGTAGATAAAGTTGAAATATGTTACATTTATTAGGTCTGTGAAAGAAAATGTCTGTATGTACTTTTTAAATTTATTAATATAGTGGTAACTTCCAGTGATAAATGTGGAAGGGGACTGATTACACCCAATGAGAACACCAAAGCTGATAGTTTTGCTTTATCAGACTAAAGACGTGCATGCATATTTCATGGGGTTTTTGCTCAAGATGGTGATGCTTCACATGAGTTAACTCCTTGCCGTTAATTTTAGCAAGTTCAGACTTAATTTTCAATACCTGTGAAGCTGAACTCTGGTCTCAAAGACAAAGAATGCTAACTATTCCTAGAAGTTCAGTGTGTACTTGTGAGTGGAATTAGTAACCTGGAGATGTACCAGACTTCTCCAAAAGTGATAGACTGTCAATATGGGCTGTTCAGCCATTAATCATGATTAGCAGATTAATAAATAGATGCGTTTGAACAAAACTTTTTCTTTTTTGCCCATGACCAAACTAAAAAAACCCTCTGTTTTTGCATACTAAGGGAACCATGAAAACTCCATTATGGGGATGTAGGCAGTATGTCAAGCCATGGTCGTAATTAATATTTCATTACAAACCTGACCTTTTACTTCTGCCATTAATTAAAAGACAAACTTCTTCCCTTTGTAGAGTGCTAAAAGAATGAAGTTTTGATCTTCATTGAGGGGATCAGCGTACAACTATGATGCAAATCCAGTACATTTCTTTTATGTGCATAGCCTCTGGAGTGAAAAAGGCCATGTGCTTAACCAGTGGGTGCACTTACCTTTAAACAATTGGAGCTTGTTACCTACATGGTTGGGTCACTGCTGTGGTATTAGCAGCCCTGAAACCCTTTAGTTCCTCCCATTTTCATGTTTTTTAAAAATCAGTGCTGGAACTGCTAGGAGAAGCCTTGAAAATATGGGCTGCTTCTAGCTATGAGGCTCATTCCATATACTTAAAAACTTCTAATAGTAGAATTTTTGTTTCTAGTGTAAAGGGACTGAAGTGACTTTTAAAGTGGACAGTTGCTGTTGTAGTTAAGCAGAATAGTATAGGTTATGAAGTAGACGGTAGGGATGATGCATGGTATGTGATGAAATGGCTTGTTTTTAACTAATCCTGGGTCTGCTAAAATGTTAGTGATAGGCAACAAATTGGGACTGTCACTGTGTTGAGCAGTTAAGCAAATGATGCACTTACCTACGATGCATGTACACAAGGTGGACAAGGGTTTCTTAGGGTGATATATTTTATTGGAACAGCTGTGCACTTGGGATAAAGTTAGACAAGCTTTCCAATGCAAGACATTCTTTTTCCTTTCCATTCTAAGCAGCAGATTGTGGTATCTTCCATGTGATGGTAGTGTAAGAGTGATTTTGCAGCCACGACAGGCCAGAAATTATGTGAGAGGCAAGGATCCCTGGGCTGTCATGGCTGCAACATCACTCTTACAGCACTGTAACATGGAGAATATCAAAATCTGCCAGTTAGAATGGAAAAGAGGAAGAACGTTTTGCATTCAAAAGCTTGTCTAACTGTCCCATGCTTATAGCTGGTCTAATAAAACATTTCCCTGAGAAATCCTTGCTCTTTCATAATTTCTGGACTGTCATGGATAAATCATTCTTACACTACTATATACATAGAGTATGCATTTTTAGAAACTAGAAGTTTCAAATGGTACGCAAGAAAGGTAGAATTGTTTGGGGAAAACTTCTTGAATAAATTAGTATTTTTGCTTAAGGGGTTTTTGATTGTAGCTGTGTTGGTCTGAAGCCCTAGGCAGACATATCTCTACCACCTCCCTGCTGCCTGCTTTATTTTTATTCCTATACACATCATAGTCTGGCAATGAGGCAGCTGCGGAGTAGTGCTGGGGGGTTGTGCTAAACCTTGCCTGCTTCTCTTTGGTTAAATTTTTCTTGGTTTTTTGGTGATTATCTTTTTACTGGAATGTAGTTGGTCCAATAAAAGATAAAAACAAAACCCCTTGCTGCCTGTATGTTTCCTGGACCATCACAGCTCCAGCAACACTCCAACCCTTTTTTTGGTTATGTAGATTAAAAGTTCTTGATAGGATTTTCAAGATCCTAAGGGTTATACCTCTACTACCTTCCTGCTGCCTGATTATTTGTACTTCTATGCACTTTGGAGTCTGGTAGCTAGGCAGCTGCAGAGCAGCGTGGGGGGTTGTCCTATGGACCACCCCAAAACTGTCTGCTGCCTGACTGCTGGCATCACACATGCTTGGAGGAGAATGAGAGAGTGGACCTTGTTTCCCAGTAATTATGTGTAGACTAAGCCCAGATCATTTGGCTCTTAACTTAAACTTGCAAGTCCCATTATTTAGTGGCTGTCCTATGTTGGGTCCCTTCAGAAGGAAAAAATGCATTTACAGTAACAAAGTTTTGTCTTTTCAACTTTTTTCAATGGCTTCTAAAAATTAATTTCTTAAAAATCAGTTTTTCAGTTGAAAACTTCCCCCTTCCCCTTTGTAATGTACCATGAAGTGTGCATAACTGCAACCTTAATGATGTCCCTGTTCTCAGTATTTATGTATCATCTTTTTTTTGTTACTGGTCTTCTGTTTCTATCTCTTTATTTAAGTCGGAGTTAAAGAAAACTCTCTGGATTGAGGACACAGTCATGTACTTGCTCTGAGAGATACTTAGGGCACTTGCTATTTTGCTGTTCTCATTAACACTTAAATGTTTGCTTTTCTCCTTTGTCTCTTGCTACTTTTCTCTCAACCTTACATTCCCCAGACATTTATTAGCTTGCTGGTAGCTGTATCAACCAAGGGTCTCTCATGTTCACTTCATTTTTCATATTTGTGCTCATCTTCTGTTTCTGAAGTTTCTTTCAGGCTCTCTCATTCCTTCGTGGTCAGATTAGAAGTAATTTCTTTTCTTCAAGATGGCACGCTTGTGAGGGGGTATTTTCCCTTCCATTCCTAATGTGTGTCAAAGGAGGGGAAGGACGAGAATCTCTGAAACTTCCCCCTGGCTCTGGAGGTTTTAGTAGTGCGCTGTATGGCATGTAACTACTTGCTTTAGACTTGCCTTCCCCCTGCTGCCCCCCCCCCCCAAAAACAAACAAACAAACCCCAAAAAACCCAAAACAAACAAATCAAAAAACCAAAGAAAAGCAGGTTTCTGTGAGCCTAGTTGAACAATCTTCTCCT
>NW_017729022.1:134335482-134352176 GCF_001723915.1 Gavialis gangeticus | reverse complement strand
ATGCCTGCCCCCCCCCCCCAAAAACAAACAAACAAACCCCAAAAAACCCAAAACAAACAAATCAAAAAACCAAAGAAAAGCAGGTTTCTGTGAGCCTAGTTGAACAATCTTCTCCTGAGTTTTGCTTGCTGGCTGGTGGCTACTTCCATTCAACATGTTAAATCTTCCTTTGATTTGGATATACAAATATCAGGCTATGCATGGGAGGGAGGGAAGGGGTCATTCCTTTCTTAGTTACCTGTTGTGGTTGATAGCTTTTTAAGTCAACATCTGTTTTCATTCTGTGGTGTGTAGAAGGGTCTTCTGTAAGCTACTGGTATAATTTTGCATGTCATTCTGTGTCTGCTTATGTTGTAATATTGCTGCCCCTGTTGGTCACAGATAAGCTTGCTTTCTGTTTCTGGTTAACTGGCTTCCTAGCGTTAGCCATGCTTGCTCACTGATAGCGTCTATCAGCCTGGGGCTGACTGTCACGTGTGGACTTACTCCCTGGTGACACCTGCCAGGCTGTGTGGGAGAGGATCTTCTGCAAAGACCTTCAGAAGGAGCACAGAGACATGAATTGGCAGGTAGCCCACCCAGCACTCCCAATGTGGTTAGGGTGACACGGGGGGGGCAAGGAAACCAACATACTGCCCCAGAGAAACTTGCCCATGGAAGGCAGAGACAATCGACCACTGCCTGTGATACTGTCCATATGCCAAAGGGGTGTGGAGGAAAGTGTTTATACTCCTCAAGAAGATGCTGATAGGGAACAAAGTCCTAACCAGAGAAGTAGTGCTGTTTGGGCAGCTGTCCAAGGAGCAGGGGACCCCAGCAGCCCGCTTTGACCGGTTCATCTGCTTCAGAAATGCTGTGTGGAAGTCCAGGAGCCTGCTCATGTACAAGCACACAAACCTCTCAATAGAGGCCGGTGCCAAAATGGGTTTTAAATGATGCAGGGGTACTACAAGAAAGCAGGAGGAGATGCCATACATCGTATGGAGGAGGATGAACTGGCACAGACTCTACAGGGGTGGGACCCCTGAAAAGAGTGATGATGAGGATGATGACAGCAGCAGCAGAGTTGATGAGAAAAGATGGTGACAGCAATGACCGAACGGACTAGGAAATAGAGAAGGGGAAGGGGGCTAGGGGCGAGTTAGTGTTACTGTGGTGGGCAAGGGTCTGGTTTCTGTTTAAAGATCACAAATTCTCTGATAAATCCAAAATTCTCTGATTTAAAAACCCTAAAATCTCTGCTTTTCCATGATTAAAATGAAATGCCACTATATATAAATAAGTTGAACACAATGTTTTATTGATATTTACAGTTTTTTAAAGCAATTTGAAAACCTACCAATGCCTCAATCATCATAGTAACATACATTCTAAATGCCTATATATTTTGGTGTTTGATTTTTTTATCATAGAAAATCAGAGCTCCTGCTACTTCATTTGCTCACCAGGGCACGGGGTCCAAAAAAAAAAAATTTTTTTTATTTCAGGTTGTCTTAACACCCAGTGTTTCCTTACTTGGTTCAGCTTTTAAAAACGTATCTTGGCTGAAAAATACAACTTGTAATAGAGATTTCTGTTTAACATTAACATTAATTCTGAAGCTAATGATGCCTACTCTAAGATGCACTTTCCTCTGAACTGTTAATTAAGCTAACTAATAACCTAACATTTGTCTCGACCTTTTCAAGCAGGCTCTCTTTCTTAGTCTCTCCACACCTTTCCCTTCCATTTATTGCTCTTTTTACCTTTTTCAGGTCCACTGCTTTTCTCTTTACCTGATTAACGGTGCCCTTATTTTATGCTGTATAACCCATTGCCTGTGGCATTTTGAACTGTTTATTTACAACCCTCCACATATTAATAAAAATAAGAGTCTATGAAATTGAAATAAAACAAATAAAAACAACTTGCTTTAAATAACTTAAAAAACTCCATGCTTGTCCTTAAGCCTTCTTATAATGGTTCATTTTCTTGGGATGAAACTATCCATAAAACTGGCAGTAAACAACGGTTGAAATCTTTAAAGTTTTAAATACTAGCTTGATTTCAGTATGTAGCTGGTAACCATCTGTGTTGCAGCTCTATTCCTTTACTTCTTAATAGACTTTAGTTTACCAATGCAAAAAGCCTTTTGCTTTGTAAACTAAGGTCCAAGAGAAGTTAGAGGTTTTTTTGGAAAACTAAATCATTGATTTATGTATGTCAGCTATTACCTTCACTCATTTGGGACTATGTCTTTACACAGGATGTTTATCGCTGACTAGAGAAATCCACTGTCCTGGGTTAGGCACTTATAGAATCTGTATACTATGTGTTTGGAGACGGGTAGTTAGCAAACATGCCTTCTGCCTATAATATGCTTGTGGAGAATTGAGTGCCTGCAGATGGGATCCGGAAAGGCGAGAATGCTGAGTGGGAATTCATCTAAGTTAGTGCAAAATAGGAAGGAAAGAATTGTGGCTGAATAGCACCTTTGTGGGATGTAGTTTCCCCCTGCAGTGGAGAGTAAGGTGCCTGTTTCTGGTTGCGATGAATAGCCCAGAACCCTCTTCTGGTGTTATGGCAGGTGTAGGCATCTCTCTCAAAAAAACCACTGAGTATGGTGGTAGTGATGTCCCTCTTACCACACTATCTCTGTGGTTGAAACACTCACCCAAGATGTGGGATGGTCAGGTTTTTCTGCTTAAGTGGATTTGAATTTATAATCCCTCCTCTCCAGATAGTGCTGTAACCCACCCAAATGTCGGGTGGTCAGGAGACTGCTCTCTCAAATCCTCCTAGTGACTCTATTCCACTTTGCATGAAATAATTAAATAGTGTTTGGGTGGGATGGGGGGAGTGCTGAAGTATAAATTCATTGAAGTTTGGACTGGAACCTAGCTCTTCACCCAATCCCAGCTAAGAGCCTTAATTATCAGGCTATAGCTTGGACATGGTTGCATTTTCTTCTCTCTGGACTTCTGAATAAGTAGGTGCCTAGAGAACTTTACTGTCAGCAGTATAGGTGCTTGTAGACTTTAGGCACCTCTAGGATTAGACAGTAATTAATTGGAGGCATTGGGGATTTCCATGTTGGACTGAAGGCCACTTACGTGGCACTTAACTGTCTAGTTCTGTAGGTATAGGTCTAATTCCTAATTACTTCAATGGGAGTTAAGTGGCTACCTGTCAATTTGTGCCTTTGCAAATCCTCCCCTACAGCTTCTGTCCAGGGCAGCATATCCTTTAATGGTCATATTCATATTCATTATTATGAATGTTTCCTGCATTAATGCCTTGATCATGCCTCTTGGTGATTTGCAGTCTGAAAAGCCAATAAAAGGTTAATATACATTGCAGAAATTAAAACCAGCTATAGAGGGAACAGCTACTGTGCAGATGGAACAGAAATGATGGTGTGGAATAATTTGACATGTCAAAGGTTTTAATCCATTGTTGTTATTTCAAAAAAATACTTTCTTTGGATCCCATAGCAACAATCTAAAATGAAATAGAGTATCTGGCAACTGATGTGAAAAGTGAATCTTTTTAAAATAGTAGTTATTAAAAATAATTAGCACGAGGGAGGTAAATCTCTTGAAGATGAACTGAAAAGAACAATACACCCTAGAATTAAGTATTCCCAGCTAGAAGTGACCAGCTGACCTAATGCAGCTTGGTAAATCAAAAACTGGGGCTCCAAAAAACGAATTATCATTTCATTTAGCACTATTTTTAAACAGTCTGGTGTGCTACAGAAAGGTTATTTGATTCTTATAATAATAGGTAATATCTCTCAATCTTGCATTCAGATTGCATTTTATTTTGTTTAATTAGTTTCCCTCACTCCATTCCTTTCTCCACTTTTTTTCTGATTTCTACACTGAAGAACAAATAATCTTTTGAGATCTATATCTAGTGCTATTTCTCAGCTCATCAGCACAAGACTATATTGTTCCAGGAGGAAAAGAGAGTAGTCTTGGTATTTCAAGACTCCTGATGACACATTTATCACTTACGCTGAACAAAGATTGGGAGGTGGTGCAAGTGCTATGGCATCCTCACACTTGCAATTTGGACGTACAAGAGGAACTAATTAACAGGGAGCAGAGACTGAAACCAGAGGGCAGATGGCATACAGGAGCTGATCGTATGCGCACAATTATCATGTAGGATAAAATTAAACTGGGGCAACTTAACTCCTTTCCAGTTACTTGTCCTTTTGTGTGAGACTTTGGACCTTTTTGATGGCATTTAGGGTCTTTGCTGCTGCTGCTACTTGGTTCTCTAGCAGCACTGTTCTCACCCATCACCTATCTGGAGACCAAGCCATGGTCCTCTGAGTGTTGTCTCCATTTATGCAAGCAATTATAATTTATAATTTTGATATTGCTACTCCAACCCATATCCTCTGTATTTTTTTTTTGTAAAATGAACATTGCCAGAATCATAGTAAGGATGTCAAGAATAATCTAATCCAGTGGTGGTTGACCTTTTTGGAGGTGGGCCATTCTATTAATCAGCCACCGATTCCTCTAGTGCCTTTGAATCTTGGCACCACTGGATGTGATTTTTGGCAGCATCTACCCCTGCAGCTTGTGTGGGGCCAAACCCTCAAGCCAGCACAGAACCACCCCACTTTCTTCTCTCCCCCAAACTCCTATCCCCTTCTCAGTTGCCACTCCAGTCTCTTTTGCCCTCCCCAGTCTGTTGTGTGCCTAACACATTGAATACCTGTGTCACTTGTGGTATGCTTACTGTGGGTTGGAAACCACAAATCTAGTCCGATGCAGAATTTTTTTGTTTTTCAACTATCCCAGTTAGATTCCTCCAAACTCTTGTTGGAAACTTTGGTGTAACTTCTATAGGCTGCTGCTTCCATCTTCCCACTGTTAGTTAAGAAGTCTTTCTTGGGATTTGTTTCAGTTTCAGTTTAAACCCATTGCAACACATCTGCTGACTAGGGTTTTTCTATTTCTGCTCGCTTGCTGATTTCTCCTGCCCACTCCCCCCCCCCCAATTATTTTAAAACTATCACATGCTCATTTAATCTCCTCTTCAACAGATTTTAAACACAAGTAGTTCTGTAGCCTTTTCTTCCCATGACTTGCTTTCTAACCCTTTTATCATCTTTGTTGATCTACACTACATCCTTTTCACCCTCTCCAGTTCCTCTGCATCCTTTTTATAATGCAGTGCCCCAAACTGGATACAACTGAGGCACCAAGTAGACCCCTTCCATGGGGAAGACAACAGTCCACATGAAATCAGTCCTGAGCAGGTGAAGGTACTCTTGGAACATTTGGACATGTTCAAGTCTGATGGGCCAGTTGACCTGCATCCAAGAGTCCTGAAAATACTGGTTGAGCTCAAAGCAGGACCTCTGGCGAATCTGTTTGACGAGCTGTTGAACTCGGGAGTGGTCCCGAATGACTGGAAGAGGGCTAATGTGGTACCCACCCTTCAGAAAAGGAAGAGGGACGACCCTGCAAACTACAGACTTATCAGTCTGACCTTGGTCCTGGGAAAAATCTTTGAAAGAATTGCCAAGCTTGTAATTGGTGCGGTATCAACCACAAGCTTGTAATTGGTGCAGTATTAAGAAGCAGCCAGCTGAATCAGCAACTTCTTTTTTTGTGGGACTTCTTGTGTTTTCTCCAAGTGAGCATATGCTTCTCACCTCTTTGAATAGCAGTGTGTGGACTGTTTGTTCACTGCATGCTTTTGCATTCCCAGAGAATAAGTGCAGCAATCATTCTTTAGTTACCTTTAAACAAAAGGACCATGTCCCCAACATTTTATTGACATTTTTTCCTTTCCGTTGTGATTTAACTTCCTCACCAAGTTTCCTTTCCACATGTAATTGTTATTTTAACTTACTGGTGCTGAGCAGAATCTTGAAACCAAGATAGCAAATTCAAAGCCTTCATATATTAAATTCTGTTCAGTTTGTGACAGACTCATTTGCCTTAAAGAGCATTGCAAAAAAGCCTTTTTTTTTTTTTTCTTGGTGAGAGCCACATGTACGATGGCTATTCAGTTTGTTACTCTCTGACTAGAACAAGAAAATCCAGGGATAGTTTATTGAGATTGTACCTAGTTGACCAATCAATGAGAGGAACTTCAGTCTTTGGAAAATGGTCATTGACTTCCAAGATGAGACCTCTAGGTTCTAATCCCAGCCTCTGGCACCTGAAACCTAACACTGTTACCAGAAAAAGTTTGCCTCTGCTCTGTTGGGCAAAGACCAGACATTGCCAGTAACTGCTCGTCTACTATGCTGGCAGCGAAGACTTCCACACCAAGGCTAGGGAGACTGGCATGTCAGGCTTAAAGTGATTCCCCACATGGATCTTCTCATTAGATGCTGAAATCTTCATGCTTCTCTCCAGTTTGGAGCACTGAAATCACCTGTGTGACGGGCAAGTAATCTTGACTCAGTAGTGAAGAGACGGATGTTCTTGGTGCTGTTCCCAGCAGCTGTCCAAGCTGTTAGGTTTAGGCACCAACAGCAAACATGAACTGTGCTGGTGACCTGAAGTCAAAAAGTTGCTGTGTGTATGGAACGGGACAAATGGTATTAGACTCAGCCTTGCTAGACATCTGATCTCCTGTTGTGGTGATGTCACCACAAAAGGAAAACCTACTTAGTATGGCACCTTTCTCCATCACAGAAAGTAGATCTTTGCACTGAATGTAACAAAGACTTAGTCACCAGTATCACTTTGGCTACAAAGCAACCAGCTAAGAAGATGAGGCATTCATGTTTAGCTCTGTTTGTAGACAATTATATGATTTAAGATAAGTCCATCAAGAATGTACTGTCATACTTCACCAGCTAAACCAGCTTAAGCTTCTTTGTGAATTGCAGAGAGAGACATTCATTATGATGAACCTTTCCCATACTCAGTTGACTCCAGGTTTTCCTTGGGAAGATACAGTTCTGCTAGATTTTCTTCTTGCCAGCATCAAAATGAACACATCAAGAAAGAAATGATGTGGAAGCTGTGGGTAAGAACCCACTTTAAACTTCTGAGCCACATGACAGCATGCACATGTGACACTGCCAGCCAGACTTCACTTGGTGAGATCTCTATCGCTTCTCAAGATAGCTGATAAATGTGCACATAGTAATTCCAGGTTACTGTCATTACTAGTTTTGGTCATCAGACCATAAGAACATTCAGAGAAATGGTTCGTTTTTCTATGGCCCTGATACACTGGTGATGCATGACTGTGCATGAATGGATTGGGGAGAACATGGGGATCACATGCAGGGACTTGGCTTCAAAAGGATATGACCCTATGCATAAATGTTCAAGAACTACAATTAATAAGGATTGCTGTGGAAGCTAACCTAGCTAATAGAAAGAATTCCTCCATGCAAATTCTTGCAGACAAAGTTTTTCAATGTATTATAAATCCTTATGTTTGCTTCTCTCCCATTTGCCAATTATCAGTGAAATTATGGGAATGCTGCCAACATGGGGAAACCTGAGTAACTGTCTTGCAGGAACTAGTAATCTAGAAATCATAAATGTTTTTAGAGGAGCTCAGTATCATGCCAAGATTTTGCCACTGGGGAAATCCATACTACACTCATTCCTACCACAGAAAAATGTCCAAGCTCCATCTTGTCCAAGACTGTTCTGGTTCCCAGATGTACTGGGACTCTCCTCTTATTCAGCTTTCAGTTGCATTCTCAAACTGTCCATGTATAACGTCATAAAACTAGGTGCAAATATTGTATTCAGGCCTGCCACTTTTGTGCCTGACAGCGTGGATATCAGCTGTTTGAGTCCTGCGTCCTAATTGCAGGAATAAGAAATGCAGTTGCTTTCTACAATGAAAAAATATGTACCCAGGGGAAGAAATATCAATTTGGGCAGCCCTTTGTAACCAAGATGCTTTGGTAGATCACGGATCATAAGCAAATTTGGTGGATCACAAATCACAAATTATAAGCAAAGCCCTGTAGACAAACTCCATCTGCTGCTGTAAGTTTCACCTGTAAGGGGCAAGCTATTTTCCTCTTACAAGATAATATCTAAACAGAGTGTGCAGTCTATTTTGGGTCTTATCTAGTTGTTGGTCTGCCTCTGCCTTCAAACATTAAGAATCATCTTACTGCCTCCAAAGAAAGTATCTCCAGATTTGTGATGTGCAAGGCAGCAAGGTAGAACATGTTCCATACTGTTAAGAGCTCTATCCTTGATCTGGCCACAAGCTTAGGTGCCAGGTTTCGTGGGCCCATGTTACAATTGCTAGATACTTGGTGGTAGTAAGGACTCCGCAGCTCCAATCTCATGAATGAGATTATCCTCCAAGAATGGGACCCTTTTCAGAGAGGTCTTTTATGGGGCGTTTGAATTGGCAGAGAAAGAATGGTTTCATCTGTTCTATTCTTAATGCCGTCAAGTGGAGGCATTCAAGGAGAAACGGTACAGAGTGGTTGAACATTTAAATGCTATTTAAATGTTTAAACAACTATTTAAAATGTTGATCTTGCATGTATGAGGTGCATATAACTAGAATAGGAACCAAAATAGAGATGAAGAACCACGGTTTCTAAAAAGTAAGCCATTGCTTTTTATTGTTGCTTTGATTCTGGACAGTACTTCACGTTACATAGCACTGTCACTGTTTAGTGCAGGGTTTTCTAGAACAAATAATGTAATTAAAAATCACACTCCCAACATTTTAGTCCGAAAAGACTTATCTTTCATGGTTTCTCTAGAAAATTAAAATGGAAATATTTCAGCAGTTCAAATAAAAATATTTTTTATTTCTTTTTCCCTAGGTTTGAGTGGCCGTTTCTTTGTCACAACACTTCCTACTATTTACCAGTAAGTCCATGTCCTTTGGGAAACACAGTGGTCTGTTTTTAGATGACTGCAAAAATCATGTAGAGCCAGCGAACAGATGAAATTTAAAATGAATCCTTACCTACTGTTCTTGATAGCCACTGCCTGTTGAACGTAGTTCTGGCATATTGTATGTTGCACAACATACTTCCCTCCTTCCTTTTCCCAGAATGTTGGCTATCAGAATGGGTAAGGACATCAAAGCTTGTTTAACTTCCTTCTGTTAATGCTGCTTAGAATGTCGTGGTTGGAGGTAGATGCAAATATGGGTAATCCTAGGATGGCCAGTTTTTTCTAATGCTTGGGATTGACACTGGCTGTTTACAACTATATCTTTTAAAAATGTCAACGAATACACTTGAACTTAATCTTCATTCCAAGGCAAAATACAAAATAGTCTTTTTCAATATATATAGGTAACATTTTATCCTCAAACAGTTTGGGGAGGGGTGTGTTTTAGTCTAAACATAGTATTTAGTAGCATTTGTAACAATTGACATCATAGTTAAGTTTTCCTCTGTCCTCTTTCCTGGATAATTTTAACTTTTAGTTGAAGTTTTGCAGTGTCCATATTGGCCCAAGGCAAAAATTTTCCAAAATTAATTTTATTGTAATTTAGATAATCTGGAAAAATTTGCTTGACCAGGAAGAATTGCCCACTTAAAATTTATAAATAGATATAAACAGGCCAGAATATAAGTGGGGTTTCATCGCAGCAAGTCACACTGCATATACTTTTACTGGATTTTGTAAAATTGGACAGCTTTTTAAATGTGTAGGCCTCTTAATATAAATGGGCATGTTGGCCAGCTCTCCCTGAGGCTGCAAAGTTTTATGTTCTCTCTATCTGTGTTAAACCATAATTGAAAGTAGAATGGACATAAATAGACTAACTTTGACGTTAATTAATGCCTTTGACTAAATAGTTTCAACTGTTCTAATGCAGATGAATTTGTCTCTTGGAGTTGTTTTCCCAAGAAAAATAGTTTCACTAACTTGCCCTGGTTAGACTACCCATAGGACAAAATAATCTGCAACAATTCAGGGGGGGAATATATAAGCTGTGTTTGCTCAGTTATCCTTTCTTCCATTATTGTTTAAAAAATGTTGAATGTGTAGTTCTAGTAATACTTCACACAGACTGTTAGAGTAAAGTAACTTTTACAGCTGCCCTTTCCCCTCCTCCCCAAGGAAACAGAGAATATTGTGGGTTGTGTGTGTGTGTTTGTTTGTTTGTTTGTTTGTTTTTAAATAAGATTTTGTTCCCAATTTTTAGGCTTTTGAGAAGACTCCAGCAACAACTGGAGTGAGAGTGTGTATGCATGGGTAAATCTGTTTAGAAATAAGTTGGGATTTGTTTTTTAAGTCATCACTCCCAGTAGATTGTGACGTTAATGCAGTGAGCTGAAACCTGCTATCGCAGGGGTGGCCAACCTGCAGCTCCAGAGCTACGTGTGGCTCTTCAGAAGTTAAAATGCATCTCCTTGAATCTTTGCACAAGCACATGACATGACATAACAGATATGGAGCTGGTCACTGTGGGCTTGTGCAAAGATTCAAGGAGACGTATATTAATTTCTGAAGAGCTGCAGGTTGGCCACCCAGATAGAGTATTTCTTAAGTGACATAAAAATAGTAAATGATGCATGTTACAGCAATAGCTTGCCTTAAGTAACATTAGAGAAATCACCATGTATTTGTTTGCAGTGCAAAGGATGGAGTATTTCGCAGGTACCGTGGCTCAAGAACATCAGAAGACCTTCAAGGCTATATTCTGGAGAGAAAATGGGAGGCTGTAGAACCTGTAGCAGCATGGAAATCCCCTTCTTCTATAATGTAATTACAGTGCTACTTTAAACTCTTTTCAGTTCCCTAAATGTTCATAAAGGGGCCCGATTGATAGCGTTTAAGTCCTGAAGACCTTTGTTCTTGTATGTGCATAGTACTGGGGGAAGCAGTATAAACCTTCACAAACTACCCTACTGAGTATCTCAACTCTACCTTGGAGTGATAGAAATTTATTCACCCTGCCTGCTCAGTCCTTAATATTTCTTCTGAGATGTGAATATTAAATATATAGAAAGGTCTTTAAAGATAAATGATATATTAGCCAGCAGCGAGGGTTCTGATTTCCATAGTGTGCTAGAATGAAACTCTTATGTCAATCATGGACTGATCATCACATAACATCTGGTCCACTTGTACTGGTTAAAGTATCTTTTATTTAGGTGATGGGCTACTATTTTAAATGGTCTTTTCCATTGCTGAATCAGAGGAGATGAAACTTAAAGTTGGCACAATGTATTTTGCTCTACTCTGCTTTATTTACGCAGGGTTTATTTTCTATTGAGTGAAAACCTCACTTAAATTGTTAGTGATGAAATAAAGAGTGTCTCTTTAGCTGCATATGAGGCTTAGGAAATGTGGAAGGTTTGCATAAACCCCTGTGCTCCGTGGGCAAATTTGAAGGGCTACAGGAATTCTAGAAGTAGAAAGAGCCCCTTTTTTTCAAATGCATGGGGGAGTTTGAAGCTGAGCTGGTGATTGGTTTAAGATCATGTATATCCTTCTTAGACGTTGTGAGGGGGCAACAGTGGTTGTTTTAGCCTAATGAAAGTAGTAGCTTCTGGATAGCTGCTGTGTAGAACTGTTCTTAAGTTTTTTCAGTCTGCTTCAGTTTCTTCCCCAAAACCTTTGTTGTATTGACTTGCACAGATATGATTGTTCTTGGGTGTAGTGGAGGAGGGACACATTTAATTCATTGTTTACAGATATACTACAGGATTTTCTGCTGGATGATGTGAAAGGCTGGATATGAAAGAAGTTGGGAGAGATGGATGTAAAACACCTTTCAGTGTCACATGTCTATGTTTTGATCTTACCTGGAATATGTTTGTTTATTTCTTAGGATGAATGGAATGGCAGGACTTTTTCGCTTGTCTGGATGGATCAGGGTAAGGAACACTATCCACTCAAACAGGGCCTGAGTATTTTCAGATATTTAAATATGTTAAACTCATTGACAGTCTTATTTGATTTGTACTTTTTTGTAGTGATCAGCTGATGTCCTTGATACTTATTTTTCTGTGGCCTTGCAACTCGTGGCAGAAACTACATGGGACTAAGATTGTTTTCCAAAAAGTTTTTAGATAAGACTGATTAAATTCTAAAGGTGTTAACTGTTTAACAATATTGTTCAGCAGTTTTAACAGAATAAGCCATTATCAAATAAATACAGTGCTGGCTCTGGGAGTTGTTATAGGTCACACATAACCATATCAGGATCTATTTTCCATTCATTAAGTTGCCACCACATGTGGCAGGTTATTACCCTCTTAATCTTTATAGCCAATGGTTCTTGATCTAGGGGTCTGTAAGATTATAATACGATTTGGTTCTAAATTGCGCTAGGTAAATTTAAAATGAATACGGTTGTGTCAAAAGAATGGGAAAAGTCAACAGCTGTGACTTTTATAAGTATACCTTCTCTCATGAAAAACAAAACTAAGAAGGATGAATGGAGTAGTGCAAGTATGTCCAATTCATTTTTTGTGAAATTCATTGAAACTGGAACTTTTCCTCCTTAGGCAAGCAAGCAAAAAATACTGTATATGTTTTGAAAGTTCACAAACACATGAAAACCCTTTTCTACTGAGAATGTCAGCTTACTAATATCCAGTCAAGCATTGCAATGACTTTTCAGAAGTATGGCAAAAATTTGTGAGAGTCAGGCTAATAGTATTGACATTTTCATTTTTTTCCCTTTTTAATTTATTTTAACAAACGTAAAAAAAAGGAAAAAAGGGTTTGTGCTAGCTATATTGCCATGCTGTTGGAGGGCTAGTACTAATTTGCAATATAGTGAGAAGAAATTGGCAGGATTGAATCTGGTTTAGGAATCTGAAATGCAGTATTTCTTCACTTTCAGTTTTGTAATTTTCTTAAGTTTCTGTGTTGCTTTGCAATCCTAACTATATCTACATTGAATGTTTTGTTTACGAGTGTCTAAAGCGACGTGAATACAGATCACCAGGACTGAATCTGTATATAGGGGGTTGGTCTCCTTTGTCATTGGAAGGATCTTGTTAGTGCTCTACCCCTACTCAAAGGAAAACTATTGTATGCCAAAACTCATATTAGTATCATTATATCTCTACATACAGAGTTTGAGATGTTGTCTTTTCATATTTCTGTAAGAAAAGATAAGGCTCAAGCTTAAAATCCTTTTTCTCGTATATACTGGAATGTTCATTCTTGTAACCACTTAATTTTTTCCAGTCTAACTGTGAGCCATTTCAAACACACTGGCTGTCCCATACTGCATCCTCTCCAATGGATAATGACACCTTAAAAAAAAAAAGCGATCAGAAGCAAGACCCGTCTATTAAATGTGGTTTCAGTCAGAGGAAACACTTTCATAGTTCAGAAGTGCGCAGCCTTCTTGAAGATAATTTCTATACTGGGCAATCCTCAGTTTTTCAGTTGATCTGTTATTTGTCATATCTTGCATATAACTCCCTTTACTGTGTGTTTGCTTAATTCATTGTCTTGGTGGTATTAACATTAAATGCATTATTTATCCGCCTCTATTCCTAGCCTTTCCGTTATTGTGAGCATTCTGCTTTCTGTTTATTGCATTTGATCCCTTGTTAATATTTCATCTGTATCTTTCATCACTTTACTCATGTACCTTTCTTACATTTTCATTTATAAAGGTGGGAAGCTGTTCTGACAGAAAAATTAAATGGGTTTGAAGTTGCAGTGGTTTTTAAGGTTGAAATAATTGTTTATAATAGACTTACTTTAGACTACTCTCTTCTTCTAATATCATAAATTGTTTTCCATTGGAGTGTCTAATAGCTGTCTGGCAAGGAAACTTTTTTTTCTGGAGAGTTGGATTACTAAACCCTGCCTTCTTGTAGATATACCAGTTTGAGTAATGGGGTTCTTTGCTTTTGCAGAAGTCTGAAAATTTATTTTTTGGAAAGCTCCTTTAATAAAGACTTTAGTTTAGAAATTATAATGCATTTTACTCCATTGTCAGCTTCTTTTTATTAAGTTCTTTGCAGAACAGCTTGGCTCATTTCAGTATCAGATATGGGCCAAATTCCCAGGAAGAAAGTTTAAAATAAGGTGTGGAATCCAGCCTCTTAACATTTTAAGTTTCCAAAAGTTGGGTTTCAGATATTATGTCTAAGCTAGGATGATGGAGGATATAGAGCTATTTCTTAAGTTCATTCAGAACCCGGAAGTAGTGCAATAGGCCACACTGCTTGGGGTGTAGATGTTTTTACAGGCTCCGTGCTGATGTTTATTTCTATCTGAAGAAATGTTTTCCAGTAGAAAAGTAGCCTGGGAGGTGGACTGTGCAGAGTTGTACAGCAAGCTTTCTAGCCAGGGGGCCCTAGAGGGCTGCTCCAAAGGCCACATCCACCTTTAGGGGAGCTATTAATGGGCAGCCTTCCCTGCCTCAGAAGGGGGCAAGCTGTTAAGTGGCACTTGGCAGCTGTAGAAAAGCAGCAGCTGCCACAGACAGCTGGGGAAGGTCCCCACCCTGGGAGAATGCCCTGTCTCCTGCCATTCAACTGATTGGTGGGGATACTTTCCCATTGTGGGAACCGTAAGGAGTGGGGGGGAAATATTATTTGGGGGCTGACCCCCAACCCTCCCTCCCACATAGCCGTTGTAGGGCTGGTGCACCCTGGTGCTGTACACTGCAGTGGAGGAGTAACTGCATGCTAGGCGATGCTGGGCGGTGCAGGATGGCAGCACCATGGTGCTGCTGCTGCTGTTGCTGGCCACTGAAAAGTATGGGAGGCTAAGTTCCATTAGCCCCGGCCTTCCACCGCAGGTGGGAACCCTCTTTCTTGCCCACAGGAGATTAGCCCCACTCTGTGTTCTTCTCTGGGCTGACCCAGAGGAGTGTGAGAGAAGTGGAGAGCACTGAGTCATGGCCTGGCTCTGGGAACCTTGCCACAGGGGCATGCCACCCTGCCTTACCCTCTGTTGCCCTGGGTTGACTCTGAGCAGCATGGGGCAAGGCGGAGTCATTTTGCTCCGGCGGAAAAGTATTCTATCTTGTTGTGTGCTATCCTGGCTCAGCTGAACAGGGGTGGCAGTTGAAAAGCTGGCACATCTGGGAGCCAGGTGTGCACAGGTTTCCCCCAAATTGGCCTCCTGTCCCCTTCAGCTTTTAATTTGCTGCCCCCATGCTCAACTGAGTGATGGTGGGAGAGAAGGGGAAGCAGTTGCATCTGAAAGCCAGGCTTTCAGGCCCAGCTGGTGTCACACTGGCTTTTCAGTTGCTGCCCCTGCTGCTCAGCTGAAGGGGGTACATGGGGAAGCTAGGATGGGGCGGTGCTCCCAGTGCCTGGGAGCTGAGCAGAAGCAGCAGCATAACAAAGTTTCTGCCTGCATCTCACACCGGGAACTTGGGGATAAGAAGTACATGGGGAACAGATGGCAACTGTTCCTCCTCCCTTTTCTTCCCATCTACAGGAAGGGGCAGGAGCAACTGCCATCCCTACCTTCTGGAGGCTACTGACCCTGATCTTGGGAAGAAACAGGAGCCTTTCCTCTGGCTCCAATATTTCTGGTCCCCAGGAGGAGTTAAGCTGGAGGAAAGTTCGGTCTCCCAGCAGAAACTCTCCCAGGAATGGTTTAACCGTGGTTGGCCAAGTTATTTTTCTCTTGGTGCAGCCATTTTTGCTCTAGAAGGAAAAAGCTGGAACATCTGCACATTTTTGCTTTCTGCTGGGAGGATAACAATTTCTTCTGGTAGAAACTGAATGTCTGTATGGTGCTGTTACATTTGCTTGCAACCGGGGTTGGTTACTATTTGGCTTCTAGGTGGGATTATGAAGTGTTGGTTTCAACCCCTGAAACACCAACCTGTGGCTTGTCCACTTTATAGGCTACCACTAAGGGCCAATGTGGTCCCTATTTTCAAGAAGGGGAGGAAGGAGGATCCAGGCAACTACAGGCTAGTCAGTCTCACCTCCATCCTTGGTAAAGTCTTTGAAAAGATTATTAAGACTCATATGTGAGAGCCCAGCAGGAAAAATTACGCTGAGGGGAAACCAGCACGGGTTTGTAGCAGGTAGATCATGCCCGACTAATCTAGTCTCTTTTTATGATCAGGTGGTCATAAACACCTGGACGCAGGAGTAGGGGTAGATGTCATTTACTTAGACTTCAGGAAGGCCTTTGATACAGTATCCCACCCTATGCTGGTGAACAAATAAAGAAGCTGTGACTTGGATGATTATGCAGTCCGGTGGGTGGCAAATTGGCTAGAGGGTCGTACCCAGAGAGTGGTGGTGGATGTGTCAATATTGACCTGGAAGGACGTGGGCAGTGGGGTCCTGCAGGACTCGGTCCTTGGACCAGTACTCTTGAATGTCTGCATCAGTGACTTGGATGAGGGAGTGAAGTGTACTCTGTCCAAGTTTGAGGATGATACAAAACTGTGGGGAGAAGTGGACACACTGGAGGGCAGGGCACAACTACAGGCAGACCTGGACAGGTTGGACAAATGGGAAGAAAACAACAGAATGCGATTTAACAAGGAGAAATGCAAAGTGCTGCACCTAGGGAGGAAAAATCTCCAGCACACCTACTGCCTAGGAAATGACCTGCTCAGTAGCATGGAAGCGGAAAGGGATCTTGGAGTCCTAGTGGACTCCAAGATGAACATGAGTCATCAGCGTGATGAAGTCATCAGAAAATCTAATTGCACTTTATCATGCATCAGCAGTGTCATGGGGGCACTCGGGTGCCCCGTGCCTAAGTAGGGATTAGGGCCTCTGCTAATTGCCAGGGCAGCTCAGGTGCTGGTTGCTAGAGCAACCA
>NW_017729022.1:134299583-134330482 GCF_001723915.1 Gavialis gangeticus | reverse complement strand
CCTAACATCTATGAATCTAGTGGTATAACTACTATTACTAGGGTTCTCAAGCTTCAGTTTTCTTGGTACAACGGAATGGGCTACTGGCAGGCTCTCTCTCATAAAGGCTCCTTAACTTTGAATTTGGCTGAGATATTTTCACACTTGCATTTCCCCCCCCCCACCCTTCCCCTCCACTAAGACTTCCCTAACAGAGCTATTAAAAGAAATTTTGATCTGCTGCTTTCCTTTCATCAAGAACAATCCTGGGCCTCTGCCAACAGTTTAATAGGTATATACCACCAACTCTTACCCACATACATTGTGGAGACAGGGGGAAGGCAAATGACAGGATTCTGTACATATGCATGTATCTCATTACTGAAGGCACTTGACATACTTTCTTCTATGAGGGGAAGAGTTTGAAAATCACAACCCTTGATTTCCCTGAGCCCCATACCATGTTTGCTTAATTATTAAAATGAGGTTGATTAGAATGATTTATCATGCATAACAGTGGGAGAAGTTTAGCAGCTGCTCATAACTGTGGATCCCTGGAGCACAGGTGTTTGGGTTTCAGATTTCTGTGAAGGAGAGGCCACAAACCAAATCTATGCCTTGATATCTGTAGGCATAGAATGAACAGAGTCAGAAACGGGTTAGTGTTAGGTTTGGCAGACTTGACTGGATACTTTTTAGTAGACTGAGCTACCCCTTCAGTCACGGTGGAAGGCATGGTCAGCAGCACAACCTGTTGCTCTTCTTTCTGTTCCTCTCCCAACAAGTACATATCCTTTTTTATTCTCTATTACACTTCAGAGGTGGGACACTTGAGACAGAGGTTCTCTTTCTTGCTCAGGTGCAATTTGTATGCTCTTCTTATGCATGTATTTGCATGCTTTTTCTTATGAAGCATTTTGACTGAAAATACTGTAGGATATGTTGCCTAAAGACCATATTCAGAGAGAGAAGGGAGGACAGGGTGGCACCTCAGAGACCAACTTGTTCAAAAATGTGTAAGCTTTCATAGATAAGAACCTACTTAATCAGATGCTGTGAGTGGATTTGCAGAGGGCAGGGGTACTGAATAGAAAAGAATAAGGTAATTTTAAATACTGTACAAAGATGGCAGAGCAGGTTGGCACTGTATAGTCTAACTGCCTAACTTCAGACTAACATAACTAACTTTCTCTAAATACAAAGGATTGGGAAAGGGGGACACTGCAAGCAAGGCGAAGACAGATTACTTTAGTAGTAGTTACTTTAGAGAAATTCAGAAAATA
This sequence comes from Gavialis gangeticus, assembly GCF_001723915.1. NCBI lineage: Eukaryota > Metazoa > Chordata > Crocodylia > Gavialidae > Gavialis > Gavialis gangeticus. The sequence continues at coordinate 134,329,220 of NW_017729022.1, read as the reverse complement.
ACCCCCCAAAACTCTGCAGCATACAGGGCCTGGAGGGGGTGAATGGAGGCGACTGCCCTGGGCCCCGTGGAGCTGGGCAGAGCAGCTGATTTGCCCCAGGCCCCGCACCCTGCTCAGGTTGCCTCTGCGTACAGATCTGGGATAATTTGCAGTGTCCAGGAAAGTCTCCTCCTAGCTTCGCTCTTAAGTTAGTTTGTAAGGTGACACGTTGCCCTGCCTCCTGCCTAACATCAGACTAACCCAGCTAACTACCTTTCTCTAACCTCTCATACTTGGAGCCTGGCATTAATTACAAAACAAATACGGTATTTAGATTTGGGTAAATATGGTATTTACCCAAACCTAAGATGGTTTCTGAAAATAAGACTGCCCCCCAGTAATTAGATCTTTTGTATGGAAAATTTGTTATAGTTTTCCAGGTATAGAATCTAATTATTGGAAGGTCATCTTTAAATTAATTTACCTCATTGCTGCTGTGGGGAAAGCAGCAGCTGGGATGGGAGGCAGGTGGACCCCCTGCCGCCTGTCCCCTTACCCTTTAAGTTAGACATGACTCTGGCTCCATTCCCTCCTGAGACATAGAGCATGTGGAAGTTCTGTCCCCTGCCTGGCAGTGGTGGCATGGCGCCAGCCCCAGGATGCTGCTGCACGGCTATGCTGGGGATGGAACTTGCATGTGCTCTGTGCCCCTGGAGAAAATGGAGCTGGAGCCACACCTGGCAGTTGGGGATTTGAGGGGGAGAGGGGTGTGGTGGATGGTCTGGATGTGCAGAGGCTGCTGGGGCTGGTAGAAGCAGCAGAGGGTCCAGGCAGCTGCTGTGACTCTGACCCTGCCCCCCATCCCACTTTCTTTGACCCCTTGCCCCCCACTTTCTCTTTGTACTTGAATTCAAGATCATGTTTTTTTTTCCCTTTTGCTGAATGGGTGGGGTGCAGGGGAGCAGGGATGAACCTCATCTGGGATTCAAGTAAATAAGATAAGATAAACTCCCTGAAATCTAGACTCAGTTCTGATTCCAATTCTTGTGAGTGTGCTAATCATAGTTTAAACCGTTAATTATCTGGATTGTTAACATCCTTAATGCTAGCAGAGCTGTTTGCTAAGTGCATTAGGATAATCTGAAGTCTTTCATTTTATTACTGCTGTCCTTTTTTGCTAGCCAATTTCTGAACAGAAATAGAGGTGAGGACATTAGATGCAAAAATAGAGTAAGAATGGAAAAGATTCAACTCTGTATTGTGAAGATACCTCCATACTTACTTCTTTGACTTTTATTTCTTTTTTATTTAATATAAATGCTTAGTTCTGCACTTCAGTGTATATATAATATACCAGTTGAAAGTAGGTATTTTGGAGTATGCACTTTTGTAAGTTTTAGGTTAACTTTCTGCCTTCAGTGCTCTGCAATGTGATTCAAGAAGGCTTTTCATCTCATGATGGAGATTGAATTGTAAATCAAGGGAAGTGCCACCATGAAATATTGACTCAATTTGATTTGTTACTGTAGCACTAATAAGTTTAGAATATCACAGGAAGAAAAAATGGTCAGTTGTTTTTTTAAAGATTTTCTCCGTTAATTATTAGAGGAAAACACGAAGGAAAGTGTCATTTGGGAGTTAACTTGAGAAGAACAATTTGAGAAATAGGTGATGGCAGAATGGATAATTAACCTTTTCTATCCCCTTGTAGTCTATAGTACAGTGTGTGTGTTTAAAAACAAATTAAATCTTTTTTTTCCATTTGCAGCAAATTCACAGCTACTTCACAGACACTCTTGGAATTCATGTTTGGGGTTCTTATGCAATTTTCATCTTGGCCACCTTATTGATTGGTTTAACCCTGGGCTTGGTAAGCATATTTTGTTCTTAATTTTTTTTTTCTTACAACTAAATAGGGAGAAAATATGTATTTGAAAATACTTCTGAGAGTTCTGCTGCACAGTAATTGATGACAAAAACAGCATTTCTAATGCTTTTATTTAAAATCAAGAGCTATAAGGAGTTTTTTTAGCAATATATTAAGCTGTGTGTTTTATAGTATGGGACTAAGCATGATCAGTTATGCTAATGGAGGCAGCCATAATAACATTTTTATTAAATAGCATCAAGACACTTTAGCAGATATTCTGGGGACAACTGTTCTTTGTGCTGACCCCACCCATTGTTCCGTCAGATTTCTTTACATGGGACCCACTACCAATAGTCTCTGTCTTGCCCCTTGCCCCCTTCTACCTCCCCAACTGGCTATCTTTGTCCAAATTGACCACCAGCTCAAATTAGATCCTGCTGCTTTGGTTATTCCATGGGTATCTTACAGTACTAAAAGTATTATAATTTTAGAGTAGACTAAATGTCAACTACTGTATTTTCTCTGTTAGAAAATTCCCTCCTCCCCCTCTTAAGATGAGGAAAGAAGCTTTGTTGCCTTACAGTTGAGCATGAAGGGGTGTGGGGGGGCAGGCAGCTGCTCTGGGGTTGGGGCAACAGCTGGAGCCACAGCTGCTATCTGCCCCCTGCTGCCTCATCAGGCCCTGCCACTCCTCCCCTGCAGTCCCTGGTTTTCCCCACTACCCCGTGTTGCTTCTCCCTCTCTCTCCCCCTCTGCTGCACTCCTTACCTTTCCTCTGTGCAACCAGGCTCTATCACTGCTACAGCCAGGGGCATAGAGCATGGCTGTAGCTCACCCCTGTAGCAGTGGCATGGAACTGGCACTGCTGCTGCAGCCCAGGCCTGGGGGAAAGATACTTGGGGGAAGGGGTTGGAGAGGGAAGATGCTGAGGCTGTGTGGGACAGAAGTGGCATGGAGGGGGGAAGAGGAGGGAATAGGGGTAGGAAGAATTGGGGCAGCTGGAGTCTGGGGGGTGAGGAGATAGGCATAATGGGGGGTAAGTAGAGGGTTAGGGTGGGCAGAAGGGGGGCAAGCTGCCTTTCTTTCTCATTGCCTGCCCTACCACGTCCACAATGCCTGTCCCTTAATGCCTGCTTCATTACTGTCCCCTACCGCTTGCCAACCACGTGCACCCCTGCTGCCTCCCCCTTACTACCCTCCTCATCACCCCTTCCCCCCACCTGCAGTAGTGGGGGAAGGAGCACATTTAAGACAACCCTGCAGTAATTAGATTCCATACATGGAAAATCATAATAAATTTATATATTTCCCAGGTGTAGAATCCAATTATTGGGAGAGAGTCATCCTATATTCAGGGTCATATTGTATTCAGGTAAATACAGTATATTGATATTCAGTTGAGCAACTTATCCTTTGAATATAGAGGTCATGGCTTAAATACATTTCCTTGGAAGCCAAAGTGAGTATGACAGGTAAGGAGACGACACAGTCTGAATGAAGCTAATACCCCTCTTCTACCATGGTAATAATTGCTTCCTTTTATTAGTGATGTTAAGAATTGGGAAATCAAAGTAGAAATATATATGTTTACATCCGGGACTTAGCTGCTCCACCTGTTTCATCAATGCACATATCCATTGTTTCTTTCTTGAGGTGCTTGAAAGAGTTGGCTTATTTCTGTTGTGAATGAACTACTGCAGTGGTCTCCACAGTGGGATGGACGCACCCCAGGGGGTGCACAAGACTATCCATTGGGGGGCGGGAAGAAAATATTAGAACTTCTATTTCTATTTATATAAGTATACATTTATTGGGGGTGCGTACTCAAAATTTTTTTACTGATGGGGGTGCGTGCTCAATTTTTTACTGATAGGCTTACGCGATCAAAAAAGTTTGGAGACCACTGAAAGTTTCTCAGCTCGTAAGATCTAAACTGTAATTGTTCATTTGCTTTGTTAGTATTTCAAAATCAAAGGTTCTTTAAATAGCAGTTTATCATCTAGCCTTTTTGTGTTGTAATTCCAGTGATGTATAATGACGTCTGAAAAGGGCATAAAAGATTAAGTGACTGATCTCAGGATCATGATGGGTGAGGCTTGAGGATTCAGGCAGCCATTATGTCTCTTTTGTCAATTTCACTAAGGCATTTGACTTGGTTCAACATACCTTATGGCTGACTATGCTGGAGATGGGATCCTGGCTGCGCTTAATTCAATGATTGTAATTAATTCTGCGGTAGAATGGCAGAATTAATGCCAAAATGGTTTGCAGTTGGGTAATGTGATAGAGTATACCCATGTCACCTTATCTCAATAGTCTGCAATAGGTGTCAATGAGGAAAGGTACAGTTTTAGAGGAAGCATTAAGACAGGAGATTAAGTAATATTGAGACATGTAGAGGATGGGCTTGATTACATTATCTGAGGCACCACAGCACTTGTCAATAGGGTAGATAAAGTAGTACAAGAGTCTGATTTAATATTTCCAAGACAAAGATGATGGCCCTAATGAAAGAAAACCACACCCTGAGCCTTCTTATAAAATGGAATTGCTTGAGCAGGCTGAAGAGTTGTTTGGGTGTATTTTTTGTCTAGGTCCAGTCATTAATCAACATATTTCATTTGAATGGGACGTTCAAAGGATGTTAGGCACTGTAAAACAGCCATGGTAAATTTACCAACAGTCTGGAAGAATAGAAGGAATGGCTTTAAAACAGAAATTACTTTTGAAGTCAGTCATATGGATAACAGTTATGTAAGACTACAAAAGTTGCACCCTTAAAAGTGAGATTCAGGGAGTAGAAGCACTGAAATGCAGACTGACAGAAAATATTGAGAATTCTATCGGCTGTGGAACAAGAAAAGAAAAGACTGATGTGACAAGACATTATGAATGCAACAGAAGGAAGTCAACGTTTTTTGGTCTTGTGATTAGAAAAGGAAGGGTTTACAAGGATGTGGGGAAGTAAGTTAGGGAAGGGAAGACTTAAGAGCATTGGCAAAGAACATAGCGTGCATGCAGTTGGGGATCAGTTAGGCACTAATGTTGGTCATGAATGTCAGCTGCGGAGAGACTTGAGTTTATTGTTCCAACAACCCTTGAATTGGTTAGGTGATGAGGATCATATATCTCTTGTTCTAGCACTTAAAAAGAAATTGCAGATCATCTTTTTCCCTTAGTCCTGCAGTACTTGTAGAATTCACACATCCTTTTAAACCCCTCCATTCCTGTTTCAGGCTTAGTTACCCATTGCAGAGCAAAGTCTTACTAGCTGCAGTAATTAGTTTAGACATGGAGTAGAGCTTATTGAAACTAATTTGAGTGGGTATGTTTTTGATCTTTTTGGCTTTGTTTCAAGTAAAAATACTTTTTAAATCAGTGGGAATGAAGTAGTAACTGATTTCAGATGTGCTATTATATTGAAGGCTTCTATGTTTACAGTTGCTATATACAGTAAGAGCCCTGTTTTCTGGCATGAGTGGGGAATGGGGGGTGCTGGTAGTCTAAAAATGCCAGTTACCTGAGCCACAGAGGTTTGCAGCCAGACGTGGAGCGGGGCGGGGATGGTACTGGCAGCCACATGTGGGAGGTGGGGGTGGTGGCAGGGGCCGCACGTGGAGCAGCAGCAGCGCAGGATGGTGGGTGGCGGCGACAGCTGCGTGTGAGCTTCTTCCCCCCACGGCCGGCCAGAAATTCTAGTTTATAGAAATGCCAGTTAGTAAAATGCTGGATAAAAGGGCTTTTACTCTAAATATTTTAAGGTTTTACATACAGCACAGCTTCTATCCCACCTATTACACAATTTTCCTTCTGCTCAGAAGTGTGTGCACTCTCACTACAAGTTTGCAATGTTACTTCTCTGTGGGATCACTCAGAAGTAGAAGTAAAGCAATGTAATCTCCAATTAACTGTTGACTAGTAAAAGCATAAGTTTATTTTGACATTATTCTGATTTTTTTTTTCTAATTTGCTAGCATCTAACTTTTTATTCCTGGACTCTTTCACAAAAGATAAATGGTTTCTCATTATTTGATTGTGTGAAAATGTGTAATAGTTGATAATTCCTCTGCTTCATAAACAGCTTAGTTTGCATCAGAACTGGATTTTCTGTTCTCTTCCATGTAGTCTCTTCTGGTTTGTGACCCTCTTGGTGACATAGAAGTTAAGCATTTGTGATATTGCCATCTGTTGTAACTGAGCAGAGCTGGCACACAAGAGTATTCTGAAATCCTCTGGTGATCATAAAATTCAAAAACTATTTCCAGTAGAAGTTTATATGACCTTGGTAACACTGGAGTGCTGATGACCAGATTCTGGTCCCTGTACTTTCCAGTTGTACAGCTGCTGTAATTGGGCAGGTGAGTGTTATCCTGCTGTGGGACTGAACTACTTCCATATGTAGCTCAAGTATTAGGATGTATAAAAGTTAGTTAAAGGCTTCTTTTGGTTCTTCCCTTCAGTCCTATACTGAGCAAAGCATTGCTAGACCTGAGGGCTGTGTCCTGAGAATCAGATTGTAAACACCACAGAAAGGTAATACATATTTACCCACAGAATTTGGATGCACGCTCTGGTCGTTGATGTGTAACCTATGCAACGATGAATTTACTGTTACAAAAAATATAGCCTTTAAACTCTGAATTTAATGAACATTTTTGAATTAATTCAAAGCAATTAAAAAGTGTGTTGCTAACCAAAAATGGACAGAATTAGTGAGCTTAGCTGAGGGGTGGGCAAAATATGTCCCATGTAGCAGATTCAGCCTGTCGAAGGAGTCTGTCTGGCTGGGAGTGGGTTTCATGGCTCCACCTGGCCCAGGCATGGGGGGAAACCCAGCCCATGATGTGTGTGGCTCGTCCTGCTGCTCCTGGGTGCACAGTGGGGCAGGGGCAGTGCAGCATTTGGACTGTGCTTCTTGGCAGCCCCCATGGCAGCAGTTCACTCTGCTCTGCTCAGCTGATGCTGCCAGTGTCACCACCTGCTTCCTGGGCACCCCAGCCATCCTCACTGCCAGGGGCATCAGATGGAGTGGGAGGGTGGGCAGGGTCTTCTTAGAAACTGACCTGGGACCCCTGTGGGCAGGGCATGCTGGGCTGGGCGGATACGATGGGGTTGTGGGTGGGTGAGGAGCAGCATCTGCAAGCGGGACAGATCGGTAGGGGCTGGGGCCAGGACCAAAGGGTGGTGACAGCATGGGATCAGGACCTGGGGCAGAGCTGTGATTTTGCTCCCCTCAGGTCTCTGCCATGGAACTGGTGCCTATGGCAGGGACCTGCAGGAAGCGGCCTCATACCGTCACCTCCCTGTAATACTGGTCCCAGACCCATCCAACTCCCAGATGCCACTCTCTGCCTGCCTGCAACCCCATTCCATCTGCCCAGCAGTGTCCTGCCTATGGGGGTCCCAGGCTGGTCTCCATGGAGACCCACCAGTTCAGTCCAGTGCCCCCAGCGGTGGGTGTGGGGCAGATGGGCCCAGGGCTGGATAGAATCAATTGCTTCCCCCATTCCCTTGCACCCTGGCCCACAACAGCTCACCAAAACTCCTTAAGTGGCCCTCATTGCCAACTCCTGGCTTATCTCTTGGCATTTACTTGTAGGGGATGGGGAAACTCCACTTTTGGGTGCCTGAGATCTATTTCCCTGTAAGGCAGCATTCTTTGCTGCTTTTTTTTTTTTTTAAGTTTTTCTTACCATTTTGGGATGTGCTAGAATCTTAAATACTTGCAGGCAAATGGAGATAAAGACGGTCTTTTCATTTCAAGTTACATTATCTTCCCATAGCAAAGCCTGTTTAAGTAGCCAGAATACACATTATGCAAAACAAGCCAGATAATTGTCCAGGGGATACAGTAACTTTAAGTTGAAAAGAAATATACTCCCTAAAATTCTTCCCCTCCTTACTCCCCCCTCAAGCAAAGAGCCTCAGTACTTTAAATGGCAGTTGCTGGGGGGTTTTTCTTTTATACCTTAAGGCGCTTCAATGCAGCATACACAAAGGAAGCAAGAGGCAGGGCAATGTCAGTCAGTATAAATGACTTGGCTTTTTCTACATCCCTTTGGCACTTTTAGCTCCTTCAGACTGAAAGCATGGACTTCACTCATTTAGTGTTTCTGTTAAGAGCAGAAGAATCTCAAGAGAAAAAGGTGGAAAATATAAAGAAAAAAGAAGAAAAAAATCTGCTTAGCGCTTCCAAATCTGTAGCCTTCTCATATATTAACCTTGCACCTCTGTCTTCTGTCCAGCAAATTTACTGAGACAATTATTGAGAAGGCACAGAAACAAATTATGGAAATCTCCATGGACACTATATTTATAGTTGTCTGGAACAGATGTGCCATCCTTGAAATGCCTCAATGATCATTACGTTCCTGTTCCAGGTCTTTCAGTGGAAAATTAATTCAGGACTATTCTCAATGCATATTTGACAACTCAAAATTTGCAAAAAAATAAATAAATAATAAAAGAAAATTTTTTGCTCTTTGACTTTTTAATTTGTTCTTGGGGGTTTTTTGCTTTCTTTTTATGACCATAAACTTCACAGGAAAGTTGCAGCTGGGCGTGGGTGAATTCTTGTTGTTGAATAGTTTGGCCAAAGTTTGGCTTAAGTCGCTCAAGACTATTCACAAAATTTGGTCAAATTTTACGAAACAGTTCTGGCTAAAAATAGAGGTCAGAGGAGCAAGACTCACAGACCAACTGAGCCAGGAGATTGTGGTGGCAGCGGCATCATAAACCACTGTGGGTGACTGAGCTGTTGTGTTGACTCGGGGAACTGCAGGGATTAATGCCACCATCTCTCAGCTTGCCACCAAATTCTCTGCCCCTCCAGGAGCTTGGCAGACCATATTCATCTTGCAGGCCAACGTGTTTGGCACCTCTGTAGCATTGATAAAAATCAACACGGCACTAATTTTAAGAAAGTTGGATGAGGATGGGCATATAGATGGTTACAGGTGAAAATGTGTTCCTCCTTGAAGCTGTTGATCAGAGGGTTCATAGGAAAGTAAGCCTGGAAGGGACCTCACAAGGTCACCTAGTCCAGCCTGCAGTTCAAGGCAGGATTATCCCTGACTAAACCATCTCAGCCAAGCATCTGTCTGACCTGCTCTTGAAAATTTCTGAGGATGGAGGTTTCACAGGTTTTTTAGATAGCCTATTTCAATGCCTGACCACCCTCAAAATCCAAATTCCTCATAATCTCCAACCTAAATTTCCCCTGCTGAAGCTTAATGTCGTACTCTTTTTCCCAGGTCCTGTCCCGTATGGCAACAGAGAAAAAGCCATCCCCAGCCTCTTTGTAATTGCCCTCCAGATATTTGCAGACTGTTATCAAATTACTCATCCAGTCTTCTCTTTTCCAGGCGAAATAACCCTGGCTCTTTCAGCCTTTCCTCATGAGTCTTGCCTCCCAAGTCCCTAATCATTTTTGTTGCTCTGCACTGAACTCTTTCCAAACTGTCCATGATTTTCTTAAAGTGTGGGGTCCAAAACTGGACACTGAACTCCAGGTAGAGCCTTACCAGTGCTGAATGGAGCAGAAGAATTATTTTCATTCATTTGCAAGTGATGCTTCTATTAAACCAGAAGCATATACTTACTGGGTTGTATTTTTTTGATTCTGTGGCTGAAAAGAGGATTCAGATCACTGAATGTTGCCCCATAATGCAGAAAAAGTATGATAAACTATCTGCTCAATAAACAGAAATGAAGTGGGAGGGGGAAAGGTGAACTTATGCAAGAATCTTTTTTTTTTTAGTTTCTTCAGTGCGCTACTTAATCAGGCTTTTCTCAAAGAAATTTAAACAAAGGCCCTAAAGCACACTATCAAAGGTCTGTTTTATGCAACCAGTTGTCAACCACATGGTTGATTTACTGAGCATTTATCTCCATCTTTCAGTCTCCTAATGATACTTGGTAGAAGTTCAGGTAGATTGCATGCAACTGTAATAAAAATGCATTGAGCATAACTAAATTTATTTGATCAAAATGCAACATGCATTTTATAGCCAAAGCTTCTACAAAAGCATGAACTTAAAAGTGGTTTAAGAGAGTTGACAGATTACAGCGTGGTTCCATTGTTGCTTTAATTTGGCTCAATTTTACCAAGGGGCAACTTCTTGTGACACCACAGGGGTATCTTATTTTTATGCTGTTTTCAGCTCTATAGACCACGTGTCTAATAGGTTCCTTTGCAGATTGGATCTGCACTGCTTTTCAGGGGGTGGGAGAGAAGCTATGCTATTCTCCAGAGTGTTTTGTCCTCAGGAAAGTGGGCAAGTGGAGCAATCATGCTGGTCTAGCTTTTGCCATTGTACCAGAATTACATGAATCATTTTGCATGCTCAGTAGTCAGTCAGCTAATGGCTGTGGACTGGACATCTGCTTTGGTGTTTTTGATGCAAAAAAATTGATTGGAGTGGTTCAGACAGCAGACCTTAATTCTGACAGAATAAGTCCTTAATTAAGGAGTGGCCCTTCAGGTCCCTGGTACATGTTATGCTTCTGGCACGATTTAAGATCTTTATTGTGCAAGGAATAGCAACTAGCCACACATTCATAGAATTGTGGCTGGTTTGTAATTTTATAGCACAATTATGATATCACTCAAAATACAGGTTTCCCTCGATTTTATGTGGGTTCTGCAAATACGAATGAGCTGTTGTGTCCAACATTTATTACATGCGAGGTAAATTATCATGTGATTGGCATTGGCACCCCTGCTCCCCAGCAGGTAAGTCTGTGGGGGGAGGGGAAGGGTCATGGGGCTCACCCCAAGCCCTGCAGAAGCTGCTCTGGGAGCAGTTGACACCAGCTGCCTGCAGCCACTGGGCTGCACTGTACCTTGAACTCCCTGGGGCTCTGCTTGTCCTCATTCACCCCAGCTCCTGATCCGTGCTGTGCCGTGGTGCAGGCAACTGGTGTTGTCTGCTCCCAGATCTGGTGCAGCAGGAGCTGGGATAAGTGGGGATGGGTCGAGCCCCGGGAGGTTCGGGGCACAAGGCAGCGCAGCAGCTGTAGGCAGCTGGCGTTGGCTGCTCCTGGGGCTGGGGTGAGTGGGGAGAAGCAGAGGCTTGGAGCTGCAGCAGGGAGGAAAGTGAGAGAACTGTCAGTGGGTTCAGGGTGTGGCATGGGGGGGTGCGGCTCTGGTTACATACACTCTGGGAGGGCTACAGGCTGGGGGCCTGCGCCGGGCTCTTCTTGAGGGGTGCATGCCCCTGGATCTGTGTGCAGGATGAGAGCAGGCTACAGCTGCAGGCTGGGGTTGGTGGCGGCTCCAGTCTCTTCCTGGTGCTTGGCAAGAGCACTGGAAGGGCAGGTTGTGGGGACTGTGGCAAATTTTGGGGTGATAGCAGCTACCTACCATTTTAGGCACGTCTTTGCCTTCTGCTTGTAGTGACATGGGGCTATTTGGGAGTCTGGCTAAGATGGGAAAAGAGGAACATGACTTTTTAAGTGCAGTTCCCATTGAAGGCTGTGATGCTATTTGGTAGCTACTAAAAGTTTACCAGAGCCATTATTTTTCCTGCTTTAGAAAACAAACCAAGTGTCATGTGCCATTAGATTTTGTGTAGCTATCTTTTTACACTTCTGATTTGGAAGACTGTAACAGCAACATATTGAAATAATCCTTTAATGGTCACTTGATTTTTTTTTTTTTTAAGGGTATATTAATAGTTTATAAAATGCAATATAAGCATGCGAGAAGTGAATTAATTGTATTATAGACTATCTGCATAATGTCTGTTAGTAAGTTAATTAGCATTTGCATAATGTCTGTTACTAAGTTAATTAGCATCTGGCTTGTTAGTCTAACAGTCTATTCTGTGTGTTAATTCTAGTTTTTCCTTATAACTGAATTGATAAAAGGGTTGTACCTTCAGTATAAAATAAGCTTAAAATGGTCAAGTAATTGATATAATTGTCATGCACTACTGAGGAGTTGTACAGCAACAAATTGTTCTCTGCCGGATGGTGCATTTCTCTTACATTAATGAACTTGGAACAAGAATAATTTTCAGCATAAGTATGCTATATTGTAGAAATACAAATTGGATAGCAGTGCAGTGTTTATTGATTGATCACTGAACTACATTTCCCTTTTTCTCAGATCCTGGTTTTGATATCAGACTGTCTTTGCCCAGCCAAATCAAGGTACAGAGATGAAACCTCTGGTAAGTACTTCGAGTGCATAAACAGACCTTTGGGGTGATATTTATCTACTAGTATATATCTCATTGACCAGAAGGCTCTAGTTGGCTGCTTACAGATGTAAAAACACAAAACTGGCACTTTACTTTAAACTCGGCACACCCCTGCGCTGAGCCCAGTGCGTGCCCAGAAGAGGCATCGCGTTAGTTTGACCCAACATCTCCAATGTCTATAGAGAGTGGGTGCTTCAGCAGGGCTTTTTTCTGGCTCTCTTATCTAGTAGCTGATTGGATCAGCTTTAGATAAAAGCTCCAAAAAGCCCATATGAAGAGTGTGATCTATAAAAATGCTGCGGAGCTGGTTCGAACTAATGTGCTGCTTCTTCCAGTAAAGCATAGGGTTTTTGTTTTGTTTTTTTGGGGGGGCGGTCCACATGTCAGCAGCCTCTCTCTCTTTTTTTTTAGCTTGCGTTATGGCAACGGAGTAAGTGACACATGTCTCTGAGTGTTTCCTACAACATCCCTAACCCACTCAGCCAGCCTGTGTGCCGGAAAGCTTGGGCACCACTGTCCTACAAAGATGTCTGACACTTGTTCACAGTATTTCCACAACGGGAAATATAAACATCAGGTTTTTCAGTTTGATGGTCTTGAATTACTTTACAAACACCAGTTAACTTTGACATATAACTTTGTAAGGGGAAAATGGCAAAACTCCTTTTACTGATGGGGAAAGTGGGGTATGGCATGGAAAACCAGTGGAGACCTGGAAATACTTTGGGTCTCCAGATTGCACTTTTTCTCTCTAGCTTTATGACTAGAGAGGTGAAAATATTTTGTTCTCAGGTGGGACAGACGCCTGTGCTTCCTAACACACATTCTGTATACAATCAGGCATATTATGTAATCCAGTACAGAGATCAGCAGCCAACAGCCCATGGGCTAGTAGCATTCAGCCTCCAGGGGAGCTCTCCTTGCACTGTGCTGCTGTTAGCTACCTGGGGGATTGTCCCTGCGCTGCAGTGATGCTTAGCAGCAGGGAAAAGCAGTGGTGATGGCCTCAGTCCTACTGCTCACCTTAATTTGACCCTGCCTTGCGTCTATATGATTCTGTGCAGTACTTCAGAATTGTATGTTTGTGGGGATTGCAGGTTGTGTTTTATTGGGGTTTTTTGAAGTTGCTAAGGCAAAAGATACAATTTGTAGTTTGTGATCAGTTTGCTTAGGCAATTTTTTTTGCTTTTCTGGGAGCACCAGAATTGAAGTTTTTTGCAGTTGCAGTCTAATAACTTCTAGTGTTTAGTAGAGTTGAGCTCATTCTCTCAAATTCAACTTCTCAAAATGAGAATTTTACTTATTTTTGTTCATGTAATGTAAACAGATTTGCTATGTAAAATGTTTGTGGAGGTTATTTTGGTGCGTGCATGGTAGATGGAAGACTGGCGCTAAGCAGTTTTGGAGTCCATTAGAACCATCTGTCTTACCACACAAACTGTACCTTTAATCATCTGATTAGCTCTCTGTCTGTATCTATCATTCTCTCTGCTGATTATATAAAGACTGCTCCATAGGCTTTGCCAGACATGTTGTTTGCATCTGAGGATAGGAAATGGGCTTTGGAAAGTCTTTTGTATTTCCTACAATTTAAACGAGACCCAGTCCTGCCATGTTGTCAGTAAGAAGAATCTCAGAGCAAGGCTCTTCTCCCTGTAAGCACAGGAGGCACAATTATGAATAAGAAAAAATCTGTCCCAATTGATATACCAGCAGAAATAAGTATTCAGGTTTGTGTTTAATTCTGGGCAAACATATTCCAAGAACCTTATTATTTTGGTGTAGTTTTATCACTTGGAGGCAAAGAAACTGTAATTTTATAGAAATTATGGGAATGAAACCATGTGTTGGCAGATATTTGGGTTTGGTTCAGTAGTATTGGAAACAAAGACCCTGTCAGTCTGATGCATCATTTTAAAGTGATGCAGCCAAGTCATTAGACCCAACTTTGGCCAAAAGCAAAATTTGCATAGTGTGGGGAATAGGCTTTGTGTACAAAATTCTATTAAGAGTTGTATCATTCTTGGTAATGGAAAAGAGACTCTAGTTATGTTGGATCTACACAAATGTATGCTTTGTCTGCTTTATGAGTTGGCACAACTGCAGCAATTATCTGGCAAAAAGGATTCCAAGAGCTGCTTATGTTCCTGCTGACTTTTTAGGATAATGGTTTACATTTAAGGAATTAACTTAAAAAAAAAAAAACAAGAGGCTATTCTGTTAGCTTGTAATCCACTATGAACAAAACAAAAACAAATGTTTGCCAGATAGGAAAACAAACTTTAAAACGGGAGAGATTACACCAAAATTTAAGAATACAATGAAAAAAAATGATGAAAATGCAATGGCTGTGAGTAGACAAAACAAGGGACATGTGTGCACAACACTTTAAAGTGGGTTAAATGCTTTTGCACCACTTAAATGGTGGTGGCGTTTGCATGCATCAGTGGTGTATTGTGCAGTAATTCCAGCTGCTGTAGCAAATTTGGTGGCTTAATGAGCCTTAAATGACTTGGGGCACAGCAAACTAAAACTCCCCTGAGCAGCTTGTTGCCCTACAGCCATAGAGCGAAGCACCAGGCTTCATGCAGCTCTGCAGGAAGCCCGTGCAGGTAGCTTGGCAGCAGCCTGGGAAGGTAGGCTCTGCCCAAGAAAAGAGGCGAGCCTGATCTTTATTTTCCCTGGAGCCTGCCTGCCTGAGCTGCGTGAGGGCCCAGTGCTTCCCTCTGCGGCTGTGGTGCCCCCCACCCCAGGACTTCCGGAGCTCAGTGCCTGCAAGTGAGTGCTGCAGGAGGGCGCCGCTGCCACAGGGGGAAGCAGGAGCCAGCCCCTCACAGCCCAGGGACTGCTCCTCCTGCCGGTAGCTCCCCCTCCCCTCCCCACCACTGGAGCAGCAGATAAGTTCTGTTGTACACGACATGGGGTTTTAAAAGGCCCTAAATTGAAGCGGTGTTTTTAAAAACCCACCACTTCAGTTTAGGGGCCTCCATTTCCTTTGCACACACCCTTAAATGCTACACCAGAATTACAACAGTATCGGTTTTTTCCTTGAACTTATTAGCTGATGAGCTGTCATTAGGATTTCAGTATTTCTACTTCTTGTTTTTGTTTCAGTGGAAGTGACTGAAAAGGAGAATGTAGAGCACACTACTGGTGAAGAGCAGGAAGAGGCTGAAGAGCTTTCAGCAGATGAGTTAGAAGAAGCTGAGAATGAAAAGAAGGACCTTTCAGATGGAGAAGATGGGGCTCATTCAAGTGCTGATGGTTCAGAAGAAGACTCTGCAGTTGATGAAGGGTCAGGGACAGAAGAGATAGAAGACATCTCTGAACAACTTCCAGCTGATCCAGAGACCCAGAGCTCAGTAAGGCAGCGTAAAAGCCAGGAGGCTGATAGCGGACCATAGTTCCCTTGGTGGCAGTTTCCTTAAACGTGGACCAAAGAAGTATCAGGCCTTTTGGTCTGCAGCTGAAGCTAAACACTTGGTGTATGTTTTATGTTTACATTAAGCAAAACCTCTGTTCTGCCTGAGCAGGCTCTTTTCTTTCTGAAACCAGTACTTGTTCATAAACTTCCAGTCCAGACTTTTTTTTATAGAATACATTAGCCATGACAATCACTCATAAGTAAAATTTGATATGTTTAGAAATGTATGAGAGGAAGGGGAAATGAACACTTGAACGAGGGACTTGCTGTTAATGTTGATACGAATTTGAATTCACTTACCTGCATTAACTGGAAGTGCCCTGAAGTAGCTTAGTAGAAGTCTGACTCTTCCATTTGAAGTATTTATTTTCCTCAAATGTCATGAGAACAGCAGCCACACCATGAAGTAGCAAAAGGAGCACCTTAGTCATCTTCCATTAAAACCTCTTTGTCTGGTGGTTTTGTTTTCATTGCTCTCAACTGAAGCACCTTTTTTTATTGCATTTTCTTTCTTTTGAAAGTTTATTGTGAAAATATGCCACAGTGTTATAACAGTGACTGGTTTTTGTGCTGTGCTTGAAGTGGGGCCCCAAAGCTTTTCAGATCTTGATTATGTATTCAGAGGCATAACGCAGAAGTCAGACTTATTTCAGATGGTGGTTTTAATACCCGAGGGGTTCAGATAGTTGTCATTGTCTCATAACCCAAATTGTTCTTTTGTTTTAGGATTTTTTTGGACTGTGTGCTTAATATGACAAGCTTGAACCTCAGGAGTTCTAAAAATAAATAAAATAGTGTAGTAAGAGGATAAGAAGAGGGAATTTTTGCCAAAGTGTAGCCTTTCATTTTTTAAGATATTACCATGAAATATATTCCTTTCTAAACCAGTACACCCTAAAAGCTAGCCATATGCAGAGAACTGTAGGGTTTTTTTTTTGTTTTTGTTTTTTATTTTTTGGCCATTCCCAGTCCAGAGTAGTTCTTTGGCAGAATTAGGACTACTTTAATATTATTAACTAAAACGCTTCTCATGGTTTTCCCCTTAGTGTGCTGGCTTTAGTGGCAGAAATAGTGGAAAAAAACACACCAGGGAATGAAAGAAATAGCTTTTTGGTTGTACTCTTTTCTTTAATCTATCTGGGGCTGTTTTGAATTGTGTAAAGTGAAAATGGCTCTTAAGCTAATTTGCTGACAGCCCCTCATGCTTTGTAGTTTATTCAGTAAATCATTTTTTTCCCTTGTTCCAGTTGGCTTGATTTACAGTAAGGGATTGAATATGAAATCTTGAACGTTCCAATTTTGGTAGTGTATTGATCAAGATTGCATAAGAAGCAAAGTTTTGAGGTTGTATTCCCCCCCTCCCCTTTTATTGCATAAACCTGGTTAAGTAGCTTTGCTCCATTTTCTTTTTCCAAGAATAAAGAGCGTTTGCCTCCTTGTGTTAGACAAGGGATATTGCATGTGCACAAAGGTCTCTTTTTTGAGCCTAGTCAGTTTTGGTCTTGAGTTGCTTGATTCACTGATAATGCAAACTTTATTCAGCAGAAAGCAATCTTTCTACTGTCTTAAGTGGTTTCAATACTTACTTGTGTATGTTGTGTTCATAGGGCCTGATCTTGGATTGTTCACATCAGTGTAGTTACAACTGCTTTATTGAAATCTCGAGGGTAAAGATCAGATTTGGACCTGTACTTAATTGTCTCCTTGACAGAAGTATGGTCAAGTCAGGTATTTATGGTATTCTGACAACCATGAAGATTAATTACCTTTATTGTTTAACTTTTTGGATTTGTACATGGATTTGGAGAAGATTTATTAAGCAGTTATGGGAGTAAATATTTTGTTGCAGTGCTCTGAAATGAGAGATGATGAATGAGAATGAGAGCAGATGGCCTGACTTGTCTGGAGACAATCCCCTAAACTTCTGTAGTGCAGCTGAGGTCTCCTGTTTTTAATGGGACATAGTTGACGTAAATCACATTTGCTATCAGGCAGGGAAAAACTTAGCACACTTAGCAGAACTCTATATACTGTCCTTCCCTTCCCTCCCCCCCACACAGTGCAGTAAGTTTCTCTTATCTCCGTGTGAGTTGCTAAAGCAGGAAAAGAACATTTAAAAAATAGGAAAAAAATGAGTGGGAGCATGAGGTTCCCCAACAAGTGTAAGTCGTATGAGGTGCGAGCTATCCATGTTAGACTGTCAAATAGGCCTGGCAAAGATCTAAAGCTTAAAGGTGGCTTCCTAGAGCCATCTTTTAGGCTTAAAGGTTGATGTTTTTTTAAAATTCAGAGCATACAAGACCTCCCTGTGTCTTTAAAAAAAAATGCTATATGTACCAACTCATTGATCTGTTTCTAATTGAGGTGCTTAAAGCTGAACCTGAATTCAGGCACCTATTTTTGAAAATCCAGGCTTGGAAGTGTAAGTTATCCCTTACAAGGTTATCCCATTTCTTAACATCAGTGTCCACATTAGTTATTAAATCTTAAGTGGGGAGTACTATCACTATACAGGTGTAAGTATTACAGGGTATCATGAGAGCCACCAGAAACTTGCATGTAGTTCTTGGAACTCTTTCTCTCTCTTTCTGCTCACAAAACTCTCAATAAAGTAAAGGGGCATTTTTGCATGTCATTGTTGGAGGGTTAGGGGGCAGATGGGGTGCTGGTCTACTAAGAGTTCAGTGAAAATCCAATCTGGATGAAAATATGTAAAATCTCTGTTTCATGTGGTGTAATGCAAGGGGGAAACTTATTCTTGAATGGCAAGCCTTTAAGCACATACTGTGATTTCAATATTGATCTCTTAAATTGAAAGGGTTTTTTTTTAAAAGTACTGATTATTTTTATTTTCACAATGTTACACCAATGTTCACATCCCCATCATCTGTAATAATGCTACTTTTGTATGTCAATGTTAGGTAGAATGCTGTAATAAAACATGAATGATTCTTGGGTCATGGAGGAAATCTATTGTTTGGCTAAAGTTAGAAGGGATATTATTAAAGGGGCATTATAAAGGGCAAATTTCTCCTTGATGAGAGAAAAAAGGTGTGCTCGTTGTGCAATAATAAAAATGTGTTGGTATGAGCCCTGCAGGATTTATGCTCTTTCACTGAAAAAATACCTTGTTTGTCAGTCTTGAAATTGCATGAGTATAGTGCTGTAGTGCTGTTTACAACAGTATTAACCTTGCACTGTTACTGCATTATCCAAAGGGTTGACACCTGCCATTTGTGCTAACTCAAAATATTGTTGGCATCAACTCTGTTCTCTGTTTTGAGTCATTTGGGGGGTTTTTTATTTTGTTTTTTTTCCTGAGGCACAGTTTGCCCTGAGTGTTGAATATAGACAGAATGCCTTTTAACGAGAAGCTGTTCTTCTCACAGTTGGCTGAAAATGTTTGTTAGGTTTAATGTAGTGCTCTTAAGTCTTGAGGATGAGATCCAGATTTTCAAAAGTGACTGATGGTTTCTGAATGCCCAACTTTCAGAAGTTGAGGGTTCATTGCCTTTTGGGCCTCCTTACGATACTTCACCATAAATCTCTCCCCCCAAAATTGAGGCATCTAAAAAAAAAAAACAGTAAGTCACTTGTGAAAAATTTAAGCCTACATTGAGCACAAATGAGGCTGTTCTACTTTTGCTTGTATTTCTCAAAGTTTTGAGTGAAAATACAAAGCTGCATGTAAGTCTTAGAATACCCTGTCTAGGTTATAACCGTGTTTAACAATGTTTGTTGTTTATATGGCTTTTTTCATTGAAATGTTATGCAAAGTTATCTTTTTATACTAAAAGCTCTGCAGATTTATGCTATGGTATTTGTACTGGAATTGCATATAAATTTTGTATTTATAACCTTGTCATGGCTAATTTCTCATTTTTACCATAATTGTATTTAAATGATCAAACAAACTCAAATGGCTAGGTACAAAAAGAGTTTAGTTCTGTTGCATGCTTGTCAAATCAAGAACCATTATCGTTTTGGGGTAGAAGTTTGGGATAGTCATCCTGAAGTTGGGGATCAAGGATAATTTGAGTCAAGACACACATCTGCTTAAAGCAAACAAATAAGACTGCTAAACTGTCTCCATTTTTTTGCAACCAATCCGTACTTCCACTTACATAGACTTGTCTGCAGTTGTGATTGAATGTGAATATTTTTTCTAGGTGTTCGGACCTTAAATACAACTTTTAAAAAATATTAAAAATGAGCCTGACTGCTGAGACAAATTTGGAGAGTGCTACAAGCTGAGTAAAATTCAGAGTTGAAGTGAAAAAAGGTGAATAAAGAACTTTTCCAGTTTTGTAAAGAACTCAATACAGGGATTTTTTTGTTCTTTATTGTAGCTCACCACACCTAGGATTCTCATAAAAGCACCAGTGGTCCAAGTGTATTGAGTAACTGAAGCACTCTTAAGCCTTAATCAGTGCTTATGAATTATTAATTGTTAAAGTACATCTTAAACCATTCAGCATTTCATTACATGAACCTGGTTCTGGAAATGAGAGAGAAGCAGGATTTTTTTAAATAACATTTTTTCTTTTAGTGGCTTGCTCTCTCTCCACTAGATTTTTTTTTGGGGGGGGGGGGGGGGGGGGTGCTAAAAATTGTGCAATCTTTTAAACTGTTATATCAGTTGTCCAGGAAGTCATGGGGTGTGTAGCTTCCTTATGTAGAAATGGCATGGTGCATGTGGTTTTAAAAAAAAAAAAAGCCATGCAACTTCTAAATAAGGAAATGTAACCTATATGTACATGTTTAGATCCTCACCTATATTTTTATTTATTTTCTATATACACGTGCACACACAGATAAAACATACATATGGATGAGGACCTCTTTTGGAGGATTTGTGTTGGAAGCAGCCCCTGCTAGCACAAAACTTCATGCCCACAGACATCTCTACATTTCTTTTAAATATTTAGATGAAAGCACAGGGTTTCTATAAAGAATAACAGATAAGTGGAAAGAACCAGACAGCCACCTAAGTAAATGGGGCAAACTTACAGCTGTGTAAGAGTGGAGACGATGAGTGAATGGATTTCCTTTGAGGGAGCACAGGGATGGAAAGCAAGAAGAGATCAGATGGGAAAAAGTGTGACTGCCATTTTTTCTAGCTTGTGGGAGAGCTGTGCACTGGATTGGAAACCATTATGTAGCACCCCTTGCTATTTGACCTGTTCATCTGCTGCTGGCTCAATTATTGTTTCTGTCCCTGCCTCTCATATCGGCTGGTAAGTATTGTGAAAACAAAATGCTTAGAGTAATATTTAAGGAGTGAAGAAGGCAGGTAAATAAATGGTGGAAAATGGGGTCCTGCTTTTGCATCTTTTGAATGGAGGAGAACTTAGAGAAGCATGCATCTCCCTATGTAAAACTGTGGCCCTCTAAGCTATAGCAAAACTTGAGTTCTTACCTTCCCTTTGTTTGAACCCTTAGGACAGGGGCAGGCAAAAATGGCCTGTGGGCCAGATCCAGCCCACCAGGCCATTCTATCCAGCCCATGGGGCCCGTAAAATATTTAGAAAATGTATATTTATCTTCTGGCTGCCTGTCAAAGATGACAGGAGGCAGGGGTAGTAGGACCCAGGGGAAGCTGGCAGGACTCAGTAGCAAGGTCAGCCCTGCCCCACTCCCAGTCCCCCCACCTGGAAGCGTCTATCTGCCACAACTTTCACTGCTTCCTTGCCTGCCCACTGGGTGCTCCAGCATCATATGGCCCCAGGCTGTGTCACTGGACTGTGGGAGCACGGCCCCACGCCGGTACCCCAAGGCCAGGAACAGGAGGGTGTGTGTGTGTTCATAGGGGGTGAGTCCCACATGCACACCCCACCATACACATGCATCACCCCGTCAAGCTGCCATACACACAGGCCCCCACAAACCCCATACCCACCCACACCTCATATACCCACACACCAACAGCCCCCCACAAGTCTATACCCACCACCCTGTGCCCCCCACAATTTAAGAGTAAGACTTCATTTTAAGCTATTGTGCAATCCCCTCTGTACGCTACACAAACGCAAGTAAATTAATGTGTGTTGTAGATGTTCAATTTTTAGAATATAATTTGGTATTTTTCTGGTTTCTGGCAAAGCCCCTTGCTGAAAAGAATATTTCTGGGGCAAGGGGAGGGACTTCTGGTGGCAAAGGTCAGGGGTTATGGGGCAGGACTTCTGATTACAGGGTGAGGCACCTGTCAAGGGGTGGGGCCAATCTTGTGGTCCTGAAATGCAGAATCACAAATGGGGCTTCCTCTGGCTATAGCAAGAGATTTCCCTTTTGAAATTCCATTCTACCAGATAGGAAGCATCTCCCCTCTCCATTTTTGTAGCCATCTCCTACTGATCTCTTTCCCTCACTCTCCTGCTTTCATTATCTTCTGATTGGTCTCTCCAGTTACAAACCTTTAAGCATATGTTGACCATTCTCTCATCCCCTCGAGCCCCTGTTACTGGTCTTACATCCACATCACACCTGGCTAATGCTGTTATGACCCAACACCTCCCACTGTTGCAGATTTCATCACTTGTTGCTAATTATTGTGGTGAAATGCCAACAGGTTCCTAAGGGATAACTGGAAGTTCTCACCAGGTGGTTAACCAGTTTTTACCTCTGGCAAAAACTGATTGAAATAAACTGGCAAGGTTCACAACCCTTGAAATTAAACTGAAATTTTGTTAAGCCCCTACATTAAAAAGTAAGCTTCAAGAATTCAACAGACAAAGGTACAATAATACCACTATACTGTGCAATTGTGACAGATGATATCAAATGACACAATTTTGGAAAGAAAAAAAACCCAGTTACATGCCCGATTTACAGAATAGGATTTTTGTACAGAACGCAAGAAGCAAAGGCCCAGCTGACAGAAATCTGAACGAAAGATTTCCATGTGAGACTTGTAGTCAGCTAACATGGATATTCTTGATGATGATGTCACCGTTCTCTACCAATCAGGATGCAGATGCATTCTTGTCCTAGATTAGCAGTCCTGCTTTGCCATTGTGACCTCAGAAATTCTGTGACCCAGCTGGTGGGGAATTAGTTGTATGCACAGCAGGGCTTCTGCTCTCTGCACAGTTTGTTCCTTCTCTGGTTTGGAGACATAATATTACAAAACTATCTCCAGGGATAGTAGGAGTGCAGTCTGAGGATTCCACTTGCATTTCTCTGGCATATTTTTATGACTAGTCAATCTGAATTACAAGGAACATCCTACCAGGAGCGATTCTCTTGTTCATG
Source organism: Gavialis gangeticus (assembly GCF_001723915.1). Classification (NCBI taxonomy): domain Eukaryota; kingdom Metazoa; phylum Chordata; order Crocodylia; family Gavialidae; genus Gavialis; species Gavialis gangeticus. Next base: position 134,306,491 of record NW_017729022.1, on the reverse strand, counting down.
GATAAGTGCTGCATTTCCCAGTAGGTCCCAATGCAGTAAGAAAAATTAAACTTTTCTATTTCTATCTTAATAGGTGTTAGGTTAGGTATACCTAATCTGGGGACAGAGTTACAAATGTATTCTCTACAATGAATCTGAGTTGCACCTTGGTGCTACTTTTGATGTACAGTGTACATTTGAGTGCGTTCAGTCTAAGTTAGGTGTTAGGCTCAACAAATATGGGCCAAGGTTTTCAAAATGGATTTGGAAAGCCAAAAACTGAAATGCTCAAAACTGACCTTCAACTTGGGCATTCAGAATCCGAGGCACTCTAAATCGTTACTCCATTCTGGAAATCACAGTTTTATTCTCTTAAGTATTTGCCAAACTGTTTCAAGAGCTTACAGAATAGTGGTCATCACTGTCACTATTATTCTGGTCATACATGTTTGAGTAAAAGTGTGCTGTTTCTTCACTTGTGCTGCATAGTATATCAAGTGGTTTAATTATGTGCTCATGGGAATTCTTTAAGTGGAACAGGGTTCTTGTGTCTTTCTAAAAAGACCAATGTTCCCTTTGAACACATGGATACAGTCGATCTCCCAGACATGAGGCTTATGTTGTGGTGACTGGTTACACAATCTTCACTTTGGTTGTTGCCCTGCTGGGGTGTTTGGTTGGCACTTGCCTCTTGATGCCTTTTCCTTTAAGGTCGTGTGCATGTGGATTCTGCTTGTAGAGTGCCTGAAATCAGATTCCTTTGACTATGGTGATTACTGGGGCAGTGTTTGGGTCACCATGGCTTGCTGTGGTTACTTTTAGTGCCTGGCAGTTGCACATGCTCCCAGAAATGTCCCCATGGGGGTTGCAGTGGCATGGCTGCCACCCTTTTGGACTGGACTGTGCCATGGGAGCCTCTGGGGAGTTTTTTCAAGTCCCCAAGATACATAAGGGTTCCCCTCTGTTCTCAAAGGCATGGCCCCTCCTCTTCCCCCATCTGCCTCTGCTTTCCCTGCTGCCCTAGGGGGCAGGGGAAGCCCAAATCTACTCCTGCCTGCTCCAGCCAGACTCTGTGGGGATGGGACTCAGTAGGGGATAATGGCAGCAGTAGAGATGGCCAGTGGGTGGGTTTCCCTACCCTGTCTGGTCCCCCGAGAGCAGGCATGGGGTGGGAAAGCCCACTTCTCCTCCCTCCCTCTAACCCCCCACCTGTCACTGCTGCTGCTGAACCCAGCCTCTGCACAGTCCAGGTAGAGCAGGCAGAAGCAGCTTTGCAGCTTCCCCTTCCCCCAAGACTGTGGGGAAAGTGGCAGGCAGGGAGGGGACATGCCTTTGAGCACTGGGGAGAAGGGAGAGGGGATTCTTACATGCTTTAGGAACTGTAAACAAATCCCCAGAGGCTCCAATGGTACAGTCTGCCTGTATACTCAGTGGGTGGGGAGGGGAGGCTGGGACCAAGGAAAGCAGCCACCTCTGCAGGGTGGGTGGTTACTCCCGCACTCCCCTTTGCCAAATCCTGGGTCTGCCTGTGGACACTCATTTGAGTTTAGGCCAGGAGAAAGAATAATGGTAATCAAGAACGTTGCTTCAGACTTTCTATTAGGGCTGGTGATCTTTGTTTTCTTGTTTTGGAAATGGTGAGTACTGTGCTAAGGTACAGAGCCATCCTTCTGTAATTATATTTTCAGCATCAAATGCATATAAACCATTGGCTTTCATTCTGGGGTCTCCCAAATCAAGGGACTCCCAAGTGGGTTCCAGCTCTAATAAGTGTGATGATTGCATTTCTGTGGGGCTAATCAGAAAAGGGTAGAGTTGCGAGCCCAGAACGGGGTGAAAACAGCTCTCTTAGATGTAAGTAAGGCTATCTGAGTGCCTGGATTTTTCACTTAAGACCCAGCTAGTTATCTAAGATGTTGCTTGTAACTGGATGAGTTGCAAAATTTCCCCACGGACATCCTTTATGAGGATTGGAGTTGCTAGCAATTACAGTATTGCACAAGGGACAGAGTAAGAAGCTCTCTGCCCCATGGCAGAGGCACTTAGGGCCTGAATGAAATAGGCTTACCAGTATTGGGTTAGCACCTTAGTTGTAAAGTCTCCCCATTGACTGTAATATGCTACCCAGAATTATTTCAAAGTATCCCATTGTTACTGGGAGTAAGAAGTGTGTCAAAGGCTAGATATTTGCTATTCACTATTTTTATTCATTGGCATACATAGGCTTTATATATGTGGGAGAAAATATTGAAACAGCACCCGTTTATGCCAGGCCTTCTGTCGGTATGACTGTCCTCCACTGGGGAGGGGGGGATGAAATTGCAGGCTGTGCTTCAGCTGTTTGGTAGCCCACTGCAAATGGTGACCTCTTCCCCCATCCTTGCACTTCCTTCCCATCTTTCTTCCTCAGGGGGGTTCCAGTGACTTAGGCTTTCATTTTGTGGTTTAGGAGTATACCAAGCCTTAGGTTGCAGTCGCATACTATATACTGGTAGAAGAAAAGGCTTTATCCCCTAGACTTCTGCCTGCTAATACAGGGGAGCCTGACACTTCCTTCTATCTTCTGTTAGGATGCTTCTGGATGACATGGAGGGTTACTCTTATCATCAATCCACCAGCCCAATGTGGGGAAGAACAGAGAGCAGCGCATCACTTCATGGCAATGTGACCACCAAGAAGTGGGATAATATCCATGGTCTGCTTGCTGGCTGTCACTTACAGCAAGGATTATTTGCCACAATGGGTGGTCTCAGCTCTAGCTTGCCGAATGTGGAGATGGAAACAGAGTCCCGTGAGCCCAACGAGCAGCTGCCTGTCATCCCCATGGGTTTGGATGATGTGCATGATGCTAACGAATCGGGCAAGCAGTCAGATTCAATATTGCCCCAGGAACTGCCTGAACTGCCCTTTGTTTGTGAGCACCATGTGACCAGTACTACTGCATGGGTTGAGTGGTTTTTGCTTTTTTCTGCTTTTCAGGCTATTGGGGAAAATTGAATGAGTGTGATGAGATGCTCTGGATTTTTTTTTTTGTTCTACCGTTCAGTCAGCCCTCTCTTTCTTTCCCTGTTTAATGGTATGAGAATATGGAGTGCCTTGGTTGGAGAATGGGGGGAAATAGGTTGTGTATTTACTTCAACACAGTCAATCTGGTGCGCCTCTAGCACTTACTGAATCATGGGGTAAAGCAAACACCAGCTGGAGTTTCCTTTGAAAAGCCTGTTAATCTTCTGGACACCATCCACTGGAGTTGGTTGAAAGATGGAGTTCCCATCCCAAATGAGATTTCATTAATTTGATATTTGCTTTTGTTCTAGTTTGGTTCAGAATATCACAGCCCCCATTACAACTTGCCCCACTGAAACCTTTAACTTTGAGGAACACCCTCTCCCGCCTCTCCTCTAGAGTATTTTTAATTTTGTTCTGTAATCCCTCTCATCCCACATATGTAATGTGCAAAGAAGCATGCCGATGGTAGTTGAGGGTGGCTGGCTGTAGTGGGTAGTGATGTTGTTTTCACAATGAAAAGTTCAGTACTGTGGAGAGTTTGGCAAGGCACCTTTTTGGCTGTGGTACTATGGTGGGAGGGAAATTAAATTACTTCCATCCTCTTTCTGAATGAAAAACAAGATACTTTACAGGAAAGCACGACTTGGAAGAAATGTGTTTCTCTCCTTTGGTCCTTTTACTCTTTGTTGTCCCAGAACTTACCTCTCCTCTTTTCATATGGCTTTTACGTCATGGTCAGGTATGGCAGCATATTCAGTCAAACCACATTCACACCTTGACTCTTCCTACCAGATCTTGATTATATCCATACAACCAACTCATGTCTTTCATGTTTCATGTCCTCCTCCTGGACATGGTTCTTGTCTTCCTCCTGGAAAAGTGTGTATACTTCTTTCTTTCTAACTTTCTTTTTTTGAGAAGTATCAATTTTTCTCACTTAACAAATATTTTCTTGCACTTTCGCTGTTGAAAAATTGTTTCACTGCCTCCTATGCTTTTCCTTTTAATGTTGACCTCCCTTTTCCAGAGGAGGAAGAAAAATGTTTGCTAAAATGATGGAAAGGAAGAAGAGAGAAGGAATAAAGTAATTTAATTTTTTTCTCAAAAAACCTTATCTTTGTTGACCATGTTGAAAAACTAAGACATTTGTCAAAAAATTTAACAAACTCTTTACAACTGAAGTTGGATTCTCCTCATCTCTTGTGCTTTTATTGGTCTTTTTTTTTTTTCAATGAATTTACCCTTTTGGAATAAGTGAAAAGAGAATTAAGCTCATGTATGGACAGATGATGTACATGTAAGCTGCATATCAATTTCCCACACTTACAAAGTGTGTGCAAATGTTGGTACTATTGCCATGATGATGTTGAGGATCTACTTTCAAAGTAATACAAAATTAAAACCTCCCCCTGCTTCTACAAGATCCCCAGGTCTTAGGAAGCATCTTTCGGTTCTTTTCAGATATGCTGGACAGGTCCATTCGATAGCCACCAGGTCAGGTTTTACCAGCTGCTGATCCATGAAGCAGAAGTAAAGAGCACAGGTGTGGTCAGCAAGATGCCCAAAACATGTGGCTTCTCACAAGTAGCAGGAAACTCAATTGAATTGAGGAACCTAACAGCCAACATGGAGTATGTCTTCAGAGTCCGTGCAGTGAATATAGCTGGACCAGGGCACTGGTGCAGACCATACAAGGTAAGCAAGCAAAGGAATGGGTGCTTCCATAAAAAACTCAGTCTGTTGTGCCTTTATTTTACTGGTACCTAGAAGTATTTTGAAGGTGGAGACTTGGGGCTTTCAAGCTGTGGTGCATAGACATGTTCCTAGGGATGTGGAGATTCCCGTTGCTACAGACTGGGCAACATGAAAGTTAGTGGATATTGAAGCAGGAGCTGAGAGAGAAATCCCATAAAGATCTTTCTCTCATAAATCAGTGCACCATAAAATGACATGGTTGGGGGGAGGGGGGGGGAAGCTCTACCTCTACACTTAAGTTTGAGAGGGCTTGTGACCTCTCCCCTGGCAGTGGATAAAATCAGTGTAAAAACTTGCCTGGAACGGCCACACCATCTTTCTAGACCCCACTTTGGTTACTCACTTTACTAGAGTCCTGAAGATACTCCCTGCATACCACACTTGACATTTCCACCCTCCATTTACCATGGAGAGGTCAGTGTCCTCATTACTCACCACAACTGAATGGACAGTTGTTTGAAACCCACCCACACCGCATGCTATCCTTGGTTGCCTGGCTGTTGAATGGCTAGGGGCAGTCATTATTTTCCTCAATAGGAAGCCTACTTTTCTTAATCATTGCATTGACTTTATAGATTGCTGATGAAGAAGGTAAATGTCATGTGTCCAGTTTCTCACCTCCTTGTCATCATTTTTCATTTCAGTTTGCAACTCTGGCTGCGGCTGGGAAAAGATCAAAACCAGGCCCTGTCACTATTATAGTCCGACGGAAAAGAGGTTCACAAAAGAATGTAGCTTATTTTGATGGAAATGGAAAAGATACTGTAGATGGCATCAAATCTTACTAAAGGTGTTGTCAAGCCACTGCATTCATGGCCAGACTTGACTCATATATATTTATGTAAATAAAAGGAGATCTGTGATTTAAATGTGGAGAGATCCTCCTTCCCTATTCCTATTTTGTGTTTAGATTGGCTGGGGCAAATGTATCCATATACATCAGCTAGTTAGTCTCTGGGTAGCATATGTAGCAAATGGAAAAATAGATCTTTGAAACCAGATATCCAAAAGAACCCTGCACCCAGCAGTTCCCAATTATGAGTCTTGGTATTTCCATGGCTACTTAAAATTGTTCCACGCCCAACATATCCAAATGAGAGTAGTGGTTGCTTTCAATGAAGGCCCCAAACTGGAGCTTTGTACTTTGGAAAATCTAGATCCAATTGAGAGTGCCAAGTCTTTTTTTAAACATCTGGCCTTTGATGTGTGAGTTCAGAAAAAAAGTCTTTTGCCATAGCCAGCAAGGAACAGCTTTCAAATATAGCTGTACAGTCGGTACATTACTTTGCCTGAGACCTTTTCCTATCATGAAAATGAAAGTTCCACCTTTTCTTATCCTCTTCATTTAGTGAAACTACTCTTACCACAAACTCATCCTTCCCTTTTTGTAAGACACGGAACTGGGACTTATGTGGGTTAGGTTCAGTTCCCATCTCTGACACAGTCTCTGGGTTTGTGTAAGTTATCTAACTTTTGTGGTGTGCTCTTATTGTCAAAATACCAAATAGTACTTACCTACCTCACTTGGGAGTAAATTCCTGAGTGCTTATGGGGCATACACCAACTTAACTGGAGTAGAATCATCCTTTCATCATGGACAGCTCATCTGAGAAGAGCGTGAGTAGGTAAAGAGAAGCCCAACTGATTCTGACTTTTAGGGCCCCTCCACATGTGCAGGTAAAGATGCAATGGGATCCAATGTGCAATGCACACAATTGCACCTCCTGCTGTGCCACATATGCATGGCAGGAAGCATGACTGTGGGATTGTGAATCAGATCCCATCATGCCTTATGGCCAGTGGAGAGGGAGTCTGATCTTGGGCTTCCCCTGCACCAGCAAGAAACAAACTTCCACAGCTGGGTGCTACGTCACAGGCTGGCTAGGCACTGTGAGTGTATCAGCCATTAGGCTGCTGGGTTTGGGATTGAGGAGGCGAGTCAGGAGTGAAGTAAAGGCAAATTTACTTATAGCTTAGCATACAACAGTTAACAGAAAGGTTAATGTGATAAACAGATAGTACAGTAATAAAGAGCTAATAGTGAATAATAACAACAGATAGACAGACAGAATGACAAAGAGTTCCCACGTGGGGCTGGCAACTTATCGGCAGTCCCTCTATGCCAGGTGCGTGCCAAGTTGTTCCAGTGAAGGCTGGCATCCCTG
>NW_017729022.1:134284111-134294583 GCF_001723915.1 Gavialis gangeticus | reverse complement strand
TTTATGCCAGGTGCATGCCAAGTTGTTCCAGTGAAGTCAGGCGTCCCCGATCAACACTGTCTGAGGGGTCACTGGGAAAGTCCCTTGGTTAGGATCTGGTCCTCACTCACACTGGGAGTCCGGGGTCCAGGGTTGGTACAGCGATGGTCCTTCTGTCCCATCCTTCTAACTGGTCACTTGACATGCGTGTTCCTTTATGCCTTATCTTATGCTAATCTGTTGGCTTTAGAGCCACTCGCAATCTTGCCCTATAGCTGTTACCCTATGGGATCAAAAGGTGTTAGAAATTATCATGAAAGGTTATCGCCCGAACTCAGGTTCACCCAATAAGCAAATTACACCACATTACTTTGAGGTTTGAAATTAGCATTACCTGCCCTTAGTTTCTTATTCCTGGATTCCTAGGAATGTGCTAATGATATTAGGTGGTCAGATCTTGCTATGGCTTGACGTTTAAAAAATCTGTTAGATCAGCTAATCTTGTAGTTCTGCTTGGTTTTAGAGCCCATGATCAGTGCAAACTGTTAGATTCAACACTTTGGTTAAATTGTGACAGACAAATTCCACTTGCAGGTTGCAAACTTGCAAGCTTTGTATTAGCTAATCTTAACTGCTTAGACAATTGCCTGAATGCCTCCAAAAGCATATATTTATTGCTTGTGATAGTAACCCCTCTGGTTCTGGCTACCACAGTGCCACCTCCAGCTGATGGGATTCTCAGCTGCAGGGGTACCTGATGCACCCTCACAGCTGGGAGACTATAGCTGCTGTGGTCTCCTAGCTGTGGAGCTCTGTGGGGCACCCCACTGCTGGGAGATCACAGCAGCTATGGTCTCAGCTGTGGGGGTGAGTGGGGCCCCCCTGCAGCTAGGAGCCCTCTTATCTGGAAGCTCTCAGGCTTGGGGGGACACATAGACCCCCCTCCCCCCTCCAGCTGGGAGCTCTGATCAGCTGCCTGGGGTCCCAGCCACAGGAGCTCCTGGCCATGCATTCAATTAATGGCATGATAGGAAGCAGCTACAAAGTTATATATATATTCTGGAAATGCTACTCATACACATGCCTTTTTGTGGTCAGCTATTCTAGCATGCATTGGCAATGAAGTCAGCACCTATCAGAGGAAGGGACCTGGTGGGTAGATGAGGGGTAGAACTTATGTGGTCACTCTAACAGGAAAGAGCCATGCTACTCTGGAAGAGCCTAAGCAGCAGTTTGGAGAGATTAATCTTCTGTAGAATCAGGGGTTCCCAGAGAAGGAACCCAAGAGCCTTGAAAGCTTCATCCCCTCAGTTGGATTCTGCACTTTTCCTCCTCCCACCCCAGTCCCTGAGGCTGGTGAAAAGAAGACTCTATGATCTGATCTTGACAAAAAACCATGGCTCCTCCTTGACCTTCCAGCAGCTACTACCATCAAAGTGCCCAGTTTGGTTCTGCAAAGCATGTGTGCAAGTTGGATCAAACCATGTTTTAAGCTAGTTTGTCCCCTTCCAAGCTTAGAAGTCCCTGCCAGACCCAGGTTGTATGGGTAAGAATATGCCTTGTGAGGCGAGCTTTGCAATGGAAATGGTGCGACACTTTAATCATCCTGGAAAAATGAAAAGTCCTATAATAGCAGCACATTACGTGTAAAATAACTCTGCTAATACAGTGCTGTAAAAGCATTTTCTGCCCTAAAGAGATACCAACTGATCCAATTCCACAGTGAAGGTGAGTGAAAAGCAAATGCATAAAACTAAAAGCATACATGACAACAATCTGAGATGCAGCTAATGTAAAGATTTTTTTTTTAACAAGATTTTTTTTGGCACCACTGGTAATGGTCCAAACTCTGGGGGTTTGCCTGGCTGATCTGTCACAGCAGTGACACGACTGTCCAGGGCTGATTCTTCAAAGTCTGCCAGGGAAACAAATGAGAAGCAGTAAGCTATGGACTAGAACGTTAATGCTGTCTTGATTTTGTTTTTCTTTGCCCTAATTGTATTTGAACATTTCAATTGAATCAAGCATTGACTTTTATCAGTGATCTTTGTCTTAGTCATTCAGGTGAGCCCTTTGCTGTTAAGTAAAATGCCATTTTCTTTTTTTCCCCCCAAGGTTAAAGCTAAGACAGCTGAGGTCTCATTAAGCAGACAGAGGGAGTCTTTCATCCAGCTGGATAGCAACTAGATAGGTTCAATAAAATAAAGGAGCCAATTACTTGTAAGGAGGCTGTGTCAGACCTAGCCTATATATCTTTGTCTGTGGCACTGGATAGGCTGTTCAGTGCTGTGTACAAGGGGCTGCCAGATCAAAAAGAGGTGAAAAGATCAGATCTACCAAATGACATTTTTTACTAGCTTTGCATGAAGTCTGGAGGTGCTCACATACATTCAGTCCTCAGCTCATAAACTGATCACCGGATGCCTTATAAACTTCATTTTCAGCCAATGATTACAGCTGTTGCCTTTGAAGATTAAGGTACGTGGACAGACAGGTTCAGAGTCCCTAGAAGTGGGATGGAGTCAGTACACAAAACTTATTTCTGTTGGGCAAAATAAATGTATCCTGTCTCACTGGATCAAACTCCCTCTCCCCACCCCATTTGATGATCTTAAGTTAGAGAAGCAAACTTGTCCTCATGGGCTATGTCTAGGGTGACTATGGGAGAATAGAAAATCTGTGACACTCCCCTTACCCGTTCTCCTGAGTCGGAGCTGCTGCAGGCAGAAGTGGGGGTATGGCCACATGGTGTGCCGGGGAGGCAGGCGGCAGTGGTGTCTGCCTATCTGTTCTGTTCCTCATCACTCTGCCTCCTCACCAGACTGTGCCCTGCACCCCTGCATTTCTGGGATACTCATTTTAATTCTCGCCAGTTGGCTGGGACTGGCCTCTGAAATCTGGGACTGCCCTGGCTAAACTGGGACTTATGGTTACTCTAGCTATGTCAAAATAAGGTAGCGTCACTCTGGTCCATAGGTAGAGGTTTCCTGAACTCAAGGAGGTGGTTGGCTGATTTCAAGGGCAGATCCTGGGACCAACTGCCATTTTTTCAGGCTGAGTGCAGTGTCCCTTGCCCCCACTACAGATTGGCTAACGTGTCCTGGCAGTCCCACCCTTCCCCACAGAATGACAGATGGCCCAAAACTGTGGCTTATTTGCTTACCGTTAATGGCTTTTGTGGGCTTAAGCAGGCGACACATTATTAAGCAATCTAAGCATTTAATTAAACACTAAACTGAAATGTGTTATGAAATTTAAAGCTATACACAGCATTAATTGTAATTAATACCAACTATATACACTTTATTAAAGGACATAATAAAAAGGAGTTTACAATTCATGGTAGGTATCAAATGTTAGCATGCCGCATCCAGTTGCAGTAACTGTAGACATTCTCTAGCTACATCTACTTGAGACCCTGACTGCACAGGAACCTGAGTCACTGTGCAGTAATGCCAATAAATGACTTTTTTGTGATGCTACTGAGTAGTAGCCTAACACTACTGTGCAATAGGGTTGCATCATGTTTTTTGTCATGCAATGCTACTGTGCAATAGTATTGGGCTACTGTGCAGTCAGATTCTCATATAGACATAGCCTCTTTCTCTGTGGGGTGAACACTTGTCTGTACATTGAGATGGCATTCTCAGCATCTACTAAGTTTGCTGGAATGCCGAGGCAGTGTTTTTGCCAGGGCATAGAGATATGGAAACCTGTCACAAGCAGAGTCACAAGACACAGGCACAGGCATCTGACAGTCTTTGACAAAGCTCACATAAGCAGCACATTCATTGTCATGCTCTTTCCAACATCCAGGGATTGATTTTGATAGCTGAGGGTCACAACTCAGAATAGGCACCTAGTTGGGGGACCAAAATGTAAACAGCACTAAGGAAGGAAGCAGGTGGTTATCTGAACCACAGAAGAAGTGATGCATCATACCTGTAGCAGTGGTTCAGCTTTAGAGCTATTGCCTGGAGCAGTTCCTATCTCTGCTGGTTTTCATGAGGATAGCCTGACAGTTCTTGTGATGCTGTGTCTTCGACCCAACTTATCAAATCCATGAGGTTGTATGTGTAGTGGATCATGGCCTTCTGGCTTTCAAATCATGTTAGAAGCTTCATGAATTGGGTGGCATTTTCAGCCACAAACATGACTTGATCTTGAATGTTGCCCTGCCTTAAGAGATCTTGAAGCTTAAGCATGCACTGTGCACTGGGTGTGATTTTTAGCCCCTTGCTCACAAATTGCTGGTAGTCCTGCATGTGCTTGTCATGGTAACGGACCATGTTGAACCACGAATGGACAGAGGCTCTGGTGGCAGCAGCACAGTGTCATGCAAGTCTCCACTTTGACTGGCAATGGATTCCCTGTACCGGACCTTATGTCCTGGATCGTGTTTGAAGGCCTTCTTGAAGGATGACACCAGGATATCCACATTAAGGAACTGTGTGCACCAGATGACACTGATTAAAGGCAGAATGTGCACACTGAAGGTGGCACAAACTGCATTTGGAGCACACCAGATGAACATCAGAGACAGCCTTGCACACACGCATGGCATTGTCAGACAGGAATGCTGAGACTTCATTAAATTCTAAGCCATAGTTGACAACTATCTTTACTATGGCCTGAGACATGGTAGAAAACTGACAGATGTGAGGTGGATTGGTTCTGTTTGAAACGAGCAGGTTCCCATCTGTCCAGCTCCCTGATACAAATGTGCAGCACGTAGTTGTCCTGAGGGTCAGTGGCTTCATCAGACACAATGGAGAAGGATTCATATTCTGCCAAGGCAGCATTCGTGGACTGTACATGTGTCACTGCAGGGAGATAGTCCTGGCAGAGCTTGTTGGCACACGGAAAACTGCTAATATTTGGCATATTTTGGTTCAGGTGTAGTCCCTTAACTTAGGGTGATCAAGCTTCTCCAATGGGATGTTCACCACCATGAAAGCCTCCATGAGGAAAAATGTTGCCTCTTGCCTTGCCAAGCTGCTTTCTGTGGTTCTTTTAAAGAACAAAGACACTGTTGCTTGTTTGTTGCTCTGACCTTCAGCTTCTGCAACAGCCCTTTGCTTCATGTGCACCTTGGACTCCTAAGTGTCAATCTATGCTGGTTTTCCTCAACACATTCAGAGTTACACTGCAGATGCTACAGATCAGTATGCTTGCAAGGCCCCTGCAGGATACTGCCTTACATGGTCCAAAACTGAAACATATTTGATTGTCTTGGGTGATTTCTTCTCAGCATTCATGCTGAATCTTCTTCAGGCTGCAGCATACTGTATCAGCCAGCATCACTTCTCTAGCTAGACCCTGGACTGGCTCCTGGACTAAGCCTACAATCAGGGGCCGAGCCTCTTATTTGCTCCCCTGGCACCCCGCTCCCCTCTCCCTAGTGCTTCAGGACTGCAGGGCTTCCCACTCTTTTCCCTGCTTACTGGTAGATTTGTTTTTTGCTTTTTTCTTTGTTTTTTCACAACTAGCATGCCATTTTTCGTAGAATTTGCCATTTCTCAGAGCCAGACCAATTTTGCATTTTCCATGAAAAATACACAATCACAATTTCAGTAGGTCCCTATAAATAGTATCAAAGGCCCAAGTGTATGGTATTGCCTACTGCCTTTCAGATACAAGACATAAGGGAAGCTCACCCATATAGTGGTTGATTGTGATCCCAAGCTAAGTGCTGATGTTGCTGACAACTGTCTCCTCCTTGGTTGCTCAGCTGTTATTCAGAAACATGGCTGGTATTACTCTCAGGTGGTGTTTACTCTTGACTATTATTTAGAAGCTTATCTGTGGTATTCCTGGGTGGGCTTTTTAAGTGCTGCCCAATATTCATGATATGTCAGTCACTACAGGTGTAGTGCTTGACATCGTGAACTTGTTTTGGGGGACTACTGTGTTAAACAGTTGCATCTTTGAAAGGGGAGATTGGCAGAACAGAATACAAAGGGACACAAAAGGGATTGCAGCGAGATTATAAATTATTAGCATAAATTCAAGTATGTTCTACAAAAGTATGTTCTACAAAAGCATTTCTCTGTAGCCTGGAGGCAATTTTACTGGTGTCACCTGATATCAGGAAGCTGAGTGATGATTTTGCTGTGAAAAATGTACCCTTTCTTTTTTTATTTCACTTGAATGTCTATGTCATGAGTGAATATTGGATAAATTCAAGCACAATTAATTGGCATGTGGTGGCAGAGAATTAAGGCATCCTGCTATGGCTTAGGAGATATGAATTATAGCCCTGCTCTGGACTCATGCCAAAGACCACTTCCAGATGACCTAAACATAAATGGGCACCTGGTTACTCAAGCTGTGGAATCAGAAGCAGCCACGTCACTGCTTTGTGTGGCTGCTGGCAGCAGGATCTTTATCATGCTAGCCTCAGTGGACCATTAGGCTTGGGTGGACCTTTTGCTTGACTCAGTCATATAGGTAGCACCATAAAGGGTATGAATGAACATTACAAAAGTCACCTTCCCCCCACAGATGTCCATATTTCCTTATCCAGATTCTCTCCTAGGGACATGAATAGTCTGAGGTGCATGCACTGCCACCGTCACTTGACCAAAGACCTTCTTCATACAAATATGTGAGCTATGATTCCTCAACTTAAGGTTCTGCCAGGCCGGGACTATGAACATTTTCCCTCTTTCAGTTGTTGCACAGGAATATACTGTGACACTGGTATGGTGACAGAATGCACAGGCAACTAGTGCCTCCTGAGTCTGGGGGGCACCCGCAGAAGGCAGTGTCAGTGGGGACAGAGCTGGCAAGCAGATGCTGTCAGCAGGGATGGAGCTGGAGAGCACGCGCAGACACTGCTGATGGCGTTGGTGGCGGGGACCCTGTTGGGGGGGCATGTGCCTCCCCGTGCCCCCGCTACCAGTCGCCTATGACAGAATGTATCTTCCCTTCCTTGTGGATCTTCTGACATAACTTTCCCTACACAGAACAGAATGTGATCCACTGTCTACCTTTTTAGCCAATATAGACTGAGCATCCATTCACAGGGTTTCTGGAACCTCTAGCCTTAGAGTGTGCAGCGTGCATGTGCCTGAGTGTGGTAACTGAGGAAAGCAAGTATTAGCATGAATGCAATGTAACTATTGGTGACATAAAATCTTCCTGATTTATGTGAATATGACTAATGAAAATAAGCAGAGGGAGGGATGAAAGAGGCAGTAGGAACAGCTTGGGAGCAATTTTTTTATTTTTTTTTCCAGCAAGTGCATAAGTGGTTTCATAAAGATAGGGAGGAAAGTTTGGCAGTAAAGCACTTTAGCTATCTTCAGCAGTTTTTGTGCAAATTGTCATGACTATAAACTGACACACAAAGTAATGCTGAGTACAGCTGCCTGCATTAATGCGTTTGGCTTCCCTGCAGTGCTTATTGTCTGATGTGCATGTTTTGCATGGACAGTGTGCATTTTAAATGCATGCATAAATAAAAGCAGAAACAGCCCTAATTTTTATACAAGGAACATAAAGATATGTCAATTGAACACTTTTGGGTTTTGTTTGAAATTGATATGGCTGGTGTGATTTGCCTGCCTTAGATGAAATACCTCCTGGCATAATTACATATGCATTAATATTCACCTCCAGTAATTCATTTCATGAAAATTCTGAGCAGATCAATGCCCATAGGAAGCATAAACCCCTCGCTGTCAAGCCTCTTAGGCTAAGCGTCCCTTCATATGGGAAAGCAATTAGAGAAAAAGCAGAATGTCCCCATGTGCTATAGTTTTCTTTAAATGTTTCTTGAGACTGACCTTATAGCCAGTGCTACTCTTCATGTTCTGGTCCCCAAGGTATTTCTCAAAAGATGTTAGCAAACCTCTTTAAGCGTCTTTCTCACTTTTTGTTGAATCTTATACACTAGAGGGTGTATTTACAAGCTCGGGGTTTTCCTTTAGAACAAGAAGGCAGCATTTGCTTTTAAAAAAGAATCTGCATTTCACTATCCTGTGTTAGGATAGTGAAACATGTGATTGTAATTCTTTCTCCCCCCTCCCCCCATTTGTTTACTTTATAGCCTCATTACAGAAAAATCAAGCCATTTTAACACACAAATGTCTCAGTAAATGATGGATTACTCTGTTTCTTATTACAGATATCTAAGCAGATTGCAAAATAATGGGTGCCAAGTTCTGGCTCACGTCTTTGACCAGTTTTAAGCTGGTATAACTTCAAAACTGGAGTAACAGTGAGAAATCAAGGCCTGTATTCACCAGAGGTGACCAAGCTGTGACCTACAAGGCTTGTATGACAAGTTCAAAGTTCTGCTGTCTCTGATCCTACAGCTTTGAAGGATTAGTTTTTAATTTAATTATTGATTTCTCCCTCCATCCCAAACATCAGTGGCAAAATAACCACATAATTAATAATTGATACCTGCAGAGCAAGAAGGTTGAAAACATGTGATATGATGCGCTTGTAAGCTGCAATTCTCTCTGGCAAACATGTAGTAAGAAATTTGTGATAGCGTCAAATATTATGATTTCCTGTCCAAATCTTGACTTCACAGTCACTGCATTTTGGATAAATAACACCCACTAGGTGAGTTCATTTTATTTCCAGCTTGTGCATAAATCTGAGTTAATGACAAGGTTTTAAAAATACTTATAACATCGTCACTTGTTAAGAAAATTCTCCAGCTATATAAGAGAGCAGAAGTGGGGGATTTAGCAAATATGGAAGTAACCTATAAAAATATATAAAAAGCCACAGGGGAATCCTTTCAGACCCTACTCATTTGTGCCTGGAACTGCATCCCAAAGAGATGACCTGTCCTAAAATATGCTGCTGCTCAGGGTACACTGAGGCAGCTTGTAGGTTAGGTACCCAATAAGAAAGTGGAAAGACACAATGATGAAGCCCAGCCTGGAGTCTGTTGGAGGAGCTGGAGAGATGTCTTGTACTAGCTGCTCTGTCCCCTTAACACACTGGCCTTTTTGGCTGGAGGTTGGTCTCTCCTCTGTGGCTGTCAGGCTGTTTTCCTCCATGTTTTCATGATTCAAATGGAGGAATGGACGGAGGAAGCACCTTTAACAGGCTTTGCCTCCTTATAGTACCTCCTGCTGTGGCGAAGGGGAAGTGCAACAGCCATATCAATCCTGGTATTGATAAATAAATTGACTGGGTGTCAGTTTTGCCAGTTCACGATGATAAGCAGAGGTGAGCCATCACCATTCACATTATAGAAATGCCTAGATACTCAGTGTAGATCAGCATCCATTGTGTTCAGTGTCATATGGATATTAGTAAGAGCCTAGATGCCGCAAAGAATTTACAATCCAAGTAGTCATGACTAGGAGAGAGAGGAAGGAATATTATCCCCAGTTTACAGATGAGGAGTTGTCACACAGAGAGAGTCACTCACACCATGACAGACAGGGCATTTGCAGCAGAGTCTGGAACTGAGCCCAAATATCCCAAGTCCCTATCTGCTGCCTTATCTGCTAATGTCTAAACCCTCTCAAATATGCAAACATTTGAATTTAGATTTAGATCTGTTTTTGCAAATGGGCCAGATCATAGTGTCATAGGGCACCTATACAGGTGCCTGACGCCTCCTCCAATGTGTGCTGATTAGCAAGTGTTGAAGCAGACTCAATGAATCTGGAGCTTTAGTTAAAGCGCCCCTAACACCACTGTCAAATGAGTTTTAGTTAAAGTGCCCCTCCCAACATTTTGAAGTGTGGGATGCTGAATACATGAGATTCTGTGGGCGCTTAGATTAGAGCAGCTCCCAAGAGCCACTCTACTTAAACCCCACTTCACCCCACCTGGGACACATGTTAAGATGTCCACAGAAAACGGGGCTCAAAAGGCCGTCTGACGCTCATCTAGTTCAATCCCCTGCTCAAAGTGGGATCATCCATGACTAAAAACCACCTTAGCATGTGTTTGTTGAATCTGCTTCTAATAACAATGAAGGATGGAGATTCCACCACATGTTTAGATAAGCTGCTTCAAGGCTCAACCACTCCCATACTTAGAAAGTTCTTCTTAATATGCAAATTAAAATCCCTCTTGTTGCAATTAAGACTTCCTGACCTGTCCCTTATGGGTGTGTTCAGACAAGTGCACGTGTGCCTCTTGCCCCATCTCAAACCCATTTGAGACAAAGCAAGAGGCACGTGTGGGAACAAAAAAATGTTTCCCGTGCTGTAAACCTGCAGTGTGGGGAGAAAATTAGATCCCTGGATATTCAGGGGTCTAAAAAACCAAAGTTAAAAAAAGCAGGGACCGTGCCCTGAGGTAACCAGAGACTGGGTCCTTCATGGAGATGCTTTGGCTGCCAGAGTGTTTCTGTGGTTGGGCCCTTGCCCTAGTGCTAAACCACATGGCCTGCCAGGCAGCATGCTTCAGCACCAGGGCTCCACTGCGGTAAGGGGCTGGAAGGGGGGAAGGGACTATGGGAGGGCACCCCTGCTGGCCCCACCCACTCCCCCAGCTCCCCCCAGCCCTGC
>NW_017729022.1:134277127-134283874 GCF_001723915.1 Gavialis gangeticus | reverse complement strand
CCCACTCCCCCAGCTCCCCCCAGCCCTGCTTTGCCTGGCCCCACCCCCTGCCTGCCTCCCAAGCCCCCTGATCACTTCCCTGCCTGCCCCCTCGAGGTCCCCGATCCCTGCCCCCCCACTCCAGCATCCCCATAGTTTAAAAAAAACAATGAACTCCCCCACCCCAGCATTTACAGGCAGTCCAGCTGCTGTTTCTATCACTGGGGCCCTGCCCGCACAGCATGGGGTAGAGGGACAGCCCCAATGGCCCCAGCCCAGGCCCTCCTGCCCCCTCACTGCCCTGTGCTGCCCAGAGGGGATCTTCCAGGAGGTCCCCCAGCCCTTCTTCTAGGGTAAGTAGAAGCTTTTTTTCCCATTTTTTTTTCTTTTTCTTTAAGGTGATGATGCCTGGGGTTGGGGGGGCAGCCATGGGGACCTGGGGGTGCAAGTGGGGGATGGGTTCTCGTGGGGCAGCCATTGGGGGGGCTGCAGCAACTGGTGGGGGATTGGGCCAGGTAGGGTAGCAATCAGGGGGGCTGGGGTGGGGCATGTGGGATTTTCAGGGGTGGTGGTAGCCCCTGTGGGGGCCGAATCCCTTGTTGGGGGGGCCATAACTCCTGTGTGGGGGCTGTAGCCACTGTGGCAGGGCAGCAAAATATATATTCATGTATTCATGAATTCATAAAACGTATTTAGAGTTCACATTATTATGATAAAAGACATGTTTTAACACTGTAGATACATCAATAAAACATTGTCCAATTGATCGTTGTCTCTGTCTCTGTCTCTCTCTTTATAGTGGTCTTTTGTTTTACTTGTGGAGGAACATGGATTTTAGGGTATTTTACAGAGTGACTTTGGGATTTTTTTTATCAGGGATTTTTCAGTTTTCCAATAGGGAACACCAGAATTCCTGCTAGGGAGACCAGTGGCAGGACCTTGCCTGCTCAGAGCTGGCACCTTGGACCCAGATGGCTGTGGCTTTCGTCCTGGCCAAATGGGACTAGGAGGACATGGTTTGACAGTTCAAAGCAGGCCACCAAACCTGGCACATCTTCTGGGCAGGGAGCACATGTGGCAGTAGTGTGGCACAGAGGCCAACTCTGCAGCCACAGCCCACTGGCAGCTGGCCCAGCGAGGCAGATGCCTCTACTGGCTGTGCAGTCCCCATCTGGGTCTGTCAGGTGCACAGCAGGTCACAGCCAGGCAGCAGCCCCCACTGCCAGACTGCTGCAGTGGGTAAAGGGTGCAGGGAACTCTCAGTGCTGCTTCAGCAGTCCAGCTGGCACAAGGGATATCATCCCCAGGTACCAAATGGCTGGGCCCCAGAAGCTCCTGAGAGTGAGTATTCCTGAGCTACTTGACAGGGCAGCTTTTTGTACTGATGGGGCCAGGACAGGGCAGTTTTTTATACTGCTGGGGACAGCACAGGTGCTGGTCCTGGACTCTAGCTTCCCCTGGCTGCAGACCTGGGAGGAGCTGGGCAGGGTTATTTTGCTCCAAGTGGCACAATTTGCTCCACAACAAAGTGCATGTCCAACCATGTGCACTGAAGCAAAAAGCCCCAGCTCAAATTTCCACCGCTTCTATTTGGGTTGCTGTAAGTGCATGTGCTTGCATGCGTGGATGCACCCTATGGCCACAGATAACCTCACCAGCCTCTTTATAACCACTCTTCCTGTAGTTGTCAATACACCCCTCAGTCTTCATTTTTCCAGACTTATAACTCCAGTTATGATTTTCATTGTAAATTGTATTTCCTGGACCTTTACTAATTTTTGTTGGCCTTTGCTGGAATCCTTTTCAATTTGTTCATCTTTCTTTCCCTTCTGGATAGAGTTCTCCAGGTGAGGCATCAGCAGTGCTGAATGGAGTGGAAGAATCATTTCCCTTGACTTGCAGGTGACACTCCTGTTATTACACCCAATATGCTATTTGCTTTTTTCTTTAATTTTGCAGCAAGAGCACACTGTTGACTCGCATTTAGCTTGCAGCCTACTCTGATGACCAGGCCCTTTTTTGCTGTTGCAGTTTTAGCATATCTAGTAGTTCCTCCTCTTCTTTCTTTAGCACTGGCAATATTCAGAATGAATTTTATTAGTAGATGTTAAGAGTCATGAGCCAAAAAGATGACAAAGCCAGAAGGGAAATACAGAGCGCCCGAGCGAGGGACTAATATAAGAGGGATGAGGGTGAGGAGGGGAATGCAACTAGGTTACAGAAAATACAAAGTTAGCCAACTAAGCCCGGGGGTGGGGGAATGGGGTGGGTGTAGCAAAGTAGGTTTCTCTCAGGCCGGCCGTTGCCAGCCTCCCACCTGCCTCCGGGCATGCTGCCTGCCTGTGTCACCCGCCACAACTTGCTGGAAAATTAATAAGCTGTTAAAAAGGTGGGAGGCTGCCCATTTTCCTTTACACCCCGATATTAGGGGGGTGCCCGTGGCTCTGTACCACCCCTACACCACAGCCCAAGCCTCACAGATGGGATCCAGATGTTAACAAGCACTCCAGCCCCACACTGGGCTCCAGAATCTTCCTGGCAGGACCCTCCTTTGAACCCTCCGCTCAGGTGGCCTACGTCACCTTCATTCTGGCTGCTGAGCTCCTCATAGCTGGCTCCCTCTCAGGTGTGGTCCCCTGCTCGGGACCTTCGGCCATACACAGGCCCTGGCCTCACCTCTAAGGCCAGGCAGGGCCCCAGGCCCACAACCTGTAGTGCCCCTCACAGTGGGCCCCTGGCCCTTTTGACCATCTCGGCCCTGGCCCCAGCTTGGACCAGTTGAGGGGCACTCTACCGCCAGCCTCACTAGCCCCAGTCTCTCCGGATCCCCCTTCCTGGATGTGGGGAGCTGGGGCACCTCACACCACGACTGGTGCCCCAGGGTCTCACAAGGGACATGCACTCCCCCCTGGGGCAGCAGGTCATGGTGCTACTACCCATGTTACCTCTACGCACCCAAAGGTGAGGGCTGGGGTTAAGGTGCCCCTACTTGCCTTTTACCAGAGTGGTTACTGGCCTGGCATTTCCTGGGGGTTTCCATGCCACAGAGAGCCCCACTAAGGCACCCACTCCTGGCAGGGTGCAGTTTTAGGTCATGCCCAGGACCAGGAGCCTCCAAAACCATCCCCTACAGCTCCTCTCTTACCTCCAGATAATACTAGCAGCCCAGCAGTTGACCAGCCTTCAGCAGCAAAACTGTCCTGTTCATATGGGCAGCCCCGGGTTCAAAATGGCTGCCCTTATCCAGCACCTGGCAGCTACCAGCCCAGGCCCTTAAAGTGGCAGGCACCTGCAGTGCCCCGCCACAGTGGGGGAAAGGGGGGGGGGGGTCGCAATGTTCAGAGAGAAAGAAGATAGATGCACACAAACCCTTACAATGGTCCGCAATGGTGGAGGGCATAGGTTGGGGAAAGTTTCTCAGTACATATAGGGTCTCATCACAGAGGTCCTCTTCGGGTGGAGTGGTGCATCGCTGAAGGTTCCTCTTGGAGTCCATTAGGTATAGAGGGGGGTTCAGGTGGTCCATTCTGGGTCCGGTCTGGTGGGGTTGGTGTACTGGCGGTGGCCTGTGATGTGTTTGACGTAGATGTCATGAGACCAATAGATGGTGTTGAACCCCATGAGGCAGTGCATTAGCTTGGTGTAGCGGTGGGAGATGCAGCAGGCATGCAGGATGCTCTCATTGCTGGGGTCCCAGGCTCTGAGCATTCCCACAATGAGTGTGTCGACCATCACATCATAGCTGTGGCCACTCAGGACACATGGTCGCTGACCAAGTAATCTGTAGGCTTTGCCAGAAAAATTTACTTATCCATGTGGTGCTAACATGTTTGTTTTGCTTATGTATTCATTTGTTTCTTCCTCCTTTTTCAGCCATGGTTTGGACCATTGTGAACTTGATCTGATCTGAGCAAACTGGGCCTGTAACTCAGTATATAAATCAGCACATAGGGCAATGTCCAAAAGGAATGTCCAACACATTGGCAGATTGTTTGTACAGTTTTTTTGATGTAGTTAATTAAATACAGCTACTTGAACTTTGTTGAAGTTTTGTGTTAATGATTTACAGAGAGGAAAAATATAGCTAAAAAGAGATTGAAGTTGGAAAAACCTTGTTCTTTGGGACCTGCAAAATGTCTGGAAAGCCAGTTTGTATTGCAGATTTTGAACAACATGCTAAAGAAGTTCTTCCAAAATCAGTGTATGATTATTACCGATCAGGAGCAGATGATCAGCAGACCTTAGCTGATAATGTAGCAGCATTTTCAAGGTAGGACAAATCATGTATTTACTTTTTAATATGTAGAAATTCTGTATCATAAGTAGAGCTGTCTAGAAAATTGACATTTTGTGGGGCAAGGGGGAATGTAACAAAAATGAGAAACTCCCTTTCATCCACATTTCTTAAGATTTTTTAAATCATTTTAAGCAACATGATTTAGGTTTTATGAAATTTATTAGTTCTCTTGAACATTTCTGATCTGTCACAAAAAAACAGTTTTTATTTAAAAAGTACAGAAAAGAAAAAAGGAAACACTTTTGGTGGAAATTGTAGATCAACCTGTAACTGTGAGCTTGACTGACTGTACCCTGAAGTTAATGGAATATCTCCTATTGATGTCAGAGGGTTTTGGATCAGACCTGTTTTAAGCAATTTTAATCTACCAGTATTGAGTGAGATTTTAATTTCTATATCATACTTCACAACATGGCTGGCATTACCTATCTGTGTGCCTCTACATCTGTCTTGGTTGGCCAGGTGAGAAGTATTGCAGAATTACATTGCATTTCACCAAAATTATAATCCAAAGTAGCTGACACTGGTGTGTGCTCACATGAACAAATATGAACAATTAGGTCATGCTTAACCTCCACCTGATTTTTTTTGGAAGGGTGAACATAAAGGGGATCTATGTTTCCAGCACTCTATTAGTGATGGGCATTCCTGCAGGATGGCTGAATATCTAAAACTGCATATCCTACTTATGCACAGATGGGCAAACCACAAAAGCTAGTGTACATTGTGAATGGGTAGGCTGTGTGCTAACAACCTCCATGGAGCTTACTCCTCCCCTCCTCCCGTAATGAAAAGAACTAGAGTTTTCTTGGTTAGGCCCTTTCTCAGACACCATGGAACGGGTCCCCATTGTAAAGTTTGGGATCCATTATAAATTAGATCTAATGAAGCTATAGCAATTTATACTATGCAAGAATCTGGCCAGTCAGCTTGATTTCAAAATCTAAACCCATTCAACATTTGGCCCCAAAACCTGAGATCTCACCCTCATTCAGAAGCCACATGGAACAAGCTTTTTGTCCAGTAGGTTCCACAGAAGCTTCCCAAACTGTTTTAAATTGTAGTTTCTTTGATGCTGTCTCTCCCTACCTCCTGAATTTGTTTGGATCTCTCCACTCCTTTCACCAAACCACAGCAAAAATGCAGGATCCAAATTTAATCCCAGTTAAGCCTCCTCAATCAGTTTAAATAAACAGCATTTAGCTTTGTATTCATTCTTTATCTCATGTTCTGTTGTTCAGGTCTCCCTACACTTGTTGTTTCTGCTAATCTCTGCAGGTTTAATCTTTAATGTTTTGTATGTATTATCTCTCTAACAAAACCAAAATACTGAAGATTTGGAATTATATTTGGATTTTTTCCTCCTGCTCTTATTTTTTTTCTCTTTTATGAGTGCCAAATACCTGACATGATGACTAACATTTCCTCACTACAATGGGAAGGGAAATGTCAAGCATGCATAGTCTGCATGTTACATTATTGAACAGGTTGAAATGATTTGTCACATTTTTCTCCGTTTTAGTTCAACTTCAAAGTAAAGGAGAAGTGGAAGGCTGACAGGGCTTAAAAGATTAAATATAGACCTACTCTACATGCAAAATGTAGTGCATATCAATGGGCCTACTCCTGCAGCAGAATCTGCTAGCCATGATCCTTGTATATATGTTGTGTATACTGAATTGATGATATTTACCTGCTGTGTAAAAGCTAGGTATTAAGACAGTGAATTAAAGTGGGAGTTGATGCTTATAGTTGAGATCATCAAATATGTTTTTATTTTTTAATGCAGGTGGGGTGTTGATGGGTCACCACACCTTCTTGGAGGTTGAGGTGCATTAAATTGCCATTATGGCTGCCACTGCCACCATCATCTAGGAGAGGGATATGCACATGACTCACAAGGGGCCACATTGTGGCTCTTCGTTCTCCCACCTGGCCACCCTCCCCACCATTGTTCTGGTTGCAGGACCAGCATGGGTTTCTGGGTTCCTTCTCCCTCAACCTTCCCTTCCCCTGCCCCAGGGTGTGGAGTGGTATAGCACTGCACAGCCTGTAGTGCTGGGGGAGCTGGTGGCCTGGGACACCCAAGAGGTGCAATGCATCAGGTCAGCAGGCAGCCAGGTCAGATAGGGGGAGATGGGGAGGCCCAGGTGCAAGGTACAGTGAGGGGGATGCCTGGGCATACAGTGCAACAGGGTAGGAAGTTTGAGGCAGCAGGGGGGCACCAGCAGGGTCAGAAGAGCAGGGGGCTGTGGATCAGCAGCAAAGAGCACCAAGAGGGCTAGGGAGGTATGGCTTGGGCATAGCAGGGCTGCTCAGCACCACAAGGCAATGTGGGGAACAGCTGCAGTTGGACAGGCATCCTGGTGCAGGGGGGGAAACTGCTGCCAGGAGGTAGTGAGTATGGGGTAGGGGGCTGCAGGTCGGGAGTGAGAGGCACTGGCAGGGCTGGGGGTGTGGTTTGGGAGTCA
>NW_017729022.1:134263513-134272127 GCF_001723915.1 Gavialis gangeticus | reverse complement strand
CTGGGTGTGTGGTGCAGTGTCCTGTCTGTGTAAAAGTTGAACAGCCCTGATCTCAGACCCGGATGTTGACCCTGTTGAGTCTTCTGATCCTGAAAGATGTCCTGATCGCTGAGACGGAGGATGGGAATCAGTTGTCAACATTATAGGATCTCCATCTCTATGTGGTTTCAACAGCAGGTTAGACAGACCCTTGGCTAGGATGGTTTTAGTCATGGATGATCCTGCCTTTAGCTGGGGGCTGAACTAGGTGATCTTGTGAGGTCCCTTCCAGCTCTTCTTTCCTGTAGTCCTATGAATATCTAGGCTAAATCTTGGCCAACATTGAGGATGTAAGATTTGCAGTCAACCCTGCCTTTAAGAGTCATTTTCCTTCCCTACCTACATTTTCATTCCTGTGTCTCTCCCTTTGTTCTTTATCTAGTAAGACAGCATCTTGGGCCATGTCTATGCTCATTTGTCTCTGCTACCAGATTTTTTGGTGGCAGACAAGCTGTGAATGTGCGTATAACGGCATGCTGTGGGTAACTCTGCTTGGCTCCTCCGAGCAGCTGCATTACCCAGACATGAAGTGCATTCTGGGAAGGTCCCAGCTGCTGAATGGATCATAGCCATGGGCGAAAGGAGCAGGATGTTCCATAAATACCTTCAATTGGCTGCTAGGCAGTGACAGAAGCATTTCTCGGTTCATCGGGGGTGGAGGAACTCTGCTGTCAGAGAAGAGGCTGCGGCTTTGAATGCAAGCCCACCCTTTGTTCTGCAGCAAAACTGTCATATAAATTAGGCCCCGGCTCTCTGAGACATCATCTCTTGCAGCAAGCCTGTGACAAGAGATGCTGGTAAAACCCAACAACTTCAACAGCCTGATATGGATAAAAGTTTGCCAGCTTCTGCAGTGGCTGATAAGGCTGTGGGCTGCACTTCTGTTTTCCTGTTAGTGAGCTTGCCATGGACAGTCAGTACCAGAGATAGGAGCTGCTGCTTCTATCTTGGTTGTTCTTGCTTCTTTTCCCTTTTGTGGAAAAGAAAAAGATCAGTCTTGAACAGCAGCAGAGTCCAAAACACTTGAAGTCATCTAATTTAAAGTTTTCCCTTTTCCTTGCCAAAGCATGACAAAGTGGAGTCTCCCTATTAAGGAAAAGGATGAAAAGCCTAACTTACCTTTCATTTCATCTGCTTCAATGGGTTCCCCCTTTTCTTTCCTGTATCTTTAATAAATAATTTTATTGGTAGTAGTTACAAGGAGAGGAAGATCCATTAATAACAGGCGTTCCCACAGGATGATGAATGGCCTGCCACTGACTTCCATGAGAAAAGGACAGGGCCTAGGGTATACTTTTTCAGTGTTGCTTTTCATGGGGTGTCACCTTTTAATTCAAGGGAAAAGTCCAAAATAAGTGTGGCTTAATAATGCTATTATAAAGTAGCTGTCTTCATTGATATATCTCACAGTGCTCCTAATAGATGGGGAAACTGAAGCACAGAGAGTTGAAGTGACCTGCCAGCAGGCAGTGCCAAGGCTGGAAAAGGAAACAGGTCTCCTGAATCCCATTTTGAGGACTTAGTCACTAGGAATCACTGCTTCCTACTCAATGAGAATTGCTACATGCAGCTAACAGTTCTTACTTTTTGAGTGTTCATTCTAACCCCAAGGAGCTTACCTGTGTAACAGGATCTGATGCTTGATGGGAAAGGATATCTCCTTGTGACACTCTAATCTCACCCTGTCCACTCACCTCACTCCAGGTGACACCCTGGCTTCACTTTTGTTGCTGTTATTAACTCTAGGAGGTTGCCTCCAGAGAACCAGAATGGCGGCTCTGGGTGCCCTGACCCACGTTGTCTCTTGGGCTCCGGGAGCCTGGTCATGTCATGGCTCACAGGCCCATTAGCAGCCCACTGATTCAACAATAATCGAAGTAGGGCATCTTAAGTGGTCTCTTTCCCCCACCTTGAGCCACTCCCATGGCTTGCAGCCTAAATAGCAATTTAAAACAAAACCCAAACAAGTGAGGCTGGGGAGCCTTTGTCTAAGGCTCTCCCTGGGCTTCTACTTGACTCTGCCATCTTCACCCAGCTTCGGTCTTCCTGAGCCTACCCACAGTCCTTCTCGTCTTCCATATTGCTTCTCTATACAGCACAGAAAACTCCTTCAGCTAGCATAGCCAGGGTCAGTCTCCAGTTCCCAGCAGTGACCTCCTTCCTCCAGCTCTGCCCAGGTCAGACTACCCTCTTTGACTGTCTGCAGGTTTACCTAGTCCTCAACTCCTCTGTCTCATCACCTGACCTCCTCTCAGCAAGCTACAGGTGTTATTGCTTGGTCTCCTTAGCAGGTCATTATTGAATTAGTCGCCAGGTGCTTGTTAGGTGAGGTACTGTAGCTATCTGACACTAGCTTTCTACTGCTTAGCCCTACAGGGCTTGGCCCCTGTTACAACCTGCTTTGTATTAGTGAAAGGTCAAAGGGGGTTTCACTGGGTGGTTGTGTATGTATGGACACCACACACACAACTTTGTAGACATGCCTAAGTATATATAAGGAAACTCAGGTTTCCCTATCTATCCATAATAAGTAGGGAAGATCAGAGGTGTGCATCTCTGCTACTGCAGAGTTAATGCTATTTGACAAGTACAATCCTTGATGTATTTCCTGGGTTTCTAGTGTGTGTGTCTCTTTATTTTTAAACTCAAATATTTGTTAGAGGTTACATGCATTCAACTATCTGGAAAGAGCCTGCAGCCCGAATGTACCTTAATGATCTGTTTGTTTTTTCCTGCAGGATTAAGAATTTGTTCTGAAGAGCACTTATCACAGTGTGTGCGTGCAGGTGTGGTAAGGGACGGTAGATGCTCTGCTAGTGAAAATTGTCATAGCTTTGCTGAACTGTGACAATTTATACCAGCAAAGGAGTTGTACTCTTCTGGTATGATAATGTAATTTTGTTCTGTATTAGGAGTATGTGGGGGATTTTGCCAAATATAATCATGAATTTCAGTTTTCCAAGCAAACACTCTGAAGTTGTGACTAAGGTTATAGCAAATCAAGGAAGCCAGTGTCTTGGTAATAATTTGTTTAGAACATTACGTTCCCTTTGTCTACAGACTTCACTGTGTATAGGATTGTAAAACATCTTTGCTTCAGTGGAAATGATAGCATCAGTGTTTTTGCCTGAGGGTTGACTGAGGAAGGATGGTCTACTGACCGAGGCACTAGGTTAATCCTATGCAGATCTGAGTTTAGTTCCAGATTCTGCTTTAATTGTATGCAGTTACGGGCTAGCTATGAGCATCTAGCCTTATATCTTGGTGCTACTTTGGAAAAGAAAAAGGAATGCTTGGCTCACAAAGTCAGTGTTGGAAAGATAAATTAATATTTAACCTTATTTATGAGAGTCCTAAAATTTCCATTGACTTCTATGGAAGTAGACACAGGTCATATACTCTTTCAAGGTTCAATATAGCACTTCAATTTACTTTTTTCCTTTTTTTTTTTTTTTTTAAACTGCAAAGCAAAGTACACAGCACAAGATTAGGAATGAACCAGACATACTTTTTAGCATGTGACAAATGCCCAAATTACTGTTGTGGTACATGCAGCAATTCTTTGTGTGCAAACTGTGAACTATTGTGCTAGGCAGGGGTTCTTTAAACACACATTACAAACTTACTTCATGGTATTATTGTTATAAAACTGCAGCTCCAGAAACCAGCACAAGAAGCAAGGAGGGGGTTCCTGCTTTCCTATAGAAAATCATAGGGGCTAGGGTCAAAAGCCAATGGGCCAAAGAGAGGGAATGGGTAAAGGTAAAGAAACATCAACACTGTGGTAACATACACTTAGCATCTTAATTCCTGCCCATCCTCCCCATATCTGGAGGGGTCCCCAAGCCAGGCTTTAGTCCCAAGAGTGCTCAAACAGCAGCGTGAACTTGCTCCCACATCTGAGTCCAGCTCCTTCAGTCCATAGCTCTGGCTGACCAAGCCAGCCAAGTTTGTCCTGTGCTTTATGGGTGGTTACCACCAATCCCCATTTGCCTCACTTGTGGGATAGCCCCCTTCAGAATGCAAGTGCTCCTACTAATTTGTGCCAATCCTGCAGCCGCAGAAACTGTCACAAGAAGCAAATGGGATTCCCACTTTTATAAAGAAAATCATAAGGGTTAGGGTCACAAGCCAACAGGCTGAAGGGAACAGATCAGAGGTAAATAGACATTAACATGGTGGTAACATATACTTAGCTCCTTAATTTTCCCCCCGCTCTTCCAGAGGTGCCCCCAACCTGGCCTTTAGTTCTGAGAGCACTCAAACTTGCTCCAAAGTCTGAGTCTAGCTCCTTCAATCCATAGTCCTTGCCAAATGAGCCAGTGAGATGTCTAGTCCAGCCATGCACTCCTGGGGTCTGGTGACTATGCATACCTCTCTTGCAGTTTTTCTCCTTCCCTTCACCAGCTTCCTGCTTTCTTCCTATTTTCTTTTGTCCTTCAGCCCTCTGGGCACTTCTGGGGGATTGTAGTCCACGTTATAGTCAGCACAGCTCTGCAGATGGCCCCCTGCTTTTGCACACATCACATTCACATTGCATTATTTTTGCTAGCCTTTCTGGTCATGTCAAGGGCTGCATTAATGGACAAATGATTATTCAGTTGGCTATCAGTGAATGTACTGGCAAGTGAGGGATACTTTTGGCATGGAACTATCTATTTGGTATGCACCAGGCATGGTTTTGTGAAGAATGGCATCAAATCCATTGCATTATAAAAATGCATGAATTTACTTTTTTTGGCAATTAGGAGAAGTCTCCAGTAGGTTCAGATGCTCTGTGCATACAATAAGATAACCCAAGACCGATTGTTTTTTTTAAACGAGGTTAATGTTAGTCACAGTAACTTTCCTGTATCTTTTGATTTTTTTTTTTTGTGATCAGTAACATTGGAATAAAAAGCCAGAGCTCACATTTCAGTGTCTGCCTTTTCATGGTGTAGAGTAGGTAACTTTAAATTTACATCCCTCACTTAATGAAAAATGACTGTGAGGGTGAGATTTTTAAGGAGTGAGAAGATTTTGGGAAATCTGAGTGCATTTTTTATCCCTGATAGGATCTGACCTTGCGCACCATGCACTTGTTTTTCAGTCCTGTGATACCATGTCCTTCCAATATGGTGCTGCCTGGTGATTAAATTCGCTCTTAATAACTAATCAGAGGGAACAGAGAATGGATTTTATGACAAGGTCAGGGTGTCTTTAGCTTGATGGCCCTCAAGAAATCAATCTGAATTCTCCTCTTTCAGCATTTAAAGGGGGAATCAAATCTTTGCTAACCTGTTATAACCACACACTGCTGTTGACTTTGCAAAGCGTTTGAAGTAAGGAATGTTATGCTGTGTCGTATGTCCATGGAACAATGACAGCTTATTCACCAAAGACTGCTTCTCCATTCACATGCAGCAAATTATCATTGCCTTGGAGCTAAGTGGGCTGGTCATTCAAATGACTAGTCATATCTGTTTGGAAAGCAAAATTGATAGTGCAGTTGAATGGGTTGGATGAATGGACTATAATGTGGATAGAAATCTGGTTGGATTGTGGGGCTCAACGGGTAGTGATCATAGGCTCAAGATTTAGTTGGCAGCAGGTATCAAGTGGAGTGCCCCAGGTGTTGGTCCTGGGGCAGGGTTTCCCCCCAATATCTTCATTAGCAATCTGGAAGATGGGATGGGTTGCACCCTAAGCAAATATGTGGATGACACCAAGCTGAGGGCTGTAGTAGATATACCTATCTACTACACAATATCAATCATGTCAAGGACTAGTGGAAAGCCCTATGCTTTGGATGGAACAATCCCATGTACTGCTACAGGCTTGGGACCAACTGGCTAAGCAACAGTTCAGCAGAAAAGGACCTGAGGGTTACAGTGGACAATAAGCTGGATATGAGTCAAGAGTGTGCCCTTTTTGCCAAGGATGCTAGCACCATACTGGGCTGCATTAATAGTCGTATTGGCAGCAGATTGAGGGAAGTGATTATTCCTCTCTATTCAGCACTGGTGAGGTCACATCTGGAGGCCTGTGTCCAGTTTTGGCCCCCCACTACACAAAGGATGTGGACAAATTGGAGAGAGTCCAGTGGAGGGCAACAAAAATGGTTAGGGGCACATGACTTCTAAGGAGTGACTGAGGGAACTGGGCCTATTTAGTTTCCAGAAGAGAAGACTAAGGGGGGATCTAACAGAAGCCTTCAACTACCTGAAGGGTAGTTACAAAGAAGATGGAGCTAGACTGTTCTCAGTGGTGGCAGATGGCAGAACAAGGAGCAATGGTCTTAAATTACAGCAAGGGAAGTTTGGATTGGATATTAGGAAATCTTTCTTACTAGGAAAACGATGAAGCACAGGAACAGGTTACCCAGAGAGTTGGTGGAATCTCCATTCTTGCGGGTTTTTAAGACTCGGCTTGATAAAGCTCTGACTGGAATGATCTAGTTGGGGCTGGTCTTGTTTTGAGCAGGAGTTGTACTAGATGACCTCCTGAGGTTCCTTCCAGCCCTAATTTTCTGTTCTATGATTCTAGTTGGGCTCAAATAGATTTATTTATATTTGGTTAAAAAAATACCATGCCAAGGAATGTTTGTATTTGAAGCCAAATTTCAAAGGAACAATGAAAAGTGTTGCCTCTGGAAAAGCCAAAGTACTTCACTTGAGTAGTAGCAAGTCACCTCATTTGGCATCTACTTCTTTGGCTGGTTTGTTTGAGCAGTTGGTGATTTATTGCTCCTGTTCATTGACTCTGGCTGGAGTCTATTCTTGTAGTCAGCAACTTCCTCAAGCCTTTTGGGTGTACATTCTTGGAACTGAGTGCCTTACTGATGCCAGATAATGCCAGGCAGCATATGACAATTTAGAAATGCCATCATGTTGTCATTACTACCTTAGTGGCAAAGGATAAATGGATAGACTCAGATGTTGGGGCTGCAGTGGAAATGTCCATTTTTAGATGGCTCATTTGAATTCTAGGAAGATTCAAGCAAATCTATGAAGATTTCTCCTTGTCTTGCCCTGAAAAGTTGATATATTTTTATTCAGAATAGTACTCTGCCTTCTGTGGTACCTTGTATCTAGAGAACTCAAGGTAGCTGAAAAGCCTTGCACAATTAAGTCTCCAAACCACACGTGCACCGAAATGTGTTTTTCTCTGAGTAAGGCAGCATTCACTTGACAGTGCACAGCAACAGCATATTTCAGCCTGACAGGAAATGGAGACTGTAGAGAGAATTAATGTAGCAGAATGAGTTGGGATTTGCCTCGCATAAGAATCTTGACTTTACAATTTGGTTAATCCAAAAGACTCCTTGCATAGCAAGGTGTTAGGGACCCAGATTTCTAGAGAAGAAATTATGATAAAATGCATTAAATTACTGAATTTCAAATTGTAAAATTTGCATATGGTGTAAAACAGTGAGAAGTGGGGTTTTGGGGGGGGGCAGGGAGGGGTGGTGGTGGAGTTGCATTCTGTATGTGCACTTGGGAGAAGTTGACTTGGACAGCAAGAGGGAGCGCAGCACCAGTAAACCAAGCAGCAGGTCTTGTAGGCTGGAAGCAGAACACAGTTAATGCTAGTCTTTTAGGGCACTGACATATGTAAAAATAATAATACTAAAAAAAACCCCAGTGCTTTACTGGAAGAGGCAGTGCATTATTAGTTTGACCCAGCTATGCAGTGTCTATACAGAGTGTGAGCTTCAGCAGTGCTTTTATGTAATAGCTGATTCAATCAGCTATTAGATAAAAGTGCCAAAAAGCCCTACTGAAGCACCTGATCTATACAGACATTAGTAGAGCTGGGTCAAACTAACACAATGCCTCTTGTGGGCAGGTGCTGTGTTCAATATGAGGGTGCACTAAGCTTAAAGTAGTGCTGTCCTGCCCCCTCCCCTCCCTCCTTACGCACACACATGCACACACGCACATGCACGCACACGTGGGCGCGCACACGCACAGAGTTTTCTTTCTAATGTTAATTCAGTCTGGAACAGAACCATGACCACATATCAGAAGTAACAATGACCTGTAGATAATAAGGTACTACACATTAAGTGGGAACTGGAAAAGAAACAGCAATTTCTTTGCTGCTGCTTCTTAACCTACTCATCTATCTATCCACCCTGAAAAACAGCCAGGAACATATCATAAGGTGAAGACTTGACCGGAAAGGTCCATCCTGATAAATAGGTTCCTGAGTACTTCATGAGTGCTACTATGTTCTGTAATGTGGATGAAAAAGAAGAGAGAATTTTTCTTCCCCTTGCTTTCTCAGAGAAGTAGATTGTAGGGCTGTGCAAAGCTTTGGGTGCTGTTTCGATTCAGAGGAGATTCAGCCTGATTCAGTGTAAATCCAGATTGAATCAGGGGACCAATAAAAAGGTCTGAATTGATTTGTAGCTCTCCAAATCTTTGGAAAAGATTTGGAGAGCTTCAAAGATTTGGGCAGTCCCTGGTGGCTGCAGCAGGGAGCTGGAGCCAGTCTTGGAGCTGGTAAGTAGGGGAAGGAGGAGAGGGGGCTGGAAGAGGGGGGAGGGCACCATGGAGGGACCCCGCCAGCCCCCCTGACCCCTGCCTACTCA
>NW_017729022.1:134236796-134258513 GCF_001723915.1 Gavialis gangeticus | reverse complement strand
TGCCCCAGCTCCTGGTGCTTTGAAAAACAGCACGGACTCAGCGGGTGCTGCTGGGTGGACGGGCGATCCCCACTGCCCCCCATTGCCCCACACTGCATGGGGAGCTCTTCATGAGCCCCCTGACCCTTCCCCTCGGTCTTCCAGCCCCCCCCCCGCATGGTTGCTCCACCTGCCCCAGCTCCAGCCCTTTAAGAAAACAAACAAACAAGAAAAGCCCCAGGACTCACCACTCCTGCAGTGGCCTCAGGGCTTTGCGGGGCTCATGCAGAACCCCCACATGGTGCAGGACAAGGGGGGGCAGCGGGGATCGCCCCCCTGCCAGGCAGGAACTGGTGAGTCGGGAGTTTTGTTTTGTTTTTTTCTTAAAGGGCCAGAGCTGGGGCAGGCGTGCAACCATGGGGGCAGCTGGGACAGTGGGGGAGGCAGGAGGCTTGTGCAGAGCCTCCCATGCAGTGTGGGGCAGTGGGGATTGCCCCCCACCTGGCAGCACCCGCTGAGTCAGGGTTTTTTTTTCCCCAAGAGCTGGGAGCTGGGGCAAGCAGGGTAGCCATTGCCAGGCTGGGAGAGTGGGTGGGGGATGGGCCTGGGTGATCTGGAGATTCAGCAGCAGCTGAATCTCCAAATCAGATTTGGCTGAATCAATTCAGGACAGTGATTTGAATCACTAAATCCAATCACCCCCCGAACTGGCTGAATCCAAATCCAAAGCAAATACTAGCTGCTTCACACAGGCCTAGTAGATTGGTTTGTACTGTCACCCTTTGCTGGGACTAATGAGGTCTGGATTCAGTTGCCTGCTCTGTCATAGACTATTGTTACAATCGGGGGAGATTGACTTGATCTCTCTGCGTCTCAGTTCCCAAGGGAGTATTGCTTCCTTGCTCTGTCCACTTAGTTGGCAAGCTTTTCCAGGTAGGGACCATTTCTCACTGTGTCTCTGCCCAGTAGTGTTATTTGCGCTAAGATAGCATGAATACATGGCTTCCCTCTGTAGCATCACTGCTACTGTTACTTGTGCTAGGACAGCTTCCAGGGTACCGTGTTCTCAGGCGACGCAGGTCGCTAGAATAAGTAGTGCTAGCAAAGCACCATTTTAATTCACTTTCCTTAATTAAAATCCAGGAGATCAAGTGGAATAGTGATAAGACATCCCAGGATGTGCATTAACAAGCTATCGATGCACATCTTGTTTGTGCAACCTGAGGACACTTGGGTCTCTCTTTGTGAGCCTCAGACTGTTGCTCATGACATGCACCAATCCTTGCTGATGCACACCCTCTTGTGGCTTAGAGTAATAATGCCAAATATAATACCCGGCTCTTCTTTAATACAGTTGGCTGATCATAAAGAGTGTGACTGGACAGACAGACCAGCAATAATGTGAACACAATATTTGTTGTTTACCACCTCAGGCCCCTAGTGACTGCTAGGCACTGCATGAGCACATAGTCAGAAGATGGCCCTGTCCCAAACAGCTTAGTTTAAAAGCATGTGATATTGGTTCTTATTCTCCCTTTTCTGGTCCTGTCTATTTTGTGTCAATCTGGTAGAACAAGGGCCTTTTACGAAGACCCAAGAAAGTCATGCTCTGGGCTGAAGATGGTTGTCCTGTCCAAGTTGTTGGAATGAAAGAGGACACTGCGGGGGCTGGAATGCTCAGGCAGATTCTGGATCAAGTCAGTCTAGGACTAAATTGTAACTTGCTTCCTGGTAGAAGTAATTTTGCTGGTGGCACAGATTTAATAGATTTCATGAACTTTAGGGCTGGAAGGAACCTCATGAGATCATTGGGTCTAGCCTCCTGCCCAAGGGGCAGGAAGTCAGCTGGGGTCAAATTGCCCCAGCAAGATAAGCATCCAAGCATTTCTTAAAGGTATCCAGAGTAGTAGGTGTTTGCACCATTTCTAAGGGGAGTCTATTCTAGACTCTGGAGACTCGGATGGTAAAGAAGTTTTTCCTTATGTCCAGTCCAAAATGGTCTTCTAGCAGTTTGTGACCGTTAGACCTTGTCTTCCCTTGGGGTGCCCTGGTGAACAGATGTTCTCCCAGTTCCTGATGCACAACCCTTATATACTTATAGGCTTCCACCAAGTCACCCCTGAGCCATCGTTTCTCCAGGCTGAACAGTCCCATGCCTCTCAGCCTGTCCTCATAAGGCCTGTTCTCTTCACCTCTGATCATTAACGTGGCTCTCCTTTGGACTCTCTCAAGCTTCTCCACATACTTTCTAAAGTGTGGAGTCCAGAATTGGATGCAGTACCCCAGCTGCAGCCTCACCAAGGCCGAGTAAAGTGGGAGGATGATTTCTTGGGTCTTGGGTATAGAGCAAGACCAGTTAACTTCCCCCACTGCACTGGCTCAGTTTGCCCCAGCTCTGAGTGCCTATCCTTGTCCTATCCCTCTGCATCAGATGAAGATCAGCAGCCCAGTGTTGTGACCCATGATGCAGATAGCCCATTCCAGAGTGTAAAAGGTCAATTTATTTTTGTTTACTCACTGGCGTGTGTGCATGAGGAAGAAGATAACTAAGCCTTAAAGAAAGAAAACAGCAGAATGATGGGGAGGCAGGTGGAAAGGGGCAAAGTGGGTGTGGGCACTGACACATTGTATGATTTTCTGTGGAGTGCATACCTCCAGTGGCTCCTAGATCCACAGGGGAAATCAGTGAGTGAATTCAAGCTGTGTAGCAATAACCTTTGCTGCTATCTGACATTGACAGACATTCATTTTTGCTCTGAGAACCTAAAACTCATTTGAAATGTAACTGTTTTGTAGCTGCTGTCTATATATTTTTAATAGAATCATGGAAAGCAGGACCATCCCCAACTAGACCATTCCAGCCAGGGCTTTGTCAGTTTATATTATATTGATATAATACGATATCAACTGATAATGTTCTAGTGTGCTTTGTCTCTTTCATCCTTTCTTTGGCTTTCTCCCCCATTTTGCTCAGCTTTGTAAATTTTATCAGCTTCACTGGAGCTTCAGGTAATTCGTTAAAACTTTGTCCTTAGTTTTAACTTACCCTTGCCTCCCCTCTAGAGAATGGTCACTGCTTCCTTCTTCTCTCAAACTTTTACAATGGTTCTTCTGAGAAAAGGAAATCTGATCTCATTTCCTCATGAGCTGTAAACAATGTATGTAACATATCCTTCTCTTTTTCCCCCCACTTCTGTCAGGTTGAGGCTGTACCCCCGGATGCTCAGGGACGTGTCTGTAATGGACCTTTCAACCTGTGTCCTAGGGCAGAATGTCAGTATGCCCATATGTGTTGGAGCAACTGCTATGCAGTGCATGGCTCACCTTGATGGAGAAACAGCAACTGCCAGAGGTAAATTGCCCAACAGCCAAGGAACACTGATAGAAGACCAAATCAATGAAAGGGATACTATTGAGCCTGCTGTGCACAACCCTCCTGCTTAGCTTCTTGCTAGTAATTCTGCATTTCAGATGTTGCTGTCAGAATAATTGGTGTTTTATTTTGTTTGTTTGTTTGTTTTCCTTCACCTTAGAATGGTGATGAGAAATCCAATCTACAAAGGGAAATGATTCACCAGCCAAAAGAGAAGGCCAAAAGTAATACCTGTTTTATTATCTCCTTTTCAAATTGATTATGCATAATATACAAAGGGAAGCCGTGCGTGAGCATATTGGAATGTCACAGTTGGTTCCTGGGCAAAGGGGCCATGGCTTCCATCCTTTGAGCTGCATGGACTGTCCTGATCCTCATATGGTGTCATCAGCTTAGCTCCTTAATAGAATTACACCCACCTATATCAACTGAAGATTTGACCCTTTTAGGGTATGACATTGACCCAACATCAAGTGGAATGCATTCTGCCTCATGAGAACTTCTGTTGGGCCAAAAAGTGATGCAACAGGAACCCCAACCTTTCCTTCCCCCCCAGCCCCAAATGAATGTTGTTTATGGAATGTCTACATGCCATGTTAATTCTGGATTGTTGGTACCATTAGAACTACTTTTGGCTCTATTTATTTTATTCTTTTGTAGCAAAGTATGTTCTCAGTTTTCTATTCCTAGGTGAGAGTCATTGTCTGCTCTCAGTTCTATCAGTGTTTGGGCTGGGGGGCATTTCCCTTTACTCTTAAGATGTTCCAAATCTAACCCCTTTACTTGGGATAAATGCCCTTCCTACAGGCACAGAGGGAGGGAGGGACCTTGCATTAAAGCTGTGGCATGAAGAAAATCTTGATGAATTATTTCAATGGCTAATTGCCTTCTCTTAAAATTAGCATCTTGTTTTGTACTATGCATCTTCAGTTTCCAGCCATAAGATTCCAATATAGTTTCTTTTTTTCTTCTGATAGCTTTGAGTCTTCTTTATCAGACATCTTTCTCTCATGCAAGGACTTAAGGACCACGAGCAGTTTGTTTGTTAACCACCTCTTTGGTAAATTAAATACATAAAAACATCCAAAGATGCAGATTCTAAGAGCAGGTTAGACAAAGGTTTGTTTTCAGTGGTTTAAACAATGATGATCAGCTCTTGAGCAGGTAGTTTGACTAGATGACCTTCGTTGGCCTTGTCCAGCCCTATTCCTTTATGAGTCTGTGATTTTTAGTGCTGTTATTAAAGCATATTTTCTACCTCTGTAGGTGTTCTTGTTATCACTTACAGCTTAAACCATGTAAATGTGTCATAGCAAATCCTTTGCAGTTACTTGTTGTTCAAATATACCTTCAGTGTACTGGTATTCTTGGTCCATAATGTACTGTCAAGTTGTTTAAAGGGGAACTATGTAGTATATAAAATTGTAGCCTCTTGGATTATACAAATTCCCTGATAGTGTTTTTGTTCCTTGACTGGATGAGCATAACACTCAGCATCGGATGTCTGGTGTCCAACTGTGAATTCACTTGCCCCAAATATTCTGCCACAGTTGCTTATAAGTGTTTTTGAGATTTTTTTTAATGTTTAAGTCTTCTGCTAGTATGTTTGCAAAATGTGAATGCAGGTGACTGTATGAAAACAATTACTAAAACAATTCAATATAATGCAATAAAAATTCAAATAATAATAGGCTTTTATGTTAGACTGTCTATACTGCCAATCCTGAGTCTGTTTTTGTATATGTTAGGTAATCCATACTTTTACTTACAGAGTTTAAAGGGGCTTTGATTAACTGTACAAACTGCAATCTGTTCATGAAAGTTAACCCTTTGTGTATATATCAAGCAATCAAGCAAAATAGGACTCTATTAAGTTAGGTGTTGTACAAAGTGTGTTACTGGTAATCTTTTCGCCAAAGAAATTACAAATTCTATTCTATTTATTAGGCATCTAAATGGATTTGGGGACCTAAGTGCAATTCAATTCTGTTCCACCTTGTTGAAATCCTGAAATCCATAAATGCTTCTATCTTTGCAAGTGGGTGCATCTACACGTACATTTAATTTGAAGCAATACACTCTGGTGCATATCGTGCTGGAGTTTATTTCTTCCAGGTATTGTGTTTGAACATGTGCCCGGGACCACAGCATGTTGAGCCAGGTTGGAGCAGCCCCAGCTGGCAGGGTCCCTGGAGAGTCAGCCTGCCAGCCCGGGGCTGCTCTGACCTGGCTCAACATGCTGTGGAGGGGCTGGCTGGGGCACAAGGGTGCTTCAGTGCAGGGCTAGCTAGCAGGCAGCTCCTCCACTAAAGCACCGTTATACCCTACGCAGCCCTGTTAGTATCTACATGTGTGTTGCTGCACAGTAAATAACAGACTTTTCTGTGGAGCTAAGTAGGCCACACATGTAGACATGCCCACTATCATCTAACCCTTAAAACTGAGTCACAAAAAAGGAATATAATTGCTACGTGCATGAGTCCACTTACATACCAGATAGGTGGAATAGAATCTGCCTCCTGATATGTCCACCTGAATGACACCTTTGTAAGATACATATGTGTTGGACTTGAATAGGATCAGACTGTACATAAATATTTTCTAATGAAGACACAACAAATGAGTATTAGTGCAACTAATGGAGGGATGAGCAAGGTAATCTGGGTGCCAACTTTGATGTTGGGGGCGGGCAGGTGCAAACGTAGCAGCTGCCACTGCTACCAGCCTGGTTGTGGCAATGACCTGGCCACTGCTGCTGCCCCATGTTTTTTGGGTGCAGAACTGCACAGCTACACCTCTGCAAATAGGGCTATGAAACATGGGACAGCAAGGTAAAATAGCAATGTATAAGAAATGGGCTTTACATATCCCACATTAGAAGCAGAAAAAATACACTTGAGTGTTTTTTGTTCATGTGAAACTCATAGTTCCACTCTGTTCTTCCATGGGGAAAAGGATTAAGATCTACTTGAAAATCTTGCTTACAGTGTGTGTACATGCTGAAACTGGCACTCGGAGGGCATATCAACTCCAGCACAGAATTCCAGCAGCTTGATCAAGGTCAGCTCTTCTATTAGGACTAGGCTTCACAATCTTTAGTGTTCATTTAGAAGCAGCCTGAATGATAAACTCTGTAAGAGCCAGTTGCTTTGATAAAGAGACATATGTGTTTAAAGTATTATTTCTTAAAAAATGTGTAAGCTAACAAGAGCTCATGGTGGATGGTTATACAGATATGTTCCACATGATGGAGCTCTCATACCTTTAATAGGCAGTAATGATTCAAGAGCAGGGGTTCCAGCACTGTCAGTTGTGTTAGTGATGTCTGGTTCCCTGGCAACATTTCTAGGTATTTTTGGCCCTGGCTACAATGATAGGACATTGCTGAGGAAACTGAACCATAACACTGTTAAATGCAAACATGGTAATGTAATGCTAGGGCTGAGATTTGTAAATGTGCAAAATTCAGGACATTCCCACAGCTAAGATTCCCACATAGATCATGACCTGGCTGCATTTTAAAGCATAAATTTTAACTGCATTTAGAGTACAGCCCTGCAATATGCTAACTACAATAGCTGAGTTATGGCTGTGGTAGATAATTTAATTTTGGAATGTCTTGGTTTTGTGCCTTTAAGATCTTAAATTTAACATGTGATTTTTGCATTTAATTTTTTTCAGATTTAACATCAAAAAGGAAAAACAAGGGGGGTTGACATTTGTCAGTGTGTGGTCAAATATATATATATATATATATATATATATATATATATATATATTATATAGCTCTCCACATTCAAATAAAGATATGATTAGAATCTCAGCTGTAATATTGGGTTAATATTTATTACCAGAAATTTGGATCCAGACTTGAAACCTCTTAAAGTTGGAGTGGATATTTAGATCCAAGATCCCATTTGGCTGAAACGCAGTGATAAGAACTGGAGCGCCTTCTAATTTTGGGAGAATTGGGTTTTGAACAATTTTTAACATTTAATTAATTTTTCTCATGCTCCCTTTAAAAACCCATGTCATATTTTCACCGACAACAGGAATATACAGAACAGATTCTTAGTTGGTGTAAATCAGCATTGCTTTAACTGAGCTACAGTTATTTATATTTGCAGAGGATCTGGCTCATTATGTGATGCCTTTTGTAAAATACTTCATGATGTGTAAGCTCAAATTCCCTGGAAGATGCATAGGAAAAAAACCATAATGTGTGCCTCTCCTATTGTGAGAACATTCAAAATGTGTTCAGTGACGCTTCTTTCCAGCAAGAGAACAATCATCAGGAGGAGCAGCCGCATGAGGCTCTCTGCCAGAAGAGAGATTCTCTCTAGGGCCTTTGGTAAAACTGTTGTCTGCAGACCATGGGTGGCCTGGTTTTGAATCCCAGTGGAGGTAGTGGTCAGGTTGCATGCACAGAATCCAGCTTTGGAGGATAGCAGCTCTGCTAGTCAATAACACCACTCTGTGTTATCTGGCCATCATTCAGCAGACAAAACAATAGATCTCAGTGTTACGGGGACTGGACTTCAGAAGAGAGAATCTAAGCTGACATGGACTGTACCAACATTGCAGGTATTATGGCTATGAGAGAGAACAGGCTTTATCTACCTCTTCGTGTTTTAAAAATGCATTTATTTATAACATTTAATTTGCCCACTGAATTCCCTTATGTGGCATATCATCCAGAGATGGAAGATAAGAAAATAATTTAAACAAATGCCACTTCTTCTACTTTTTTCTTCCAGATTCTGTTACTGAGTGAAAAATTAATTCTGGATAGACAGGCATCCATGCTGTTCTAGTGCTTTTGGGAAAAAAGTGAATTTCTTCTTGCAACTTTATCCTACAGAGTAAACACCAACAGGTCATTAGTTTAGAATTTAATTGGCAATACTGTATGCCTACTGAATACTACGCAAGAATTATGAACCCAATTTTCAGTTGGTGGAAACTGATACAGCATAATTGTGTACGGTGATTCATACCAGCTGTAGTTCTGGGAATCTGGAGTGTCTGTCCTGGGGGAACTTCTGGTATTTCAGTGTTGGATTTATTGATGTTAAAGACTGGTAGAATCATTGTGATCCTCTGGCCATCCTCCTACATAACACAGGTGGTTGGACTTTGTTGTACTAATGCCTGATTCAGGTCTGATAGTCCTGGTTGAGCAAGGCCATATTGCTTAGCAAAACCATCCAATCCTGCCCTAAAAAAATTCCCACGATAGAGAATCTAGTACAACATTTAATCAGTTGTTTCAGTAGGTTCATTTTCTTCCTGTTTAAAAAAGTGTTCCTTATCTGTACTTTAAGTTTATCTTTAAGTGTGCCTAGTTTCAGCTTCCTGCCATTGGATTTTGTTATATCTTTGCTGGCTGGATTTGAAGAGCTTTGTCTTCAGATGTTAAATAGAATAGGGTCAAGAACCAATTTCTGTAGGATCCTTGTTGAAACACACCTGCTTGATGATAAATCCATATTTCACTTTGCAAATAATGCAGTGCAGTTTGCAGTGCAGAAGATTGCATGTATGCATATTTGAGACCAATCAGTTAACTAAATTTTAATCCATTAGCTGTCATTAAGATTTATTGTGGGTCATATTGATAGATTAAGATTTACTGTGGGCCATTGTTGCAGTTTCTTAATCAGAATGTCATGGAGTACTAAATTAAATGCCTTACAGAAGTTTAAATATATTCCATCAACACTATTACCTTTGTCAGCCAAGCTCCATGTATCTTTTTAAGCTCCATGCATCTCTTTCTGTTTTGTTGGGAAAAAGGGATGACTTGTTTTTTGATCATTTGGAGAGACAACAGTTTTTTGTGTGATGCTTCCTAAGTACTTCAAGCCTAGCATAACTAGCACATTCAGGGGCCTTGTTCCCCTTAAGTTAATGGTCTTTTGACCACGCCTTTGGCAAAGCTCAGCGGAATCATTTAATTCATTCATCAAACAATGTAAATGCAGGCAAAAAAGGGCTAGTTTGAATTAATCGCCTTTCCGGCTGCAAACCGAAACTTGGTATAGGCTGCCACAGGCAATGGACTTCATTCAGCACATTTATACAAGTGCTCTGGCATGACAGCCCTGATTTTTAGATCAACACGAAATATTTTGTACTTTGTCACTGCCTATTTTCCCCCCTGAGTAACAACATCCTGTACAAATGACAACATGCATTTTGTCAACAAAATTATTTTAGGCGCAGCTGGTGCTGGCACGGGGTGTTTTGTTGAGTAAGTCATTGTCAGGGCCTTCCTGGCCAAATGCATTTCATCAAGGAAATAACTTTAGGCACTTCAAACAATTTATTTCTTAGGAAATGCAACCTAGAAAACCTAGTTACTTCTCTTCATAAATACCACCAAGTCAGAAGGAAACCAAATGAACACAAAATAGTACATTCCTCCCTTTGAACCTAGAAATGATGTTTTCACAGGTGGGTTTGTATCAGATTTACTGGACTAGGACAGTTCTGGGGACCCACTCAGAAGGGTCCCATAAGACTGGAAATGATGGGAGATGCAGCAAGAAAGAGATAGCCAAGCTTGTATAAATCATACAAGGAGACTAATTCCCTGAGAAAATATGCAAGCTAAACCTGAGGCCTTGCCATGCTGTTCTCCACAGCAATGTTTAACTTGGACGTCACATCCAGTGTACCCTTTCCATATCACTGCGTGAGAGTGGGTTCCAAACCATATCTTTCATGAAAGACCTGTGCCCGTAGGCAGTGGTGATGGTGTTGCTGGTGAGTGGGGAGCTCCTGCAGGCGGCCACAGCGCTGTCAGCACTGGTGGTGTTGGCAGCGAGTGTGGGTGTGCTGGTGAGCAGTGACCACCCGCAGGCACTGCTGGCAGCACTGGTGGTGGCCAACTGCAGGGGGTGCACTGCCAATCTTGGGGGGTGCATATGCACCTGTGTGCACCCACTATGTGTTGCCAATGATATTTAGTAAGAAGAAATGTCCTCAGGGGGTGAAGAACAACTGTGCTGCCTCTTGGAGCACTGCTGAAATTTCCAGATGGTGTTGGGCCTCATTTTTTGGCTGATCTAGGCTCCACTTAACCTTCATTTTTCTCTTGTTCCTATGTTTTTTACTGTATTTACTCAAATTTAAGGTGACTTCCCAACAATTAGATTCTCTACATGAAACATTTATACACTTTATTATAATTTTCTATGAATAGAATCTAATTATTGGAAGGTTGTCTTTAATTCTCCCCCCCAGTCGCTGCTGCACATGGCTAGGCAGTTGGGGTGCAGGTGGTGTGGGTAGGTCAAACATTTGCCTCTGCTTGTGCCTGCCCCCCTGCCTGCCTTCCCCAACCCCATAGCCTTGGACTCCCCTTCCCTCTCTCCTTCTCTCTCAACCTGTGCTCCCACTCCTGCACTTCCCCCCCATCCTCTGCTTTCTCTCTCCCTCTCCCCACCAGCTTCTGTCCCTTGCTCCGCACTGGCAGGCTCCATCCCCATTCTTGCCTGGAGCACAGATCATGGCTCCAGCCCAGCATCCATGCAGGCTGCTCACCCCTGCTGTAGGGCCATGCTCTGTGTCCCATGCTGCAGCATGGATGGAGCTTGCCAGTGTGGAACAAGGTAAGTGGGGTAGGGAGAGAGGCAGGTGGAGGAGCTGAGGCTGTGTGGGGGGAGAGATGAGGAGAAAAGCCTGCAGGGAGGAGATGGCAGGGCGCAGAGGCTATGGAGGGAGGGAGGCAGCAGCTGCAGCTATGGCCCCAACCCCAGGTAGAGGCTGGAGCCCAAGCCACAAAAGCCACATGCCCCTCACTGTCATACTTGACTCTAAGATGAGGGGCTTTCCTATCCATATTAAATGGAGGGGAGAGGACCTCATCTTAGAATCGAGTAAATATGGTATACTGAATTCAGGACTACATTATATTATATCTTTTTTTTTTTCTTGTGGCAGTATTGCCTGACCTCTCACGTTCATTTTGGATCTCAGCCAGCCCATGGACCCACTGAGTTAGGCACAAGCATATAGAACATGACGGACCCTTCCAGAAAGACCTTGCAGTCTGTGACCCTGATCTTGAAAAGATGTTTGCTCATGGAAAACTTGGTTTCCTTTTAGCAGCCCCGTTGACTCTTATGGGAGCCTTCATAGTGTATGAACAGGTGCCAGCCAGTGCAGGATCAAAGCCTAAGAGAGAAGATGAAATGCATACCAAGTCAATGAGGAGTGTGAGAGGGTAGATTAACACAAATAATCTAATGTTTATATTCCCCCACTGTTCCCTCGCTGTAACCAGGATGTCCCTAGCATGAATCCAATAGTACTTTGCATAGTAAGGCAAATGAAAACTAATGCCTAGCACAAGCCAAGATTCAAGATATAGTGTCATTAAGATTGTTTCAGTGAATACCTATTCTGAAGTGTTAGGCTTTTCTGGCCATTCAGATCATATTGGAATAGGATCTCATAGCCTATTCTCTAGCCCAATGCAGGTAATTCCTATGAACATTAACGGTAGCTGTGAGGACACAAAAGAGAAAAGAATATCGCTTTAAATATTTGTC
The DNA here is from genome assembly GCF_001723915.1 of Gavialis gangeticus. Lineage (NCBI taxonomy): Eukaryota > Metazoa > Chordata > Crocodylia > Gavialidae > Gavialis > Gavialis gangeticus. Next base: position 134,246,603 of record NW_017729022.1, on the reverse strand, counting down.
AGTTCTTTTCACTCCTCCTGCCATGAATAGTTGAAATGTCTGAAGTTATTTTAGGGCAGCTAAAAGCATTGCACATTTTGAAAATGCAAAAATTGTGTTGTTTAAAGTTTATAAAATGGTTGAAATATGTAAAAGTGCATTCACTTATACATCCATTCAGTTAAACCTGGAACCTAAATCTGAACAGCTTTGTGCGTGTGTGCATGTGCGTGCTTCACACCTGCCTCTGAGAATCGAAAACACGTGCCTATAGTTTAGATTTTGGATCTCAGCCATAACCAGAAATGGTTAATTTTCCAGGTATAGTACAGATGAGGTATAAATGTTGCATGACCTGTGAGAATTCAGTACTGCGTAATCTGTTTTGGCACTGTGAGCCCTGATTTAACCTTGAACTCAATGTCTAACCTAAACCTAAACCTAAATCTAGATCCAGATGTAAGCATTTTCTTTGCAGTCCTTCACCATATATACTACTGATTTTCATTTTCCTTTTCTTTCTTTCCTTTCTTTAGAATCTGGTACAGGTTTCAGAAAATGCACAACATCCATTCTCATTACACCTTCGCAATTGTACTTGTATTTCTGGGCTTGTGCAGGTATAACAGAGAACAGTGAAACCACTGTGAAATGAAATATAGATATTTTCTGCCATGATCTGGTTTCAGGCTTCTGAGTTGTCAACACTTAAAGGACTTGATTTAGTAGGATTTTAAAAAAGGACCTAATTGAGTTGGACTCCTGAGTTCCATTGATTTAAATTGGACTTAAGTGTTCAACATTCACAGGCAGTTTTGGAAATCCTACTTTTATACAATTGAGATATACAAGTGATCCCAGTAATTTTAGCAGGATTTAATTTGCATCAGTGCTTTGCTTGATCTGGATGCTTTCTATCTTGAAAAAGCTTATGATTTCTGACAAACTCCCTCTTGGATTGGCTAGTTTGCGTGAAAGTTTTTTCTTGGATTTGCCAATGGTGTGAACTCAACTAGGGCTTTTAAGTCAATTTAGATTAATTTTACCAAGTCATGTCTTGATTTAGACCATATGAAAACAGCAGTGTATATAGATGTTTATTCCACAAATACTGCAGTCAGGGTGCATCCAAATAAGTGCAAACGTGCAGTTTATGGCACTGCAGACCTGTCTCCGGTGGCACAAACCACACACACTGCACATGCAGGCATTTGCCACACTGCTGATTTGCAGCATGGCAGGGTTGAGTTTTTTTTTGAGGGGGGAACCCAAGCAGAAAAAAGCAAGGCAATGGACAGGGTGGTAGTGTGCGCCACCTGAAACTGGAACCTGGCCAGCTGGAGCCACACTCCAGCTGTCAGCCTGGCTCTATGCTGCTGCTGGAGCCCCGGGAGGAACACAAAACCCCAATCTGCTGGGACCAGTCCGGATGCTGGGCTCAGTCTCCCCTACCCAACCTGGGGCAACTTGTTGTGCACCAGAGTGTGCGTGTACATAGTTGTGCCACTGCCATTTGTCCCCGGGGAAATGCCTGTGCCCACTCGTTTGGACATGGCCAGGCAGTTCATTGGTAGGGACTACTAGTTGAAATAGTAAACTTCAAGCTCATATTTACGGAAAGTGTATTTAAAACATGAGAGTTCCTCCACACAACTAGACATTAAAAATAATCCAATCAAGTGACAAAAAATATGCCTTATTACATGTCAAGCTGACTTGATTTTTTAATACTTTTGGATAATCTAGTTGAGGATTATTTAGAAGATAATTTCAAGGAACAGATCCATTTAAGAAAATTGCTGTCTGCTTGCTGATAATTTGTGAACAAAAATAGAAGCAACATTTACCAAACAAATGGTTTGTAATTCACCCTCTCTTGAGTAGGCAGGAAAGTGAAAATAAATTGCATGTCGCTTTTCTCATTAGGACCAGGTAAATGCAGGAGATGCATCTGTTATGACTCATTTTGCACAATTGTCATTTTCTACTGAATGAATAGTATTTCTGAGCAAAAGAAAAATATAAGCAGAAAGGGCTAAGCAGATTCTGATGCATTATAAATGCCTATTTGATGTCTACTTGCTTCCTGGAATCTATGGATTAGGTAATTTATGGCTCCCGCTGTCTCATTTTAGAGAAGTAGCAAAACTTGAAAGATAGAAGACCAAAGCACACTTGTTTCCACTGATTGAAAACTGCCTGGGGGTTGAGGGGAGGGTGTAACCAATTTGTTTGAATAAACTGTTCATAAGTTTCCACTTTGAGAGATTTGTAATCGTTATTTAATAAAAGCTTGTCATAAAGACCACTTTTTAGGGTCTGGATGGTATAGAGATGAGGTTTTATACAGAAGTCCATTTACATGAAAAATATACAGAATGTGGTAGACCAAGAAAAATAAGGCTCTATGTAATATTTTTGTATTTTACAGCATGTTTTCCTTTATTTTACATTAAGTGATAGATCACTCTGAAAAGAATAAGTGTTAGATTCATAAACTATAATGGCATGAGGTTAGCTGGTTTGTTAAGCTGGTTTGGGTAGATTCTCCCTTGTGGATACAGCCAGCACAGAACCTTGCTTTTAGCCCTTCTGCCCCTATTTTGAGATTTTAAATGATGCCCAGTCCTTACCTACCCCACTGCACAGGGCTGAATTCACCCAGGAGATTAAGTGCAAGAGAGAAAGGCTCTGTCCTATGAAAAGGCAGTGAAATATAGCTCACAGGACACTTGATGTATGTACAGCACCAGCACAGTGAAAGCCTGATTTCAATTAGAGCCTTTTGGCACGAGGGCAATACTTCAACCAAAACAAGATATCTAGCTTTAGATTAATCTCTGGTTGATAAAAGTTCACATTATAAATGTTCAGACTCAGGGTCTGACAGGCTGCAGCCCCTGCTTAGGCAATGGGCAAGGGGGGCAGGCGGGAGTACTGGTACCCACCCTGGGAGCTCCAGATGAAATACTGTGGCCACTTCCCAGTCTGTGTGATCAGCCGAGGACCTTCCCCCTCCCTGGTTAGTGAGATTGGCTGTGGGGGAACCCCAACCCTGGTCGCTGACTGGTGGCTGGGGGGCATGTGCCCCCCCTGACTAAGGTGGCACCAGTTGCCCATGAGGGCTGCTATGTATCCTTTTACAAGCAGGAAGCTGAGGCCCAAATTTTCGTCAATGAAAACACCAAATATATTGAACAGCATTTCCTCAAGCAGTATTCAAACTTCATAATGTGGAGAGTGGCTAAGTAGTAAGACAGTATTGTGGATCATGGTTTTCCTTCTACTTCCCACACCTCAAAACACCCTGTGGGAACAACAGCAACTGCTTGCTTAGAAAAATATGAGTAGGAAAATACTTGTATGTTATTTAATGACATTTAGTAGACAGAAGCAAAGAGGAACCAAAACCTTTTGACTGACACTTCAGTAATACATGGTTCAAGTATCTCTGAGGGTCCAAATGTCACAGTTTGAGAGAGAGTCTCCTCAAACATAAAGCTTTGACACATCTCCTTTAAAAAGGCTCTACATATTGTGCACAGGCCCCTGTTAATTATGGCTGCGTGTGTGTGTATGTCCTTTTTGTTTGGCACTCATGCTTTGTTTCTGGCACTGGTGTCAGTCTTTCTGGCAGCTGGTAGCTGGATTATAAGGCTTTGCAAATTGCCTTCCTTCCCTTCGAGGAAAAGTGAGCAATGGGAAGTCTGGGCATATCCTAAGTGTATCTTCCTTGACTGAAACTATGTGGACCTGGACAGGAAGAGAGAACATCACAAACATGTGCAGCCAATTCCTTCCTTGAGATTCTGCCCCAACATAGGGTACACTCTGTACTAAGAATTGCTTCCCAATACAAAGAATAAACCAGAGGGCGAGCTCTGTTCCCTGCCACAGCTTGTCTTGGAGTGTGTAACAGAAGTAACATTGTGCATTCCTTCAAAGACTGAAAGCTTACTTGTATGCCAAAAGAAGACTCTTTGTAACCAGGCCATCCAGTTACTCCTGCCACATGGAAACCATGTCTACAAATGACACTTCACTGCACAGTAGATTAGTCTACTGTGCATTAAAGTGTCACTGGCTACACATGCAGGTGCTTACTAATCAGTAAATTAGTCTCCTATGCAGTAAATTTACTACCTGCATATGCAGGTAGTAAATATGCAAATACGTACTACACAGTAAATTTACCATGCAGTAAAGCCAAACAGCATTGATTGCATGTGTAAATGCGTCCAGAGTGATTGAAAGGAGTCCAGCATAGTACAAATAGATACTAATCTAACTTGTGTTTCTCAGCCTGCAGATCAATGGGGACAGGGATGATGCTGAGCTCCTGGGCCACCTCCTCCATTGAAGAAGTTGCAGAAGCAGCTCCTGATGGCCTTCGCTGGCTGCAGCTTTATATCTACAAGGACCGGGAGGTCACTAAAGCACTTGTGCAGCGAGCAGAGAAAGCAGGCTACAAAGGAATCTTTGTGACCGTGGACACGCCGCTCCTTGGCAAACGCTTTGATGATGTACGCAACAGGTTCCAGCTCCCCCCTTACCTCAGGTACTGACCAGGCTGCTGCTCCGGAAAGGGTGTATTCGCCTTGGGCATGCTCCTCGCCTCCCTCTGCAATGTTGTTTGTTGTTGTTGGGTTGTTTCCTTCTGCTGAGAGGAGGACATTTTTCTCGATTACAAATGTCTCTTTTCCATTTACTATGCCAGGAGTTGAGCAAGCTCCCTCTGTAATGCTTCTCTTGCCCTTGCCAGATATAGGAGCCTGCTTGAGAACACCCTCCTTTCCTGGGGCTGCTGGGCTTTCTTAGCTGAGCGTAGTGATAAAGAAGAAGACAGTGTGTACAGTAGCTGGGCTGAATGAAGCTGCCAGTATGAGAGAGAACCTGAAGGGGTTTATTTGTTTTAGTATATTTGTGTAAGTAGTTTTTCTTTATGAAGGCATTCATCTGTGTAGTGTATTTGTGCATCTCGGGACTCATTCTATAGGTGGAGCCATCCATTGGCAACCATAGCCCAGACTGTTTCATCTCTTGAGCACTAAGTGGATTTAAGCACCTAAGTGCTATTCTGTTTCATTTTATTCGTGAAATCCATTAATACATCTACTTTTGTAAGACATCATTATTTGACCCTTAACACTGAATTGCAAAACAGCAGAGAGGAGGAGGACTTGCACACCTTTTGCACAAACAAGGACTTGAACAGAATAGAATAGAACTGCATGTAGGTGCCTAAGTCCACTTTCATTCCTAGTAGGTGGAATAGACTCTGTCCTCTCTAGGCTGTAGTACTTGTGGGGTGTTTTGCACCGATTAAAGCTGTCACCTCCACTCTGCTTTGAGAGTTAATATGCAGAATCAAGTGACAGACTCTGATTTCTCTTTCATACCTATTCAGATGCCATGTGATTCAAAGATGAGCCCATTTAGGCAGGGGGATATTTCCTTGCACTTCTATAAAATAGAAGAGTGCTTTGCATCATAGAAGATAATTACCATACATTAAGAATTTTGAGCAATATCTAACACAGAGGAACTGCACCAATGTACATGCATGAAGAGACTGAAGTGTGTCAGCTTCTTCATGAGCTACATGAAAATCACAGTGTAGCATAACTTCTTTTGCCATCACTCCAACAACTGCATTGATGTAAGTGTCTCATATTTTCCAGTCCTACCGGGACATACTTTCTGGTTGAACAGTTCTTTGAGGGAGGCCATCTCTGCCTGGGTTATGCCCCATTATCCATTTCCCCTTATGAGAAATGGAGACATTATGGGAAAAGGGACACATCTGTCCCTCAGGAAGGTCACCAAGTGCCTCTCCACCAAGTATAGTACCACATTTCCAACAGCTTTGTCTTGAGATTTCGCTGAACATAACAGTCTACCTCTCTCTGCCTTTCTATATGCTCCTATTTCCATTCTTGCACCTCATTTTAGAACCTGTATAGTCTATGATACACTACAGCTGCAGCCTCCTGAGTTACCTCAGCAATCATTTCAGGTTGCCTTTATCCCAGGGCTCAAGTATTTAAATGCATGTTTCCAAGAATATTCTATGTGCGTCTCTAACACTAATTTGACAAGGGGTCAGGACCTCAGCCGGTACAAATTGGCATACGTCCATTAAGTCCATTCACTTGTTTGCAATTTAAAGTTGGTTAAATAAGCATCCAGTAGCTTGATATTTAATCTGGCTTGTTCACCATGTTGTCTAATCAGGGATGATTTGGGCTAAAGAAACAGATTTATTTCAGGAGTTATCCTCATTCATCGTGCAGCCAAGGGGGCTCAGTCATGCATGCTGTTTGGGCTGCTACCTCTTAAATATTAGGTGCTCATCATGAAACAGTGGTAACTCAGTGTGCATCCTAACCATCCTTTTCTTACACGTCTGCCTGCTTGATTTATCATTTACTTCTTATGAAGCACTTTGAATCTCCATGCACTTAAAGCTGGTAGAACATTTCTGGGACTGTGAAATCTAAGTCACAGGAGTACCTTGAGGAAAATCTGCTTTTAATGGATTGAACCATGTAAAATTCTAATACTGGAGTAATATGTAACTAGAATACTTGAGATTTTTTTTATGAAATGGCATTCATGTTGGTTTTTCATTTCAGAGTCATAGGTGAAATTCTCCAGTGTGGTACTCTCTTAAGTTATGTGATAACTTTTTCTTGGCTTCAGACTTTCAACAAAGTTTCAGAGTAACAACAAGGTGCCATTGTGCACAGAAATTTATGTAAGGCAACATTCATTCAAGTGTTGATCTGCATTTCAGAGTCCAAGAAAAACAACAGTTATTTATATAATCTTATCCGTGGGCCTGTTTTTTCCTATCCGTCCTGCCTCCCCACAAACCAACAGCTGAGAAGCTGGGTCTTGCCTACCAGGGTAGTGAGCATGCGGACAGCTCCTTTCTCATTTTCTCTGAATGCTGCGACTAGAACAGCAGAGCAAAGGTGTAAATCCATGCCAAACTCAGCCGGTTCCTGATTTGGATGCAGAAGTAAAACCAGCCATTTTTTTTCACATGAAAGTTTCCCAGTCTTTTCACAAATGCAAAATGAAATGCCATGCTATCACAGAATAAGCAACACTTTGAAGAAGCCGAGCCGGCCAATGGTTAGATCTGTAACTTGGTGCACATGTGACCTGATTTCTAATCTCGGTTCTGTTACTGACCTGCTATATGACTTTGGGCAAGCCATTTTGCCTATCCATCATATGTTTTCTTTTCTCACTTTTTCTATTAGCAATCTACAGCCTTTAAGACAGGGACTGGTTCTTAGTTTGTATACATACAACACCTTTCATGAAATGGGTGTCCAGCTGGGGGGTGTCAAGATGCTACCAGAATACATATAATACATTTTCAATGTTTAATTGGTTTTATATTTTATAAAGAAGCCATGTCATCTAGTCTTGTTAATTCTATTGGTCAAATTTAATTTTCAAGGGTTTGTGAGCCCTTATATACCCCTATGCAATGCATAGAACTTAACAAAACTCACAGCATTTGTGTGTGTCTCCCATTCCTCTTCATTTTGCTCAGAAAAATATCTGAACCTTCATTTATTTGAACTTTCCAATAATATTCACCTTCAGGCAGTGACCAAGGAGGAAAATTTCAGTCTGAAAGATAAACCATTCAGAAACATACATACAAGTGAAAACAGGGCAGTTGGAGTAGAAAGCCTAACTATTAGTTGCTGCTAAGGTTGATGAGTCTCTTGTGAATTTCTGTGAGGAGGTAAACCTGTGAACTGGCTTGCAGAAGTTGCATCAGGGTGAATTTTCTTTATATTCTTCTAGCTTCATGCTAACACCAGGCATGTTCATGGATGAACCAGGAGACAGCTACAGGCTGGATGCATGGGTGAAAGCCTGGTTGCATTAATGTCAAAAGGAGTTTTGTTACTTATGTCAATGAGTATAGGGTTCTCACACTGACATCAGTGGGTTCTGGCTTATGACTTAAAGGGTCAGGTCTGGTGAAGGAGAAGGATGATCTGTCTGTCTTTGATGCATATCTACCTTCAACCATGATAATGTCTGATTTCCTCACAGTCTGAAATGCATTTTTCCTTTATCCTCAGAAGGCAAGGAATGTTCTTGCTCCCTTTTTCATAGATGGAGAACTGAGGCACAGAGGGTTTTGTCTAAAACTATACAGGGAGTGTGTGGCAGAGCAGGCATTTGAACTGCAGTCCTAAGATAGGTCCGTAACCACTGGAATATCTTTACTCTTTATGTTTTCAATTCCTGATTCTGATTCAGTCTGTGGACTTGGGCCAGATCTTAGTTCTCTTGCAGGTGAGGGAAGGGTTGTTATAGACTCCAAAGAGAATAGTTTGGGTCCCTTTGTTTCAAGTTACAAGATGCATGACTGACCATGTGTTTTGGTTTTGAATACTGACTATTGTTGTAAATCAAGGGAGTGGAATGTATGGCCCTGGGTGGATCTGGCCCATTCATCTCTGTTTTCTGGCCTGCGGGGCTCTCAGAAGAGTTAAGAATTCAGGGGTGGAGTAAATAGGGGAATCTGGGGCATGAAGCCTCACTGGAGGCATATGTCAGCGGGTGGGAGGTGAGTGATGGCTGCATTAACCCCTGTAGCTGCTACCGCTGCTCACCCTACTGTCAGCAGCTTACCATACTGCTGCCACATCTGGATCCAGCCTACAAGGAGCCCCGCAGTCTGAAAGTGGCCCAGGAAGCTGGTGTGTTTGCTGTAAATATTAGGATGTGCACCCTTGCTATTTCTGTGCACAGTTGCAAGGTGAGGGGGGCTGCTGGCATGGAGCTTGTGACAGGGCTGGTACTTTATAGACGGCATTTTTAATGCTGCTCATTTTTCAGGTTAATTTTCCTTTCCCTTCTTTGCAACTTTAGAATGAAAAATTTTGAAACCAACGATTTGGCCTTTTCCTCTGAAAAAGGCTATGGAGAAAACAGTGGTCTGGCTGTGTATGTGGCACAGGCCATTGACCCATCCATCCAGTGGAAGGATGTTAAATGGCTGAGAGGACTGACTTCACTACCCATTGTCGCTAAAGGCATCCTGCGAGGTGAGGTTCACAGAAGTGAAAGCTATGCTGTACCATGTAATGAGAGTAGGTGAGACTTAATTTATTCGAATCCATACCAATAACACCTTTGATGTTGCTTTATTTGTGCTGATTTCCCCCCACAAGTAAATGGTGAGCATCTGTCCACATAAGTAAGTACAAGAACTATACAGAGAGGGCATGATTTTGCTTTTCTGTTTTTCAAAATACTGTCATAACCCAGGCTTTGATTGGGGTGCATGTCTTAAGTGGGGAAGCTGATTTTTCTCTGATGGAATGGAAGTATGGAGACACTGTACTCTAGTGGCCTCCAAAATGGCTGCTACTTATCTCTGGCCCAGCAAACAGCAGAGGTAGAGTCTAATTTTAACACTTTTACAGCTGCTAAGACATTGGCAGTAGTTTTTGGCTCCGCAGCCAAAAGTTGCTACTAATTCCTTAGCATCTGTGAGAGGGTTAACACTGTACTTGTGCCTGAAGAAGTCATTGAGCTGGTTGAGAACAAGTGAGTGGCTGCATGCAGTCAGCTATGATTCTGGAAAAATCTTTCTTTTTATCTTCTGCCTTCCAAAAATAAGGTGCATTTCTTATGTGGGGGTGTGTAGTACGTGAGAAAATACAGTAATTAATTGTCATTAGATTCAATGCTTTGGTGTGTTGCTGAATAGGGATGGCATACTGGAGTAAGGCTAAAGTCAGTCAAATGGAGAGAGTTTGTGAAGCGGAAGTCATCATCAAAAAA
>NW_017729022.1:134225917-134231796 GCF_001723915.1 Gavialis gangeticus | reverse complement strand
AATCATTTCAGAGATGCTAAATGCCCTTCAATTGCAGTTGAGTTCAATGGGAGCTGAAGACAGTCTCTGTCATGTTGGATCTTACAAGCTCATGCACCCTTCTCATGCACCCATCTCACAAGCTCCTCATTGTGCAACGTGAGCATCTCTTGAGATTAGGAAGTGTATGCAGACCCATATGTGTGTTCTCTCCTTCTCTGGGTCAGCAGGGACTAGTCTGTATTATGAAGACAGTTTTGCATTTTGCTTTGAAGGTGCTGACTGAGGCTTGCAGTCATCCTGACTTGGATATACTAGTTGACTTTCAGGATTGGGCCCTAGGAGGTTGTGATCCTACAATATTATACCCTACACACCCATCACACAAAGCAGTGGGGGAAGAGAGATTTTTAAACATTTTTTTTTAATGGAGTGACACTTTTGGGTTAGGAAACATTTGCAAGGCGTAGCACTTAATGAATGTGATTCCTGTCTCATTCACTCTGGCGAAAAGTGGGAATATCTTCCCAGAAGCCAGGGTAAATCCATTAATGGCAGTGACAGAACCACCACTTTGGTTAGCAAAGATTCACATAATTCCTGCAGGGTAAGTAATGGTTATCATCACTCCCATGATACAGGCAGAGAAGAGAAGACAGAGAGGCCAATGATGCTTTTGTTGTCTCTCCTCCAGTGCAACTCTGTTGATCTCAGACTATGACCCAGTAGCTCTCTGACTGACACTCAACTTCCACCACCACCCAGCAGATAGCACAAGATGCACGTAGACATGAATGCACCTCCTGTGACCCCTGTAAAAGCTGTGCCTCCTCAGGGTGTCCTTTGCCCTGAAGTGGAGACAGCAGCAGCCACCCAGGCGTTCTACCAACAGCACTTCTGGTGGCAGAAGTTGTCTAGTGTACACAAGACCTATGTCTAGGCTGCATTGGAGAGGTGGTGACTGCAGCTGAAACTGGTACACACAATCCAGCTTTACCCTAGATAGCCTGGGTATTAATAGCAGTACAGATTAGTCACCTGAAAGGGTCCCCTGCAGACTTGCACAGTTGCACAATATTGAAACGTTCAGTGGGACAGAGCTCGAAAGCCAGGATTCCCTTTAGCAGGTAATTGTCCTAGCCACTGGGCTAGAGTGGCATATGGTCTCTCCAGCCCAGTAAATATTTAATTATTCCATGGAGAGTGTAACAGCTTCACCAGGAGGGGCCAAGAGTACTCTTCCCTGAACAGTTTTGTAAGTGGTGGCTTAGGCACATTCTTTGAGGGTGGGAACTGAACCCATTTCTCCCACACCTTGGAGGAGCGTTCTAACCACTGACCTCTTGGATAAGGGGGGTTGCACTGTCTTTTGTGTGGGGTCTAATCTAGGAGGCATGTTCTGAGATAATGGTTCACATCTTGTAGGCCAGATAGGTGGGGTGTGATGTGGGAAGAATGTACCTGGGAGAGCCCTCTCTCACCCTTCCATCACTAGCCAGCAGCAGCCAGGTGGTGTGTCATGGAGAGCAAGGTGTCCTGGGAGTTGTAGTTCTCTAGAGGAGCAGTGGAGTTCACTACCACTGGGGAGGAACTTTCACCCCATTTCTTGCTGCCGAAGCTCATGCTGATCTTGGCAGCAAAACTGGGGTCAATTTCCACCCCCCAGCAGCAGTGAACTGTACTGCTGCTCTACAAAACTAAGATTGATGCACTCCATGGCATATATTGCCTGAGCCACTGCAATGTGCAGCTGGGAAATGCAAGGTGAGGGGGGAAATATGAGGGTGAGAGGTGCCTTCTCTCCTAAGCAATGCCCGGGGCATGTGTCCTGCTTGCCCACCCCGTGTTACGCTACTGGAGATAGGTGGAGGAATGTCCAGTTTATGAATCCTCCAAGAACTTATATGTGATTGGTGTAAAGCTGCTCAGCATTGTCAAGGTTGGAGCATTTCTTGGCAGGCCTAGAAGCAGGCCCTTTAGCAGCTGAATTTGACATGGCTCAGTGAATTCTGTTTTAAGCCCCAATCTAGTGATCCAACCACTAGGAAGTTAGAGTTTAGAAGGGATCAGGTAGATTAGAATGAGCCATGAAGTCAATTGACTGCCTTCTGAGGGGTCTTAATATCCCATTTTAAATAACGCAACCGAACCTCTTAACATACCCCTTTTTAAATTATTTTATCAGAGTTCCCAGGCTGGCATTCATATGTCTAAATTTGTAATCACCCAGAATGGGAACAATAGAGCTTGTTCAATCCACTGGGTAGAGAGGCCCAGAGACTGCTTGTGTGCAAGTGAGAGAAGGTTTTATTTTTCCTCTGGCAGGATTGGTAATAAATCCAAAGCCCACTGACCATAGCAAAATTCTTACATTAAGTGTGGATGATAACTGTAATCATACTAATACTTTTGGCCTATATAACATCACACAGCAGTGAGATTTCTTGTTGATGGCAAATTGGAGATCAGAGTGAGGAAAAGGCAGGCTGGCGGCCAGAGGAGGGCAATAACTGCTCAAACTAAGCTATAAGTTTATCCTTTCCAATGTTTATGGAGAAGAGAGAACTGAGGAGAGATTGGATAAAGGCCTTCAAATACCGACAGGACAAGGAGTATAGTGGACTTGCATGAAAGGCAATTCAGGTTGGATATTACAAAGAACTGCCAACTATGAGGGGGATTAGGTCTTGGAACTGATATCCTAGAGAGGTGGTGAAATCTGTATCTTCTGAAATTTTTAAGAGAAGGTTAGTGGTTTTAGACAGGGACAATTCTGCCTGGAGCAGGAGATTGGACAGAATGATCTCCTGAGTTGGCTTCAGGTGAAACAACACGAACTTTGGTTTTGACTGGGGCCATGACTAACTCTATACACCCTGTTGCAAGTCACCACTTTTAAAAGCCAAAGTCCTGAATAGATTTTCATTCTTTGAGAACATTTTCACAGATGTGACAATTACTGCAATGACAGCCCTAATTATCTTCTATTCCTGAAAGGCCCAGTATTGTTTCTTGCAGCTGATGATGCTAAAGAAGCTGTGAAGCATGGAGTAAATGGGATCCTTGTGTCAAACCATGGTGCGCGCCAACTGGATGGCGTGCCTGCAACTGTGAGTATTGAAGGAAACCACTTAATAATGTTTCTCAGAAATCTGTTCATTAATATTTAATTGCAGCTCTGGCTTCTTTTTTTTAATTTGCACATGTGTTTACTGGAGGGGAATGTATAAATATGTGCACCGTATTTTTTTAAACTACAGTAAGCTGTTTCTTCTGATGCAATCAGAACATCCCTGCATTCTTTCCCAGGCAACCCTCATCTCCCATTGGTGAGGGTGAGCGTAGTGTGTGGATCTTTTTCTTTTAAGAAATCAAACCGAAAACCACAGAAGGATTTACATGTGAGCTGCCTCTTCTGGCTACCTGGGCATCCTGCCCTGGATGTAGGGCCTTGTAAGGTCATCCAAAGGAGCTGTTTCTGGTTAGATCATTTAAGAGCTCAGTAAAAGCAGTAAGGATAACCCTGGGCATTCAAGATCCTATGGATAATTGAAAGTTTGGGCTGTACAGGGAGCTGTTGCTCACACCCTCCACACCTTACTTCACATGACCAGATGGCCCAGTGACTTCTGGAAACACAGAATCCATAATCAATAGTATGACAGGGTCACATATAATAATGAAGGTGGTGGTGTTGGCTGGGTGAACTGTGATGAGACAAGCTAACTGAAGCTAGATTAACACCGATCTCTCCATTTGCTGGCAGTGAGTTCTCTTTTCCTTGGGAACTGAGCTGTAGCAAACTCCTTCCTTCTCTCCTCTGCTCATGAGACATGGTCTGTAGTAACCTTCTACCTTTTCACACTAAGGAGACTCTATGCTGCAGTTTAGGGTGTGACTGAAGCTAATGTAGACATACCTGAGCTAGTTTGATTTCTGGTAGTGTCATATCCAAGGCAGCACAGAGGCTCAGCCACAGGCTGTGAAACTTGCCCAGGCCCCAGTGAGTATGCCTCTGCTGCATCCCAGGTGCTCTTGGGCAGGGTTGTTGCTGAGCGTGCCTTGCTCACTGGCTTCTGGTCATGCAAATTAATATTTTGAGCCTCATAACTTTTTTTTGAAATATTTGTTTTTAATGAAGAACGTCAAAATTTAAAAAAAAATAGGATAATTTTCAGTTCTGATAAAAGGCTAGATTATTTGTCAACAGCACCTATTTTCCATGAAAACCTTTGATCTGCTCTACTTTAATGGATTTGCTCTAGAACATCCCTTCCTTCCCCAAAGCCTTCTGGTATGAGCCTTTTCATTTTCTTTTTCACTAGAAGTCCTGCCAATTTTCACCTTTCATCCTTGCAGATCCTGCTCATTGTCAATAACACTGGCTAGTATTCCAGAAACCCCCCCTCAAACTAGTTAGAATATGGAGCCAAGTTATGATTACAGCTGACTTTCTAGATGTTAAACCCAGTGAAGAATCATGCCGTGTTGGGCTCCAGCCTGGCCATGTGTTTCAGGAAGACTACAGAGTACTTGTGATTGGAAGGGCTGGTGGAAAGGTATTCTGCAGTGGTGGCCCACTAGGAGGCCTACCCTTATAAGGAAGGAAGAGCAACCTTTATGCAAATCAGGTAAGACTGTAACCAGAACACAGCACCTATTTCAACCAGCTAATTTCAGTAATTGGAGCTGAACAAATAGTGAGAAAGTGTTTCTATGAATATTTGTTTGAATCCAATATTAAATGCAATTATGACTATGACCTTTGAGTATTTGCTTTTTGCAAACATTCAGTCAAAATGGCTTTATTGCCTTATATGACTATTTGTGGAAAGCACTTTTCTCAGTATATATCTGACTGTAAAATTAAAAATTTGCTCCATGTAGCTCATAAAACTCTCCAGTGGGGAATAAACAATACCATGTGACTTAGGTTTATTAGTTCATGGTACCTAGTGTTTCTGTAGAAGCTGATGTCAGCAAATACTAGCAACATTTTCAAGAGTTCCTCAATTACTTTTGTGCATGATTCCCATTTACAAAAGTGACATAAGCCAAGGTCTTCAACTGTGGCCATGTCTACATGAGTGGCGGACTGCACAGTTGTTACTACATGGTCATTTAGCACTTGCATAACTGAGTACTAAATGACTATATATCCCGCACATTTTTATTTCTGACACTAATGTGCAGTAGCATCATGTCACAATTAGTTCACTACTGCACAGTAGCATTTCATGTACATGGCCTGTGTCTAGTAATTTTGGTTACTTCAGTTTCCAGGTGTCAAATTTAAAAGGGCCTGACTCTTAAAAGCAGTTTAGCACTTTCTGAAAACAAAAGGTGCCTGTACACAAGCCTGGAGGCTACTATAATGACCTGGACATAGTGGGGATCACTGAAACGTGGCGGGACTCAATGCATGACTGGGCGGTGAATATCAAAGGCTATAGGCTGTACAAGAGGGACAGGATAGGAAGGAAAGGTTGGGGCGTGGCACTCTATATTAAGGAGGAATACCCATCCGTGTCAATTAACAAAGAATCAGATGAGGGGCACTCTGAAGTGCTTTGGGTTAGCATACAAGGCAGTCAAGGGGAAAGAGACTCAATGGTGGGGGTCTCCTACAGACCTCCCAACCAAGGGGAAGAGCTCGACCAGGAATTCTTAAGTCAGCTCACAGAGGTAGTGAAGGCTAAGGATGTGGTAATCATGGGGGACCTGAACTTCCCAGACATCTGCTGGGAAGAGCAGTCAGCCAGGTCTGAACGCTCACATAGGTTTTTAGACAGTGTGCAGGACCTCCATCTAACCCAGGAGGTGCACAGCCCCACCAGGGGAGACGCCTTGTTGGACCTAGTGCTGGCCACGGGAGATGACCTGGTGAGGGGGCTGCGGGT
>NW_017729022.1:134220300-134225797 GCF_001723915.1 Gavialis gangeticus | reverse complement strand
AGCACTTGTGGTGCTCTGGTGTGGTGCCAGAGGATGGGAAGAGGGCCAACGTGGTTCCCGTTTTCAAAAAGGGGAAGAAGGAGGACCCGGGAAACTATAGGCCAGTTAGTCTTACCTTGATCCTGGGCAAGCTTTTTGAGAAAATTATTCTGACACATATCCACGAGGGGCCAGCAGGGGAGATCATACTTGGGGGCAACCAACACGGGTTCATTAGCGGCAGGTCCTGTCAGACCAACCTGGTGGCCTTCTATGATCAGATCACCAAGTCATTATATGCAGGGGTAGCAGTGGACATAGTCTTCCTGGACTTTCAGAAGGCCTTCGACACCGTCTCTCACCCTGTTCTCATTAAGAAGCTGGGGGACTGTGGTGTCAACACCCACACAATCAATTGGGTCAGCAACTGGCTGGAGGGCTGCACCCAGAGAGTGGTAGTGGATGGGTCATTTTCGACCTGGAGGGATGTGGGTAGTGGGGTACCCCAGGGCTCGGTACCCACTTCTTTACTGTGTGAGCCCCCCGGGTTTGGAATAGGTTGCTGCCAGAGGCGGTTCAAGCACCCACTTTGAACACCTTCAAGACACAGTTGGATGCTTATCTTGCTGGGATCCTATGACCCCTGCTGACTTCCTGCCCCTGGGGCAGGGGGCTGGATTCGATGACCCTCTGGGGTCCCTTCCAGCCCAAATGTCAATGAAATCTATGAATCTGTTTATCTATATAAGATCCACTTATTAAAACATTGTGAAGAAATTAATATATAATTTTGAATAAGAAGTACATTGAAGAATTTTGAAATCTAATTGTGTTTGGTCAACTGCAATAGAGGTGAAAATTTACTGAAAAATTATTACAAACTATTTCTTTTTACTATTTCAGCACAGAGAAGGAAGCATTAAAGCTCTATGTGTAGAACCTTCTGGTCTGTTCATTGGACTCCATGGCTAGGTACAGATGTTTGGGGAGGTTAGGAGGAGGTTAGATGGCATTAAAAATGGCCACTTGATTTAACTTATTTCACCCAGGTGCGAACCTTACACTTATATTGACTAAACTTAGGGATCTAGCTGTGAACTGTACAGAACTTCAGGAAGTTTAGATCAGTCTAAAATGGCTGATCTGATCTAAGTTACTGCTACCTCCATTAGTTTAAATTAGATTAGGTTAAACAAGACCGATTTAACTGAAATTCTATATGCTTCTCAGCATAGCTCCTAGGCTGTGCTTTTCCTACCTGCTTCTATGGTACTGGGCTATTTGTAATCCCGCCCCCACATGGACAATCCCGTGCCAGCTGTGGACTAGTCAGCATCCTCCCCCACTGAGCTTGCCAAACTCCCCCATCCTGTAAGCTTCTCCTGGTGCCAGTTTGACTGGCATTTGCCAGTGCCAGGAGCCAACTGAAGCAAGTTGGAGGTGGCGGGTGGGTCAGGTGGGATGGAGGATACATTTTCTGGAGGGGAAGTGGAGGTTTTTGCCTAGGGGTGGTAGGGGTCAGGGGGATAAAAATTGCCCCTGGCCTGGTTGTGGGGAGAGCCTGCCTATACCCCCAAACCCCTCTGCAGACCCTATCGTCTTTCCTGTGGACTCTACTAGCCCCGCAATCCCCCCAATCCCGCTCCATGGACCTCACTTGCCCCCTACCCCTCCTGCCAGCCCCCCTTCCCAACTTACCTTATATTGGATGGCCATTTTTAACTCAATCTAACTTTCCTCTAACTTTCCTGAATGTCTGTATGTACCCTTCATAACAAAAGTGGGATATATTTTATAATGCAATTTTCATAATATAAATAGCTGTCTTAGAACACACTTAAGTGTTTCTACTTTTGAAAAATAATAATTTGCTTTAATTTGATGCATTCTCAAAATGTGACTTGAACCCAACCTGATTAATATTTTTAGTGTCCAGTTACACATTGAAGAAATATATGTTTTAATTATGGCTTGCATCATACCTTAGTAATTACAGCACTCCTATGTTGATGCAGTTTGTCAGGATGTAGAAAGAGTGGTTTGTGTATGGAAGTAGATCCAGAAGATGTTTGGCAAGGAAACAAAACCAAAAGGGGTGGGGGGAGGGGGGGGGGAAAGGGGTGTTCATATCAATAGCCAAAGTTAAAGAAAATTTGAATCCAAATTTAAAAACTAACTGCACTTTCAAAGCTCCTTTCCCCTCCACCTCCAGTCATTTTTATCCATTAAAAAGGAATGAATTACATTCATGTTTGAGAAGGCATACATTTGTATCCATTTTTGTCCTCCTATGGCAGAGTAATTTCAGCCTCTGTAGTAATTGACTTTCCAATGACTGTCTTCTGCTCATCTTGAATAGTTAGGCATGATAGGAATGAAGGTCTTGTGGGTAGTGTGTACTGCTCTGGAACTGACTACTGGTGGACTGTTTCTTCTTCACATGTCTTATATGATTTTGGACAAATTATTTAATCTCTCTGCCCCAGTTCTCATTTATAAGTTAGAAATTATTTTTGTCTGTCTGCCTTCCTATATATCTTGCTAGATAGATAGTGAGTGGAGTATGTTTGAAAAGGATTCCATCAACATTTACAAAATATGTAGGCACACATACATACATTGTTTTAGATATTGGTTGAAAAAATAAAAATGCTTTGGCTTTCAATTAAAACCAAATTTTTCTTTCCAAAAATGGAATTTTTTTTAGCAAGAATTTCCCTTTCATTGTAACATCAGTTAATGGAGAAATGGAAAGTTTTCCATCAGTCCTCACAGTAACATTTTCAGGATAGGGACTCTCTGTTATGTATATGTACAGTGACCTCCTGTAGTTGGGTCTGTATTCAAAATGAATAAGAATTTACGCAACATGCATATGTAAATCACCTTGCAAATATGACCTTTGTGTGTGCATGATTATTCAGTTTCATATGTCCCACAATCACCTTAACTGTGCACGTGCTTAATATCTTTAAACTTGTGTCCTACATATACTAGCTTGTTCAAGAATCAAATAATGAACTTGCCACATTCCTGTTCTTGCTTTTCTAGATTGATGTGTTGCCTGAAATTGTGGAGGCTGTGGCAGGGAAGGTGGAGGTGTTCCTTGATGGTGGTGTAAGAAAAGGCACAGATGTTCTTAAGGCGTTAGCTCTTGGTGCTAAGGCTGTGTTCATTGGAAGACCTATCATCTGGGGCTTGGTTTATCAGGTAATCCAGCAAAATTCACTGAATCTTGAACTGGCCTTTTAAAAAATGAGCATGTATAGATACATCAATTATTCCCAAAAAGTAATTTAAAAGCATATTTAAGGTATGATGTCATGCACTCAAAAGCTAGGCAAGGTTTAATCTTGAGTTAGGTATTCTTCTACAGTGTTTTGTCTTCTAATCTGCTAGGGTGAAGAAGGAGCAAAGGAGGTTCTTCAGATGCTGAAGGAAGAACTCCATTTAGCAATGGCCCTTTCTGGTGAGACGTAGAAACTTACTTCCTGACATCACTATTGCTGCCTACTGTTTTATCACAGCTTTCATCTCAAAGGAACTTTGAGAACAGTGGAAACAATTATTTCTGTGTCTTTATGTGTAGAAGGAAGTGCCACACATATTCACTTTCTCTCACTGCAGTAGATTTGCAGGAACTGCATTTTAGCATTCATGTAGCAGTAACCTTATCCCTTGACTTGAGCCCAAGAAACAGACATGGTCTATGGCTTGGGAAGAGGAGGGGGCATGGTGGATCTATGCATATGGTGAACTGCATAGCAAGCAAAGGTTCACAGGTTCTGTTTTGAAATGCTCCTGGTAGACCTAATTTATCCTGCTTTGGGCCATCAGGATAGCTTGTTTTATCAGGTGAAGCATACTTTCTGCCCCCTATAGTTGTGTGGCTCTACTGAAGTTGCTATTTGGAAGAGAACTGAACAGGGTTGAATTCAATGAAGGGAGTGCTGTAATCCTGTTTTTCTGATGAGGGACCAAGTCCCAGAGAGACTAAGTGGACAGGGGTAGTGTGTTTTTAACGGGGAATATAATTTACCACTGAAAGACCACACAGAGAGGGGTAGTAAATTCTCCATCACCAGAAGTCTTTGAATGAGGCCTCAATATTTTCCTAAAAGATCCACCCTAGACCAAGCACAAGCTTTGGGCTCCATACAGGAATCAGGTAAATTCATATGGTAAAATTCCCCATCCTGAAGATCAAGCTAAGTCATCAGAATGGTATGTTTGTGGTGGAGCACTGTTGGGGTGCTTGCCACTATGAGGGCTTTTGCAGGCTACAGAGGAGCCTGCGAGGGAAGCAGCAGAGAGATACACCACCTACCTCCACCTGGAAGGATTTTAAGCAGGGAGGTGTGTGGTGGCTGCTGCAGGGATGCTGCCAAGTTAACATTGTCTAGCTGGAGCTCCTCTGCTCCCAGGAACATCTGGAGGTTCCGGGTAGGAACTATGGGGATGGAAGAGGTTCCTAGGGGCCCAGTGGAGTCCCAAGCCCCAGGGAGAAGGTTATGGGCCTAGGGAGAGCAAGGTCCAGCCTAGAAAGGGGCTTAGAGCTGTGGGCCTACACAGCAACTAGGCGAGCCCCTGATTAGAACTGGCAGGGGTGAGGCCAGGGGCTCAGGTGAGCCCAATTAAGTAATGGACTCATGCAAGATCTCTGGGGCTCTAGGCCAGCCCAGCTTGGGGTGGTGACTGTATGGTGGGGCCCAGGGAAGGGGGGATGATGACCCCTCTCAAGTAGGGAGGTCAGTGGCTGCCAGGCTGACCTTCTGACCCCTTGACTAGCCAATGCAAGGGGGTCAGGGCCAAAAGGCTGAAGGAGTCCACCACAAGGGGAAGGCCAGGGCTGTGGAGACCCATCTGGCACCCTGACTGGTCTGGAGGTGGGGTCAGGGTTTAGAAGGGGCTGAAGATCCCCTTGGGGTGGGGGAGGTTCATAGCTGAAAGAGGGTAGGGGTCAACCAGCATGCAGGCTGCAATGACAGAGGCTGAAGCCCAGCCTCCTGAGGGGAGGCTTCCTCTAAGGGGGTATGAGAGAGAGAGGCTAGTGACTGAGCACAGTCTTTGGGATGGAGGTTGCAGTGGAGTAAGCAGCCCCAGGAGAACACCCAGGAGCCCACAGGGGCAAGGAAAGACCAGGGCAGGTAGGCCTGCCATGGTTCTGGAGAATCACCTAAAACTATGCCCTACTGGGGTGGATAGTGTGGTAGGGCTGCTGGTGGCAGGGCAATCCCCAGAAAATTCCACACTAGTGCTTCCCTACTGAAAGGCAAGTATGGGGCACCAGAAAGCCTCAGCCCCCACTGCCTTGCGGGTGACCCTATGGATTGGAAAGGCTAAGGGAGCACACCCTGAGAGAAAAGCAACAGGTTTGGGCAACAACATGGAGGCCTGAGGCCCAAGGCCTGAACAAGCAAGGCCTAGTGAGAGGCTGGAAGGAGAGTGATGTCCAGGTATGTTGACAGACGCCTGAGCCCTAAGGGGCATAAGGGGGTAGAATGTAAGGGGCTAGAAG
>NW_017729022.1:134212859-134215300 GCF_001723915.1 Gavialis gangeticus | reverse complement strand
CCTATGGATTGGAAAGGCTAAGGGAGCACACCCTGAGAGAAAAGCAACAGGTTTGGGCAACAACATGGAGGCCTGAGGCCCAAGGCCTGAACAAGCAAGGCCTAGTGAGAGGCTGGAAGGAGAGTGATGTCCAGGTATGTTGACAGACGCCTGAGCCCTAAGGGGCATAAGGGGGTAGAATGTAAGGGGCTAGAAGCCTAATGAAAGGCGTAGAGCCCAGGGTACATGTGTGAGTAGAGGCCCCAGTGAGGGGGCAAGTGGCCAAGTTAAGTCTCTGGACATCTGAGGCCAAGTTTGGGCCAGAGGCCAAGTGTGGTCTAGCAATGGGGCCAGGGGAGTAACAGTGATAGTGATTTTGGATGCCATCTGCGACGCATGGGACACAGTAAAGGGGAGGTTGGAGCCGTGTATAATGCTCTAGGCATGAGAGTATTTTAATGGGCAGCCTCTTGTATTTTACATCAGGTATTATTACAAAGCATGGTAGGCAAATCAGAACGGACTGCCCTAGACAGGTGGGTGGGCTAGTACTGTAACTGGCCTTGGGATGACCCTCTGCCACAGTGTTCTAGAATCAAAGGCTACAAAGAGGATTTGCCTGTGGTTACGTGAAAAGTCTGTGACAGAGCCAGAAATTGAATGCTATTCTCCTGAGTACTAGTTCCACGCCTTTACTATGAAAACAATGTCTTCCTCTCAGTAACCCATGCCCACCTTTATGAGAAAATTGGGACTGGAAAAATGCAAACTGTTATTCTACATTCCCTAAAACTGTGTTACATTTTTTGTTTTTCCACCAGGGTGTCGAAGTGTGAAAGAGATTGACAGAACGCTGGTACGGGTAGCTTCAGCTGCCGTTGCCAAGATTTAGCACTGAAGATGATTTTTTTTATCCACTGGCTGGAATGCAGTTCCATTCATTTATATGGGACTATTTCTGTGAGAAGTACTTTGGTCAGATGTTAACAAGAGCAGAGGTGTTGCTATGAATTTTGGTGCCCTGGGCAAAATTATGGAGGGTGGGGTAGTGGTGGAGAGCATTCCTGTGTTGCATCTGGAATAGCTCTGCACTGCCTGGCCTTAAAAGCTGGACTGGAGCAGCCTTGTGCCACCCAGCCATAAGGAAGGTCTAACCTGTCCTGGGGACTCAAAGACTGCCCCCCACACTGCTCCTGCTTTGTCCCTGCACCTGGTTCCAATGGCCAGGTAGCACAGGACTGCTCGTGCTTGGCTTCTACGACTGGGCAAAAAAAGTCTGCTTCTGCTGCGTCCCAGTACCCGCCTCCTTCAGTCAAGCAGCACAGGGTTTCTCCAGCTCATCTCCTATGGCCACAGGGAAGGGGGCATAGGGCTGTTCCAGATGCAGCAAAGGCTCTGAGGGAGAGGGGCTTCATTCTGACACTTCCTCCAAGCTGGTGCTTGGGGCTGGTGCTCTTTTTACCTGCCTCCCTAGTTACATTGCATGCTGTCTCCAAACCCAAAAGCAGTTCTTTCTCAGAGCTGAACACCCTTGAAAAAGTTGACACCTCTTTCCACCTGGTAGGCTTCAGGTTTGCAAGCATGCCTCTACTAGTACACAAACTGTAGTTGTTTTCTCATTACCCAGAAAACCCTTTGAAATATGTGTACAAATGCTAAGAACAGTTTTAAGATATGAACTTGCATGCCTGGAAGTAACTTAGCTGTTAAACTGAAACTGTAAACAGAAATGTTTTGATAGCAAACAATTCCTGAAATGTAAAAGTTTAAAATGCAAAGGACACCTCTTGTTCACTGTTTATGGAAACTACACTTTAGATCACCCAGATTAAATATTGCTTTCCTATCAACATGGCATCATTTCCTCTAGCAGCTTCGTCACTATATAAACAGTGTAGCTGTGTAAGTATCTTTGAGGGGTTTTAGTTGCAAGGAACTGAATGGAAAACCAGGATCTGGGAAGTCTTTTTTTAACTTACCTAATGCTCTTTTCCATTAAATATAAACTACATATCAATATAATGTAACACAAAACTAGCTGATGTAACAGTAACAATATATATAACACAAAACACATATCAATATAATGTAACACAAAACTGTAGCTGATGTAA
The DNA here is from genome assembly GCF_001723915.1 of Gavialis gangeticus. NCBI lineage: Eukaryota > Metazoa > Chordata > Crocodylia > Gavialidae > Gavialis > Gavialis gangeticus. The sequence continues at coordinate 134,213,207 of NW_017729022.1, read as the reverse complement.
ATCAGCTTAGCTTGATTGTACTCATTAGAGATGCCTGAATTTACGCCAGTCAAGAATCTTGGATTCAGGCATCTGTAATGACTCCAGTCAAGCTAAGCTGATTTACGTCAGCTATAGTTGTGTGTTACATTTACACTTAAAAATGCTGGGAATGTTTTGAGATTATATTTTGGACAAATTTGGCTTAACCTAAGGTGTCATACTTTGCATCATCATCATCACCCTTTATCATTTATACAACAGTTGTCAGCCACAGATCTTATAGAACTTTAAAAATGGAGGGTATGATTCATAATTCCTATAATTTCATAGTTTCTAGGGTCAGAAGAGACCTGAGAAGATCATCTA
>NW_017729022.1:134204971-134212848 GCF_001723915.1 Gavialis gangeticus | reverse complement strand
GTTTAGGATGTAAGTTAAATTGAATTTGGGCCCTTCTTTTCCCTTCATGATAAAGTAAGGAGGCCCAGAAGGGATATTTTTCCCACTTTATTTCTCCTTCAATAACATTAGGAACAACAAGTCTTTCTTTTAGTGGAGGTCTTTAAGGGGAATTTTTAACACTCAGGCAGATCAGAAAACAGTCCTTGGATAATATCACATCTCTCCTCTCTGGCCATCATATTTCAAACTGGACTGTAAGTAATATCATATAAATTCTATTGTACTTACCAATTCCTATCAAAACCAGCAAGGCTTCTCATGTAGGTAGCATTTGACACTTGGAGGCCATCATACAAAGGCCTGTGAAATGCTTGGGAAGTTTTCCATCAACTTCAGTGGGCCTTAAAAGGTCAGTTCTTATACCTCCTCCTCATGCAAGCAGTCCCTATTCAAATATAAAATCCCAATGCTTTCAGTGAAATTGGTATGTGAGGGCCCTAGTTTTTCATGACTTGACTTTGTAAAGCTTTACTTCCATGAGTATTTCAACTGCAGTAAGAACTGTTTGAAGGATTTGTAGCTTGTAGTCTTACAATACCTCACCATCACCAACACCCTGTTCCTCTAGAAAAACAGGCACAAGACATCACGGGAACACCTGTGATCTAGTCACTGGCATCTGATTAACTACAACATTGTTCATGTCCAGGATTGCAAAGATGCCCACATTACCCAAGCTATGCTATGAGCTGACAACTGCTGCACTGATCACCAACTCACCTGCTCTCCCAAATGATGACTGCTGCAGATACAATACTGATAGAAGTTTAATGTTGAAGGACTCAAGTGAGACCTCATCCATCAGTGGGAGACCTACCAGTACCTCAATGAAAAACTGGCAAATTCCAATCAACAACAATGGATGATGTTGGTAGCACTTAGGGTGCCTTCAAGACCTCTGGCATTGGCACCTGTGAAAAGACAGTTGTGTTCTCTACCAGGAAACATCAAGACTGGTTTGATGAGAATAACCAGGAGATCCAAAAGTTGATCAATCGAAAATGTTTGGCAGAATTACATAAACTTCAGGCAAAAAAAAAATCTCCCACAAGCCAAGGTAGAAGTCCAAAGGAAGACCCATGCTATGAAGAATAGATGGTGGGAAGACGAGGTGAAGGATAGTCACTATCTTGCTGAAATCCACGATATGTACAGTTTTGTCAAGGCCACCAAAGCCATCTTTAGCCTGAGCACTGAGGGTCCACCCTCTTTGAGACCTAAGGATAGAAGAGACCTGATTAAGTAAAGGGGAGACATCAATGCCTCTTGGAAGGAACATTTTGAAGACCTTCTCAATTGAGGCTCTGTTGTTAATGAAAGTTTTCTCAACTCCGTCCCACAATACCCAGTCAGAGATGATCTTGGAATCTCTCCAGCCCTTAACAAGGTGAGGAAAGCCATAAAGCAGAAGAAGAATAATAAGGTGTCTTGAGCTCATGGAATCCCCACTGAAATATTCAAGCAGGGGAGAGAGGAGCTCACATCACAGCTCTACATCCTCATCTTAAGGATTTGGAATGATGGGGAAATCCCAGATGACCTCATGGAAGCCATGATCATGACAATCTTCAAGAAAGGAGACAAGTCTGACTCTGGAAATTACAGAGGGATCGCCTTGCTATCCACAACAGAGAAGATCATTGCAAGAACCCTCCTTAACTGTTTCCTTCTACTTGATGAAAAGCTCATTTTGGAATCTCGGTGTGGGTTTAGGGCATCAAGAGGTGTGGTTTAGGTCTCAGTGTCAATTTAGGGCTGCCATGACCCATTCTTTGCCAGCTTCATGAGGGCATGTAAGCAGTGGTTCTCCAAAATGGATCTATCACAGATCTATTTGAGGTTAAGATGGGAGTTAAGCAAGTCTGAATCATCGCTCCAACACTCTTCTTAATATTTCTTACTATGATGCTACATCTGGCCACCAGCAAGCTTCCAGTTGGAGTGGAGCCAAACTACTGAATGGGTGGTAAACTGTTGTAATATCATCTTATTCAGAGCCAAAACCAAGACAGCCCCAACCTCAGTCATCTAGCTCCACTACACTGATGATGCTGTAGTGTGTGCTTACTCAGAAGCAGAACATTGGCAATTGTTGACATCTTTACTGAGGCATACAAGAAAAATGGGACTGATGCTTAATATTCAGAAGACTAAGGTCCTTCATCAACAAGCTCTTAATGAGCAGTCCCCAGTTTAGATTCATGGTGAGACTCTGGAGAATATTATTTCCCATACCTAAGAAGCCATCTCTTCTGGAAGGCTGACATCAATGGAGAAATCCAACATCACTTCAAATGTGCAAGTGTAGCCTTCGGATGCCTGAGGAAATGAGTATTTGAAGATAACGACATCAGATCTAAAACCAAACTCATGGTTTATCAAGCAGTTGTGATCCCCAGCTTCCTGTATGGAGCTGTGACATGGACAACACACAGGAGACACCTCAAGTTGTTGAAGATGTACCATCAATGCTGCCTGTGGAAGATCCTTCAAATCCAGTGGGAAGACATATGCACCAACATTAGTGTCCTTTTGCACGCAAATGCCATGAGCCATAGAGACAATGTTCATCCAACATCAACTTCACTGGCCCAGCCATATCATCCAGATGTCCAACTCCACTCCCAAAGCAAGTTTTATTCTCCCAGTTCAGTCAAGGCATACGCTTAAGTGGAGGGCAGAGAAAGTGCTTCAAGGATGTCCTCACGACCAACTTGAAAAAATGCAACATCGACAACAACTCATGGGAGATTATACCCAGGACTTCCCCAAATGGAGGAAGAGTCTCCTGCAAGGATCTCAGTACTTTGGAACCTGATTATGAAAACAGGAGATGGAAAAGCAGGAGCAGCAGAAACAGTGTCATGGACTGAATCAAGAATCTGGAGCCACCCCTCCTGCATGGAAATATGTGCCCAAGTTGCAACAGTCTGTTGATCCCAAAGCAGCTAAAGACATAGTAATCACTCTGTGTGGAATAAGGAAAAATGAGATGTGGACCAGTTCCTTGGGAGAATGAAATTTTTATCTAGTACAATGGGAATCTTGCCTATGTGAAGAATAAGGGGATAGGCTGTGCAGGGAGAAATGCCTTGTCAAGTCCATACAGCAGGAGTCAGCAATGTTTTTGGGCAGAGTGCCAAAAAAGCCCACACCCTTGACTTGTAAGATCATGGTGTGCCAGGGGAGGATGATGGGGGAGCAGTAAGGGGTCTGATTCTTGTGGCAGCGCAGCCTTGGCCCCTTCCTTGAAGCATGTGTGCCAAGCAAAATGCCTTTGTGTGCCACACTGTGGCATGTGTGCTGGGGTTGTTTACCCCTGCATTAGAGAGAAAAAAAGTAAGAATCTAAAGTCACACCCTTGATAAAATCATGGTGGCTGTTGGTGTCCTTGGTTTCCAAGTGAATGCAGAACAGCAGAGGTAGGATTTTTATAAGGGGTCTGTGTTGGCTGATCTCTGCTTCCAGTGAAGTCAGTGATAGTGTCAAAAGAAGCAGAGACTAGTTGGTGCAGAACACCTTTTAAAATCCTGCCCTACAAGAATAGGAGTAATTTCTTGAAGTGACATATAAAAGTTGATATCTTAGCCCCATTTTCTGGTGCCTGGTGCCACTGACAATTTCAGGGGAGTTTACCATTGATGTGGTATAAATTCAGGCCCTTAGCTATTTATTTCCCATCTTTGTTAATAGGACACATACACTTGATCTCTTGACTCCACTGATGTCCTGCTTGGATCCCTGTCATGGCACTTCACTTGCAGGAACATTTTTACCAAAAGCTTGAGAGTTTGTAAAAAAGCCTTAGAATAAAATGACAGAAGAGCAGGAGGGCTGGACCTGATGATCTCACAAGGTCCCTTCCAGCCCTAAACTTCTGTGAATCTGTGAATAATACAACATGAGTTCATGTTTGGCTTAGAACACAAAGTGTGTGTGTTGGGGGGGAGGGAGGTGGTAAAAAAACCCAAAAACCCAAAAGGCCAAATACTGCCCTTCTATTGTAAAATTATTATTCTTATTTACCACAGAACGGGCTGTGTTGCTTCATGGTTGCATAGCAACAAAATAAAGTTTATATGTTTAAGGAAATATGTATGTTTCTTGGAGCATAAGGCAGCATAATTCCTACTGTTTACTGCACTTAGCATATTTGTTGCAATGTGGATTGTGTCAGATGTCAATTACAGAGCAGCTTCAGAAGGACTGTTTATTTTAGATTATATAAATGTTACTTATAAGATAGGGGTGCAATATCTTAAGTTTACAAATTTAAGACTATTTCTAAAGTTTAGAAGAGGCAACTTCCTGTCTTTACTCCAGCCTAATTTGAGGAAGGTTCTGTAATGCTGTTGTTCTGAGCAAATTTCTGTGGTGAAGAAATTTACTTTTTTACTTGGACCAATTAACTACTTCTGGTTATTGTTTCTGTGCTTTAATTAGAACTTAGAATTTAATTAATGGCAGGAAGATTGGTCAATATTACTATGATGAGGGCATGATAAGAAAGTAATTGGAACAGGATGGAATAGTTTTTAGTGTTTTACTGTCAGTTGGTTTAGCGGAGAAAGTACAGGGACTTGGGAATGCGGCTCAAAACTAAAGCCAAAGCTCAACACCAAGAACAGTAAGTAGTAGTCTCTATAGAAGGTGCAGCAGCAGTGAGAACACAAGAAAAGTATCTGGCATTTGTGCTGATTAAATATATCTATTTGTCTGTATGCCAGGCAGTGCACTTCTTGTTTTGGAAGCAGTTTTGTTTGTGCCTTCACCTTGGCTCTGTAACCTTCATATTGAGCTGAAACATACAGGAAATGCTACGTAATATTTTGGTGCTGGCATTGGCTAACGGGGGAGGTCGTTAAAATTTGATGACCATCTTTTCAAATACAAATCTTCTTGATTAGTTAGCTAACTAATGCCCAGATATGCTTTGAGGCAGACCAGGAGGCTCATCTGACAAAGGATATGCAACTTTAATAAAGGAAGGTGTCTTTTAGCTGCAATTTTGGAGAGACAGAAGACATCAGAGACTCTGAACTCCTTAGGAAACAATGAGTAAAATCCCAAAGGACTATGAAGAATAATGAGGCCGGGGATTTGCATGGAGGTGTTTCTTATTTTGTGTAGATCTCTATCACTTTAGTGCTATCTAAAGATTAAACTGGCAGGTTAACCACCCCCCTTTTCCTATATCAGAAGCAACTCCTAAGCTTATCTGTGTGAAGAAATCCTCTTCCCCTCACTCTGACCCTCACTTGGGTCAGCCCACATAAAATTTCTAGGGAGAAGGGGGGAGCTCTCTTCCTTCCAGTGGTCATCTTGAAACTACAAGCAAGTATCCTAGGCAGCATCTTGGAGATTTCAGTAAGCAGAAACCGGGAAACCTGCCAGGAGTTAGGAATTTGGTATAGGCAAGTCATGTCTTAAAAGGGTCATTGTACCCGGACTCTGTAAGGACTCAAGTTGCCTTTGTTTGCTCAAAGTGTATTCTGACTTCTTCTTTCAACCTCCTCCCCCCCCCACCATGAGTAAAGGTGTTGGGTTACATCCTGTGCTGTTGGGCACCAAGAGAGGGTGAGGGTCTTCCACTCTCTGCCTGGCCAGCAAAGTTTGTCTTTTTATTTTCCCTCAGTTCTTCCTGATGCTATCTTGGGATGCTTTGGGTTGAAAGAAGCACCCAGAAATATTACTCTGGACAAAGCACCCCCTAAGTTCCTGGGGTCTGTGTGCACCCAAGCACTGGCCTCTGGCAGTACAGAGCCCTGCCAGAGACTAGTGCCTGGGTGGTGGCAGTGTTACCCTAGGCTTGCGGGATTCTCCAGGAAGTGGGACAGCTGGCTTTTGGTTCCCTGAGGAAGGCCCTTGAAGCAAGTTTTTGGGCCTGGCACAGTGAGGCAGGTGCCTCTGTCTAATAGCACCCCCTACTGTGCTGCCACAGTCTGCCATTCCCCTTGATCTTATCATAGCTTTGTGTTGCCACATGTTCATGGTGTTCTACCATTGCTCCCACTTTTGCTCATTCATTAGCTTCTTGTGCAATTGACTTCATACTATTTTTAGACTGGCCAGACTTCACCTCTGCTAACTTGTCTATCTGTCTGTCCACAGACATCAGCAATCTAAAGCAAAGTCCCACCCCTTTCCTCAATGTTTAGAAAGTGCCTTACCAGGGGCTAGGATAAGTAAATTGCCATCACCATCCAATAATTTGGAATTAAAGGCTGTATATTTTAACCAGTACAATGAACATCTAGCCTACCAAATCTTTCCTTGTGCCCTTCAGGTCTACCCTTGGCTCTGGGGCATTCTATTGTATTTTATTTTTACTTATGGCCAAACCAAATAGAACTGCTCTGGGCCTGGTAAAAGTATTTTTACATTACCAGCATTAAAAGAAAAACAAAACAAAACCCAAATTTGCCTGTTATGCCTGGAATTTGTCTCTTATTGAGAATTTCTGAACATATGTAAATAAACAGACACTTAGAGTAACTCACTTTGATAAATGGGCAGTGCAGATTTCAGGCCTGTTGGATATGCAGTAGACTGAGAGATGAAGCAAATCTAGGGAAGTAGGCAGGAATGGCTCTGCTTTTTTTGGCCTCCTGAGTGATTTTCAGTCTGAAATCAAATATGAAGAACATGGGGAATGCTGGCTGCTCAAGTCATGATTGTGCAGTGAAACTTGCTGAAAGGATATCTCTTATAAAGCTACTTTTGATGTGGAAAACTGGCTGCAAACCATACTGGAGGCCATTATAAATAACTGCTTCATTACAGGACACATGTAAGTTGGCTTCTGTGATCACGCCTAGGAAGTGAGTATAATGTTAGTGGGACAGAACCTCCGCTGGTGTAAATCAGTGCAGCTCCATTGACTTAAACAGCCTGCACATATTTACACCTCTTGGGGGCTTGGCCTTACAGACTGAAAAATATTTCTGCTTTCAAATTCTAGCCCAGCACGTTTAGCATAACTAACCTGGCTTAGTTATGAAAGAAGATTAAAGGAGCTGGGATAAGATTTATGGAGGGGATACAGAAAGGGAAGTTCTGGCTGTCCAGTAAGAGGATGTGATGTGTGGAGTTATGCTTACTATTCCCAGGTTGCAGAGCAGAATGGAGGGTGTTTAGTATTTTCCATGCTTCAGGGCTTTGCTGGTTGCTGCATGGGCACTTCCTGTTGCTACATATGTCGGGGGTTTTTCACTTTCCCCAGAAGCATTGGGTATTAATTGCAGTCAAGGCTGGGGATTTTGACTGGGGTGTGCCAGTGCTTTTGCTGGGACTAAAAATTGGAGGTTCCTGGCCAGAGGGTCTTGCCCCTCTGCTCCGAGTCAGACTAATTGCCATATTTGAGGTCAGGAAAGAACTGGTGAAGCTTTTTGTCAGGTGTGGCCCTCTTTCTTGGATCTCTCAAGCATATTTTAACAACTGTTAAACAATCAAGCTTTTTGTTTTACATTTATACTTAAAAATGCTGGGAATGGTTTAGAGATTATACTTTGGACAAATTTGGCTGAACCTAAGATGTCATACTTTGTATCATCATCATCATCCTCTATCATTTATACAACAGTTGTCAGCCACAGATCTTACAGCACTTTAAAAATGGAGGGCATGATTCATAATTCCTATAATTTACAGATGGAGAAACTGCAGCAGCAAAGCACTGACCACCATCATCCCTCTGTTTTACCTGTGACAGGTTAGGATACCATGCCTTGCAGTTGTGTGACAATGTTAGTTGTGTAGTTTTAGTAATAGATTAAACAAGGATTTGTATGGGATGGTTGCATAGGTTTGGGATGGTCTTAGGTGGGGGGGGGGGG
>NW_017729022.1:134203673-134204808 GCF_001723915.1 Gavialis gangeticus | reverse complement strand
GGCGGGGGCTGGTTGGATTAGAAGACATCCAGAGATTCATTCCAGCCCTACTTTTCTATGATTCCATGATTCTATGGTCTCTTAATGAAACTGCAAAGTAATTGTTTCATGATGCCTACATACTCCATTTTATTTTCATTTTGTCTTGCTTCTGTTTATCTTATCTCTTGCCAAGCAGAGGGAGAATACCACATGTGCTACATTGAAAACAAAGATGTTCTTGACACAGCAAAGCTGTGCAAACTGGCTTTGTCTTGCAGTTTGGAATCCTTGTTTTTGAGGCATTGTGCTCCAGTGGTTTCAAGGGACAATACTTGGACAATTAATACAAATGAATCGCTGATCACAGTACAGTACTTTCAGAACCCCAGCATTTGTATTTATTTTTGTATCTTTGCCTGAAGGTTGGGAGGTGCACAAAGGTTTAGATTGCAAGTATAGATTCTAGATTGCATGGTTAGGTGAGTACATTGGCATTATTACATTAATTATTATTATTTTATTGCAATAGTATCCATAGGCCCCTATCCAGATTATGGTCCTACTGTGCTGAGCACATGAGAGAGACATCAGAGGCAGGCTCTGCCCAGCAGAGTTTGTGAGTTAAATAGACAGGAAAAACAATGAGAAGAAAAGAATGTTACTATCTCCAATTTATAAATGGAGCAATGTGATGGAGAGATTAAAAAGGGAGGAAGGAGGACCCAGGAGACTATAGGCCAGTTAGTCTTACCTTGATCCTGGGTAAGCTTTTTGAGAGAATTATCCTGGTGCATGTACACGAGGGGCCAGCGGAGGAGGTTATGCTTGGGGCAACCAACACGGGTTCATTAGAGGCAAGTGCTGTCAGACCAACCTAGTGGCCTCCTATGACCAGGTCACAAAATCCTTAGATGTAAGGGTAGCAGTGGATGTAGTCTTTCTGGACTTTAGGAAGGCCTTTGACACTGTCTCTCACCCTGTTCTCATTAAAAAACTGGGGGACTGTGGCGTCGGCACCTACACAGTCAAATGGGTTGCTAACTGGCTGGAGGGCTGCACCCAGAGAGTGGTGGTGGACGGGTCATTTTCAGCCTGGAGGGATGTGGGTAGTGGGGTTCCCCAGGGCTCAGTCCTCAGGCCTGCACTGTTCAAC
>NW_017729022.1:134198669-134203242 GCF_001723915.1 Gavialis gangeticus | reverse complement strand
GGGGGTCAGCAAGGCAGGCCCTACGAGGAGAGGCTACGGGACCTGAACCTGTTCAGCCTCCACAAGAGAAGGCTGAGGGGGGATCTAGTGGCCGTTTACAAACTAGTCAGAGGGGACCAGCAGGCATTGGGTGAGTCCCTGTTCCCCCAAGCACTCCCAGGAGTGACCAGGAATAACAGTCACAAGCTGGCAGAGGGGAGATTCAGACTAGACTAGTGAAGGAGGTGCTACTTCACTGTCAGGGTGGCTAGGATCTGGAACCAACTTCCAAGAGAAGTGGTGCTGGCTCCTACCCTGGGGGTCTTTAAGAGAAGGCTAGACGAACACCTTGCTGGGGTCGTTTGACCCCAGTACCTTTTCCTGCCATGGCAGGGGGTCGGACATGATGATCTGCTCAGGTCCTTTCTGACCCTACCAACTATGAAGCTAAGAAATTGCCTGTGAAGGCCATACAGGAAGTCTGTAACAAAGGATGGCATTTTTAGCAATCCCAAAAGGCTCAAAGATCCATCAAAGATTTTTAGGGTCTCAAGGTAAACAAACCTCTGCAAATCAGTAATGAGGCAGAGTCAGAACCATGCCCTTTCTCATGCGGACACTAGCTGTTCTCATAAAGCTGGATCTTTACCTGAAACTACTGGTTTGCCAAGTGCCAATTCATATGGTTTTGCAATTTTGAAACAGTAACTTTTTTGGGACAATGTTGTTGCAAATGGACTAATGTAAGAGCCTTTGATCCAAAACCCTTACTCCCTATGCTTCTTTAAAGGTTTGGAGAACACATAAGCCACTGGAGACCTTACCTGGTTAGGCCAGAGCTGGGTTTTAAACACTTCTGCTAAGGAACTGTGGTCTTAGCTAATAGTTCCATCAGAGGGACTTGGAAGACTCTTCCAGTCTCTGTTATTCAGTCACCTGTAGCTATTTTAGATTTTTAAAGCATGAGCTGGCTTGGACTATCTCAGAGGCATAGCAAGCTCATTCACTATCTGGGGCCGAGGAAAGAGGGGATATACAGACTGATATAACAGGGAGGGACAGTCTTACCTGCCTTAGTGGTCTTTATAGGGAAGACAGCTACTATTGTTATTGCTGTAGCCAACATCTCTGTGCAGCTGTTTTCTCTATGTAAAGAGGGCAGGCAGCAGCAGAAGAGAGTGAGTCCAGCAGTGGCAACCCTGTGGTGTGAGTTATTTGGTAACTGCCCCTAGGGCCTGTTTGCTCCACCACCACCCTAAGTATGCTACAGGGCACAGGCTGGCTCCTACTGTGAGAACAATTCCCTGGGGATGTTTTGGTGGGGAAGCATCATTCAACTTGCTCCCCTACCTCCCAGATTTACTGCTGAGTATGGGGCTGTACTGCCCAGCTCCTACAGCCAGGCAGTACAGCCAGAGCTTCCTTGCCATGGTGAAGACTCCTGGGGAAGATTCTGGTGCCCCCTAATAGCTCTGGGGCTGGTGCTCTGCTTGCTTCCCTACTCCTCCAATTATGTTGCTTGGATCATCTGGTGCTTTAAAAAAGGAGGGAATTAAGGAAGTCAGACTAACAGAGGTGGAAAGAGCAAAGTTGACAGGAGTGCTACATTTTTCAGAAATGGGGACAAGTGAGGAGCACAGGAATAGGGGTGTTTGAACACAAGGAGCTGGCATGCCACTGGCCTCCAAGGATAACTTTAATGCAGCAGAAGAGGACTCCAGAGAGGTTTTGGGGTGGGGGGTGGCTAGAAGAAGTAATAGATTTAGGGAAAAGATTAGCTTGGGAGGATGGTTGGTGAAACATTGATTGATCACACACCCAGAGAATGTTTGTTAGCATTTGGAGGCAGAGAATTAATAGATATATTTGACCCATCTGATTTCAGTGCTCTGAGACCAGCTAATTCATGCTGCAAAGATTCATTCTTTCAAGTTCCAGGAATTGCCAACCCATCACAATTTGTAAAGGACATGTTTCTAAATAAGCCACAGATCTGGAAGTCCGCAAGGATTTGCTAGTATCTAATTTATGCTCACTATCATGGTCCTCATGAAAACAGAAACATAATACTGAGCAGATACATACAGCTCTACTTTACAAAATAGTTGATTTTATTGTCCAGCCAATGCAAATTGGATCTTAAGTAAGAGCTGAATGTATCTTATGCAAATATGTATGATCTTATTCAGAAATGAATCTCTGGGCTTGGAGAGATGTTCATTTTCTCCAGGAAGAGTCGCTCCTTTCTCTGGAGAAACTAGCTGTAGAGAAGTTTGTAATTTGTCTCTCAGAGAAAAAGTGGCCACTTGTGGAGAAAAAGAACTTGGGAACATCCTGAGTGAAGTGGCTCCCTGGAGAATATTTCTCAGGAGACAGAACATCTGTACAGGCAGCAGATGCAGAGCCATCCTCTGAAATCCCAGTGTGCTTTCCTGGTTCTCTTCTCCCCCCTCCCACAAGGCCAGGGACAGCGTATGTCAATGACAGAACATGCCTGGTGAGTGCTTTAGGCATGCAGAGCTTCCCACACAGCATGGGGCAGTGGGAGCAGAGGGGGCTGCCCCTCACCCGGCAGCACCCGGTAAGTGAGGGCCTTTTTTTTCAAAGAGGCAGGAGCTGGGGCAGGTGGGGCAGCCATTGCTGGGGATGGGAGAGTGGGTGGGGGGTGGGCCTGGCTGATTCGGAGATTCAGAGATTCAGCTGCTGCCAAATCTCAGCCTTATTGATTCAGGACAGTGATTTGAATTACCATATCAAATCACTGTCCCCCGAATTGGCCAAATCTGAATCTGAAGCGAATACTAGCTGCTTTGCACAGGCCTAGTGTTGACCATTTATACTGAAGTGATGCCTGCCATTACACCTTTTATAATCATACAAAAATGGGTGTTATCTACAGAGCGTGTATTTAAGAAAGGCTTGATATTGTAAACTGCGGGCACACTATCATGGGTGATATGAAGATGAGATGACACAATTCTGTGCTGCAAATTTCAGTTTTTACTATTCTGTTTTTAGAGTTCCAGTAGCGTTGTTTTGCTCTCTGTGGGCTGAACTGAAGACACCTCTTCTTTTTCTGATATGGTCTTTAATACTATTAATGTACAGGAAAACCCTCACTATTCATGAACTCTGGATTCGCTGATTCAGATATTTGCGGGGGAGGGCAGATCCAGGAGGTGGGAGGAGAGTGAATGCTGGGGATGTGGAGGGAGGTGATGGTGGTGGCATCATCTTCTCTCCCGGCAGCAGCCGCAGAGGTGCTTGGGGGCAAGGGGTTGGTCCCCAGGTGCTGTGGGGGGAGCCCCAGGCATGGGGATGGTGGTGGCAGCGGCATCTTTTCTGTCACCATTGTTGGAGGCAGCTGCTGAGGCACTTGGAGCGGCCACGGCAGCACTCGTGGGGCGGGGGGAGGGGTTGGTCCCCAGGCACTGCAGGGGAGCTCCGTGAACAATGTGGGGGGGGAGCAGGGAGTGGTTGTGGGGTCTGACAGGGAGCCCCATCAGTATTCGCAGATTTCGCCATTCGCAGCTATCTCCGGAACGTATCCCCTGTGAATGGCGAAGGTCTCCTGTATTCAGTAATGTATTCATTTTTCTTGTTCTAATTGGATCTTCCTGTGCTCTACCTATTGGGTTACTAAATCATAGAGGCTTAAGGAAAATTTATTGGGTAACATGACAGCATGGGATTTTTTAACCATTTTTATTGTTCTCTTCAAAAGATGAACTTGGGCGGTGGAATAGACAACATGTTTCTAGCTTCCCCATTCCTAGTAGATATGGGTGTCTACTGCATGCATGATTCAGGGAAAGGAAAAGAGAAGGCACAGTACACAGGAACTGACTGGAGAAGAAAAGAGGCCTGTCTAGGGCACTATCCTGCTTCTGACATCAACCATCCAAGCTGCTTCAGAGGGCAGCACAAGTACACTGTGTAGACAGATGTGGGATAATTGTTAGCCTGATCTTTAACAGCTAGAAAATGACTTCTTTCATGAAGCTGAGGGTCAAGTACTGTGCACTGTTTGGCACTGCAGACAGACAAGGCAGCCACGTACACTAGCTGGATACAGAAATCTAACACAGCCATGGGGGAAACAACCTTTGTAGCAGAGGAAACGTCCGAATTCATGATCAGAGATGGATTTTACATATGAGTTTTAATGAACTGCAAAAGCGTTTCACACCCGAGCTTTCTCCTGAATCCACCATTATGTTCTGTCAAACCTGGGCTGGGCTGGGTTGGCCTTTTGGGGAGTGTCAATGGGTCCCAAATGTATGCTTAATAACAAGTGATATTGACTCCAGAATTCTTCCTACGTATTTGCACCTTTTTTGTGAGGTGGCTAATGGCAGCAAGAGAGTGCTGGATTCAATATATTTAGACTCCCTCCTGGCAAATAACTAAACCAGCTGGAGTTGCCACCCAGAAACTTGGGAAAACTAAACCCAGGTTCCCTTAACAGGGAGAAATTCATTCACTTATCAACACCCTGAAATGGTTTCAAATGAGGGGGGAAGAGGACTCAGTCATACACTTGGGAAAACACAAGACCAGAGAGAGAGAGAGAGAGAGAGAGAGAGAGAGAGAG
>NW_017729022.1:134196764-134197778 GCF_001723915.1 Gavialis gangeticus | reverse complement strand
GAGAGAGAGAGAGAGAGAGAGAGAGAGAGAGAGAGAGAGAGAGAGTGTGTGTGTGTGTGTGCGCGCATATCAAGAACCATCTTCAGCAATAGCTCATCTCATGCCCTTTCCACCCTCCAGCAAGACTTTCCTATGAATCAAATTTTTTGTAGGCCTGGGCAAGGAGGTGAATCTCACCCATTGATCACAGAGGACAGACAAGTCCCCCAGACATATCACCTCATCTCTCCACCCAATCTCATGTACGGTATGGATTGGGGAGTAGCTTTAGTCCAAAAGCCTCTTTGTAATGTAGCAGCATTTAAAAAATGGACCCACCTGAAAGAATGGAGAGGGCTGCCTGGCAGAGAGACAGATTTTGGCAGGTAAGGCTGTACAGAGTGACACTGTAGGCTCTGAGGGCAAGTGAAGCTGCTTTGGAGGCAGCCCTGTTGGAAGTGGGAGGGGTGATGTGTAACCCCAGCAAAGTTTTGAAAGAGAGCTGTTAGCAAAAGCCCAGGAAGGGCTCTGGGCTGGGATTAGCTGACAGGCTTGGATAAAAGCGGGGAGCAATTTTCCCATGGGAGAGAGAGAGAGTGGGGCTGAGGGACAGGCTGGATACCAGAGACAGAATCTCAACACAGAGGTTCCTCGGAGAGCCCCTAGGAGTGCCCTGAGGAGCAGCAGAAAAGGCTGCCACAAGAGAGATACAGTATCCAGTTCCTCTCTCCAGCCCCGGAGCCTGCAGAGGCAGGATCAGAGAGGGGCTGATTGTGTGGAGACTCCAAGCCAGGAAAGACCTGCCTGCGGCCTGGTGAATGGCTGGGTGAGCACAGCAGAGCTGGGGGGGTGGGGGCAGGCGGGGACGGGACTGCCAGAGTCTGCCTGATTTCCCTGAGGGGTGAGGGGCTCCAGGGGCAGAAAAAGCCCAGGGAGGGGCTGCGTTTGCCAGGCTGTGAGGCAGGAGAGTTGCTACAGCCTGCAGCTCAGATACTGCTCCCTGCTGAGCCGGGGAAGGGGGTGAAAGGCAGGGGA
>NW_017729022.1:134183920-134191764 GCF_001723915.1 Gavialis gangeticus | reverse complement strand
TAGCTCATCTCATGCCCTTTCCACCCTCCAGCAAGACTTTCCTATGAATCAAATTTTTTGTAGGCCTGGGCAAGGAGGTGAATCTCACCCATTGATCACAGAGGACAGACAAGTCCCCCAGACATATCACCTCATCTCTCCACCCAATCTCATGTACGGTATGGATTGGGGAGTAGCTTTAGTCCAAAAGCCTCTTTGTAATGTAGCAGCATTTAAAAAATGGACCCACCTGAAAGAATGGAGAGGGCTGCCTGGCAGAGAGACAGATTTTGGCAGGTAAGGCTGTACAGAGTGACACTGTAGGCTCTGAGGGCAAGTGAAGCTGCTTTGGAGGCAGCCCTGTTGGAAGTGGGAGGGGTGATGTGTAACCCCAGCAAAGTTTTGAAAGAGAGCTGTTAGCAAAAGCCCAGGAAGGGCTCTGGGCTGGGATTAGCTGACAGGCTTGGATAAAAGCGGGGAGCAATTTTCCCATGGGAGAGAGAGAGAGTGGGGCTGAGGGACAGGCTGGATACCAGAGACAGAATCTCAACACAGAGGTTCCTCGGAGAGCCCCTAGGAGTGCCCTGAGGAGCAGCAGAAAAGGCTGCCACAAGAGAGATACAGTATCCAGTTCCTCTCTCCAGCCCCGGAGCCTGCAGAGGCAGGATCAGAGAGGGGCTGATTGTGTGGAGACTCCAAGCCAGGAAAGACCTGCCTGCGGCCTGGTGAATGGCTGGGTGAGCACAGCAGAGCTGGGGGGGTGGGGGCAGGCGGGGACGGGACTGCCAGAGTCTGCCTGATTTCCCTGAGGGGTGAGGGGCTCCAGGGGCAGAAAAAGCCCAGGGAGGGGCTGCGTTTGCCAGGCTGTGAGGCAGGAGAGTTGCTACAGCCTGCAGCTCAGATACTGCTCCCTGCTGAGCCGGGGAAGGGGGTGAAAGGCAGGGGAAGGCTGACTTTGCAGGGACTGCAGAGGAGTAGCTGCCTGATGCCTGGAGACCCTTGCTGCCCAGAGACCCCAAGAGCACAGAGACGGACATCAGCACCTGGGAGCATCCACAGACCACGTGCAGGGACACAGACCGTTCCGCTCCCTGAGACACCCCGCCAGGGGCAGTGCACACGGGATCCCCAGTACATTGTGTACAAGTGAGAGACTGTGTAAATAATTTCTTGAGGGTTTATTAGTTGGTATATCAATGTGTTTATTTAATGGTTATTTGTTATGTTGTAAATAATTAAATCTTGTAAATAGTTTGAGAATTGCCTGTGAGGGTGCTTGATTGTAAGGGGAGGCTCTCTGCTTGGGGGCACTGCAGCAGCTTCCCAGGGGGGCTGGGCAGGGCTACTGGCTAACGGGCACCCCAGGATCCCAATATTCAGGTGAGTGCACGTGTTGTGTCATGCCCAGGGTTACAGTAAGGAGGAAAAGGGGAGGGCAATGGCAGTTAGGACCTCTCACAGAGTCTTTACAGTTTGGAAATGAAGGTGTCTTTTCCCACAGCATTTCTGACTTCATGTCAAGATTTAGGTGACTTGCCAAGGACCACAGAGGAACCGTGGGTATGCAGCTACGCAAATGGAGCTCTCTGTGGCTGTGGTTGTTCATGTTTTCCAGTGGTGGGCTGAAATGGTCCAGCTGTAGCCCAAGCAGGGCTGGCACTACTATTACTACCTCTGCAGCTTCTCCCTACAGCCCCTATGGCACAGGTAAGCTCCCTGCTGCCAAGCTGCATGGCTGTGGTGCCGTTGAAGCCCCCGCTGCCAAACACTGTTGAAGGCCCAGCTCTGTGGGTTTGATTCAGTGGCTCCAGGGGCTGGATTTGGCTGAGAACTGTCAGTTGCTGCCCTCTGCTCTATCTGGTGCTACTTTTCTTTTCTCACCAGAGGAGGAAGGACAGTGCTTCCTGCCCTCTAGAGCAGGGGTTGGCAACTTCAGTGCTGCAGGGAATGAAGCAAGTTGCCAACCCCTGCTCTAGAGGGCAAGAAGCACTGTCCTTCCTCTGTGTAGAGGGGCTGATTTCACTCTGCCACCCCCATCCCACAGCCTCCCCTGAAAGGTATGATGAGGGGCAATTTAGAGTCATTAATTTAGTGAGCAGAAGCTTCAGTGCTGAGGGACAGAGCAGCTCCCTGTACAGAGTATGTGCAGGATGCTCATGGTGCACTCTGGAGCTGCTGGCAGCAAGGGGATTAGCTGGCCCTTAATAAAATGTAGAGCACAGAATCTGGGACAGATCCTATGGCTAAGCTGTAATAGGGAATTGGTATTCCTTTATTAAAATGACTGGATCATGGGCCTGATTTTGTCTACAGGCCATAGGTTGTTGACCCCGGCTCTAGAGCTCCTGTCTAAACAGGTTCTGGTTTTATATCTCTGAGAAAGGACCAAAAATTCACTCCACAACAACATCATTTATTCCACTTCACTTATTTACCTGAGGGCTGTGATCTTTGTCTTAAATCAATGGGATTCAATCTTTGGTTGGTGTAAACTGGGGCATCTCTGTTGAGGGTAACGAAGCTACATTGATTTACATCAATGAGAATCTGAACCTTAGGGCTTTTTTCCTGGTGGCATTTAGCACCAGAAGCCTTCTTTCATCTTCCCTGGGAACTTTGTCAGGCCTTTAAAGTTGGATCTGCAACAAGAAAACATTTATTTGTTAGCTTTTATGTTCATTTTACTTGCACTGGATGGGAGGGCACATTAATTTAATTGGGGGTTTTAGGGCAGCAAGAGTTAGGAAAGCAATTTGGGGTATGAGGGACATTGTTTTGGCATGAAAGCAGGGTTCCCACAAGGACAAGAAAACCTCCCCAAACTTTTAATGTCTCCCAACCAGAAATCAATTTGTTATAAAGTTTAGATGCTGAAAATCATATCCTCAGCTTATGCAGGTGGAGTTAAGCAAACCATGACCAAAAAAAGTTATAAGGTTTGCTTTTTATGCCTTGGCCTTTCAAAATCTCAGTCCTTACCATTCTGCCCAGGTAGGGTCAATGAAACCAGCCACCTTCCTATTTTTTAAATTCTGTACCAAATTTTAAAAAATGTTGGAGTTAAAAGCTGAGGTTTTGCTTAGTTGGTTCTTCTTTTATCTGACCTACTTCTCCTTACCCTTGCATTATGTGTGTTCATTCATGACCAGTCAGTCTACCATTAATGCTGTAGTAAACCTTGGGCTTTTAATTCCCTCTTTTTTTTTTCCTTAATCAAGGACACTGGAGAAATTCAGTAGGTGACATGCTGTAATATTAAGAATATCTTTTAAACTCAGGTGCTTTGACTATCACAGGCAGGATGGTTATGGGCATTCCCATGGTAACTACCGCTTTATGCTGCATAACAGATTATAAAGCCAGTCAGCAATCCAAATAACTCTTTGCCATGCCAGTGAATGGTAACCTCAAATGATTTAAACATATGCATTCTCTGCTTGTTGTCATTTCAAGAGTTTTTTTAATGAGCATAAAAACATACTTTATACCTATCAGATCAAGGCATTTCACTGCAAATGAAGATAAATAAGTATTCCTTTTGATTCTCCATAATCTTTTTACCATTCTTGGTCTTTGTACAGTGCTGGAATTGTACTGTAAATGGTGCAGCAAAAGACACAGGGTTTCTAGCAATTCTCTGTGGTCATTCACTTTCATGAGTCTTTTGCACTGTTGCTTCATGTCCAGATCCAGCCCCCATTGAGACATCCATTAACTGTGGGGCCCATTTGGGGCCAATTGTGAAAATGTTGCATTGACAAACTCTTCTGGTTTATCTGCCCACTTGAACAGATAAAGTAGGAGCCATGCCAGTTCAAACTCCTTTGCACTATATATGCTCCTGATGACACTGGGAGCCTTGCCTTGAACATCTACTTTACTTGTGGGTCAGCATTACTTGACTGTTCATTACAAGTGGGGGCTAGTCTGACTGCAGCCAGCTCTCAAGTCCTATCTTCTACAATGACTTTTTTGGTCTTTGTAGCCCTGACCTACATTCTTACTTAGCATGAGCAGCTGCTCCATGTGCCACCCTCCTGTCATGGCTCTGCCTTAACCAGAAAGGATGTTCAGCCTTCATCACAGGCAGAATCAGAGATACCTCCTTCCTCCTCCTCAACCCCTTTTCAACCCCTTACTAGGGTGCAAAAAGTGAGAGCTGGTGGTGACGTATGAGGCTGGTTAGTATGTAGCTGAGCACTCTATACTCACTGAGGATGTGATATGATTACTACAGTTTTTTGTCTGTTGTAAATTCATCCTTCAGTAAGGGTAAGTAGCTCAGCCAGCTCTGCCAGGCTGGTTGCCTGGTTTAGTAACTATTATAGTACTTGATTACTAGCTGGGTGGGGAGGCAGTTTAGCATTTAGCAAATTGCTACCCCGGGTTGAACCTGGTGAGAACTCTGGACATACAGCTATTATTCCTGTGTAACTTGCACCAATTAGGCTTCACTTCCTGAGGGGTAACTTTAACTGGAATTGAGACACTTGCCTAAGGCCCCATCATGTGGCCCCCTTCAGTTTAACTATGAAATAAAGTCAATTTAAACGTGCTGTGTGTCCACACTGATTTGACATAGGGAAAGTCAGCTTCAGTTGCAGCCTTCTGGCACTGGGACTGGGGCAGGGGGGAGCTTTGCCTTCCTCCCTGGGGCCTGCAACAATCCCCCTCCCCCCCCCCAATAGCTCATGATAGAGAGTAGTGAGAAGTCAGGCAAGCATAGGACTGAGCTGTCTGGATTGGAGAGACTGAGAGTCAGTCTGCCTGCATTCCTTCTTGTACACACAATACAGAGGAGACAGGGGTATGAAGAAAATACTAGAGTGGTATGTTTGGGAGTAACACAGGCTTTGGGGAGGCGAGGTGCAGGGAGAAGAAGAAGAGAACCTTGTGGGTGACCCAGGGGTTTGGAAAAGGTGTATTTGTGGAAGATGGGTTCTGTAAAAAGCTTTTTTTTCTGGAAAATGAAGTAGAAGCAGAGACATAGGGGAGGAATGTTTGGGAGAGGGTGGCATTCATTGCTGGTAGGAGAAGTATGGGGCTTCTGTTAGATGGCTCGCAGCAGTGATGGATCCAGGGGCTGCACTTGCATCCTGCTTTGATTCCATCCACAGTTTAAAGTCAGCTGGCTATCAGTGTCAGCAGCACTTATATTCATGCAGTAGTGAGGAAATCAATTAACTTGATGGCTCAGTATAATTGGTTTGATTCCTTCTGAGCTCTTCATTCCACAGGTGTTAACAAGCCTCTTTCCTTTAATTGGCCTTCACTGGGTCTGCTACTTCAGCTGTCCTTCCTGCAATGCTGCAGTCTCTTTGCTGCTTCTAGTCATGTAGCTCCCATTTCACAGCCCTGCAGACTGTTTTTTCACTGTAGCTAAAAGCATTAACTTGAGTGTGGACATAGCAACTCAGGTGAACATTAGCTGAGGTGTGGAAACAACTTTCAATGAAGTATTGGAAGCATTGCCAAGAAGTCTTGATTTTGTTTTATGAATCTGAAAAAGAGACATGCATTTAACTAGAATGACTCCGGGACTAATGAAACAAGATCTTTGGATTATTCTTGCCTAATTTGTTGTGTTTTTGTATCCAATATTTTGCTTCAATCTTAAATTATAGCTCCAGGCCCCTACTTATTAGTGAAGCTTGTAATATTTTTTTAACTGGGGAAAAAATGTGTGTTGTGTTGTATGTGGTAATACACCATACCATCTGCACCCCTCTTTTCAAAATCTTAGATCCGCCGCTGACTGACAGCACATCTGATTCCACTTTCCTGCCATAGCCTTTCTGGTAAAAGTACTCTCCTGGTCTCTGTGGCTGTGTGGTCCTTTCTGTCTTTGTCTGTGTTAAGAATTTCCCCCATAACACATCATCTCCCCAGTGGGTAAAGATGAGGGCTGTGCTACTGTAGGCAAGTTATTGCTGGTGCACTAACCACCATCTTATGCAGACCTGTTTAAAAGTGTAGGGAAAAAAATCCATAATGTAGGCACAGCCCAATGGGTTTCACAATGGATTTCATCATGCAAAGTGCATTTATCAAATGGAACAGTGAATAAATATCAGTTGGTGACAATTGCTTCATAATAGCAACTTTCTGGTAAATAATGATAAAGGGGCAATGCACAGCTGTATTCATTGCTTTGCACTGGCCAACAAAGCAGTATATTTACTTTCAGCTGACTGCAGCCTTTCAGTTGGTCTGCAGCTTAGGCAAAAGTTTTGTGAAAATACAGATGGATCTTTTTTTTTATCAGCTTCCATGGTAGGATAACAGTAGGCTATGGTCTCAGCTGTTGTAAATTGAGG
This sequence comes from Gavialis gangeticus, assembly GCF_001723915.1. NCBI lineage: Eukaryota > Metazoa > Chordata > Crocodylia > Gavialidae > Gavialis > Gavialis gangeticus. The sequence goes on along the minus strand of NW_017729022.1, from coordinate 134,185,468 downwards.
TAGCTTCTCTGTTGCTTACATTAGTGTAAATAAGACACAGCACACAGACCCCATACAGGGAGTTGGCCTGTTAAGCAGCATTTCCTTCCCAATGGGTATTGCTTTAGCCTCTCTACTCGCTTGTGTCTTCTCCCATCACCCTCCCCCTCCCACCTCATTTGCTATATGAGAGTTAGATGTATACCGAAATAAATGAAGGGAATGGTGGAGGAAGGGAAAGAAACTGATGAGGCAACAAAAATCTCATGTTTTTCCTTTGCCCCTCTCCACTGGTGTGGATTCCTTTCCCCAGAGCCCAGATTGGTGGTACAAGAAATGGCTGCAAGAAGCCCTTGGGTGACTCCAGCTGGTAACATTAGAAGCACCAGTAGAAGAGCTCAATGCACAGCAGCAACTCTGTGTAGCTGAATGCAGGGACTTCAGCCATGCACACATGCATCTAGGGGGAACGCGTAGGGTTACCATATGTCTGGGTTTTCCCACGGGTCTCCCTTTTTGGTCCCTGTCCTCGCATCCAGGGGATTTTAAAATGAGAACAAATGTCTGGGTTTTTTGCTCTTCCCCTGCTTTCCCAGGCTGGCTTTCTGGGGCTGGGAGTAGTGGGCAAGGTGACTGGCTGTTCGGGGTCATGTGCTCTGTGCCTGGGCCCCGGCAAACTCCCAGGTAAAGAGAGAGAGAGAGTGTGTGGTGTGCTTGGGCAGTAGGGCTGGTGGGGGAAGGGTCTGCGGCTTGGAAGTGAGGAGTGTGAGGGGCACTGGTAGGGCGGGGGGGCAGCAGGCTGCAGGGACTGAGGGGGCTGAGGAGGTCTGCAGGTCAGGAGTGAGGGGCACCCTCAGCAGGGCTGAGGGTTGGGAGTGAGGGGTGGCTGGCAGGGCTGGGGGGGCAGGGGCATAGGAGTGAGGGGCAGAGGCAGGGCACAAGCATATTACTGCTGACCCCCAAGCAATCATGTGCTCCTCCCCCTCACAAGTGTCCTTTTTTGGTGCTGGAAATATGGTAACTCTAGGAATGCAGTAATGCCAACTCTCATGAAAAAATCACAAGGCTCTTGATTTCCAAGTCAAATTAACTCTGACTCATGGGCTAGGGACAAACATTACACATAAACCAGTTTAAATGATCAGAAATGGGTTTATACCTGTAACAGAACAGACGTTCAGTGCATATAAACTGGTTTGAAAGTGGCTGAAACTGGTTTGAGATAAACCTGGTTGAATGTAGTATCAGACTTAACTGATTTGGGTCAAACCAGTTTATGCCATGTTTGTCCCAGACCCCTTCCTGGTTTAAGTTAAATCATACTTCCCCAGCATCCTGGTATGCTCTTTGGCTGGGCAGGGCTCTCTGCTCCAGAGAGCTGGACCGGTCCCTCTTCTCTGCTCCCTGGCTGCAGCTTCAGCAGAGACTGCAGGTACAGCAGGGTCTGCCTGGCTTCCCTGTGCCCTACCGCCCCTCCTCCCCCTTTGCTGCTTGCTGGACAAGCAGGGATTTCCCCACTTCCCACCTCCCACCTTATACTAGATAATGCCAAGAAGTGTCTCTGTGTGT
>NW_017729022.1:134175419-134178920 GCF_001723915.1 Gavialis gangeticus | reverse complement strand
CAGTATTAGCTAGCAGACCACCTTCTGGCTATGATCCGTGGTGTGGGAGATAGGATAAAGGTAGACAGGACTGCATTGGCTTAGGGTTTTTTGGAGCTAAGCAACAGGTAGCTGGTAATGTCCCTCTGTTCCTTCTTTGGAACAAGTTATTTAAGAAAAGCTTGAACTAATGAGAGGTCCATTTGTTTTGCTGATGGGACGATAAATGCTTTCTGCTGTTCAACTAAATGCTGTGTAAATCCCTGCTGGCTCCCTCACTGACCAGTGAGGGGGGGACCCCTCCCTAATCAGAACATCCTTCTGGGGCTTGGCCATGCTCGCTTCAGCTCAGCACTGTAGCAGGGAAGGGAGTGCTGCTCTAGCACCCCCAGGCTTCTAGCCTTAGCCACTGCAGGCATGTGCCTGCATTTTTTCAGTCCAGAGGGGAGGTCTTTACAGTTATAAATTGATTCAGCCTAGGCAGATGAGACTGACCTGTAAAGATTGAATCAATTCAGGCTCAGGTTTTTTGAATGTCTGTCCCTAGCCATGATCTCCTGAAAGAGAGATTAAATCTCAGGATTTTTTCTTCTGGCATATGTAGAGAGTGGCAAGTTGGTAAGTCTGTGGAGGGAAGGGGCAGGGGGAGAGGGAAGGGGGGGCTGGAAGTCAGATTGATGCCCCCACAGTAAGGGAGGGAGTGGGGCAGGGGCTGGGGTGAATGGGGCCCCAGGGCTGAGGTGAGTCATGCAACAGAGTCATGGGTGGCTGTCTGCGTGTGTCTGTGTGTCTGCCCCTCGTTCCCAAACTACAGTTCAGCTCTGCTGCTGCCCCTTACTCCTATACCCCACAGTGCCTCTCATCTTGCCAGTGTGTGTGGGGACCTTCCCTCCCCAGGCTCCAAACCCCGCGCACACATGCACAGCTCTTCACACCTTCACAAATAACCCCCTGCCACACACACACACACACACACACACACACACACACTTCAAAAATAACATCTCATGATTTACATTCCAAATCTCTTGATTTTTTAAGAGTTTGTCTCATGATTTTGGCATGGTGGGGTTGGCAGTACTGGGAATGCTGCTGCTGGGTAAGCTCCTATGAATCCAAACTATAAAGGTCTGCACATCACCTGTATGCAATCCTGAATTTTGCTGAGCTCCCAGAGTTGTCATTTGCCTGAATGGTGTGTTTGTAGCACGTTTCATGGTCAGGTGGTGAATGGTGGTATTTTAGTGTAAGATTTGTTCCTGGGTCAGTTTGCATAGGTCTATTGGTTTTGCTGGAGTTTTGTTGAGTTACATCAGGGCCAGGAAAAGGCCTTTTATTTGCTTCCGCTTGTCATTTTTTCTGGTATTACTAAATGAGACCTTCCTCTCCCTATTAATTCCATATAGGCCTGAGTGAGTAATCCTGGGTTTTATTAAACAGAACTGTTCTGAGGAGGTATTTTCTCTGCCTTAGCCTTCAGAAGCGTGTGTGACAAGCGAGCAGTGGGGATTCCATTTTTCGGCTTAAAACAGTCTTATTAAAAGTGTTTTCCGATGCATGTGGTTCCCTGTGACAGCACCCAGGTGGTTAAGCAACTGGCCTTAAGAATAAAAGCTGTTTCTCTTTTTCTGCACAACAAATGGTTCAAGTGTCTGGTATTTGATTCAGAAAGGAAACCTGCAGCAGTCATGTCCACTGAAATAAACCAACCAACATTTTGAGCTGCCAACACTCCTGTCTATTACGTCAAGGCATCACAAAGTTTAAAGCGTAGCAAAGTAATATTTTTTTTTCTGTAATCCCAGGGTAAATATTAGGCAGACAGCATTTCTGCTTTGTGCATTAAAAACCCGACTGGATTTGAAAAGCCTGCAAGTGCACTTTGGGGATTTCGGAAAGTGTCATTTGGCTGTGAGCTAAGACCAGAAGCTGCCATTTTGCAGATGGGGCAGGAGGGAAAAAAACGTTTGGCCTCATTCAGAACTTCACAGCTCCTGCAAATATCAGCTGATGAATATTTATGTTATCCCTGGCAAAAACCCGAAGGGCAAATGGAGGGGGGGCGAGGGGAGGGGAGGTAAGTTAGGAAAAAGGTCGTCTGAACTCTGTGGGATTTCTTTACCAACACTTTCCATGCTTGAACAGTAGCTGCTGAATGAAATCATTATGTGCTGAGACCTTGCACAGGAAAACAAAGTTTGTCAAAACTCTGTTCTTTAGCACCTTGTACTTAGTTTGAACCTTGTACGTTTGCTGGGCCCTGAAAAGGGAAACCCTTTTCTCAAAACCCAGTGCATTGCATGTGTAGCCACATTTTTTGGGGGTACTATTATTCCAAATTACCCTTCATCATAGAACAGCTTAAATGGTTTAGTGAAAGAGGGAGTCAGGAAAGGAATATTAAATACTCCTGGAGCTGTTTGGGCTCCTTTAAATACTTAGGAGATGTCATTTTAATGCAAAGGTAGTAGGCATGGAAGAGAATAGACAGGCAACCCTGGCACCAGGGCCAAGTGGGCATGTGTCCCTTGATAATGTTCAATTTTAACAGGATGTTTTGTGTTGTTCTGTGCCCTTAGAACTACCATTGTTGTCTGTATTAGAGAGATATCAATTGAAATCAGGGTCTCATTGTGCTATGTGCTGTACAATATATAAGCAAAGGCAGTCTCCGCCCTGATGCATACAATCTAAATAGATAAAGGATGGGAATGAGGAGAAATGACCTGTCCTGAGATGCACAGCAGAGCTGGGAATAGACCCTAAGTCTCATTCTAATATGCTGTACCCACCTGACCCCTTGCCTTGCTCTGCTGTTGTGGTGGCATGTCCTGGCAATGGGGACTAAGCATGCCCCACCCATAAAAATCTTCATGCACACTTCAGAACTGGAAGTTCACTTGTAAGGCTCTTTTGGGCTTGTCCCCAACACCTATTCTGGAGTCCTTGGTCTTCACAGCAACCTCATGGGCAAACTTCTGGGTCTGGGGTGTGTTAGGAGACTGAGGTGTGCAGGGCTCAGGCAAGGCATGCTCAGAGCCAGGAGTGCTGGGAAACATCACCACTGTGATTTGTATAAGCCCAGTATCTCCCAGTATAGGATCTAGCCCCAAATACCACAGCACATTTAACTACTGCAGGTGGCAACTGTGCAGTGTAGCTATTAATTACCATGCACTTCCAAACCTTGCAACTGTTTCCAGTCATGCAATGCATTGCTTTCTCATTAGTCCTTAGTCAAGTAATTCCAGGTACGACAAGAATGAGTAAAGGACCTGGAGTTTAAGGGAGCCACATAAATGAGTTCTCCCTATGCTGCATAGCACAGATTTTGTAATCTGAAAACAGTTGTCTAGTTTTGCATGGGCGAAAGGACCTCAATTGCCTGTGGATTTAGATTGTCTGAGAGAGACAAAGAAAACCTGCAGACAAAAAACTGTGAAGGGGTCAGCTGCAAAAACTGACATTTTCTTTGTCTTCCTCTACTGGCTTGTTTGAAGAAAAAAAAAAAAAAAAAAAAAA
>NW_017729022.1:134166641-134175236 GCF_001723915.1 Gavialis gangeticus | reverse complement strand
GACAAAAAAAGACGTACATTTACTAGCCCTGGCAGATCTCCCTGGTAGGTGCTGTAAATGTATTTAACTGTGTGTGTCTACTGTGATGACTACATCATATTCCATTCTTAGTCCTTTAGTCATTTTCCCAGTTTGTTTAGATCTTCCCCACTCCAGGGCCCCTCACCTTTCCAGGGCTCCCGCAGCATGTAGCTGCACAGAGGGGCTGAGATCAGAGCTCTTCCTTCAGCCCTTGAGAGACTATAAATTAACTACAAGAAGCAGCTTTCAATACTGTGCAGGAATAAGACTTAACCATTTGGGTTAAGCCCTATTTCTATTAAGCCCAGGAAGAAAGTAGCATAAAGTAAGTAAGTGCTGAAGACTAGCTAGAGATTTTGGGTGGCACATCTGAAACACTCAGTTAACTCTCTGGGCCTTTTGAAAAGTACGTCCTCTTGGAGTACTTCAGTTTGAGCATTCAAATACTGGAGACAGAGTCACTTTGAAAATGGGCCAAAAAGCCTTGTAAAATTTGTCAGGGTTCAGTTGAGGGGACAGGAAAGTGGTCATTTTTGATCCTTCCTCTTATTCTCAGACGGAGCTCATGGTGAAATTCCTATAGAGATCATTAACATTTTTTTGCTGGTGGTTTCTTTTTCCTAGAGGTGTATTATACTGAACTGTTTATGTTCCTTTTCAAACCTGGAAATTATTTGGAGAATGTAAAAGAAGAGGTTGAAAAGAAAGATAGCTTGAATTTTGGGAACTGTTATCAGTATTTTCCTGGTCGTTTTTCCGTGAAGAGATGTCAGTCTTTTTCTAGGGACCAGCAGATGGTGCTGCAATCCATTGAGTGACTGCTTTGGGAGAAATGCAACCTTATGTAATAGGCTGCTGTTTTGAACCCAACAAACAGCATGAGTGTATTCTTGAGAGAGGTTGTGTAATTACTACGAAAGTGGTAGTGAAGTTCAGACTTCTACATCCTCAGAGACTAGAAGTCAAGACTGTACAACATGCTGTGTAAACTGTTTACTCTTCCCAAAACAGTGAAGTTGCCAAGCTATGGAGGCTTTTGATTAAGGGAAGAACTTCTTTATGCTCCTCTGCCTCTTACACTATTTGGTTTGGCATCTCTTTCTAAAACAACAAAATAAGGTTACTAGGGAGACCAAGACAAGAGGGCAGGAAGGTGTGTTTCACTTGTCAAAGCACAATAAAGCAATTTGGTTGAGGCTAGCTGATATCTTTGCTTTGGCCAGCACTTCCGTGGGACACAGTTGTTCATGCGGGAAAAACTGGGGGGAGAGGGAAGAGATCCCAACCTATATAGGCAACTGGTAGGGGGTGCCCCGTGATGGGGCTGGTGCCCCCCTGATGGCTGACACTGATACTGTTGGTAGGGCTGGTGCCCCCCCTCCCCCCCATAAGGGGAAGCTTCTGTGGGTGCCCCCCCCCCCGATTCAGGAGGCACCAGTCACTCATCCCCACCTACAAGATCTTCCAGCACCCAGTGTTGCGGTGAGCTCCATGTGGGAGGCACTGAAGTCAGCAGGAGTTTACTCGCCCAGAGCTCATGCATGTTTGAGGCCTCTTGAGCTGCAAATGACTGATTAGCCAAAGTAGGTGAACAACCCCATGGATTCTGTGGTTCTCTGCCTACAGAGTACCCCTTCAAGGCAGCTGCTTGAAGTCTCTGAGACCTGCTACCCAGTTTCAGTTGCAGTCTGGTAATATGAGCTGCCAGATGCCTCTTTCTCCTTTCCTCAGAAGAGGGAGGATAGGGGAGTCAGCCTCCAGTGAGGTGAGCCTTGAGGGGGGTCAACCTGAGCCTTGAGAGAAAGGGACGCTTCTGACTGGGGCACTTAAGATGGGCAGCCATCCCCTGACAGTAAGGTTCAAACTCTACCACTCTTCAGAGCAAAGTCCCTGCTTGCTCCTTCCTGTTGCTTTCCCCTGCCTCCCCCTTGTTTTTTCAGTTGTAAGCCATCTTCTCCAGTGCTACTTCGTTGGCACAATCCTTTGAGTACCCCATTCCCACATCACACCCATGTCTTCATCCCAGCTAGTGGTGCCTCTCACCCAGCACCACCATATACTTGGTTCCTTCCTCTTCCAGCTCCCATACCTCTTTCTCATCCTGAACTGTATCAGGAGACCAGCTTCCTAGGTGTTCCCTTCTTCTGCTGCCTTCTTGCTGCTTTTCTTCCTTCTACATCCTCACTCCCTTGTCAACCCATCAGTTGTTTCCTTCCAGCTTCTTCCTCTGCCCCAAGTCTCTGACACCCTTCTATCCCACACAGTGATTCTCCCCACTTGATTTCTCTGGGTTAGCATTGCATATCCCCTTCCTTGCCCTTCCTATCTACCATGGCCAGGAGGTCTCAACAACCAAATGAAATGGCTCTAAATTGTTCCCAAATGGTGTTGATCCTCCAGCACATTAGACATTAGGTCATGCCCTGAGATACTTGTATCACAGGAAAGCAGGGCTGGCATGGGACTCACAAGATCATTTATTTAAGCCCCCTGCTCAAGGCGGGATCATCCCTGACTGAACTATCTGAGCCAAGTATCTGTCTATGCACTGAGAATCCACAACTTCTCCAGATAGTTTCAATGCCTGACCACTTTTATAGTTGCAAAGTTTCTCATAATCTCCTGCCTAAATTTCCCCTGCTGCAGTTTGAAACCATGGCTCTTAGTCCTGTCCCCTACTGCTGCAGAGAAAAGCCCATTTCCATCCTCTCCGTACTCACCCTTAAAGTATTTGAAGACTTTTATCAAATCCCCCTTCAGTCTTCTCTTCTCCAGACAAAATAGCCCTAGTTCTTTCAGCCTTTCCTCATAAGTCTTGCCTCCCAGGCCCCTAATCATTTTTCTTGCCTTATGATAGTCCCTTTCCAAACTGTCCACATCTTTCTTGAAGTGTGGGGCCAAAACTGGACACAGTACTCCAGGTGAGGCCTCACCAGTACTGAACAGGGCAGAGAAATCACTTCCCTTGTGATTCGCAAGTGACATTCCTATTAATACAACCCAGGATGCTATTGGCTTTTCTTTTCTTTTCTTTCCTTTTCTTTCTTGTTTGGGGGATGTGGGGAACAATGGCACGCTGTTGGTTCAGTTTATGGTCCGCTTCGCAGTACTGCAACAAAGGCAGTCATTTCCCAGTCAGTATTTGTGCATGTGGTTATTCTGTACCAAGTGACGGACTTTCCATTTGTCCTTGTTGAATCTTATCGGCTTGACTGTGGGCCACTTTTCCAGTGTATGCAGGTCATTCTGAATCCTAGCCCTGCCCTCTGGAGCGTTTGCAGTTCTACCCAACTTGGTGTCATTTGCAAATTTGCTAAGTGTGTACTCAATCCCATCACCCAAATCGTTAATGAAGATGTTGAGCAATAATGGACCCAGGACAGATCCCTGGGGAACCCCACTTGATACTTTCTCCCAACTAGACATTGAGGACTACGTGCTACGATGATCCAAGCAGTTACATATCTACCTTATAGTACTTTCATCTATTCTGTATTTCCTTAGCTTGTTAATGAGGTTATCATAGGATATGGTCTCAAAAGCTTTGTTAAAGTTGAGGCATATCATATTCATTGCTTTCCCCTCATCTATAGTGCCTGTTACTTTATCATAGAAGGAAATCAGAAATGCATAGATACATACTGTAAAACTGGTTGGGAATTTTCCAGTGAAACAGTTTTTAACTGGAGCATATTGATTTCTTGAAGTTAAAACTTTTTCTGGGGCAAACAAATAGGATTTGAACCTAAGTGTCCCATATTCCAGGTGGGTGCATTTAACTACTGGGCTATTGTATACAAGGGACTGACGGGTGGGAGGGTCCTTTTCTTAATCTCTATTTCAGATTTTGAAATCTCCAAAGGTTTTGCAGAATGGGAAATCCATTTCCTGCCCAGCTCTACAGATAACCATTTCCCACCCAGAGTCTCTTTTCTGATGGAAATCTTCAGTGAATAGCACATTCAGTGCTGTTGTATATGATTTCACATTCTTTAAGACATTTTTTGAGTGTTTTGCTGCAGCCATAGCATTTCAAGGAGCTACCCATTGGTGTAATTCCCAGATATTTGGGGAATAAATAACTACATCTTGAGGGTTTGTACCAAGCCTTTAAAAATCAAGCAATAAGAGATTTTCTGGGAAAGAGAGCCTGAGAGAAAGTCAAGGTTAAGAGAGGAAAGCAGGATTCCAGGACTTCTACAAAGGAGCTAGGAAAGCACATTTAAATGTGGAGGCGTGTTTCAGGCCAGAGTTAACCTGATGTATTAAGTTTTTCCTTATGAAAAATGTGTCGCTGTCTCGCAGGACAAAACTGCTGCTTGCCAGGCAGTTCTGGCATCTTGTGAGTTGACAACATGCTGTGAGGGGAAGAGGCTGGAAAGTTGTTAATGAAAGGGTGGCAGCCAGCACACTGAGAAACTTTGGCATGGCAAGGCACACGTTCAACCTTGAGCAGCTGTTTTTGCTCTACAGAAAAGCTATAAAGTTGAAAAATGATTAGAAAAACAAGAGATGTGCATAGAATGCTGTCCTGCCTTGCTTGCATGTGTTTGGGGTTTTCTGTGTAAATGCAGCTCTTTTTTGTTAGTGTTTAGTATCTCAGCAGTGGTAGGAAACAGAAACATACTCTGAACTCAAGGGCATCTCTCCCAACTCCTTGGTACCTAGGTACACTGGGGTGAATTAAGGACAAAGCTATTGCATGTTGTCAAAGCCATAGCTATCAGTTTCCTGTCTTTTTCTTGGTTTAAGCTAGACTCTATCTTGGAATAACCTGAAGACTTTTGACTGTGAATGTCCTTTCCAACTGCCAGCTGGAAAAAATGGGTATGGCAGGGCTCTTTAATGTATATGCATGTTTTATTGAACAATGATGGTCCAGATTCTCAACGGATGCAAACTGGGGTAGCTACATTGCAGCCGGATTGGTTTGGATCAGCATAAGCACTTGGTTTACCAAGTATGCCAACAGCAGTACTTTGTGACTTTTACGGCGATGCTCTACGCTACAGTGAAAGAGCAAACTGACCTCAGACCACCTGGGATTAGAAGAATGTCGACTTCCCCTTCTCATGGGGTTGGAGTTTGGTCTTTTTACTGGAGGGGATTACTTGATGAGTGAGGGTGCTGGTGGTTTCAAGTGGTTTCCATTTAGAAAGAAGCCTGTTTGCTTCCATTTGAAAGTGACTAGGATAATGTGTCTACTAAAAGTTGAGTTATGCAGTTTGGTGAGGAAAAAATGATGGAAGGGCAAATGCTGTTACCTGTGACTAATACTCTGTGACTCAAAGTGTTAAGCAATAGTGCTGACGTGATCCACTCATTACCACATATTGAACGGAGTGTGGGATGTTATAATGTGGTGGGAAGCTCTATGCTGCATAAAAGCAAACTGCACCCACAGTTACGCATGTATTATTTGGAGTAGTTCCACTGAATCATAGAGAAATTGGGCTGGAAAGGACCTCCATAGTTTCATCTAGTCCAACCTCTGAAGCCAAAGTACTCCTGATTTACATCCAAATAATCAAGAGTGAAATTTGATCTATAACTTTGATGCACAGAAAAGTGGATCAAGTTAAGAGATATTTTTTTCCCTTTTTACAGACATAGATTTTAAAAGGCTCTGTTGTACCATTCATTGGGTGTTTTGATTTGGTGGGTAGAAAATGTATTTTATGATTTTAACAGATCTGTTCTCATACAGGATATGCTTTTCACTGGCTGTAGTTGTGTCCTAGAGTTTTGTTTGCTTTTGCAATTGGTTTTCATTATTCAAAGTCATTAAGCGAGTTTATTGGTGCTAAGCAAAATGTGTATTACCTTGCTATACTATTCGCAAATCATTTCAAAGGAAGATTGCAAATATACCATATGTAACTTAGTCAAGAGACACATATCATTTAACCCATATGCCATCATGCAGCACCTTCTACAGTGATTGTGACTAAGGCCCAGATCCTCAAAGGTACTTAGGCACCTAACTTCTATGAAATTAATAGGAAGTCAGGCACTGAAACAGGAGGTAAGTGCTTGAACACCTTTAGGTGTATTGCAATAAAAATAATTTGGATCATGTACGTATGTGGGGGGGCGGCATCTTTTTGCTACTTCAGTTATTTTGGAACTCAAATTCTGACCAGCTTTATGATATTAGGGTTGACAACCCCCATAGGGGATCAACTTGTAGTGGGACAGATTCTTTACAGTGACTCCTTCCTCCTCGCCAGTTTTCATCTTTGGACAAGCAGCTGTTGACTGTAGCAAGGCCATTGGGGGAATGGGTGGTGATGGTGTCTGATGTGAAGGTAATGTAAACCTGAGTGTTATCCACCTTCTTTTGACGTCAGAGGTGATATTGGTTCACCATGAGCCGGGGGGGGAATGCTTTGAAGACAATGGGGAAGGGATGCAACCCTTGTTGGACTCCACAGGTGAGGGAGTTGAGACTGTGCTCATCTTTAGGTTGAGGCATGGAGCTGTGCAGAGGGATGGAAATTCTGTTTGATAAAGAATTCTGAGTTTGCCAAACTGAGCAGTGTTATAAATTGAACGAATGCTCGATGTGTGGAGATTCGCTGTGGAGGAGACTTCTGAAAGAAATCTTGCTTTGGGACTATTGAAAAGGTTTGTGAAAGTGCTTTGTTTCAACTTTACCTTTTTATATATATTGTATTATATGATTATGGTATGATATTAAATAACATTTGAACACACAATTGGAAACAGTCATTTCCAAATAAAAAATCCCCAATAATTTTTTTTCTTAGAAAATGTTAGAACAGAATGTTTCAATGGGGCTTTCCCCACTGTCCTTCCCTCCATTTTTTTCCTGAATATAATACTGATATTCCAGGTTCACAAAGCATTTTGATTTCAGCAGAGCTGTACTTTCCAGCAGAATACTGTTCTGTTGACAATTCTCTGGCTAGCTCTGCTGCTGTGCTTCTCAACCTTTTCAGACTCAGGGCACCCTGTGTTAGACTCAAGGCACCTCTCGATGAATGCCAGCTTTTAGCTTTTACTCATTTCTTGACTACAGATAAATAACAGAGCAGTTCTTTTCTTACAAAGAACTCAGACCACAGCAGGTCAGAATGGTTTTGACATTATTGTTTCCTATTTGAAATCTCTGGGTTTATCTTGTGAATCATGTGCACGTGTTTGCATGCCTAATATAGCATGACATCTCATGGCACCTTAAATGATCTCATGGCACCCCAGGGTGCCACGCACCTGGTTGACAATCATTGCTTTACTGAGAAACAATATATTATAACTCTTGTGGCATTTTAGGAATGATTGAAGCTATCTTTGTGTAATCCCATGTATTGCTGACTTTATTTGTCAGGCAAAGGCTATTCTTCTATGTATTAAATGCTGTGGAGAGGCCCAGCTGGAGGAAAATAGAGGAATGGGTCTTTCCACAGCCAAGAGGTGAACATCCATTAATATTATCAGTACCATGTCTATTCCACATCGCATCTCAGGAGCAGTCTAGCACATAGGGGGATCTTTGATAAGCTTGCTAGGGCATTCATTAGGTACACACTTAGGACTTTCTGCATTTGGAATTGTCTGAATATCTTTGGTCATTTTTGGTGATGATCACTTAATCTGGAGCCTTGACTCATAATAATGTATTTCTAGAAATAGTTCTATTGCAAATACCCCTGGCAACACAAGTGATTAAAGTATCTACAAAGTTCAATTATCAGTGTTTACAGAAACAGATACATATGTACCCACCTGGGCATGTGAAAATAAATACATAAACATATGTAAGTAAATCAGAGATGCACCTATACAAAAATAAACACTCTCCCTCCCATTCCTCCTGCTTCTGACAAGGGACATTGAGGACAGTTCACTTTGCATTGAAGTTAGATAGACCTGAATTGGGTTGAATCAATAGCAAAAATGGTCTAAAACTAAAAATGTCCAACAGCCAGCAACCACACATTCAACTCTGGGGGCTACAAACCCAGGTGCAAGAACTGATTTCAGTTGTGGGGACCGAACATGGGGAAAGAAGTGACATTTCAAGTGGTTAGGTATTTGTTTTATGATATGTTATCATGTTGATCTCATGATGCTATGTTGCAAAGCAGTGTTGTGGATCCATGAAAATACCTACAGCTTTTCTGCCTGAAGGGAGAATAGTCATAATGCAGAGCTCTTCAAGATATGGGTTAAAGGGGACTGGGACAGTATATGTCCTTGTGAGTCAAAGTGAATCAAAGGAGAGTCCATCTGTGAATTGAAAGGGTAGGTTTCCTTTCATCCATATACAAATTTTGACTACTTGTAAATTGGTCCCTGTGCAGTGGTAAACTGGTCCCTGATACAGTCATATACCACACATGCATAAGATTCCAGCAGATGATGGACGAGGGGGTGCAAAGCACCCTGTTCAAGTTTGCTGATGACACTAAGATGTGGGGGGAAGTGGGCACAATTGAGGGGAGCAACAGGCTACAGTTAGACCTAGATAGGTTACAAGGATGGGCGGAGGAGAACAGGATGGGGTTTAACACGGACAAGTGTAAGGTGATGCACCTGGGGAGGAACAAT
>NW_017729022.1:134160494-134166125 GCF_001723915.1 Gavialis gangeticus | reverse complement strand
TATGATGATGATACTATGAACAATATTTTCTCCTGTTCTTTAAGAATCATTTCCTTACTTATGTTTCACAATATGCATGTTGACTGTAAGATGCATGGGAGATTGTACTGCAGATATTAAATGATTGAATGTTTAAGAGGAAGGATTTGTATTTGTAAGAAATGTTTTTTAATAAAGCAGTTCCTCTTGTCTGCAGCTACGGGGCCTGATCAAAGCGACTAGTATTGACTTTGGATTTTGATTCGGATTTGGCCGATCTGGGGGACAGTGATTTGATTCGGTGATTCAAACCACTGTCCCAAATCAATTTGGCCAAATCTGATTTGGAGATTTGGCTGCTGCCGAAACAGCAGAATCTCTGAATCACACAGGCCCCATCCCCAACCTGCTCTCCCAGCCCCCCCATGGCTGCCCTGTCCGCCCCAGCTCCCAGCTCTTTGAAAAAGCCCCCACTCCTGCCTGGAGGGGAGCGATCCCCACTGTCCCATGCCACATAGAGGGTTCTGCCATGAGTCTCCTGACCCCCATCTGCTTTACCAGCCACCACCCTCCCCCAAGGCTGCCCTGCCCACCCCAGCTCCTCCCCTTCCAACTGAGTGTCCTAAACACTAGGCTACAGAGTCAGGTCTCCTTTGGCTTGCTCTCCTCATAGCCTGGTGGGCGAATCGCTGCATGGTTGCATGGCTTCTGAGTATGACCAGAAGCCCAACATTAGGCACCTAAGGAATTTTTCCAGGTGCTATATGAAATGGGGTGCCTAAGGAGTTTTACCTCCATGTAACAGCATTACCTATTCTGGATTGCATTTTAGAGCATAGGAGCCTAAATTCTGCTTGAAATTCATTTAGGTACCTGTGGGTCCAAATTGGATTCTTTCCTAAGTCTGTGTATCAGGAAGCAGTGGATTTTCACATTTTTCTTTAGTTTTGATTTTATGCTTTGGGTCACAGAAAACTCAGAAGTTCAAGGCTTCACTCAGGCATCAGGCTGTCCCTGGCTTTGTGAAACAATCATTATCCTTGGAGTCAGAGGTAACAACCATAAAGTAGCTGAGAGTGGCTGGAGAACTGATTTTAGGGTTTCTCCAGCAATTCACAAACCTCAGATTTTTCCAATTTTTGAGTTTGCAACCAAGTCCTAATACAGAAAGATTTCATATGGTTTGGGGGTTTCACTCCAAGCGTGTTGCATAGCTTTAGTCAGGCTGTTCTGGACATAAATGGGAAAACCCAGGTGCTGTAGGAAGTAGTGCTGGTGACTCAATAGGTGGTACACTTCCTTTTCAGTCAACACTGAACAAGTGCCCTTGTGTTGTGTTAGGAAGTACCGTCTTGTTGATGTGCTGTTTCTTGGATGACACATGAAAGCTAAGGTCATTACCAATGCCTCGTAGGCTGCACGGCAAGGCCTCCCAGTTTCTGCAGTAGACTGGAAATTCAGTACAATAGAGTCACATTTCCTTTAAAGCAGTTCTAGTATTAATTGCATTATAGCACTACCTGAAAGCTCCAGTTCAGTTCAGGGTCCCATTGTACGGAGTCCTATAACATAGACATAGTAAGTAAGAGTTCCTGTCTCAAAGAGTTACAATGTAAATGAGGGATTGTTATTTTCATTATATACACAGGAAACTGAGAGACAGTGAGATTGGGTGAGGCAGAGAGGTTATATGCAAGACGTGTGTGAACCCAGATCTCTTGAATCCCAGTCTAGAGCTTTATACTACAGTATCTTTCCTATTTTTGAGCATCATTATCCACATCATAGTTTGCCTGGTAAGAATTGGGTTATCCTGATGTTAAAATCCATTTATTTTACACTGCTGATACATTTCCAATTTCCTATGTTTCTTGTACTTGTAAAACAAAAGAGTGCATCTACTACTTGTCGTCTTCCTGATGGATCTGGGAAGAAGGCTTCAGGCATATCCTGCCCACCTGCTCTCAGTCAGGCACCTGAGAAGCTGAAGGAAATGATTTTAGCTTGTGGGACAAGCATGTAAGGTGAGCATTTGTGCTTGAAAGGCTCAGCAGGATAATATACAGCTGTTGTCTTGGTTTCAGTGAAAACACCTTGTGGCAATGAATGAGAACAATTCTTAGGTCTCTTGGTGCTATTGCTTCAGAACGTCTGTGAATGCAGGACAATAATTATCTC
This sequence comes from Gavialis gangeticus, assembly GCF_001723915.1. Lineage (NCBI taxonomy): Eukaryota > Metazoa > Chordata > Crocodylia > Gavialidae > Gavialis > Gavialis gangeticus. Next base: position 134,163,968 of record NW_017729022.1, on the reverse strand, counting down.
TCTCACTCTTCAAACCTCTCCAAGCAATTGAAATATCTGAGAAATGACTAAAATTTGCAAGATTTTGTTTCAGACTGTGCCGTAATAAGAGTAAATGCTGGTTTGTCATGGTAAAACCTGCTCTAGTGGATTTTTGTTTTCTATATGTGAATGAAATTGAACCAATTTTTCTTAAGGAGAAGACTGGTGGAAATTCTAGCCTGCACCATCCTGAACATCCATGCATGGGCTTGCAAGAAGGGCTTGAACTTTAGTTCCTCAGATCTTTAGCACAGACCTCTGCCACTTGAGTTGGAAGAGTAACTATTGTCTTTCATATAATAGCCACTAGAGGGGGATATTCACACACGTTTTTGGGATAAACCGGTATTTGCAAAGGGCAGGAGAATGCAGGAGATCCCAAATCCTGCTCTGTTCCTGGCTCTGGGAAAGGTGTGTAGGCTGATGGTTAGTACACTTACAGGTTAGAGGCAGGAGAGCTTATTCATTTCAGAAGGCTGAATCAGTGGGTGCTGGGTCAGACATATTACAGACCTAGGCTCTATTTCTATTCCCACCTTTGCTACAAATGGCCATGTGCAACTCCTCAGTTAAATATGAAATAGGGATAAAGATAATGACTGGGTGAGTATTCCAGAAACAGGGGTGACTGGTGCCTCCTGAGTCTTGGGGGGGAGGCCCGGGGGCAGGCCAAAAGCCCTATATCCACTCCTATACTTATGTGCCATGGCTTAGTCGCCACCCCTCCCCCCAACATGTTGCCAGCCTGTGTAGCAAAAAAACCTGCCCTGTCCTGAGCGGTGCCGAGTTGGGGGCCAATCTCAGGGTGGTGGGTGCACGTACCCTCCCCCCCATATCCCCCCTACCAGTCGCCTGTGTCCAGAAGCATGAAAAGCAGCCAGTAAAGGCAATCTCAGAACTTATACTTTGATGGCTTGCAGTTTGGTACACTTGCTCACACCTCGAACATCAGTTAACAGGGAATATTAAGTCAGCAAACTCCTGTGTCATATATCATCAAGTAAGCATGGGCTACTCAATTCATATTAAGAAGACTTTCTTTGTAGTCACAAAGGCTGTGAAAGATAACTGTTTTATGTAAAAACATTGATTCTGGGGAAAAATTTCACAGCAGCAGCAGATTTGGTATCCTCAAAATGATAACATGTACGGCCAGAATCATGTTTATGGTGTAATAGTGCGTTTTTCAAGGGCAAAGGTTCTGTCCTTACCAGTGGCATAAGCAGGGAGAGGTGATAGGGAAAACTTCCCTGGGCACTGACTGGGAGCAAGAGGGGCCAATAAATGGCGATTGCTGTAAGTGCCCATGTGTTTGTGTTCACAGTTGTGAAAAGGAAGTTGCCGCTTCCACTTTGCCCCAGGTGCTCGGCCGTGTCCCTACACTGCTGTTTCTCACTGTCTCGATAAAATTGCAGCTCATGTACTTCCCTAAATGCCACAATATTTTCAATTTTGTGGGCAGTTTTTCTTTGCTGAACCAAACAGATAGGGTTGCTCTGTTCCACTTTGAGAAAAGCTCCTTTTCAGCAGTGGCTGATGGGGTTTCCATATGTTTACATATCCTTGTTGCTGTTGAATCCTAAGCCTCAATGTCAGGATTTTCTGTTTCGAAATCATTGGGAATTAGGCAACCAGCCTACACTAGAGGCTAGCCTACTAGGACTTTGGAAATCCAACCAAGCACCTACCAGCAACTAAATACTTTTGAAAATCTGTTCTTTCTTTACTTTGTACCCCTGTGTCTTTGTTCTGCCATTATGCAAATAAATATGGAGGGCCAGGCTGTGCTGTTCTTACCAGGAATAAGTAGCTGCTTTCCTTTCATATTGACTTCGGTGAAACTATTCATTGGAGTACATTCTACTTCATGGAGAAGGTGAGCACATTGTAGCCCATAATATATAAAACACTTTCTGATGCTTATAAATGAGACTTATAAATGCCATCTAACGTTATTTATTTATCAATATACAAGCAAGATCTTTTGCTTGTTGTGAGGTACCATATTTTCCCACATGCAACACACACCTTTTCTCCCAAAATCAGCCCCCCAAATGAAGGTCCATGTATCAAGTGGGAATGCCAATTGTCTGCCTTGGATAGAAATACCTGGCTTTGCCTCTGAATTCACAGTTCAACAGCTGAATAGTGCAACTATTCAGGCAGCTAAGGGAATCAGTTGACTTAATGGCTCACTGATCTTCACATCAGAGATGTTAATGTTTGTCATTCTTTTTTAACAATTTTCATATTCCATCACCAAGCTGAGAGCAATTTTGCTGTCAGGTCTCTCCTTCTACTTTATAGCCTTAGAGACTCTTTAGCTCCTTTCAAAATCATAGATCCACCCATGGAGACCAGTCTTTGGCAGCAGCTAGAGTTTCAGCTTTAGTTAAGCTGGGGGAAGGTGAGTGAGCTCAAGGTTATGCTCTGCCTGTGCTCTATGCAGCCATAACTCTGGAAAAATATATTTTCCTTATTCTGCCTTTCAAAAACAAGGTGTGCATTAGATTTAGTGGCATGCTGCATATAAGAAAATACAGTATATTAAGACAGACACTGACTAGTTGGACTAATTGTTCCTTACAACTAAGTATCTTGGAGCTTGCTTGTAACAAGAGATGGCAACACATTTCTAATCTGCAGCTGCCATTCATCAATCCCAAGCCAGTGATGCTGGAAATTAAGATACCAAAGCACCACTTCTGGTGGATATTTGAAATATTGTTTCGTTTCAGGATATATGAGGAAGTCTTAAAAATCACTATAAGCAGACCAGCAAAGTAGGACACAAAAACACTGCACATTTCAAAATCTGGATATTGTTCTTGGTACGTTGTGTACCTGGTATTATTATTTACAGCGGATACTTTAAAAAATAATGCAAAAATAAGGAGGGTACTGGTTATGATAGTACCTCCTGTTTTTGACTCTCTGTTATAAACAGCTATTCTTGAAACAGATGGCCAATGACACTTGTCAACAGACTGTTACAGCCTAGAATTAAAGGAATGAAAGGGGTACATTTAGCTCTGCTAAAGAACAGAAAGATGGTTAGCCATGTTATTTGGAAGTCAGGCAGAAGATGGGACAGTGTGGCACTGCCCTGCCCTACTTTCTATTGAAGAGTGTAGTTGAAGAGTGTAGTAATGTCTATGTTACAATATGGGGTGAGTGCTTTTCCCCCAGCTTTGACACTTGCTCATTAGGGGTGTGCGAAGCAGGCCCTGTTTGATTCAGATTTGGATTTGGCCCCAATCAGGGACAGTGATTCGATTTGTTGATTCGGATCACTGTCCCCGATTTGATTAAGCAGAATCCAAATCTGAAGATTAGATGTTGATTCAGAGAATCAGTGATTCAGACACGGACACAGCTTTAAAAGTTTTTTCTACATACCTTGAGGTAGCAGGTGAGGATCATGATCACTGCTATGCTGGAGTGCATGGAGCA
>NW_017729022.1:134155099-134155494 GCF_001723915.1 Gavialis gangeticus | reverse complement strand
CCGATTTGATTAAGCAGAATCCAAATCTGAAGATTAGATGTTGATTCAGAGAATCAGTGATTCAGACACGGACACAGCTTTAAAAGTTTTTTCTACATACCTTGAGGTAGCAGGTGAGGATCATGATCACTGCTATGCTGGAGTGCATGGAGCATCCCATAGCAGTGCAGCGGGGCCTTCCATGTGCTTGGTGGTGAACCTGGAAGTAGATCAGAAGTACTTCCAGTCCACTTCTGGGTCTGCCAAGAAGCATGCTGGGCCCCCCCAAATGCCTCCCCAGCTTGGCAATTGACTGCAGGTGCCCCCACCCAGACTCAGGAGGCACCAGTTGCTGAGCTGAGGGGCACAGGGGGCCCCCCAGCATGCTCCCTGGTGGACCCAGAAGTGGACTGGAA
>NW_017729022.1:134151614-134154984 GCF_001723915.1 Gavialis gangeticus | reverse complement strand
GAGGTATGTAGAAAAAACACTTAAAGCTGTGTCTGTGTCTGAATCACTGAATCTTTCGGAATCTCTCCAAATCGATTTGGAGGGTTCCGATTTTATTCAGAGATTAAAGGGTCCTCTAACTGGATTTGGATTTGGAGATTCAGCCACCAAATTGGGCCAAATCTCCATCGAATCGAGTCAGGGACCAATGCTTGTACAGCCCTAGTGCTCATGCTAGAATCTACTACAGTCCTAGACTTTGTGACTTGAGGACCTTGTGGGTGTTCACATTCCAAAGAGCAGAGATACTGGGAAGAAGAGGAGGCAGGGTGAAGCTGTGGATGAGTCCTTTATTGTATACTGTTTGGCAAACTGAAGATGACATGGGGGGTGGGATGTGAAAGAGGCTGGGGGAGAGAGAGAAAGCAGGACAGCCATACAACTAAAGTGGGTTGGAAAACATGTTTTTCTGTAGAAACCTGTGCTGAAAAAAAATTGCAATTTGGATGTTAAAGGGGTTTCTTCTTTTTTTAATTATTAGAAGTCAAAATAATCTGTGGAAAATGGGTCCTTTCCATAGAAAAGTTCATATTGGCAAGCATGTAGAAGCCTAGAAATCCAAAATTTTCTACCAGGACAGTGTGCAGTACTTTTGAAAGGGAGGTGTCTGAATCACTTCTGGATGTACAACCAAGTGACACTGGAGATGTCTGTGCTTGTGTTCTATGCAACCAATGCCTCTTGGAACCACCATTTGTTCTATGCTTTTCTCCTTTCATGTGGTATAATGATAGAAGCCAGAACATCGCATTGAATTCCCCTTTTAAGACAAACAATGTATATTCCAAGACTCTCCACATTGCGCAGGAATGGCAACAACACCACCTTGTTTGCAATAATAACTTTACTGTTATCTATAATAACCACTGTAATATGATGCATTGAGCTATGTGGTGTAGCAGCTGTAACTGCTAGTATCCACAATAAACAAAGAGCTAGTGTCTGTGCAAAGAAAGAGGCCGATTCATAACAAAGTTCTACGCACTGCGAACAGAGAGTTTCTGCACACTTTACTAGAGGGTGGATTGTACATGGTATGTGGGATTTTAGGCCCACTCAAATTTAATTGGATCCATCAAATTTTCCGCTAAACCAGCTTTTAAATATGTGCTCTGATAAAACCATGGTTTCTTTAAAGTTTACAGGAGCTGAGCAGTGTGAGTGACAGTTGAAATACATTCCTCCTTTCGGTCCACTGACATGTAGCAGGTGAGCAGTAATGGTGGTAGATGGTATTGGTAGACTAGGTGTAAGTCTAGTGGCTGAGATGCAGGGGATGGAGCAGAGACAATGAAAGGTGAATAATGTGTGGCACTGGAGAGGTGTGGCCCTAGGGGAAAGAAGATGAAAGGGAGAAGGCTTCTAGTTATTTTGGAGAGTACGTCATATTGAACATGCTTTCCATTTGCAAGGTCTATTTTCCTTTGTCTTTAGGTTCTTTCTTGGTACTCACTCACAAAGACATGTTTTATTTCCTTGATTCTTTTTTTCATAATAAAGCTTTAGCCCTAGCAGAGAGCTACAGTTCAACAGTTGCAGTTTTGTGGAACATCAGCACTTTCACATGCACTTTGAGAACACTCTGGTAGAAGTCAACTTTACAGTATATTAAACATACATCCATTATATGAATGTAACCCTAACTTATACTCATACATATTAGAGCAGAGAAGAGGAATGCAGGCATTTAGGACCTTGCAAAAACAAAGCCAAGTCAGCTTTTCCACCCAGGATGTGTTATCTCCATTGAGCTCTTGTTTCAGCCACTCTGAGCTGCTCAGTCAATTTTTGTGAAGTATTTGAAAAGGGCAACTCCATGGAATCCAGAAAGAATGGTTTCCAGCATATTACAAATCTATATCCAACATATTTGAATTTGCTAGCACAGTGTCAGCTTGGTTTGAGAGAGACTTTACAATGCAGGGTGAACAGAGTCAGTTGAAAAAAAAATCTGGGAGAAAAACTTATGGAAAGCCATTCAGGCTAATGGTGAGATCCAGAATTCAGTATGTGACCTTTTCCCAACCAAAGCCTCCCTGAGCTTTCTCATGAATGCCCAGCATAGGGCAGCTTGTACTCCACAGTAAGTGGCACTAGAGCTGGAGAGGTAAATGACCCACTATTATTTCATCGTCTTCCTGGTGGGAAGGTGACCCAGAGGTCCCCCTGCAGATGCAAACTTCATAGCTTTTTCTGACCCATCTCTGGCAGGTGATAGTAGCTATTTATAGCAATGATTCTTGTGACCTTGGAATTTATCAGTAAAAAGAACTTTTTCAGAAACTGCTGTTGTTAATGAAAAATATAGATAGCTTCTGGGCCCGACCAGGCCCCTAAAGGAGGATCTCTTATTGATACCTATTTCTATTCCGAACTCCCTTCCATGTCTAATAAGTCTACAGTTTTAGCCTTGGATCAAATTAGCTTCAGTGGGTGGCATTCAACTGCACTAGTGTGAAGCGTCTGTGTGTGGCTTAAATTTTTTAGTAGACTTCACCGTGAGATTTGGGGGATGACTGCAACAGTAATCACTGGTATGAGTAGATATTGCCTGCTCCATTTTGACGGGGTATTAACTTTTGTAACTTTGACCCAGGTCAGGTGACCTAGGTCCGTGCAATAAATATAGTTAATTTGCCTTTTCTGGGACTCTTTCAAGAAAGCTGGTATTTCTTAACTGCTGATTTCTAAGAGTAAATGTCATGTAACCACTAATTTCTGACCAGGGAAACAGCTTGGAGATTTCAAACACAGAGATTAGGCCAAAACATTATGATAGTTTTAAATAAAAAATATGTTGTTATAAGTAAGTAGTAACATGGAGCTAATGACCACTTGCTAAAATGTTTTACCGTCTGAAACAATTAAGGAATCAGATTTCAGCTAGCAACTTATGCTTGAGTTATTGCTTGTTTTTAAAAGGAAATCTCCCATTATTTATGAATTTGATGGAGATGATTATATAGAAATTGTGCAAGGATCAAAATCCATTTATTCACATTTGGCCTATGCCTATTTACATCAGCAAAGAAGCTGTCTTTCTGGTGTTTCAAGAATTTTGAGTATTTGAATATATGAATATATGAAAATTGAAGACTGATAATACTGGCTCAGTCAAGGCATAGTGTAAATAATTTTCCCTCTTTTTCCAAATCTCCAAAATCTATTAATACTCCTGTCACGACCAGCAATTAATGCCTGATACATAGTGCCCTGTTCTTCTCTCTGAGTACGTTGTTCTAAAATCAGTAAAATTAATTGACTTCACTAGAGTTATTTCTGATTTATATCAGTGAGAACAAGACTGGGTCTTTTGCAGAGCATTCTTCCA
>NW_017729022.1:134133345-134146614 GCF_001723915.1 Gavialis gangeticus | reverse complement strand
TGACTTCACTAGAGTTATTTCTGATTTATATCAGTGAGAACAAGACTGGGTCTTTTGCAGAGCATTCTTCCATTTCCGTGTTTGTGCAATAGTGTTTTAGTACAGGACACTGACCATTCCTGATATCCCTTTGCTGTATCACCTCAATGTTATTATTCAAAAGAATGACTATTGGTGGAAATCTAAGACAGACCAAAAGACAGCCAAAGATGATCTATGTGCTTTCCTCTGATCCTGCAAATTTTATTTGTGTAGCATAAATTTGTTGCTGCTGTTAACATTGGACCAGTGCTCGAGGTTATTTGCATTTGGCTGGGTTGTAACATACAGGGACAGGCCTGAAATAACCTATACTTCATTATGAGGTGAAGCTTTTCTTCCCTTCACACGTGTTAGGGATACATGGAAAGGTGGAGCCATGTGTTCAATGACTATTGTCACCAGTCCTTATTTCTTTTAGGCAGTAGTTGGGTAATATTTTTCACTGAAAACAGCTGTGAATCCACCCAACACTTCCATGAGCCATGCAAGGAGTGGCAGGGTGTTTTTGGTTTTTGGGGTTTTTTTTGGTTTTTTTAAGTTGCAAACTTTCTGTCCCACTGTGTCCTTGTTAGACTAGGCAAGGACTAGCCATTAGTACTGTGTTGTTATTTTGACAGTGCCTCAGATTCCCTAGTCATGGGCCAGGACTCCACTGTGTCAGGTGCTGTTCAAAAGCAGCACAAAAAAGATGTCTCATGGATTTTACTGGTGTTCCCTCTCCTGAGTCATTACTACTCAATGTGAGTTAGAGAGGCAAAATTGAGTCCTTTAAATATGAGAGGCATAAAGAAAGCAGTAATTCTATAGGCTGGCAGCAGACGAGGCACCAAGTTTTTCAGGCCTGTTTTAAAATATGCTTGTGTCATCATGGTGTCAGCGGGAGAGAATCTTAAAAGCAGCATCAAAGCCAACTGGCATCATTGAAGGTTACAGTGGGTATGTATACTCATGCAATTAATGCACATGAATAAACTCTGGAGCTTGTTGCTCTGGAGTGTATTGTTCCCAAGCACATCATTTGAATGTGTGCCTGGGACCAATAAACTCCAGAGCAAGAAGCTCCAGACTTTATTCGTGCACAGCATGTTGAGATGGGTAGGAGCAACCCCAGCTGGAAGCAGGGCTGGGGCTGCTTCCTCCAGCTCGACATGCTGTGGTGGGGCTGGCTGGGGCACGAAGGTGCTTCAGTGTGGGGCTAGCTGGTAGGCAGCCCCTGCACTGAAACACCCTCATGGCCCAGCCAGCCGAGTCAGCATCTACACATGTGTTGATGATGAGTTTTTCAGTCCTCAGCAGAATAGTACTTGTAAATGTATTTACAAGTACTATCCTGCTGCAGAGTAAATTAGTTTACTCTGGCCCTGTAGGGGTGCACGTGTAGACATGCAAAGTTTACTGCACAGCTAATTAGTCAACTGCACAATAAATGTCTCATGTAGATGCACTCAGTATGCACAAGCTAGAATGTGTTTACCAAGAGGGTTTTCACAGCTCTCACTTTTTGCATTTATTCTGCAAAAGGATTTGTTTTTCAAATATTTTTGTCCATCCTGAGGACCATCTGGAACTTCTTTGTAAAGATTGTAAAAAAAATTAAGAACACAGAAAAACTACTGTGGTTCTCCATTTCATCACTTATTCAGAGAAAGTAATTTTTTCCATGCAAAGTATACACTTTGAAGTCTATTTTCCTCTTACAGTGCACCCACAGCCCTTTCTCCCTGATATAAAAATGTATGCCCTTCCTGCCAGTACATTGACCACCATTCTAACAGGTAGATGCTGTTTCTGGTAGAATTGCAAGCGACTAAAGGGGAATCAAGATAAAAATGTAATGCCATTGTAATATACTCTTCTGTGCATAAAGAATCACTTCATACTTTCAACTTGAAAGTGGTTGCAAAACAGGTGAGGGAAATTTCCATTTCCATTTGGGAATTGCCTTTCCTTTTTATTCAAAAACTGAAACTTTTCAGCTGAAAACTGAAATTTTCAGTTTAGAAATGCTACTGTAAGTGTCTCATTCTCTTCTTCACCTTCATGGTCCCTGGTGCAACTACATTTCCTTTGAGCACCATCATCTGTCCATGGTGAGAGAGGGTGGTTGCAGTATGGGAGTTTTAGTTTAAATTGTCCTTATTTTTAGATTTAGAAACACATCAATGAGAAGAACAAAAATAAAGTCTGCGTAGGAAACACGGTACACATCTCTCCAATCTGCATGAAGACAAAATGTTGGCTTTCTCTCTGCCAGACCACCATTCTTCAAAATGCAAAGGTTTGTATGGAGAACATTGTGTCATGACAGCTTCATATCCTGCACATTATGAAAGGGTGTTATTTCAGGAGTAGCCCAATGGTTTTGATTTAAAATAACCCTGTACATTTGAAAGACATTACATTAAAAGCCATTACTTTAAAAACAGAAGCCTAAATTCATAACCGATATAAGTAAGTGTAGCATGCTTTTGAGCTTGATCCATAGTGCTTTACCTGTGTACAAATACTACTTTAGGTTATTAATATTATGTCCAAATAGAAAAAAAACCCACTTAAGGATAATAAAGATATTGCGTGCATTTGCTAAAATGGCAGATTTTTAATTTTGCTTTGGTTTTTTGTTTTTGGGGTTTTTTATTTTTTTAGACCATGGTAACTCCTCTTCCCTGCTCATCCCCTCTCCTCTCCTTGCCAAACCCCCCAAAAGACACAATTCAAAATAAAAACTCAGCCCTTACTCGTGAGTAACACTTTCTTATTCTGCTTTAACTTCTGAGTTAGATATAAAGAATATCTACATTTACAGAAGTTAACTAGTGGAATCTAGGATGTCAGACAGCCCCATTATATGCTATCCTATATCAACTACTAGGACTACTTTGCATGTTTCAAAGTAATAGTTAAAACAGTATCTGATAAAAATGAAATAGTTATGCTTTAAGATGAAGAGGTTTAAGTTAGACAAGAGGGAACAATTTGCATCTAAAAGGGTAGTTAAATACTAGAACAAGTTACTTAGGAGCTTGTGACTTGCCACTGGAAGATTCTGAAAATGGATTAGCTTACCTTCTCTCAGGAATAGTTTAGGCATGCTCAACCTTCCCTTGGAGATAGAAAATAGGCTAGATAAACTCTTGAGGTCCCATGAGGCATTACATTTGTATGATTCTATGATTTCTATTAAAAATGTATCCTGGAACCAAAACCCTACACCTCAACTCCATTTTCAGGGGAAGAGTTTGCAGATCCAGACTAAGATCTGGATTCTGCCGGTTGGGCCTTTGTTTTAATGTAATTATATCTGTGAGGAAATAGAGGCTGACATTTGAAAAACCATGTTAAGGGATTTGGATGCCTAATTCCTATTAAAATTAGTGGGAGCTGGGTGTACATACCCTTTAGGCAGTTTTGGAATTGTTGGCCAAAACCTTGTGTTTTGTCCTTTCTACTCTGGGGACATCTGTTTGCTTTTACCCTGATGGAATTTAAGCAGCCAGCCTAGGTCAAAGTTGAAGTTTGTTACTAATGTTACATTACGTTTCCAGAAATTAAATCATGTCAAATTCACTCAAGGAAGTCAACCCACCTACTAACCTAATTTTTTTTTCTCTCTGGCATAATAATTAACAAACTGTTTTGCATTCTAATTGCAAAACCCAGGCAAGATTAGAATTAAGGTATTTACGTTCTGTAGTTTGATGACAGTATTTTTCGGATCACCTCTAGTTAAAGGAGAGTTCAAAGATATTATGGGCAGCTTCAAAGCTATGCACAGTAGTTCCTTTAATTAAGTATGGGCAGGATTTCCGCTCTTCAAAAAATGCATACGTGCTCATTGGAACAATGCCAATTTCTACTGTACAAATCACACGTGTCACTCTTCATCCCCTGAATATTTTACTCTGCTTTCTAGGAATTTTATGTCAGTCTTATTTTACCCCTCTCTTATAGTCTTATTCTGATCTTATATGGCTTTTACACTGATATAATTCTACGCATTTAGTACTGCTTTGCCTCCATGGATTTACTGTTTCCCTTTGGCTTGTGTTGTAATTTATGTTAGTGTAAAGTGATTGCAAAATTGTCCTATTCTGATAGAATAACTTTTAATGCCCACTAAGCACAAGTGTATATTGCTTCCCAATATATAGGATAGTGGTGGGTCGTGCCCATATGAGTTGTTTTTAGTTGTATGCTTTTCAGAATGGGGAAGATATGTACTTCCCTTGTTGTTTAGCATCCTTGGAAGTTTTTCAGAGCAAGTTAGTCAAACAGATGAAGGGAATGGTTTAGATAGGGATGATCCTGTCCTGAGTAGGGCATTGGACTAGATGTCATCCTAAGGTCTCTTCCAGCCATACTTTTCTATGATTCCATGATTTAGCAATACTTTTGATAGACTCCCTCCCACACCCTTTTTTAACGCTTTCCTTTATTTTGATCACACTTTTTTTTCCTTTTCACTTGCTAATTCTTTCCACCAAGTGATGGCAACTGCCTTGACAGTTTGAATCACTGGAGATGCTAAGTGACAACTCCAGGATGCCCAATGATTCTGGCTCTTGATCTGAACTGGTTGAACAAGTTGCATTTCTTTCCACATAGGCAAAGCTTGTCCTACTTGTCAAAAGGACAAAAAGTGCAGGCAAAAAATGGTGATTGAAATATTTAGTATTTCATTCAAACTGGCCTGGCTGTTGTTAATTCATGGCCTCAGCATCATGGAATTTCCCTTTTGGTATTCTCTTGGTGGAGTGGATAGAGATGAGAGAGTATTGAATCCTTCTGCAGTGGATTTTGGGGGTGCCCCTTCCTGGAATCCGATTCCATGGGCTGTGGCTTAATTGTTGCTTTTATCTGCCATAGTGGAATAGGATTACCAAAAACCTAATTCTCCATTTGTTCAGTAGTACATTCATGTAGGATGGTCAGGTATGTCTCCATAAACAATCCTGTGTATATAGGATTTATAGGTCATTGTCACAGGTAGAAATCATCCCTTGACATATTTTAGTGAATTGAAGAGGAACTGAGAAGGGCAAACATAAAAATATAGTTTTTCAAAGCAAGTAATAGATACCCTATTGATGATAAAGATGAGCAAGGCATTGATGGCAGGTGTCTTTTGTGCTTTTTGAAGAGCTGTGTCCATTGAATCTTGTTCAACATCTTTGTTAGTGGTCTAGATATGGGAATTGATAGCATTTGAATGAATTTCTCAAGTGATGGTGAAGTTAGGATCCTTCAGGTGCTTGCAAGGTCAAAGTGTGAGGGGGGCCTTCATGTAGGCGTTAGGAAGATACAGCCAGAGATGTAACGTGACACACTGAAAGGAAGTCTCAAGGCCCTTGCCATTCACTTCATTCTTGTTCAAAGGCACACATTAAAAAAATGCCCGGAGAGTTATACAAATGGAAAGTAGGAAGCTAAGAATAACTGAGAACGAATGTGTGCTAATGTATTTGTGGAACATCTTACCAAAATACAGATCCTCTGAGGAAACTAGAAAAGAGGAATGTCCTAAAAACTTTCAGAATGAAGAGCAAATATAAGAAAGGTTGCACTGTAGTAAGATAGTGCAGTCTTCCAGTTTATATTTAAATCTGTCACGTTGCAGGTTAAGGAGGTAGTTTTCCCTCCCTATCACTGTGGTAAAATTGCACCTGAAATATTGAGTTCACTTCAGGCACTGCTAGCCAACATTTTACCTGCAAAACTACTTATTGATTGGAAGCACAGAGGAAGACCAAAAATGGAAAAAACTGAGCTATGAGGTAAGATTAAAACAATTAGTAGCTTGGCTAAGAGAGGAGTAAACAGGAGTCATTTATGACAGGCTGCAAACGCAGCCGCCAAAATGTTTTATTGAACCATTGATTAAGAATGCATGATTAGTTCTTGCATGAATATTTTAGTGAAAATATAGGTTGGTCTTTGATTGTCATCATCTGGATGTCTATCCCAATAGAGCTATTCTTGGTGCAGAAGTACCAACTCCCATGCCTCTATCTTCTGAAAAACTTTGAATATAGACTTCAATGTAAGCGTAATTGTTGTATATACTGGGCCTTTCAGAAAACTCAAATACTCACACTCAAAAAATAATACACTGTCAATTGGAAGTGCTTGGAATACGAGCCACTTTCATGAAAGGAATATTAATTCTGAAATATTTACTTTTACAATCTTAAATGATTGATGGAAACTTTCAGTGAGGAGAATCTAATGATGTCACAGTAAAGGAAGTCATACTAAATAGATATGTAAACACGCATCTTATTAGAAATAGGATAATGCAGCTGACTGTACATCTCTCTGAACTTTTTACATAATAAATTCCTCCAGTATTTTCATAGTAAAATTGAACTGTTCGTGAAAGCCTTCTATCAGTTTTAAACACCAATTCACTATTACTTCTCCCTCACTCCAGACTTATCTATCAAAGCCTGATTCTGAACTTCTCTGTTTCTTTGTCCTCTGTTGTCTATTCTCTTACTCTCCATAACTTTTTTACAATCAGGTCATACATGACTTGAAAGTTCAGGCCCCTGTTTGGTTATAGCACAAGATCCCAACCATCCTTAATTTCATTATTTATTCCATTAGAGACTGCTGGATAGGCTGAAATAGGGCTTTAGAAATCTTAAGCAAAGCATAATATATTAAAATGCACAATTTATTGCTATGTAAAATTCCCAGTTCGGTCTAAAAATCAAACTTTTCTTCATCCTGTGATATAATGTCCTTGTGACACTAAAGACACACGTACTGTGTTATTCTTGGCTTGTTCACAATGGTTTTTAGCTCTGTTTTGTCTTAGCCAAAACTATGTCAAAAGGGGTCAAAAAGGAGGATATAGTAGTCACACTAAGAAGGTCATTTTTGCCTAATATGCTGGGTGTGCTCAGTTAAATCCCAGGGTTTAGTATCTGAGGAACATTTGATTAGCTTGGATAGAGTACAAATACTTCCATACTGGAAACTAATCCTGATAGATTTTACAGGATGTTTCAAGTTACTAAAGCATAAAGCTTAGGGAGGGGTGGGAAAAGACAAGTTACAAGGAGGGAGGACCCTGTTGGGATTGCTCATAACAGTTGGCTCTGTAAGGACAGTCAGAAATATAACAACTCATCTACTCAAAAGAGGGTGAGTGAGGTGGTGTAATGACAGTGACTAAGGTTGGCAGACCTTTTAGGATTTGGAAAAAGCAAATTACACACTGTTTCAATTATGTAAATTTCAATTTAAAAAACCCAACAACCCAGAAATGGGAGAAGCTGAGAGGTTTGTGGCAAATCTCCTCACTTGCAATGAACCACGTAGTAGTAGTTAGAGGAAATCAACAAACCCTACACACTTTTTTGGAACGCTGCAAATAAATGCATGTGTTAAAGTGAGTTTATACCTGTAACAAGTCCTATACCGGGAACTACTGACGCCTGAGTATATTTTCTTGTTCCAGAATTTGCATAGCATATGGATAGCATGTGGCAGGGTCTCTGCACTGCTCAGCCAACAGCCTCATCTCTGACCTTGTGGCATCAACCTGAAGGTAGGAAATAGTTCAATTGCTATGCAGCAGCAAATATCATCCTCTCTGCAGTCCTTCATGCTGCACTCCAGGGAACAGATGCAGAAGAGAAGGTATATTTGTAGAGGAAACTGTATTGAAAAAGGAGAACTCTAGGTGCCTTTTCTTCCATCCTAGACTGTCTGAGTTATTAACTGTGACCCAGGAATGGAGATTTTTTGGAACCCCCATCAATTGGATGAGAGGATAGAAACAATATGATAGAGGTAGGCAAGCATTTAGTTTTACAGCCAGAGGAATTGAATTTGTCGTCTTACAGCAGTGGTCTCCAACCTTTATAAGTAGGAGATCACATCTGGCACTTAAAAGCAACCCAAGATTATTATGCGCTGCTGCCACCACCCCTTCTCTCCCCCCCAACCCAGCAGGTAAGTCTGTGGGGAGGGAAGGAGTGGGCAGATTGAGGCAGAGGGAGAAAAAATTCTTTGGGGGTGCACCTGCCTCCCCAGCAGGTAAGTCCCACCTAGCCAGCTTACTCCTGCTCCTGCCTCTGTGGCACTGTCACTCACTGCGGGGGCCTCGATCTAGCTCCTGCCCCTTTCCTCCCCCATGGACTGACCTTCTGGGCTGCAGCATGCATGTGAATTCACACAGGCACTCAGACCCCGACCCCAGCCTTGGATTGACTCCAAGAGCCTCTGAGATCTATGGCAAGAGGCTCTGAGATCTACCGGTGGATCGAGATAAACTGGTTGGTGGCCACTGTCTTACAGTGTAGGGTTGAGTGGCTGTAATAACGGAATGAACAGAAGGGGTGTTTGCTTGCAGGACCAGACACATGTTGGATGACCTTTGCAATCTGCCCCTCAGGTTTTGCCGTGTGGTCCTCTTATGAGCACCTGGGGAGGTTCAGGAGGGAAGCCGTTTCTTCCATGTGCTGGGAAACTGTTAAGGGTTGTACTGCTTGTTACAAGGTTAGTGGGTACCAAAGATACCATCATAATGGCCAAAAAATTACCATAGCCCATGATGAGAAACAGTACTTTGTATGTGTAACTGAGGCCTAGACTTATCCCATTGAGTTCTTGGTTTAGCAAACAAAAAAAGTAAGGGGATTAAGTGAGTCGCTATGATGGCTGCATCCACTGTCAGGTGTGGGAGTTTGCTCACTAGGTTTATACAAAGTAGGAATATTAACTTATGTACAACCAGGTTTACAGTGTCAGCTGCTTTGAATGAACAAAGAACATGGTACCACGAAACAATCAGTACAATTCTCTCACAATAAATCATATTTTCTTTGCATAATAAACTGATTTTTGGCTTTTTAAAAACCTGATTTAAGCCCCAAACTTTAACTGTGGTTTAAATCATCAGGCAATAAACACTGATTTAAATAATCTATTTTAATTTTGTTTTGCTTTGGTAGTTTTTATTTGTTGTTGTTGGTTTTTTTGCAAAGAAAGGCTAAATATGATTGGTTGGTAGCAATTACATCATGCTGATAAATATAAACTTTATGTTCCATTTGGCACACTATATTTGCTACCAGGAGGATATCACATATACATCAACATGCATTTAAATATGTATATTCAGACTTATCTTTTTCTTTTTTATTATATCAGAAAATGGTAAATGATACCTTTATGTTTTACGAGATGATTTTTTATTTTTTTCCTCATGATTTACGCCCAGGTCTATTTGATTGGAAATTGTAATTCAAATGGCTGCACAAAAACACATTTCAGTTGCATTTTGATTAGCTAAATAAATTTGCCTTTCTGCTCTCACTCACTTGCCTTCTGAGCAGCAAGGGAACCAGATACCACCATACCCCTCTCCCTTCTCCTTCTCCATCCCATAGCTCCTGCTGAAGGTGGCATCCACCTGCACTAGGAAAATGTGGTTTGCATTTAAAATTATTGTACTAAGCTAGGAAATATTATTTATAGAAAGGGTTTTGTACCAATTGTTTCTTGATACCATGTTTCTTAAGATTTTAGAGCTAGTAAATCTCCTCCTACAAATAGTTTTATTCATAGCTTGTAAGAGCTTGTAAGAGAAAATTAAATTTTCCCACTTTTTTATCTTCTAAACTATGAATGAACTAGTCATTCAACTGCACCAGCTGAATAAATTGAAATGAAGAAAATATTCTTTGTGCCCCAGTTACTTCTATCAAAAGTTGGTTTAGCACTTCAACAAACTCTGCTTATAGGCATTTAGGCAGTGGATTTCACTTGTTCAGCGGTTTGACTTTCTTTAAGCTCCAAGATCAAGCAGGTACTGCTAAATATTTTTTCTTCATTTAAATGAGCTGAATAGATTATATGTTTCGGCCTTAACACAGGCTTGTTATGATTTAAAATTTAGTTTCAAATGGGCTTATTTAGGAAATGAGTAATTTATTAAATGAAATAAAATGCATAGACTGTTGGGTTTTTTAAAACTGAATTGATTTTTTTCCCCATCCTAAAGGCAAGATGTACAGAGCACTGTGGAAGTTGCAGCGAAACTTCTGCTTTTTTCAGTGGTAAGATCAAGGCTTGCAGTTCATGATGGTTCCACAAATTGAAGATAGTTCTTCTGAATGAATCCACGAGTGCAAGGGCCTTCTGGCAACAAAGGTTCTGTCATTGGTGTTTTTCGATTCTATGCAAATAGATGGCCATATTCTATTTGAAGTGTTTGGGATGAGGACGGAGGTTTGGGGTGTTGTAGTGACAGCTCTCTGGCAATTGACCAAGCATTACCTTCTCCTTGACGGAGGGGTCTATAAATCCTAAAAGAGTGGGTCTCTCATCAGCCAATCTGAAGTGCTGAGCTGTAAACCCTGAGTGTCCATAAAGTTAGAGCTCTAGGAAAGAGCATGCTTAATTTAATAGGAAGTCAAAGTTATTAGTGTTGGGCAGCTGGTGCACAAGATTCTGTTTCTATGAAGGGCCAGATATGGTGGATCCCCCATGCAGATGCCTGGTGAGTATTCAGCTTGGGGAGTCTTCCCTGGACTGTGAGAGTGTCATGCCAGGATATGGTGGTTGGGTCTGGGACTACCTGGGGATCAAGGTGCTGACCAGGATCAGGATGAATGAGCAGAATCTGAAGTCTAACAAATGAAGGAAGCCAGTAGATCAAGCTCAGAGCGGGGTTTATGAGTGAGTAGAATCAACAAGTCAGAAGGTCAAAGAATGAATGAAATCCAGGAGCAAGGTAGTTTAAGAAGCCAGGAGGTCAAGCACAGAGCAGACGCAAGGAGCAAGATGAAGGAAACAGTGACGTGGTCTTGTATCAGATTAGGCCTTGTTGCCCAGACCCTTTCTGTTCTGGTTCAGGGGTTTATATGGGGGAAGTGGAGGGTCAGCTGCCCCAGTCAGCCACCCTGGTGATTGGGAGTGGGTGGAGTGTTAAGCCATGCTGGAGGTTTCAGGCCAGCCTTGACCAGCCTGGGTGACTAACCATGGATTAGCAGGCCAAGATGAGAAACTGTGCTGCCAGGTTGAAGCCACAGCCTGACATCAAAGAGGTTAGGATGTTCATTGTGAAGTCTCTTTACCATGTACAGTGGTTCTCCCCTGCTTGGTCTTCATGGCCATTTATAGACATTATGTTTTCCTAGATCTAATACAGACAACAGTTGCGACTGTATATACAAGTAAATGTCTATAGTCCGAATTAAAACTGGCTTCAATTTGAATGAACTAATCCTTATTGAATGAGAATTAAAATTAATACAGACTATGACCGTTCCAATTAGGCAATTTAAACTGTATTAATTAATGTATATACAACATTGCTTTTAGGAAAAACAGTCCTTAGGAAAAAAGTAACGCCTTTACAACATCAAATGTGTCAACAACACCTCACCCTGTTAAGTATCAGGTCAATTACAGCTTCTGGATCAGCACTTTGGATGACTGCAACGATATAGCAGTGCTTACACAGGCTTATTATCACCTCCTAATTACTTCCACCCTCTGTTAAGGGGCTGTCAAGTGTACAGACCATGTATAGCCAGTGCCCCATGCCATGATGGTCAATGATCTTCTATTAATCCTTAAATTGAATAGGAATTTAATCTGAACTGTGTGATGCAAATCAGTTAACATGGTCTGGAAAATGCTGAGCATGTCTACAAACAGCCCACCTGTCCAGGTTTGGTAATCTTCTAGATAGGATGCAAAACTCATTTCCTTTCTTGAGAAAAGGACAGGATGCCATATAGTTTTATTTATTACCTGTAAATCAATAATAGCCTCTTAAATAGTCTTCAAACTGTGTGGAACCAGATGAGCAGTGGGCTAGTCTCTGCTCTCCAGCTGTGTTAGTGTTCATACTGGTGCTATTGTTTGTGTGCATTTGCCTCAGTTGAACAGGGAGGAGAAGTATGAATTATTAATCCAATTAATATTAAACAGAATGCTGACAAGTCCCCAGTTCTATCAGTTATAGAGACAGAAGATAAATCAAAGCAGCATATTCCTGTCATATGCCTTGCTGGTCAAGAGGGGGTTAATGTGGCTTAAATATTCCAAGCCCTCTAATTGGTACAGCCATTTGCACTAGGACATATATGTCTAGAGACCTAGGGCATCTGTCCATGTACTCTGGAAGAGGGAGCTGGGAGCATGATTTAATTTGAGCGGCTCCGAGAGCCACTCTAATTCAAGTGCCCAGAGCATCTTGTGTATCAGTGTCTCTGTGCTTCAGAATGGTGGCAGGAGCACTTTATTTAAAGCTTGTTCAATAAGCTTTAGATAAAGCACCCTCGCTGCCATTTTGAAGTGTGGGAGTGTTGATACATGAGATACAGAGGCTGGCTGGAGTGTGGTAATTACTAGGGCTGTACGAAATACCTGTGTTTCTTTAGGTTTTGGATTTGGTATTTTGGAGGGACAATGTTTCGTTCCAGTGTTTCATAGGGCTGTCAGAAATGACTGTTTCATTTAGTTTTGGATTCGGTGTTTCAGAGGGACAGTGATTTGTTTTGGTGTTTCGAATCACTGGTCCATTTAATTTAGGATGAAACTGTTTTGGAGCTGTTTCGGAATTTTGATGGTGTTTTGGCCATCGGCTATAATGCAGAATCACAAAACTGCCTATAACTTTGTCATTTCTTGCCTGATTCAGATGAAACTTTCAGGGATGGTAGTCCCTTATGAGGCCATGAAGTCTGCCAAGTTTTCAGGAGATAGATGCAGTGATTTCTGGGAAACTACACCTCAAACTTCTGGCAAGCAAAACTTGTGACAAGCGTGATTTTTGTGTGTGTGTGTTAAGGCGCAGCGGGGTGAAAACTTCAGGGTTGTTCCTTTTATTACCCTCACAACTTCACTGCAACAAGTAAGCCTCAGGCCTCTCAGAGCTTTCACAGATCTGGGTTTTCCCCAGCCAGGACTGTGTGGAGGTTGGAGGTTATCAGGTGCCTCCAGCTCCTACCTGCCTTTCACCAAGAAGGTTCACAGTCCTGGCATTTCTGGGGGGCTGCTGCACCACTGGCCAGTCCTACCCAGGCCTCCCTACCCTGGCCGATTTCAGTTTTAGGTCATGTCCAGGATGATGTTGGGCCTCCTTCTCCCCATATAGCCCCAGCCCGTTTATCTCCAAGTTCTTCCTGGCACGGGAGCTCAGCAGGGAGATGTTCTTCCCCTACTGGCTGGTGAGAAACTAAACTGCCACCTCCAGCTCTGAGA
>NW_017729022.1:134127829-134128218 GCF_001723915.1 Gavialis gangeticus | reverse complement strand
CTGGCTGGTGAGAAACTAAACTGCCACCTCCAGCTCTGAGAACGGGGTATTAAATGGCCACCCTGTCCTGCCACATACATTGCCCCTTGTGTGGACATGAGGGAGGCCTTCCAGGTTTCAAGCAGAGTGGTGCAGCGGGTTCTGTGAAACTGTACCTCAAACTGCTGAAAGCAAACTCGTGTCACTTGTGTGTGTTAAGGGGTGTAGGTTGTAGCCATGTTGATCTAAGGACATAGCCCAGGCAAGGTTCTTAGGGTCAATTTGATATATTTTATTAGACCCACTGAATAGTTGGAGAAATTCTTCTTTGCAAGCTTTCAGGTTTAGAAGTCCTTCATCAGGCTGAGGAAGCATCTAGTTGGTGTGTGTGTGTGCGTGCTCTTTCTGGA
>NW_017729022.1:134114696-134122829 GCF_001723915.1 Gavialis gangeticus | reverse complement strand
GTGGGGGGGAGGGTGGAAGGGGATTGTAGCAGGTAAAAGTGGAGAGGTTCCTGCTGTTACTTGGGGAGTCAGATGTTAAGCAGGTTGTAGTGTGTCATAAATCCAATGTCTATATTAAATCCATGAGTTTCTGTATCTAGGAGGTTGATGAAGTGAAGTTCATAGGCTGGTCTGTGAAATGTGGTTTGTAAATTCAAACAAGCAACGAACCTCGTTAACCTCATCACCAGAAGCCAACTTCCTACAGCCCAAAACCCATCAAATGGATCCAGACCATGCCATGAAAAGACATGCAAATCCTGCCAACGTATTTCCAGTACCTTCACAAACTGTGCACCAGAATCTATTAAAGACAAGAATACCCAGCTACCTGTGGGGACACATTTCTCTTAAGAAAGCTACTCTGCCTCCAGTCTCTTAGTCCTGATCCACAAAGGGAATTTACAAACCACCACTCGCCCATGAGAGCAAGCATCTCCCTGATGCTTTGGGTGATCTTGCTCCCCTTTGCAATGCGCCCCCCTTTGTGCCTGCCTTTCCCCCACTGGTTCAGAGTGGCCTGCCTCTGCTTCAGGAGGGTTGGGGCTTTGGAGCGAGAGGGGGACTTCTTTTTGGGCACACTCCCACTGCTGCCAGGCTGAGGAGGAGCCAAAGGCAAGGGGGTGGTGCCTGCAGAGATGTGTCAGCATCCCCATGGTGCTATAGTGTTTCTCCTCCTTGCCCTGGCTGGTCTTACATCAGCAGTGCAGGCAGATAGCATATCTCGGATCATCTGTCACCTCAGAATGATCTCACACCACACTACCCCTCACTTCTGGGCTGTGGGTGCAGATCCTGCCTGATCCCCCTCCTCAGCAGGCAGAGGCAAAAGAACAGGAGGATCGGACTCAGCTGAGCCAGTTGCCTCCATAACCTCAACGTCAGCCTCCTCCAAAGTGCCTTCCAGGGAAGGAGATCTGGCTCTAGGGGAACCTGGAGGGGAGTGGAGTACAAACTCAGATTCCTCCTTGGTCCCTAGACTTTCTTTTACCAGGGCGCTCAGGTCCCTTACTTCCCAATCCAGCTCCTCCTCTGGCATTGGAAGGCTCAGGCTGGGAACTGAAATGGGGGTGGAGGAGACTGTCATGCTGGTGCTGCTTGTCATGCTGGTGGTGCTGGGTGTTATTATTATGGCTGGTGTTACTGGTGCAGACGCAGGCACTGGTCCCACCTCCTTGCTGCCACCAGCACCAGAAGCCTCATGTCTGCTAGTGCTAGGGAAGAGGATGTGTCTAAACTGGGGGGGGACTTACAACTCTCCCTTTTCCCCCTCTCCCTCCCCAGCCTGAAGACTTGGCACCTGCCTTTCCAGCATGCTTCATATTTCATGTGCTGGAAAAAAATGTATGTTTGCATAAGTGTGTGTGTAATAAATGTATGCATCTTGAGTGCTTTCCAGGCAAAGCACTGCTTTCTTTTTGTTTGGGGGGGAAAAAAAGAACAACAAATAAAAGGATTTTTGGGGAACTGTAGGCAAGGGTAAATAGGAAAGGATTAATGGCAATGGCTACAACTTGGTAGCAAGGCACTATCAAGCTTCAAGTCAAGTTTACAGATGCTGTTCTCTGCTGCTGCTCCAGATACTCACAGACACAGCTGCAATATGGCATACAGTAGTTCAGAAACAGCCTTTTTATGGTGCTTCTCTGTCCCTCCCCCAGAGAACTGGAATTGAAAGGGACCTCAGGGACAGATTGTTTTCACTGACCAGCTACAGATGTCAATATCAGAACAGTTCTTCCCCCTCATCCCCCTTCTTCTTAGTTTCTCTTTCCCTGCAAGCCCGCTTCTGAAACATCTGAATCATTTTGGATGACCTGTTTCATTTCGGAGCTGTTTCATAGGCTTGTGTTTCATTTCAGATTCAGTGTTTCGACTGTCAAAACATCTGAATCTGAAACAAAATGGCTGCTGA
The DNA here is from genome assembly GCF_001723915.1 of Gavialis gangeticus. NCBI lineage: Eukaryota > Metazoa > Chordata > Crocodylia > Gavialidae > Gavialis > Gavialis gangeticus. The sequence continues at coordinate 134,120,875 of NW_017729022.1, read as the reverse complement.
AATTTAGCATATCCCCAGTAATTACCATGCTCCAGCAGACTTGATTAATCAGTCTCCAGGCTTGTGTATAGGCACCCCTATATTGCATTCACTGCAGTCAGTTGAAAATCTACTATTGATTTCAATGAAGAATAAGACTTATGTGATGAACAAGCTAAATAAAAAGGGTTCAGCAAACAAATATTCAGGAAAAAGGAAGAGTGGATAACACTACATTTATTTGACTGTCCAGGAAGAAAAGGAACAAACATGGACAAGGAACCTTTTTACAAGGTGATGTACAAGAAACACGGAGTGAAACAAATTGATAATTTATTCATCAACAATTCTACTCTATTCTCTTTCTGCTGATCATAGAACAGAGAGAGAATATAATAATAATAATATAGAGAATAATTTTCATGAATAATTTGCAATGAGAAAGGGAGGGTTAGACTCAAGAGGTCTGGGTTCAGTTGCTGGCTTTCATACGTGACCTTGAGTTACCTTAACCCTCTTTTGCTTCAGTTCCCACCTGTAAAATGATGGTAATCCTCCCTTTGTCTGCCTTGTCTGTTTAGGTCCAAAGTTTCTTTGTGCAGTGAGTACTTTGGATGACATATCTGTACAGCACCTAGTATGGTGAGGTCCCATGCTCTATTAGGAACTTTATGTAATGCAACAGTAAACAGTGACTGAACTTCAGTCTCAGAAAACATTTTTCAGAAAAGCTTCAGAGAATCGCCTGGCTAAGAGGGTATTCCTTAATCATGGGATGAAGGGGACAAGACTGATTTCATGTTGCACATGTAAGATGCCACAACTGATCTTCTCAGTTTCAGGCTCCAAAATTCTAATCAAATAGGTGCCTAAAGTATTTGCAGGCAGCCAGGAAATAGAACAAGCTTAAATGAAATATCAAGTTGAATGTTTGTCATTATAACAAATTAAAAAGGTGAATTTACCAAATGATGATAAATGCAAATTTTGCACAACTATTCTTGAATAAATATTTGGTATAGCTGTGTTTGTGACAGCTCTGACGGAGGCAGGATTCCGTTTCTAAAGAACCCAGACTTATTTCCAGTTTTCTATCAAAGCCACATTAAAATAGTGGTCCAGTGTAATTCTGACATGAAAGTATAAAATGGAGAAAAATCAGCAATGTTTTCATGCTTTACAGCACTATTAAGCAAGATATTTAAGCATGTGCATAAGTTCCAGGAAGGAAATAATTTCCTTCATTTCAATGAAGACTACTCCCCTGGTGAAAAATAGGTTCATGTGTAAGAGTTCTCCTGAATCAAAAACTAAATGTAAACCCTTTTGGGTTATGAGACACCCTGGGCATGTCTGTATGTGCATTAATGCACCTTTTCTAATGCATATTACATTTAGTACCTCCAATGTGAAGTACTAAATGAATGTGCATTAGGCTGGCCCAATGCACAGTAGCACATTTGCATGGTTTTTAAGTGATGCTTAATGTGCAGGAGATTATTTTACTGCACATTAGCATAATGTCACATTTTTTTACATGAGTCATTAATACACAGTAAGGTAGTCTACTGCATATTAAAGCATATGTGTAGATGAGTCCCCTGCAAACTAAACTGAAGTGTTACAGCAACTTTATAAACAAGAGCTGTTGAGTGAAATATTGGCCCCATTAAAGTCAAACTCCCATGATTTCAGTGGGCCACCTATGTTCAGGTGAAGAAAAAGATGACTGGAGAATGTATTTTATGAGAAGAGATTAAATGGTCACAAGAAGGTGGCTTTTTTAACCTAGCAAAACCAAGACTTGAGAGGGGATCCAATTTTTCTTTATAAATATATTAAGCAGTAAATAGCAGGGAGGGAGAAGAGTTGTTTAAATTAATGAATGACACTGGGATGAGATCAAATGGTTGCAAACTGGTGGATACATTTAGAATGGAAATTAGGAGAAGATTTCTAATGGCCAGAGAAGGGATATTGTGGAATGGCCCTATGGGAGCAAGGAATCTAAATTGCTTTGAGGTAGAGCTGGAGAAGTTTGTGGCAGGCTGGTATGATAGGTTAGGGCTAAATGTTATATCATATTATGGGTGTTTGGTTTTCTGATGTCCTCAGGTTGGGGGTGACAAGAGACTTGGTACTATGTGGGCTGTTTGCATGTGACTAAGGTACCCTGTGGTGTGGGACTTACTGACATAACTGATGGTGTGAGCAGGACTTTGTGCCACAGGTTGAGGCAGAGAAAGTTCTCACAAAACGAGGCACTGAGCATTGGTGGACTGAGGGGAAAGCTGGGTGTTGGAATGGTTTTGCCATGGGGCTGACTGCAATGAGTCTTAGCTGAGGTTACAGGGTATTCTGTGGTTACTATGTGCACGGGAAGAAGGTGGAGCAGGCTAGTTGTGATGACCCTTTCTTACTTAGGTCTTTTCCCCTCATTTGTCTTCCATCTTGAGCTCTCAATATGGTTCCAAGAGTTGTTATATAATATTGCATTTACTTGTATTGTAATCAGTCAATTGATACCATGCTTCAGGGCCTGTGCTGGTTGCCTGTCAGAGCCAAGAAGAATGTTTTCGTCTCCTTGAATGCACAGTTTGGCTTCTGATTCCTTTTTTCACCCCAACCTAATTGCCTTTCTGTGAACTATTGGAGATTGGTCTCAGCGGTCATGTGTACGCGTGCAAGACTTTTGGGGTTTTTAAGTGACTTTGCATCATTGCAAACTAAACTACATCCAGATGTAGTTTAGTTTGCAACTTTGCAAGTTGCAGTGATGCAGCTGTCAATGCACCCCCCGGATGCAGGACAGACGAGCAGGCTCTGCAGAAAAAAAGGACCAGGCCCCTTGCCACGTCTCTTTTCAGCTGGTGCCTGCTGAAGGCAGAAGCAATGAGGGGCCCAATCCTTTTTTGGTTTGTTTTCTTTTTTGTCTGAGCCAGAGCCTGCCTGTGGCTTGGGGGTGAGCTGCTGGCAGAATGAGTGGTCCCTGAGCTGTGGGGGTTTCTTGTCCTTCTCTCCACAGTGGCAGCACCCCCTGGGTGGGCTGCTAGTGGCCCAGGTGCTGCTCCAGCTCAGAGGCAGCACCCGGCTCAATACAGCTGTTCCCTGAGCCTGTCTGCTGGAAGCCTGCCGGGCACTGCCCCCTGGGTGGGCCCCGGGAACAGCTGGATCAGGCCAGGTGCTGCCTCCAAGCTGGGGCAGCACCTAGCCTGCTGCTGCTGCATAGGGAAGGACCAGAGCTGCCTGCAGCTGAGGGGCCGCTCGGCCTGCTGGTAGCTCACTCCCTGGTCACAGGCAGGCTTCGGCTACACAAAAAAAAAAAAAAGGCTTGGGTCCCTCGCTGTAAAGTGATGGAAAAATGTTTCAATTTAGGGGGCATAGAATAAAACCTTGGGGATTAAACCCCCGTCACGTGTACAAGTGCCCAGTGAGAGAACTGGAGAATTGGATGGTGCTCAGCCCCAGCCTTGCTGGTACCCACTGCTACAGTGGGTACAGACTTACTCTCATTGCACTCTTCTAGTACCTAGCTGGTATGTCTTGCTCACATGCTCAGGCTTGAACTTATTGCCAGATTTTGGGGCAGAAAGGCGTTTTCCCTCAGGTCAGGCTAGCAGGCACTGGTCAGGGTTTCCTGACTTCCTCTGTAGCACGAGATGGGATGCTCTTCTTAAGATTATCAGGACATGTTTTGATTTACAGATTCCTGGTCACTGAAGGGACCAAGGCAATGCCAGTGCCCTTGGTTTCTCCTGCTCTCTCCCTGTAACACAGTATAGCTTTGAGGACTTTGGGATTTGTTGGTTTTTAATTTTTTTTTTCCATTAAAGATCCTAAGTTTGTTATAGGTCATTGGGATGTGTTTTGTGGCTTGTCGTGTGTGGGCTGAGTTGGAGTGGATTCTTACTGTGGATTCTTTTGGACTAACATTATATTATATGATTGCTTTTGACCTCAGGAGACAGGACTCATTGAGACCCTGGGCCCTGTTCAGTCTAAAATTCCTGTGTCCAACGGGGTCGCCATTTTACCCCCTGAGTTTTGCTAGTTGCCGTATTGAGCAGCTTTTCTCATCCTGAGAATATGTATGCCTGCTAGAGTAGCACTTTTTAAAAAAGAAACAAGAATAGGGGTGTGTGTGTGTGTGTGTGTGTGTGTTTCTGGCTACCATGGTATTTTTCCTATAAAATTTGGCTTTATTCAATTGATAGCACTCCTATGGTCAAGCCAACTACATTTCCAGACCTGGGCTGCATAGACCATTATAGAGGCACATTGAGGGGTTATTAACAAATACCTCATTAAGGTTTCCTCCCTCCACTGCCTGCCTGCTCCCCTCAGCAAGCACATCTCAATGTGCAGTATCACGATCCATTTGGCTTCAAGGCTTAGATGAGTTTGCCTACCTTTCCACAAGTTTTTTTTCCTCTCTCTCTTGTCACAGTGCTTCACTGTTCTGTTTACCACACACATGGGTTACAGATGGCCATTTTAATTTAAGAACCCAAATGTAATAAATTCAGCAGATTAATATTTGGCTAGGATTGAGTGCTCAGATTGTTCAATTGGCTATTATGGAAAACACATCAGCCAACGTCATCCCTGACCAGAAACCAGTGGTTCCATCCCCTACAAACAAAACCTTTGTTATGCCTTCCTTGATGGTGATTCCAGTCTCAAGTGGGTGCTCGCTTCCAAGGCAAAACAAAGAATTCATAATCTTTGGCAGTTTTGATTAATCTAGTTGAATTTTCCTGTAATCCAATTTACCTAATAGCTGATCAGATATAAGGGATGATCTCATTGTAGTGAAGCTGTGTGTTTTCAGATGTGCTCATCCTTGCTTCTTCTGGTCCAGGTTTATGAGACAGAAATCTGATATCCGGGACTTGGGAAACACAGATGTAGTGATGCACCCCATATCGTGCACTAGAAAAGGGCTCAAACCTCTTAATTCAGGCCTAGATTTTAAATGACCTGTGTGTTCAGGAATATAGGGCTGGGGGACTGATTGCAGCTTGTCTCTGCCTTACACATTTTAAAGCAGGGGGAGGGTTCTTTTTCCATAGAAAGGCAGAAAAAGTTTTTGTTTCTAACGTAATATTTGCTTGGATTTCTCAAAATAGCACAATTGCAAAGATTCCCTGATAAAATGTTACTTGCATTATTTTTTCATGTAAAAAACCCCTCATGCATATACATAGTCATGGTACGGATAGCACATTGCTGAGCCATCTGGTAAACAGCATTTACTATGCACTTTCTGATCACTCCGTCTACATTCAGACTATTAATTCCTCTCCTATAGGATTGCTTTTAACATTCCAAAGCTCTGGACAACTTCAAACAGCTGATACTGAAACACCGCCCCCCCCCCCCCCCCCCCACACACAATATGAGACAAAAGTATTTGCGTCTTTCCTCCATATGTGCAGATTTTTTTTTTTTTTACTGAAACAACACCAGCTTGAGGTACAGGATGGGTGACCTTCATTCTTGCATCAGAGAAAGGCTTAAGGGACAATATATTACAACCTACCAGGCTTTGATAGAGGAGCTTTGTACTGTTGCGGAGAGATTTCCAGCTTGACAGTGTGACTCATACAAAACTTGCTTATAGCCCTGGAGTCACAGAACATCAGCTTATAGAAAAATATCATGAAAAAGGTATTTTAAGGTATTTTTAGTACTGTTTTTGAATTTATTACGTTCAATTCCCATAAATTGAAAATATAACTCCAATAAATGTAACATGTATTATAACACGAAAGAAACACAATAGAACAACATGTGAAAGGCTATAAGTAACTTACTTGGCTTTGATTTTTTATTTTGTTGAAAATACATTGGGGTGTGCAGTCTAGCCATAAGCAATTATGATGGTTCCTTCCCAGTTAGTGCTGTCAGTGATGGGTATGTTGCCTGTATGTGGCTGTAGCAGTGCCTGATACAGAAGATAATCAAGAAATTACACTTGGTTTTTGGGCTGTGTGAAGTTAGAAGCTGATAGACAGAGAGAAAATTAACATGGAAAGAATGGCAGCACTCCACAATATCCTCCACACATCACTCCGTTTCCATAACAGTTCAGTATCTACTGAGAGTAAAAGATTTACTATTTTAGCACCTCCAAGCCCCAACACATACTGGGGCAGCATTGTTCTCTCTCTCTCTCTCTCTCTCTCTCTCTCTCTCTC
>NW_017729022.1:134111246-134114681 GCF_001723915.1 Gavialis gangeticus | reverse complement strand
ACACACACACACACACACACACACACACACACACTTCCTGACCTGAAACGCTTGCAATTTAAATAGACAGTGCAGACAAGAAGTGGGAAAGGAAACAAAGGCATAAAGAAGTCATTTTCTTTCCACAGGGTAGTGGAAAAAGTCAAACAGCAGGTCGGTGGAACAGGCCAGGAGTGGAGTTCAGGCCTCCTAACTGCTGATCCTGTGCTCTCTTGTCATAGAAGATGGGAATCCAAGTGTTGTAATAGTCCCTTTTTGGAGGGGAAAGGCAGGCGTAGTATATGTCTAGACTTTTGTAACCTTGACAATAGCCTGATTTGTCCCTACCTTGCCTGACCATGCAATTTTTGCCTTGGTGTTTTTACCCCTCACCTGGATCTGTCATTGGATCTCTGTTTCTGACACCTCCTTCCATTTCAACATTTTTCTTGGTGTGAGGACTGCTCAATCTAATAGCCTGTTTTGTTTTTTTTAAACTTTCCACAGATGAACAGAGCATGTACCCAAAAGCAATATTTCAAATTAGGTAACCTCGATCTCCTGTGCATCTTTAAGAAGTGTCGTGGTGGAAACTTCAATCTTGGCAACTTACCTTTTGGAGAAAGTATACAGATGTTCTGTCTACGCTTCTCAAGTCTTACATGCTAGCACTTGTACAGTGGCTGCCATAAACTGTTTTTTGGATTTTTTTTTTTCCTTTGCAAGCAATAAACAACACCATCTTGCAGTATCCATTTTGCTTAACGTGGGGAATATATCAGGAGGACCATGAATATAGCAGAAAAGCTAAATGGTAGCCAAATGTAAATTGTTATGCATATGTGAAAAATAACATGATAAGAATGTAACTACAAATTAGGCTGGGAATCATACTTCCAGAATAATGAATGATTTCATATTTTCCAAGTTTTACCACACTATTCTGGATTTATTTATTTATTGTCTTCAATGTCATGATTAACTACCGTATTTACTTGAATCCAAGAAAGGGTTTTTCTCCCCAGTCACCATGGGGTGTGCGGGGGAACCCACATCTTAGATTTGAGTGCCAACCTGGGACAGGTGGCAGCTCAACTCCGGATTTGGCCCTGGGCTGGGGGCCAAAGCTTCAGCTGAGCTGCTGCCTCCCTTAAGTTGCGGTGGCTTGTGAAGTGTGGCATGGGGGAGCATGCAGAGACTGTGCACCTTGCTCCACCCCCGTCACTTGTCTTCCCTGCCTCTGCAGTTGATTACCTTCAGCAATGCCCTGGCCTCCAGCCCTGACCTTGCCAGGCACGGGGACAGGCACAGACAGAGGAAGACAGGCAGGGGAGGCAAGATGCAAGCATCTGACCTCTTGCCTGCCCCTGTGGCTTTGGGGCTATGGATCTAAGGCTGCCCTCAATATTTCAATTCTATACATGCAAAATTATAACAAATAGATAATTTTCCATGTATAGAATCTAATAATTGCAGGGGTTCCCTTAAATTTGAAGTTGTTTTGGGCTTGGGTAAATATAGTATCTGTTAACTAACCATTAAATGGATATGCTTATGTTTATCAGACATCAATTAATTTGACGTCCTACCATCCCTCTGAAGATTTATCAAATTCCCCACTTTATCATGGAGCAATGGGGGCAGAGAATGGTGTAATGTTTTGTACAAGTTCTTACAGGAAACCCAGAGTAGATGCCAGATATCTTGGGTTCTGAATCCTTTGTCCTAAGTGCAGGGAACCCTGCCTCAGTTTCTCAATGGTAATATCTGCTTGTCCTAAATGTATCATTCCTATTCCATATACTAAACTAGAAGTAACTGTACCAATCTGACCCTAGTTGTAAAACTATAAATTTAATTTACATGACCTTTTTATATGGGAGGATAAGTAGTGTCAAAATATAAGAAGCTACACAAGAAGAGAACAGAAGAGGCATGGATAACATAAGCCCTGTAAAATGTCTCCACATGTGATTTGTGTGGAAACAGTTCCCCTGAGATCAGAAAGAAATCTGTTGCTTTTGGCAAAACTGGGAGTGCTATAGTTCAGTGATTATTTGAATGTCTGTGTGATACAGTCTGAGCTATGGGCTTATCTTGATAACTTCCTGTTTTGCAGTTTTCAACCCTGTCAAGCCATATGCATTAGGCTGATTAAGTTTTGTTATTGTAATGATACCAAGACTTCCAGTAAATAATTATAAGATTACAAGATATCTGACTACAAAGGTGAACAAGATCTGGAATGGAAAGAGAGAGTGTGTAAAATTTCATTTCAGATTGGATACTGCTCACACATCATTTCAAAAAGACTTTCTTTTGCATCATAGGCTAAGTACAGACGGTCAAAAAGCCTGAGGTGGAGTTGATCCAATCTTTGCAGGTTTCCCTAAGCTGTGTAGCTTGAATCAATAATGAAGTGAACTCACATTCAGTTTTCAGTTAGGAAAAACAGGAAGACGTCTTCGCTGACCCAAGCCAGAAGGCAGAGAGTGCTTGAGCACACCTCCCAGCCTGCCAACCATTGCTGAGCCCAGCTGAACAGGGGCATTGCGGATTGGCTGTTTGGCACATTCCCCCAGCCCTCTGCTGTCCCTTGCCAGGGTGGGGAAGGAGCTTGTCATCCCAGTGATGAGCCAAGGTCTACCCCCCATCCCTGCTGGGCCAGATTGGGCCCACTGGGCCCCCACCCTCCCCAGCACCCCAGATCCCAGCTCAATTTCCCCCAGCCTCTGACTACCTGTGACTGCCTGCACTATCTGCTTTGGGGAGCAGGCAGGGAAGGGTTAACCTGCCTGCCCCGCTGCTGCTACTCTCTGGGCCAGAAGAGCAGACCCAAGACATTTAATCTTTCCCTGTCTGCTCCTTGGGATAGTTCAGGCAGCCACAGATAATCAGAGGATGGGGGGCGGGGCAGAGGAATGGGGAAGCTATGGGAAACCCATGGCCAGGGCAGGGAAAACCCTCAGAGGTAAGTGTGAGATGCACCCTCGTGGGCTGATGCATGGCTTGGGGTGCCGGCCCTAGGAAGAGGGACTCCTTTCCCACCCTCCACACAGTGCATCAGTGACTTGCACCAACCCAGCTAAGTGTATGTATATGTGTGTGTGTGGGGGGGGCGCTTCAGAGAGCAGGGCTTAGGGGCTGGGGCTGGAGCAGGGGAACTGTGTTCCCTCTCTTCCCTACCCCACCAGTCCCCTGTCCAGCTGGGCTGACAGGCACAGGCAGGATTCAGGCTGCGGCATGGATGTTTTGGTGCTTCGGCACTGTGACAGCCCAGGGGTAGGGCTGGTTCTGCTCAGCTGGAGCAAACAGGCCAAGGCTAGCCTGCCAACCCTGCTAAGGGGCTAGCAGGGGGCTGGCCGGCATCCTGGGGTGCCGGGGCACTGGGAGAGAAGTTTTATAGACTGGTCTAATCTAAACTGATTAAATCTGATACTACATCCATCCAGGTCT
>NW_017729022.1:134109809-134111235 GCF_001723915.1 Gavialis gangeticus | reverse complement strand
ACTGATTAAATCTGATACTACATCCATCCAGGTCTATCTTAAATTGGGTTGGGCCATTTTGAAACTAGTCCATATGCACTGAAGTACTGAACTTCTTTTCTGTTACAGGTTTAGACCAGTTTCTGCACACTTATACTGGTTTATGTAATTTCTGTCCCTAGCCATAATGTCCTGAAACACCATACAGTCATGTGCTCCCAGTCTCTCTGTTGAGTATTATGAACTCACTTCCCTCTTGCTAACTAATTGGAGGACTAGATTAAAATGCAGCATCGTTTCACACAACCATAGCAAAAATGTGAAATCAAATAAATGAGCTTCATTTAGGTTTATGGGTAGTTACAGTGTTACAGATGGGCCTGTAGAATCCAACCAAAGTCATAGCTCCATGGTGCCAGGTGTTCAGTGCAGAAAAAAATTAGTCCTTGTCCTGAAAGAGCTTTCAGTCCAAATAGAGAAATCAGACAAAGATGGTCTGGTTGAAAATGAACTGGTCTGAGTGAAGTGGTTTTGGCCATAACTGGGAAAAGGTTTAAGGAATTACCTGAGGTATTACCTTCCTCTTCCATAAAAGGTGTACAGACCCCTTTCATCAAAATAATGCAAAGCCTCAATATCCTGCTCCTCTCTCAGAGTTTGGATGGTGATGTGAGGTCAGTATCTAAAAATGCCTTTACTCACCTCCAGCTTGCTTGACAATTTCAAGACCTAGCTAGATCTACTGGCCACATCTTTGGATTTTGCTAAGGTTGGGTATGAAATAATTATTTAGGTAATAATTTGGCATATCATTTAGTGCCCTCTTTAGGATCTTCTCTGTGTCCTGAAAATTCTTCTGCTGTGTGATAACACAGAAGTCATCAGGATAGATGAAATGCTGACATTCGGCAGAAAGTGGCTGATTGTTAGTGTAGGTGTTGAATAAAAGTGGAGTGAGAACACTTCCTTGTGGTAAGCTGTTTGAGAGGACCATCTACTTTTCTGGCCATTTAGTTCCACGTAGAAGCACCTGTTCTACAAGAGGCTATGGATGGTCTGGCTTAGATCTAAGTCATCAGTCATAAGGCAGTTTATGGATCATGATGTGGTGTTGGACAGCATCGTACACAGCAGATAGGTCAACAAACACTGTGCTGGTGATCAACTTCTGTTGGAAACCATCTTTGATATGCTGTATGAGATTTAGTAGTTGGCCTGCACAGGATTAACTTGGTCTAAAACCCGCTTGGTCTCTTGCAAGTTTGGAATCTACCAACGGTGAAATTTGTTGCAGAATAAGACATCAGTAAAGTTTGTAGGTGATGCTGAGGAGAGAGATTGGCTATAACCTTTTGGTGATGAAATGTCTTTTCCTGGTTTGGGCAGAGCTATGACTTTTGCCTTCCTCCATGCTGATGGTATTTGTTTACTCGTCATGTATGCGTTG
>NW_017729022.1:134103691-134104809 GCF_001723915.1 Gavialis gangeticus | reverse complement strand
AGAATAAGACATCAGTAAAGTTTGTAGGTGATGCTGAGGAGAGAGATTGGCTATAACCTTTTGGTGATGAAATGTCTTTTCCTGGTTTGGGCAGAGCTATGACTTTTGCCTTCCTCCATGCTGATGGTATTTGTTTACTCGTCATGTATGCGTTGAATAGATCAAGGAGCCATTGCCTTGCAAGGGGTCCTAGGTATTGTATAATCTCTGTGAGTATGTTGTCTACTCCTGCTGCCTTCCCATGTTTCAGTAGGTCTATGCTGACTGTCAGTTCCTCCATAGTAAAGGACAGGTTAGGTCTTTAGGTGGTTGCTTGTCAGATGATATAATGCAGCAATGGTATTCTCTGATGTTTCTTCTGTGTGAGCACTTCCCATTTTTGAGCAGTTGCTGTGCAAACTGGTTGGCAGTAACATTTGATGTAGCTGGAGGTGTGATGTTGTGGCCTCCTGGTTTTCTTCCAGTCACCCAACCTTTCTTACCATTATGCGTCATATTGGTATCCTCAGTCAACTCTTTCCAGGCACTGCATCTCTCTACTCCTATGCTGTCTATTAGGATTTCTCCTAGTGTAATGGTTGATTCTTAGAAAGGGTTGAGATGTTATTCTTTCTCATAGAGAGTGTACAGGTCTTATGTTGAGCTCAACATACCTGGGATATATCTTACATGGCAGCCCCTTGGGATGGAGCAGCAGGCACTTCTCTTCACAGCCCTCACACAATTGTTATATTTTCATGGGTATGTGTAATATGCCTGACTGATTCTTCCATTGCCTCTGTGAAGGCTAGCCAGTTGGTTTTCTTCAGGTTAAAATGTCTGTGGAAGGGAGTGTTTTGCACTGTTACTGGGGACAATATTTTGATAGTTAGAGGGTCATGTTGGGTGTGAGGTATGGGCTCCAGCACTGTTTTGTTGCACGTTTGGCAGATAGGCCTGTGTGAAGTGGCTAGTATTTGCTTCGGATTTGGATTTGACGATTCGGGGGACAGTGATTTGATTCAATGATTTGAATAACTGTCCCGTATCGATTCGGCCGAATCACCCAGGCCAGGCGCATCCCCTGCCCACCCTCCCAGCCCAGCAATGGCTGCCCCACCTGCCCCAGCTCCCAGCAA
>NW_017729022.1:134101920-134103376 GCF_001723915.1 Gavialis gangeticus | reverse complement strand
TGGGGGGGGGGCTCTTTATGAATCCCCAGCCCCCCATGGCTGCCCCACCCGCCCCAGCCCTTTAAGAAAAAATAAACAGATGAGAAACCCCCCTGACTCACTGTTCTTGCCCAGCAGGGGGTGATCCCCACTGTCCCTCGCTGCCCCACACTGCATGGGGGACTCTTCCACAAGTCCCCTGGAGCCATGAGGCTGCTGCAGGAGTGGTGAGTCCTGGGGTTTTTCTCATTTGTTTTTTTCTTAAAGGGCCGGAGGTGGGCTGGGTGGGACAGCCATGGGGGGTTGGGGGAGCAGGCAGGGGCTGGGAGCTGGCAGGGGTCCCCCCCATGGTCCTGTCCCCCACTCTTCTGCCCTCTACTTACCAGCTCGGAGTCCGGCTGCAGTTCCCTGCTGCAGCCGCTGGGGACTGTCTGAATCATTGAAGCTCTCCGACTCTTTTCCAAAGATTTGGAGAGCTTTGAATTAATTTGCACCTTTTAATTGGTCCCCTGATTTGATTTGGATTTGGAGATTTGGCCACTGAATTGGGCCAAATCTCCTCCAAATCAAATCACCCACCCGAAGCTTTGCACAGCCCTACTGGCATATTCCACAGCTCATAAAGCTGATGTCTGGGTTCTATCCTCTTCTCCAGTAGCTATTGTTAAATGATTTATTTACTGGCCTCTGCCCACTGTTCACCTAGGATGCCATTGTTGTTGTTATCATATCCCCATGCTGTATTATGGGAGTTAAAGTCCTGATCACAATGCTGTACTTGTGTGTGCTACTGTCAGGTATATTGTTCCACTGGAAAGTACTAGATGGTAGTTTGTATGTAGATGTTATAGTGATGTTCTTAAGGCTAAGTGTGATGGTTTCAATGTTATTCTTGATTGTGCTGGTATTCACTTACTCAGTTAGTAGGTCAGTTCTAGCAAAGACTGCATTGCCATACTGCCTATGTCTTATTTCAGCAACAAGTGTTTTTCTTTGATGGCTAGGGGAGAATTATTAGGTCCTTTGTGCATCTCCTGCATACACATAATATTATACAGCGGCATTATTGCCAGAATATTAGCTTTAGCCTGTGAGTATCCTTCAATGTTAATTGAAAAGACTGAGAGTGCCAGCTCTAATAAGGGCCCATATTTATGATTTCATAGATTTCATAGACAATAGGGCTGGAAGGGACCTCGGAAGATCATTGAGTCCAGCCCCCCACCCAAAGGGCAGGAAGTCAGCTGGGGTCATAGGATCTCAGCAAGATAAGCATCCAATTTGCTCTTGAAGGTGTTCAGAGTAAGTGCTTGAACCACCTCTGATGGCAGGCTGTTCCAGACTTTGGGGGCTTGGACAGTAAAGAAATTCTTCCTTATGTCCAGCCTGAAATGGTCTCACAGTGGTTTGACCTCGTCATCCCTTGGGGCGCTCTGGTGAACAAAGGTTCCCCCAGATCCTGGTGGTCACCCCGATA
>NW_017729022.1:134092008-134096920 GCF_001723915.1 Gavialis gangeticus | reverse complement strand
CAAGCCAGCATTTTGGTCACTTCAGTAACCACAGCATTGCATTGCAGGCTCATGTTCATCTTGTGGTCAATGATGACCCCCAAGTCTCTTTCTTCTGTAGTGCTAGCCAGCGTACCACTGCCGAGCCTATAAGGATGCTGCAGGTTTTTCTTTCCAAGGTGGAGAACCTTGCATTTTTCGGTGTTAAACACCATCAGGTTCTCATCTGCCCATTTGCTGAGCCTGTCCAGGTCAGCCTGGATCATCCGCCTTTCTTCTGGTGTGGATGCTTTGCCCCAAAGTTTGGTGCATGATGCTGTCCATGCATCTCTTGGGTAGACATGATTGCTGAAGTTTGGTTGGTGTTTGGAGTGGTTGATGGATTTGACCTTCTGGGAGATAATCCTTCAGAAGTTGCCCAGGAAGCACCGTGAGGAGATATCTGTCGTGTATCCCATGACCTGGCCTTGGAAAGGTCTTTCAGATGGACTAAGGTGAAACCAGCATCTACAGTCTTTAGGAAAACCCATAATACCTTGCTTCCTGAAAAAGGCCGTTCACGTCGACACCCTCTCCCCCTAAATGCATCATAATTTCTCACCCCAAAAACCCAAAAATCTTACAACAAATCAGCTTAAAGTGTAAATTAATAACATAACCCCCCCCCAAAAAAATACAAACTGTGCTCCAAGCAGAGTTTTTACCCCCAAAGTTAGAACAGCCAGAGACCCATGAAATCCACTGGGTACTCACTATTGCAATCAATTTTATGTTGAAGATGCTCAGCTACTATAATGATGGGCAACCGTATACCCCATAATAGAAAGAAAAAGGGAATTATTATCCCACTTTACAGACAGGACACAAGGGAGAATCAGTCTCTCACACATGTTCTCACACATGGCTTTCCTGAGTTCCAGGCACTTAACAAGGTGGCAAAATATCCTCTCTGATAAATGTAAATGTTGTAGGAAGCATCAAGCTAAGGCATAAGCAGGTTAGGATCTTGGAGTGATAGTTAATGATAAATTAAATGTTATAAACAAACAAAACCAAGTCTACTGGTATCCGACAAGGGTGTATTAGTATGGAAAAAGTAAGAGAGAAAATTATTCAGCTCTGTTGATTGCCAATGAGGGAACAGATAAAAATGACTTTTCACTGTATATTCTCTAGGAAAGAGTAAGAAATTTGAAAGGAATCTTACGCCAGTTCTGACAAGTCAACGAAGACAGAATTGGAGCCAATATTGAGCTTTAAGTCATAGTAGTATAAACCATCAACTACTAGTTGTAACATTAGTAACACAAAATATTTCATTAGGAACAACCTTGATAGAACCCTAGTGTCAGAAAATTAGACTGGATCTGCCAGAATATGCACTCTTCCCTTTTACGCAGATCCACATGCTTCACTGTTCATCCAGCTGCTATATACCACACAGACTACACCACAGACATCTCTTTGCCCTTGTAGGGATGTCAGCTTCCTAGCACTCATTTCCACAAAGGGCCTCAGCTAAGCATGTAATAGTTAATCTAAAACTGATGACTTCCTGTTCCCCACGGGACTTGCAGCTTCTAGCCTGCCTGACAAGGGCTACAGATATAACTTAACAAAAGGCAGATGCTGAAGCCAAGGCTTAACTCCTCTAAAATGACCACTTCCATGCAGTCCTTCTGGTGGAATTCTAGCTCCACTGAAGTCAGCTGGAATTTGCCATTGACTTTGGTGGAGCAAGGGTTTAGACCTCAAGTTCATAGCTACAGCTGAGTAGAAAGGATATTTTGGAATACAGTACAGTCAAGTCTGAAGCTGAACAAATAATTGGGACTGCTTAGTTCTGTGGACACTTAGCGGGTTACTGGCCTAGCCCCTGTTAGTCTTTGAGCTATTTTGGGAAAGGGAGTTATGATATCAACAGTTTAGAAATGGAGCATGGGAATAAAATAATGAGATTTCAAATAAACTTAAAATTACCACTCTGGCTTTCTCCATGGGAAAACCACTTCCTTTTTCTCAGTGGCAGGTTTCCCTGTCACAAGAATTTTATACTGTGATTAAATAAACATAGATTTAATTTGAAGTTTTATGCCAGTTTCTCACTCATAAAATAATTATATAAGTGAAGGGACATGGGTCTGACTCAGCTTTCCAGCAGACTGGACATTTCACCTCAACAGCCAAAGGGGTTGTTTCGTAAGCCAATCATTACAGTTCTCACTCACACAGGAAATAAAATAGACCAGATGCCAGCAGGATTCCCTTTCCTCCAGACCTTAATGTTTAAACAAGGAGGTGGTTTGATTTGGTGAACAGAGCACAGGACTGGGACTTTGGAGCCCTGGGAATCTTGTCTTGCCTTTCCCTTTGATGGAGAGTGTGGAATGAGAGCACAGTGTAGGATTCAAGAAGAAAGTCATAGGTAGACAAGTGTTTGCAGGGTTTTGTCAAGAATCTGGGGAAGCTTGAATTGAATGTGGAAAGCAGGAAGCACAGAGATTTAATAGGAGTAGAAGAGAAAGCAAGGCCACCATCCATGCTGTTTCTTCATTGATTTGTGGAAGTTTAGGTGCTCTAGGACAGCAGCTGGATATTTCTGTAGCCCAGTCAGCTTTATACTGCCCACCCCTCCCCTTGGAATGGCATGGTGTCAAGATGGTACTGGAGACCACTTCTGCCGGCACCTCCTAGAGCAACCCCAGATTGCGGAGGGCTGGGCTGATGTAAAAGCAGCCAAGAGCCACTTTGCCTTCCTTCACTGAGCTATTAAGCTCATGGTTTTTCTGTCAGAAGAATATCCGAGGCTCTAAAAGGCCTGTTAAGCTCTTTGAGGAAGGCAAGGGCAGTCTGCCTAGCAATGAAGGAGTACAAGTGAGGATTCCTTTTTCTCTCTCCCTGGCTGTGAAGGAGATAAAGAGACAATCCGGCAAGCTTTACTAGAGCTAGAAATCCAAACCAGTAGGTGGGAGGAAATGGAAGAGATTGACTAAATAGCAATGGAAGTCTTAGAGCAGAACAAAACCAGTGTTTAGACTGAATGGAAAACAGACATATGCCTTAAGCAAGGGCTGTCCAACTTCTAAATGGCTGGCAGCCACACACACTGTGGGCTGCTCCAGAGGGGGCCACATGCCCTGAGGACTGCACTAATGTGAGCCACAGGTGCCCTGGCCACACCCCTTTCCCCAGCTGCATTGAGTTTGAGGGAGGCATCCCCTCCGCATCACGTATGGGTGCCCCCCACCTCAGCTCCCTCACTGCAGTGTGCTTTGGGCTCTCCTGGCACTGTGGGCTGGACCAGCCTGCCCCCTGAAGCAGGAATGGGGACCTAGAGATCCCAGCTGTAGCAGCAGCCAGAGTGATGATAAGGGGTAGGGAAGGCAGCTGAGTAGGAGCCTGGGGCTTCTCATTTACCCATCACAGGCTGTGTGCGCCCTGCAGACCATCAGTTATGCAGCCCTGCCTTAGGCCAGCCATACCTTTTATCTTTACCCCCATTTCTAAATTCTGTGCAAATGTGGACACTCAAGTAGCCTCCTGTTTCATGTCTCCAGAGGCCAGTTAAAGTTCTCCAATTGTCTTCAAAGGGCACTGGTGTGTACTCAGAGAAAGCGGCTAATTTATATTGGGAAAAAGATCTTGGCAGGCAGCATGTATGCTGCAATATACCATATTTTGGTATCCTGTGTTTGAAAAGAAAAGAAAAGAAAAGAAAATCCTGATTTGTGTTGTTATTAGTTGTCACTGTGCAACTGAAAGGTCAAACCTGATATTCTTGCTCAGGCAAAATGCCTCCTAAAGCTGGTGGAGTTTTGCCTGAAAAAATATTGCATAAAAACTACATAGAAACATCAGGATTGGAAGCTTACGTTTTACTGTAGTCAGGCACAGGCTACAAGTGTTCCAGAATAAGCTCTAGTGAGTGGTTTAAATACCAACATAAAATGGCACATTTTAGTAAATTGTTAAATAAAAACGTTGAGTGAGATCAGCAACTTGAGCTTGGCTCTTCCCTGAGTGGCTCTAATTTATACTTCTGTTCTCTTGATTTTGGGACTTCCAGTTGCCAAAGTGATGCACAGTGGGTGCATCTACACATATGCTTTACTATGGAGTAGACTAATTAGCTAAGCAGTAAAGCATTACCATTTGTGTGTGCTGGTGTTATGGCACAGTAAAGTAATTAATTCTGCTGTAAGAGAACTGTCGGGATAGTACTATTTTATGGAGGAGTAATTAACTGCACTGAAACGCATGTGTAGATGGTGACCAGGAGGGGGCCAGACTCCTGACTGCCACCTAGGTCCACAGCTCTGTAGGTTCTGTACCCTCATGTCCCAGCCAGCCCCTCTGCCTCCCAACGCCATCTCCCAAAATCTGGAGCTAACCCCTAGTGCCCCCTGCCAGCCTGGATCTGCACCGCCCTGGCTCAAATTGCTGCTGCCCCAGGCACATGTGTAGATGCTGTGCCTGGGAGCAGTTTACTCCAGCTCAAAGAGCTCTGGAGTTATTGCCTTGCCTTAATTTCACATGTAGATGCACCTAGTGTGACTCAGAATGCCTAAGTGCTTCTCTGAATTAGGCTATCTGGAATTGCCCTACAGGGCAAAAGTGTCATAGGGCCTACCTTGTTCCTGACATCCCCCCTTTCCCCTCTGTGCAGTTGGTACAAAAATGAATTTTGATTTGACCCTGTTCATGCTTCCCTTGCTTTCATGTTTCATGAACGTTACTACAGTGGAGTTCAACTAGCAGGTATGTTCATTAAGCCTGTGCAAAGTGGATAGTATTTGTTTTGGATATGGATTCAGCTGATTCAGGGGACAGTGATTTGATTCAGTGATTCAAATCAGCCAGACCCATACCCCTCAGCCCTGGCCACCCCAGCTTCTGGCTCTTTGTAAAAAAAAAAAAAAAAAAAAAAGGCCCC
>NW_017729022.1:134086961-134091994 GCF_001723915.1 Gavialis gangeticus | reverse complement strand
AAAAAAAAAAAAAAAAAAAAAGGGCCCTGGTTCACCAGCTGCTGCTAGGCAGGGGGCATGATCCCCACTGCCCCATGCTGCATGGGGGGATCTTCATGAGCCTTTTGACCCCCCTATCACTCCCCCATCCCCCCCATGGGTGCCCTGCCCGGGCCAGTTTTGGCAGCAGAGATCAACCTCCCCCACAACCGCCTGGCAACACCCAGTGAGCACTGGGGTTTTTCTTTAAAGCATGGGGAGCTGGGGCAGGTGGGGCAGCTATGGGAGGGCTGGGGGAGTGCGGGGGGTTTGGAGGGCTGGCAGGGGTCCCCCCATGGTCCCCTTCCCTCTCCCCCAGCCCCCCTCCTTTCCTAGTACTTACCAGCTCTGAGTCTGGCTGCAGCTCCCTGCTGCAGTGGATAGGAACTGCCCAAATCATCAATGCTCTCCAAATCTTTTCTAAAGATTCAGGGAGCTTTGAATAAATGTGGACCTTTTCATTGGTCCCCTGATTCAATTCGGATTCGGAGATTTGGTCACCGAGTTGGGCCAAATCTCCTCTGAATCGAATCACCACCTGGAGCTTTGCACAGCCCTAATGCTCGTGTTTAATTAGCAGTAGATAATGCAGTGAGCAGGCAGAGTTATAAGTAACAAGATTTTAATTGTTACATGATAAGCACCTTATAGACTTAATTAAATAAGAAATATATAGGAAGCATAAGCTTTTGTGACCTGGAGCTCCCTTCATCAGATGCTATGAAAGGACATGCACAGACCAGTGTATAGAAAGGAGAGAATGAAGATAATTTGAATACAAAAAGGTATAAGGAGAGGGATGGGGAAAGGAAGGTAGTGCTGCCAAACAGGCAAAGACAAAAAAAAAAAGGAAAAAGTTCAAGAAAGCTTATGATTATATGTATATAATAATAATAATATTATTATATATAAAATTTAGTTAGTCTAGGAGGTGCGAATCTACCCTGCCTTCTGTATCACTTCAGATCACCATGCCTTTTTCTATTCTCAAACCAATTAAAGAAACCTATTCCTCTTTCTCCCATTTCACTTATGTGACTGCCCTCATACAAATCATACTTTTGTCCTGAACGTTCAGCTAATGGTAGAAAGAAAAGTTTGCTCTATATTAGTTTGGTCCAGTCTTCTGGTTTAAACTGTCCAACCATGAGAAATGATAGTCTCTGATTAAATGAATAAATTACACAGTCCAAATTTTTAATTTCAGATCTAAAAAACTGGCAACAGGCTTCTGGTGAGAGATACTGGAGGAAAAGTTTTTGCAGAAGTTTTCAAATAGGCCAGAGGATATCACAGTCTATCACAGGGAGAGATGTGGAGTTATTCTAAACAAGTTATTTTGTTATTCAGCTCCATTGGTACCCAAAAGTACTTGGAAATTAATAGTTACTGCTCTATCAATAATGGTCTCTTAAAAGGGCAGGATGCAGACCAGTAAGGAATTTGTGGGCATTCTCATATTAAGAAATGTCTCCTTGAGGTAGAAGCAACTGTCTGTGTATTTATGGAAAGGTAGTGTGCTGGCTTCACTAAACAAGCCATTTATAGTACTGGTCAATAATATGTTGCCTATCCCACTTGCCTGGGAGCCATGATGGAGAGGTATCAGAGCCATAAATAAAAAATCACACTGGAAGTGGTAAGCTGGGCTCTTGTAATAATAAGAAAGCTTGGGGAGATCAGCCCAGAGCTGATCTATGACACAAATGCAACCCAGGATATACTTTAAGGCTGAGATGATCTGGAATAAATAAATGGCACTGTGGTAGTCAACTAGAATCTCTTCCAGTTTTAGAAAATTAAGAGATGACTTAATTGTGGTGTAGAAATTTCTACAAGGTCATAAAATTTATGATAATGAAGGTGTCTTTTGTCTAGGGTAGCATAAGCTGATTTAGCAAAGAATGGCATGAAAGAATGCCATGTCTGGAACGAAGGGGCTGGGAAAATTCAGAACAAGAAACAAGGCGTGGATTTCTAATGATGGTGATGGTATTTCATAGATTCCTATAGGGATCTCGTGGTTCCTTCATCACTTGGATCTGCAAATCAAGAGTGAATGTCTTCCTAACCAATGTGTGGCAGTAGTAGTCTTATGGTGCTGGCAGGGATGATTCAGTAAAATTCTTTGGCTTGTGTTATGCAGGAGGTTAAACAAGATGACTGCCGTGGTTCCTTCTGTCCTTAGAATCTATGAAATGAGTTGAGATGGATTATTACTTCCAAAGTTCACAGAAGAGGAAAAGTAACATTTCTTATGTGGACAATGGCTGACAAGGGAGTTCCACTGGAGCTGCAGATCAGACTTCCTCTTGCTTCCCAGGTCATGCATTTCTCTGTCAGAGCAGGAGGGAACTGCTAAAGAATACAAAGCTTATTTTTAATTCCCTTGAAGTAACCTTCCTCTTCTCCCCTCCCCCCCACCAAATAATGCAAAGAGAAACAATGTATAAGGCTTGTGTGCTGATCCAAGTATGAAAGTACTGGCTCTGATCAACAGTGTGTGCCTTGAATTACATTAATCAAGGGTCAGCTGACTGTCTGTGAGCTGAAACAATTTTTGAAAGAAAACAGCTTTGAGCCATTTGATATTTATATATATATGTTAGACTGGGTGCATATATATATATTTTTTTTCATTTTCCAAAGGCATATATTGACTGAGGTTGGTCATAATATTTATAAATAACCATAGAAACATGACGAATAGCATCTACACAGTTACTTCCAAACCTCATTGCCAGCATCAGTATATTCATCTAATGCTCTTAATATGATATACCAGGTAATGGCAAATATTACGTACGGGGAGGGAGAAGAAACAAACGCAGGCATTCCTTAACTGTATTCTTCTGCAAACAGACCAGTATTATATGCACAGTTTGAACAGACTGTAGTTGATGAACTATACAACAGGATATGTGTACATATTTACTCGATGGCTTGAGAAGGCTTTATCAATACATAAAATAGATTTTCTTTATGTTCCATCTGCCTTATTGGCAGAATCATTTGAAAAAAAGCAAGCAAAGCCAAAGCAAAATAGGTTATGTCTCCAGACTTGTACTTAGTATTTGGTTCCTTGAAATTAGTAGGCTTTTAAGTGCTTATGAATGTTTCTTATCCAGGGACCTTACATTTTTTTCACTGTGACAGTAGAGTTATTTCTACTGCTACCGTTACAGCACTGTTAAAAATAGCATAGAAGGAAAATCAACAGCCTAGAATAGGGTAGTTCAAAGGTAAAGCAAAATACACCAGTGTGGTTACATTTATCTCTAGTTTGGATTCCAGATTCTGGGTGAAAGTACTTCTATACCTTTGAGTAATCTATCTGCACCAGAATTTCTTGAAGAAAGACATCCACAAGATAGCACACCCAGAAATGATATCCGAGTGTTGAAAATATAGTGATTAGAGATGTTTTTGTATTTAGTGGAAGTGGCACCTTTACTGCATGATGAGTTTGCACTCAAAATTTCCAAGTCAAGTGTTAAAAAGTTATAACTTAACCAGCTTCCTTCCCCCTCTTCTTGCCTTCTCTCCCCTGAGTCATGAGTTTGACTTACAATCTTTTTTTTATGTATGTTGAATAGTTTTTATTTGCTTTCTGTCTTTTTGAGATTTTAGCATTAACTTGGATAATTTTCAAACATTTTCTCTGTAATCATGAAGTTTAGGAACTCCCCCCTCCTCATCTATATGAAAGACAAGTTTCACATGATTCCAGGAACTGCAGTTCTAAGAAAAATGCTAGCTGTTACAAGACTTTCTGTAAAATTGTGAGCATTGGTAAAACAGGGGTGGACAAAATATGGCCCATGGGCCAGATCTGGCCCACAGCAGCTCTTTGTC
Source organism: Gavialis gangeticus (assembly GCF_001723915.1). NCBI lineage: Eukaryota > Metazoa > Chordata > Crocodylia > Gavialidae > Gavialis > Gavialis gangeticus. The sequence continues at coordinate 134,088,121 of NW_017729022.1, read as the reverse complement.
TGGCCCATGGTGGGTCCCCTGGCCCATGCACAGTCCAGCTGTGGTGCATCCTGTCACCCCTTAGAGAGGCAGTGGAGCTGGGGTGGCTCCACAGCTGGACTGCCTTTCTAGGCAGCCTAGGTGTCAGGCAGCTCCTTCCAGCTGCTGCCACTATTGGCCCCAGCCCCACAGTACTGGCAGGGACCCATGCTGCACAGCCCCAACCCTGGCTTGCCTGCCCAGGCTCAGCAGCATCAATACAGGACAAAGGTTTTTGCTCACCACAGGAGGAAATTGGCCCTTTCCCCTCCTGCTGCCAACAGTTCCCCACTGCAGCTGCCCAGAGCCTCCATGGGGCTGCTCTGCGTCCGCTCTGTGCTGCCACTGCTGCCCCATAGGGCAGCTTAGAGTCAGTAGTGATGGCAGCGTAGATGCAGGGCAGCTCCAGGTGGCTGCAGCAGGGAACTTCTGGGAGCAGGAGTGGGAGGGGCCATTTTCCCCCTACGCTGGGCAGCAGCTTTTTTCCCATGCCACCACTGCTGAGCCTGAGTGGGGGAGGGAGCCTGCAGCAGGTGTGTGGGGCTGAGGCTGTGCAGTGTGGGTCCCTGCCAATACTGTGGGCCTGGGGCCAATGGTGGCAGCAGCTGGAAGGAGTTGCCTGCCACCTGGGCTTCCTAGAAAGGCAGTCCAGCTGCAGAACTGCCCCAGCCCCACTTTGTGCCCAGGGGGCAGCAGGCTGCTCCACAGGCAGGTGGTGCGGAGCAGGCTGGGTCAGACTGTGTGTGGGTTGCAGCTGATCTGCTCTGGTGGGGGCAAGTCTAGAGTGGCATGGGGTGTGCTGGGTATGCACTGCTGGTACCACAAGGCATGTGGGCTCTGGGCTATTGTGGGGCAGGGGTGGATGCTTACTGGATCAATTGGGGGCATATGGGGGAGTCCCATTCACACCTAACCATACCCACAAACCCTTCCCCACAAACCCCACAACAATACCCTCACCCCCACACAATCATACATGCCACAAACACTGCATCCACCCACCCTTTCCCACATGCACCCTCCCACACACACACCTGTGCACCTCTGGGGGGAGCCCTGCTCACTGCTATATACCCGCACCCCACTACACATGCATCCACACCCCCCACACCCACCGCACACCTTTAGCTTCTCTCATCAGC
>NW_017729022.1:134085246-134086826 GCF_001723915.1 Gavialis gangeticus | reverse complement strand
ATATGGTGGGAGGATGGGTCCTCAGAGTCCATGAAGCTGCATGTGGTGGTAGCGAGCAGAACCAGGCCCACCCAGCCCCATAACGTGCAGCTCCCACACTCCCACCCCAGTCCCTGGCCATACAGAGCAATTCCCACCTGGCCCCACACACCCCACAAACCCCATACCCACACATCCCCATAAACACTTCCCCCTAAAAAAACTCATACCCACCCACCCATATCCACACACACTCCCCCACACCCCACATATACAGCTACAGCCCCCCACAAACACTATACCCCATACCCCTCTCCCCCTCCACACTCCCCTACAATATACAAGAGTAAGACCTCATTTTGAGCTACTATGCAATCACCTCTATATACACCATACAAATGCACACAAATCAGGACAATTTAGAAATAAAAAAAAAACATTAAAAGATGGGGACCAGGGGGTGGGGCACCTGTCAAGGGGTGGGACTACCCTTGTGGCCCTCGCCAAAACCCGTTAAGTGGCCCTCCACTTGAAATAATTACTTGTCCCTGTGGTAGCACCTTGCAACATATATAACTAGAGCTGCTTTTAGTCTTGAGATAAGCAATTTGATGGTATGAAGCTGATCTCTGCCCATAGGAGTATCTTGCTAGCCACAGTGCTGGGGTTAAGAGTGGTATCAGTAAAGATGGATTTTCTTTTTAATAGGGAAGGGGAGAGTGGCAGCAAGGTAAGATGGATTTCAGGAGTCAAGTGCTTCTCTGAGTAATACCCACATCTATAGAAATAGGTTTTGCTGATCATCAGGGATCCTGGTTTTGTGTGTTTAAAAAATGCAAATTCTCTGATTAAAAACCCCCCAAATCTGCATTTTTTCTTTGATTTAAAATGAAATGCCACTATATATATAGGTATCAGTTGAACAAAATGTTTTATTAATATACAGGAAACTCTCGCTATTCACTAATCCGCTATTCGTGGATTGGAATACTTGCGGTGCGCCACGCCAACAGGGTGGTTTGGGCTGAGTGCTGCTGTGGCTCCCTCTGGTGCTGCACCAAGCTTCTGCCTCTGCATAAGCAGGTATGGAGTGCTGTGTGGGGAGAGGGAGAGCAAAGCTGGGGAGAGTGGAGCAGAGAGCAGAGCTGGGCAGGTGGAGGGGGAAGGCAGAGCTGGGTGGGTAAAGAGTGAACACCAGGGACAGGGAGGGAGGCAGCGGAGGTATCTTCTACCCTGGAAGCAGCTGCAGTTGCTCCCTAGGTGCTGTGGGGGAATCCCATGCTTCCAGCTTCTTGTTGGGGTGGGGAGCAGGGGCGGCTGTAGGGTATGACAGGGAGCCCCGTCAGTATTTGCAGATTTTGCCATTTGCAGGATCTCCAGAATGGATCCCCCACGAATGGTGAGGGTCTCCTGTATTTACAATTTTAAAGCAATGTCGAAGCCTATTAGTGCCTCAATCACTAATAACAAAATAAATTCTAAATACCTATACATGTTGGCATTTGATTCGAGGTTTTCTGCTGGTGCCCCTCATTCCTGACCCATAGTGCCCCCAGCCCTGCTGGGTCCACAGTCCCCTTCCTCCCCCCCCGCCCCCCCCC
>NW_017729022.1:134080077-134084240 GCF_001723915.1 Gavialis gangeticus | reverse complement strand
CCCCCCCCCCCCAGCAGTGCCCAAGCCCCAGATGGGGCTATGGTCTGTTCAAACTGTGGACTTGGAGGTCCCCACCCTCCTGCCTCCCCCCTGGGGACCTCTGTGGCCCAATGGGTGAGACCTGGTGTGGCAGGGTAGAGTGGGGCAAAGAGGCTCGGTGCCACTGCCAGAAGCCCTACACTGTTATGGCGAGTTTCTCCCTGCCTTCCCAGCAGCAGTAGAGGGCATAACTCCATGACACTTCCCCTGCTGATGCCAGGCAGGCAGGGAGTGCCTCGCCATGGTGGTGAGGGGTTCCTGGTGGCAACACCAAACCTTCCCAGAACCTCTCTGCCCTGCCATGCCAGGTCTTGCTCACGGGCCATGGAGGCCCCCAGGGGGAAGGGAGCAGGATGTGGAGCCCTGACCCTGCATCTGCCCCTGTCCAGGGGCTCTGCTTCAGCCATGCCTACCATCGGGGAGGGGAAGCTGGGCTTCTCACTCCACTTGGGTCTCAGCAGCCACTGCCTCCCACAGGCAGCAGCTAGGGCTTGGGCACTGATGTGGGGGCAGGGGGCTGCGGACCCAGGTCTCTGGCCCACATCCACTCCTGCTCCATGCACAGATGTGGGGGGGGCATGTAACCCCATTTTCCCCGTGGGAGTTGTTGCTATCCTCCCCATTGCCTCCTAGATGAGCCACCCACGGCTCTATCCCACTCCCTGCCCGGGCCCCACTGATGTGCATCCCTGCCCTGTCCCAGGGCCCCAAGCCCAAGGCCCCATGTACCACCCCAGTTAGGCAGCACCCTCAGATGCAGCTCCAGCCCTGCCCAACTCCCTCCTTTCCTCCCTCCCTCCCTCACTGTGGGGAATACTACTACAGGCAGTTTCAGGCTGGACATAAGGAAGAATTTCTTTACTGTCTGAACCCCCAAGGTGTGGAACAGCCTGCCATTGGAGGTGGTTCAAGCACCTACATTGAACACCTTCAAGAGCAAATTGGATGCTTATCTTGCTGGGATCCTATGACCCCAGCTGACTTCCTGCCCTTTGGGTGGGGGGCTGGACTCGATGATCTTCTGAGGTCCCTTCCAGCCCTAATGTTTATGAAATCTATTAAATCTATGGGGGTCTCAATTCCTCCTGCCACCCAACTTACCTGCAGGGAGCTGCTTTCTATGCCCCCTGGCTGTTATGTGAATGCATGTGCACACATACGCTTGTGGCGTCTCCTGCCTGTGATCACCTTGCTCCCGCTCCCCCCAACCCTTTGCAGGCTGGAACTCTGTCAGCCTGTAAGGGGAAACCTATTATTTCCAACATTTTTCTCCATTAAAGGAGAAAATTTGCATTTTTCTCCTTAAGATGAATATGAGCCACCAATGTGATGTTGCAGCCGGTGAAGTGAGCAAAACTTTGGCTTGCATCCATAGATGCTTCTCAAGCAAATCCCAGGATATCATCCTCCCACTGTACTAGGTCTTGGTGAGGCTGCAGCTGGAGTACTGCATCCAGTTCTGGGCTCCGCAATTTAAAAAGAATGTGGAGAAGCTTGAGGGAGTCCAGAGGAGAGCCACGTATATGATCAGAGGGCAGGAAAACAGGCCTTACGATGAAAGGCTGAGAGCTATGGGACTCTTCAGCCTGGAAAAGTGCAGGCTCCAGGGGGACCTGGTGTCTGCCTGTAAGTATATAAGGGGTGTACATCAGGATCTGGTGGAATGTCTGTTCATCAGAGCACCCCAAGAGAAGACAAAGTCAAACTGTCACAAACTCCTCCAAGACTGCTTCAGGCTGGACATAAGGAAGAACTTCTTTACTGTATGAGCCCCCAAGGCCTGGAACAGACTGCTGCCAGAGGTGGTGCAAGCACCTACTCTGGATTACTTTAAGAGATATTTGGACATTTATCTTGCTGGGATCCTTTGACCCAAGGTGACTTCCTGCCCCTGGGGCAGGGGGCTGGACTTAATGATTTCCGAGGTCCCTTCCAGCCCTAATGTCTATGAAATCTATGAAAAACAGAAAATCCACTTTTTTCAACCTTAAAATTAGAAAAAAACGTGTTTTCTACATTTATCCATGGCGAACAGAAAACCTGGATGCTGGCTGATGCATTTCCCTCTGTGACATGCACAGGAAAAATGAAGTTCTCTAATTCACCTTCTAGAAGGTCATGTTTTTAGCTTTGTAGGAAGTCAGTACTATCTCAGGTAATGGCAAAGATGGCAACTCTCATGCTAATATCATATATACCCACTGTGACAAATTCACTGCAAGCTAACCCCACATCCAGGTTAAAGGCCTCTGTTCATCTCCTTTCCCAGATAAAATAGGCTGAAAATGGTGCAGCAACTTTTTATAATTCACAGTAATAAACTTGATAGAGTAATCATCAGCAAAGAATTCCTAACTGATTCTTTTTGATACTACAGGCATTGGTTTTAATTGGCACGCAGATTTCAGTTCTCATTGTACTACAAATTGTTGTGTTTTAAAACGGAGTTGGAGATATGGGCAGCTGGACAGCTCTGGGGGAATTTATTTATTTATGTTTTATTTTGGTACTTGAGAAGAAATGAAAGGCTGTTTCCGATCAGTTGAATGTTTTTAGTAAAATAAAAAGTAATGAATTCATTAGCAATGTTGACATCAACTGTCATCTTTTGGTGTCAGATTGAACCCACTAATATAAATGACACAGTTCACATGCCACAGTTGTATTGTTCCAGGCTGTCTTTCAGAGTTGGGAAAAACATTGTATAACAGTGTATTGTTTTTATGTGTGGATTGTGTGTTGACAGTTTTGCTTGCAGTCATAGAAATGGACGCTGCATTTCTAAGCATTGACTTCAGTGGGAACTGTGTTAAGTTGCCTTTGAGCATTTATGAAATTCCCATGTGTGATGTATTCGTAAAATGAAAGTGTAGATTCTTAATCCCAGTTCTGTGACAAGGAGAGGATTCTGTGGCAAATTCTGGGTTTGTATGTGCATATTAATTGATGTGATAATAGTAGCTGATTATTTCTACTGAAAAAGCCTGATGTGAATGTTATCACCCGTAAGAAAGAAATCTGAATGAAAGAAATTAACAGATTCAAATACATTAAAACTATCATTTTAAATAGTAAAAAAACCCCCAAACAAACTCATCTAACTTTTTGAGCTATGGAATCCCATATTATGAAGTTTTTTGGCTGCATTAAACTTGGTTTCTATATCCTAAACTTGGTTTCTAATTTTAAGATGCCCTTGTATATGATGCAAAATATGTTTCATGGCTTTATGGAAAGGCAGTAATGCTCTCTGGCTTCCTGTTTTCAGTTTAGTTTATTTCATGTCTCATGCTCACTTTAATTTCCAGTGCTGCCCTAGGAGAAAATGGAGTTCAGACTACACAACAGTATTCAAAAAGTAATGGAAATGACTGCAATTCTTCAAAATGATGGATATTGTAATTTCCCCCCTTTACAGCAAGGATTACATTTCTCAATGTCACATAAGGAAAAGAAACAAACACTCAGGAATAGTAACTGCCCCTCAAACCTTTGAAAATCCATTTGTATTTCTAAAGCTGAAGTAATTTCCCTGCCAGAAATTAATGTGACCTCCCATTAGAACTCTTATGTCTGCAGCTTTTGTACAGTATCTTCATTGTTAAAGATATGACTTTAAGTACTGTAGCAAAGATGTGAATGGGGAGATCATGAAACAGGCCAAGAGTTTAGAAAGAAAGCTGGGACTCTTGTTGTCTGTCTCTTGAGCCAACTGTTCTAAAATGTAAGTGGCAGAATATCTTTTAAACATAACTATTTACTGCTTCTTACATTTATGTTTTTTTAGTAGTTTTGTCCACTTTGCTTTATTTCATAGGGATTGATTCATTGCCATTGGTTTGCTGCAAAATAATATGTGCTACTCACAGTAGAAGGTCACTAAAGGTGACATTTTCAAAATATCACACCCTAAAATATACATATAGACTGGTCAATTCAGGTTGCTAGATAAGCACTGGGACTTGGGTTTCTAAATTCTTTAGTCACTTCTGAAATCCTCCCCCCTATACTTGGCCATATAGAAATCCATATGGAAAACTGGGATTCTTTCAGACAGTCTTAGGCTGGTGTTGGGTATTTTTTTTTTTTTATTGCTGGGAGGCTGGGGCCGGGCGGGGCAGCGA
>NW_017729022.1:134076546-134079771 GCF_001723915.1 Gavialis gangeticus | reverse complement strand
CGGGCGGGGCAGCGATCGGGGGGGAGGGGGGAAGGAGATGGGGAAGGGGAGGTCCTCCCATGCTCCTGTCCCTCCTCCTCCAGCCTTCCCCCCCCCACACACTTATAGGCACAGAGCCTGGGTTCAGCTCCCTGCAGCTGGCATGCTGCCTGACCTGCATGGGCAGGAAGTGTTCTTCAGCACCTGTGTGAGGGCCAACCACATATTACAGCACAGGGAACGTTTTTTTGTTTCAGTATGTGCCTCTTGCAGTGGCTTAAAGGGTGTAAAGATGCTGCAAAATGCATGTGTGTGCTCATCTGGATGTGTCCCAGGAGTGGAAGCAGCCTTCAAAATCCTTTGGGAAGCAGCACAAAACACTGACAAAACCACTCCTGTTTTGGAAGTAAAGCAAACCTTTGGCTCCTCCACAGCCAACATGGAAACGTCAGAGCCAGTAGTGTTATTTCATATAGTACATGAGCTAATCAACCCGGGCTGCTTAGATTAAATACCAGGACCAACCTCATATGCCATGTAGAGGGGTCAACATGCCTCCCTAAGTTTGACTACATAAATAGGAGGTACCTGGGGAAGAAATTTCACCACTTGTCAGACTGCCCTGCATGTCCCACTCTGTCTCAGACCATCACAGTCGCACGTACCAAAGCACTATAAAAAGTCTGAAAAATGTTTAAGCTGTAATATATTAAATGGATCTGTGTTCTTACTGGGTGCATCTACACATTCCTTAATGCGCCATAGTTACTGCACATTATGTTTAGTACTTGGACAACCAAGTACAAAATCAACGTGTAGTAACTCACGCTACTGTGCAGTAGTGCCAGTGCATGGGTTTTTTCAGATGTTAACTGTACAGTAGACTAGTACTATTATGCAGTATCTTATTAGTACAGGTTTTACCTGACACACTACTGTGCAATGTTATTAGGCTATTGCACAGTTAGTGTCTCATGTAGATGCACCCATTGGCTGGTAAAAGCCACTGTAGGTGTATTATGCATATTACTATTAGAAATAGTCACTGCCTTTTTCAAAGTAGTGTGCTGAACAAACTCCTCAAAAAATACAGTAGTTTGTCCTCTCCTCAAGAAGCCAGTACTTGATCTTGAATGTGTTCCTAGCTACCTTCACATCTTCTATTCATGAAGAAGCTGTGGTAATTGCCAAGCTCCATCAAGAATAATCAGCCAACATTCTGGATGCTTCAAATTCAGGGTTCAGATCAGTGCATGATGTGAAGTTGGATGGAGTAGCACTAGAAGACAAGCTCTCCATGGCTGAATTCTGGTTAGGAATAGTTAATCCTGCATCTATGCAGAAAGTTAGACTAGAGGATAGTTGAGGTCCTTCCAAAACTATGATTCTATGACGCAGCAGAAGTAGATGGCGCAACAATACCAAGATCTCAGAGAGTGGTGATGGGTACATGACCCTCCCTCTGAAGTCTGCCACCTGCAGGTTTCCCAGAGGTATCTATACTGTCCACACTTCCCACCATTGGGAGAGAAAGTAAGCTGTGATGAGCCCAATAAACAGTATACTGACGACACTGAACTGCATTCTCATTCTCTGCTGATGACAGGATGTCTGCTGAAAGGAATGAAGAGCAGCTGGCCCAAACTGAACCTAACCAAGACCAAAGGGCTGCTGCATCAGCCATAAGAAAAAATAACATGCAGAAAGTGCAGAGCAGCACACATCTGCAGATTCTTGCACAGATCCTGAATAATCAGAAACAGGACAAATCCTGCCCCCCTGAGCACCAGCAGTGCAGAGCTGTGGCTCACAGAGAATGTGCATCTATCAAGTGCAATCTGAATCCTGAGGATGTGGCTGCCCTTGACTGCAGGGTCATGTTCTTCAGTGTCAAATTCTGATCTCATTGATACTGGTGCCACTCTGGAGAGGTTGCATTAGTTTCATGGCACCAGGTGCTTTCTCTCTTCTTTGTATGGAGGTGGTTAGCCATGTCAATCTGAAGATAGGCAGCAGATAGGGCAGGGTGGTATCATAGATACCAGTTCAGAAAGGCACAAGCTTTTGTAGGCAGCAACCTAGTTTGTCAGATGTCAAGAATGGACTGAACTCCAAACCGTTCCTAGCATCTGACAAAGTAGGTTGCATATGGAAGCTGATGCCTCACTGAACCAGTTAGTTTCTAAGGTGTCACTCTGGCTTGCCTTCTGTCTTTATGCTCTGTGCATTGCATTTTGCAGCTATGCCCCACACCCTGTACCTGACTAAGCCACTTTTTAAAGAAAAAAAATATTTTAAGAACTTGCAATGCAAGTTCCAGTGGCATAGTGAACACAAATTCTCAAACTTTTTGTAAATGCCAGTATTTTCAAAATGGAGCTAGCGTATCACAATGGTGTACCAGTGCTCTTTTCTCATAATATTTATGATAAGGCCCTGTTTCTTTCTTTCCCCCTGAGAAGACATGCTGGGAGTAGAGACATCACAGCTGTGGGCTGTTTCCTTGCGTCTATTCACCTGTACAGGGCAGATAGAGGGGTCCTAGCTGGAACATGCAGTCTTTTCTACAGCTACAGTGTGCCCCACCCCGCCAACTGATCCCAAGTGCCTATGCTACTAGCTGAGCCACTCCTCTCATGCCTGGGGAGTAGTAAATGTAGTATTGGACCTGGGCTGTGCCAGAAGGGAAGAACAGTGCCTGCAGTCTGTTCCGTTCTCTTTTCCATCCAGCACTGGTGCAGGTCTAGCTGAAATTTAATACTTTCTGGGTGCATCTACATGAGATGCTTAATTCACAGAAGACTAATTCTACTGTGCATTAGCTCAGTGGGCAAAACCTGTGCTAATGCACTAATGCACAGTAGATTTAGTCTAATGCACATTAACGTCACTAAAAAAGCATTCATGTGCGCTAATGGGCAGTAGAACTAATTACAGCGCATTCAGTTAGTACCTGTCATTACAGGTACTAAACTTTGTTCACTGTAATTATGGCATATTAATGAACATTTAGACGTGCCCACTGGGTACGTCTACATGTGCACTTTAATGCAGACTTGACTAATAAGCTCCACAGTAAAGTGTTACTGTGTACACATAGACTGGTATTAGGGTGCAGTAAATTATTTAACTGTGACAGTACTGACAGTGCTATCTTTGGCAGGGTCATTTACTGTGCAGCAGTGTATATGTAGGTGGTGAATGGGACAGCAGCACTTTGAGCTGGGGCAGAGCAGCCCTGGGCTG
>NW_017729022.1:134076008-134076504 GCF_001723915.1 Gavialis gangeticus | reverse complement strand
TGTCCTGGGCGGGCAGCAGGCTTGGGAGGCCAGCCATATAGCTCTGCAGTTTTGGCAGTCTTGTGCCCCAGTCAGTCCTTCCGCTGCCTGAGGTTGCTGCCTAGACTCTGGGGCTGATCCCCCCAAGCCTGCTGCCAGCCAAAGGGTTGCTCTGGTTCAGCTCAAAGTGCTGCTGTCTTAGGCACATGTGTAGATGCTGTGCAGCACAAACTGCTCCGGAATTTATCACATTGCATTAATTGCACTGTATTTCAAAGTAGCAAAACACTGTCTTTTTCCTACAGTATTCATATAAATCTAATGGCAACTGGTGGACTTACTTTGGAATTCACCCAGGTATAGCAAATTGCTGAATGTGGTTCTTGACATCTAAATATTTGGTCTCAGTATCACGTATAGTAAATGTGCCCACCTGCTGTGGGCAGGGGTGGATCCGGGGCGGGGGGGGGGGGGGGGGGGCCAAACCCCCTTTGGTTTTTGGCCCCACCAAAGGTTA
>NW_017729022.1:134065726-134075264 GCF_001723915.1 Gavialis gangeticus | reverse complement strand
GGGGGGGGGGGGGGGGTGCAGTCATAACCCTCTTTGGTTCTTGCTCCACCCAAAGTTTAAAACCAACTGCTTTGCAGTGGCAGCAGCATTTCTAGTCCAGCAGCAGTGAGTGAGACAACTGACTTCATGGCTCATGATACTCCACCTGATTCTTTCTAAACTCTTCATTCCAGAGGTGTTAACCATCCTCTCTCCTTTTTTAATGGCCTTAATCGTCCACTAATTAAGAAATTATTTCAGCTGCAGTTCTGCTGTCTGTTGTCTGCTTCTGGTAATGTAGCTCCTATTTCACAGCCCTACCGGCTGTTTTTAACTCTAGCTAAAACACTAATTTGGTGTGGAAATAACTTTCAATGAAGCATTGGATGCGCTGTCGAGATGCTCAAGAAGACTAGATTGTGTTTTATGAATCTGAAAAAGATATGCCCATTTAATTCTAATGACTATAGGATTAATGAAACAACATCTTTTGATTATTTTTTGCCTAGCTTGTTGCATTTTCGTATACATAATATATGATATAGGAAATTTATATTTGCTTTTGCTTCGTTGTTAAACTGAACGGCATAGCTTATTAGTAAAGCTTGTAGTTGACTTTTAACTTGATAAAAATATGCATTGTGTTACATATGATGATGTGCCACATCATCTGTGGCCCCCTTTTCAAAATCCTAGATCCATCCACAGCTGCGGGACAGATTCTGTGTTTCACCTCCTGGTGGTGTCACACAACAGAGAAGTTTTGCATCATGTTTGTGGGGTCTTGAGCTGAAGAGTGTGCCACAGTGACTCCTTGGGTACATCTGTTCCAACTGATGGCAGCTTTTTGGACTACCTGTGCACTATGAAGCAGCCTATAATTCATGAAAGGGTTCAATTGCTATGGCAACTCCTGCTCACTTTGCCCTGCCTCTGCCATATCCCATACTCCAGGGGTGGGCAAAATGCAGTCTGCGGGCCAGATGTGGCCTGCCAGGCCATTCTATCCAGCCTGTGAGGCCCCTAAAAATTTAGAAAATTAATATTTATCTGCCCCTGGCTGCGTGTCATGCAGCCCTTGATGGCTTGCCAAAATTCAGTAAGCGGCCCTCCGCCCAAAATAACTGCCCACCCCTGCCTTACTCTCTGTCTGTGAGTCTTAGCACTGTTAGGCCTATTCTGCAAATGGGTCATTGTCTCCTCATGTGTCTGGTTTGGCTTTTGTATTTATCCCCAGTAACATAGCTGGGAAAGAGTGGGCATTAAAATCTGTTTTGACTATACCAAAGAAGTATACTGAAGTTTACTTTTCTCAGCAATAGCTTATATGCCTTAGTCTTTTATTTATTTTTTGTTTAGTTGTCCCATCCTAAAACTCTACACTTATATTTAGATATACTCATTCAAAAGAAGTATAAAGGGAATATCTACTCAGGTTTTTAACATTTTTTCTTGCAAGGGTTTTTATTGGTTTTGCCAAAAAATATTTTGCTTGCGACACAAATGATTTACAAACAGGCTTGAGTACTTTTCTGGGGTGTTTCATGAGGCTTGGTGATGTGCTGATGTTTGTTGACAAGATGTGATTAATCAAAACTTTTTTGGAGGAACGTCTTCCTGGTTCACTTGTCCACAGATAATTTACACTGGTGATGATGAGTCCAAACTGCTTTGGCAGACTGAAATCAAGGAGCATGATGAACAGCTAGCTTAGCTCACAAGTGTCCAAGCACTCTGTGTTTACCCAGGATCTCATATTTTCAGGCACACAATACCTTTACCGTGACTATAAAGTAAACTTCTGGGATCCAAGTGGGCATTTATGCATGTTAACTAAGGGTCAAAGGCATCTCTGAAGTGCAAGAAAGCTGAGTTGCTAACATTTTTGTGTCTAATATTTGGTTTTCAAAGCAGCAGAAGCTCAGGTTGTTGTATATTGGCCCATAAGCATTAAACAACTGGCTGTGAGCCATATCCTGCAAAAGACAGTACAGTCCTTTTGATTTAAAAAGCAGCATCACAGTTGTGGTTCCACTTAAGGGAATTTTTTTTCAGCTGCTTTTGGAAACACAGGCTTCAGTAAAAAAAAAAAAGAAAGTATCTTTCACCTGGTGTACTTTGAATATTTATTTAAAAATGATTGCACAGAATTATCCATGGTTTTCCAAAGGTTTATTAACATGCATAGCCATGCCTGGCTTGACCATGCCCTGTGCTCCTAGACAGAATGACAAAGCTGGAAAAATCAAGTAAAGGAAACATGAGCTGATTTATTTTTTTATGTGTAACAGGCGAAACCTTGATCCAGTGCATCTGTGGAGCAAAGGAATATTTATTCAGTTCCACCATCAAAAATGTTGGGAAACTGATGTGGTGGGTGTGAATTGTCTCAGCTGAACTCTTGTATTCTCCAGACATAATTAACCGCTGGCATCCACTGTAGGCCCACTTTTAAACGTGGGCTACTTAATTAGAATGTCAAAAATTCCACATGTGGAGGTTCGAATTGGCCTTTCATTACATTAAACAAGCATGTAAAAGCCTACTGGGAGTGTCAGTCAGTGTGTCTCAAGCCAGGATCTGAGTGCCTTATTTGAAAATTGTGGTTTCTACCCCTAACTACAGCAATGCCTTCCAGTAGAAGGCAGCTCTGATCCTGTAAATGCTAATGAACATGCTGAACTTGACTACTATACAATGGCAGTCTCACTGAATTCAATCAATGGAAATTAACTCATTCCAAGTGGGACAATTCGCTCATGCACACATGATTATCATGCCAGGGCCTAAATTAACCTGTAAATTCCTTTCTCTTTCAAAGTAAGTAGAACATATCCCTGTAGTTTTAGGAATGAAGGATCAAGAATTAAAGCCAAGATTCTTAAATAAGCCCTTTTCTCTAGGAGCTGGGGATTTAAGAAAACCAACAAATACTATTAGACTTTTCATAAATGGGTAAGAGATGGCAATACTGTGGTATTCATTATACTGGAATCAGAAGTAGAATAGCTTTGCTGCTATCAGAACCTGAGTTGGGTATTACCACTGACCATGATGTAGTCACTCCTCCAATTGCAGGGCTTTGATTGAGTTTCCTTCTTTACAATCCAGGTTTCCCTTTCACTAAAGTATTAAAAAAAAGTCATTAAAATGGGATGTAATTTGCAAGCAGAATGTTTTACAAACTCTTGTTTCCTAAATCACATGATCTGTTCACAGAAACCCAGACTCTGAGAATTTCTAAACCAAATCTTTTCGAATAGTTAACATAACTTGGAATGGTAGAGTCATAGGCCAGGTACAGACATTACACTTTTAATGGTATAAGTGATTGGAAACCGGTGTATACCCATATCAGAACAGAAGCTAGGCACATGAAGACTGGTTTAAAAATGGTGGAACCTGGTCTAAGATTTGCTCCCCACAACAAAAGCAAATGTGTGTAATTTGCTACCAATCTAAACTACACCACTTACAGAAAACCACACAACTTAGATAGATTCTGCTTCAGGTTTCTTGAATGTCTGCACCTAGCCATAGTCTCATTGGTATTGCCTAGATATACACAAACTAATGATTTATCTATCTATTTGCTCAATTAAATTAGCAAAATGTAGCCTTACAAGTAAAGATGACATCAGTGAAATGCACTTCTCTCTGCAGTATATTACTCGTGCCAGCTACTGCTCAGCAAGAATAAATAGACCAGGCCATCAATTTGCTACCTTCTGGAGGAATATACTACATGCTTTATCTAAGCTGCAAAATTTCAGGGGACTGAAGAATAATACTAACAATTTCTTTTGGTTGCTAAGCCACAGGGGATGTGAAATATGAATTTCTTAGTTTTAAATAATTGTTCCAGAGGTGTAACAAGCAGGGTTGGTGCCCTTGCCAAATCCTGCAGGAGAGTGTGTGAAGGGGGCAGGGAGAGGGGAGAGAGAACTGGGGAGGGGGGCATGTGGTAAGGAGAGGAAGAAGTGTAGGAGTCTCACCTATGCCAGGCCCTCGAAAGCATTTCCTACCACATTATGGTCTGCTCAGCCCAGCTGTTGGGTTTAAAACATCAGTGTGTAGTGTCCATGCACCCAGCTGTTGCTGCAAAGCAAAGATGTAGGGTTGCATTTGCTCCCAGAATGCAGACCCAGAGCGGGGCTGGGAGCAATTCTGGCACCCCTCCTAAGTTGGTGCTCAGAGCTAACCCCCCGCTCCTCCCGTTATGCTATTCAATTGTCCTTCCTTTTCTGTACATGATTCTTAAGTGAATGTACCATACAGATGTTCAGTACAAAACAAAACTGTGTGAAAACTGTACTGCTGGACAATCAGAAATGATTATGATTCAGCTTTAGTTTCAAACCATGGTACTTGCTAACGCAACTGTATGTGTAGTATAGTCTGCCTCTGCAATACAGGAAGCACACTAGCAAAGTGGGAATTCCTCAGAAGAGATATGTTTGTCTTTAAAAGTTATTTTACTATTAATTTTGGGGAAAAGGATTTTAAGAATTGAAAAAGAGCATTCATACTATGTAAGAAAAGTCCTATATATTAAGGATTTTGTGAAATTCTTTACTTCCAGGGTAAACAATGTTTTAAAAACCTGAGTCAGATGGTACAGTATCATAAAACCCACTTAGAAATAACAAGAGAAGAACTACACTTAGCACAAAATTCTGTTTCACTGAGTAAATGACCATAATGCAGCTTAAGACTGAGTTACCCAATTATTGTGTAGGAGTGATTCTGTTACCCCCTTTGGATATGTAAGTGCCCCTGATATAGGAATAGGATTCTTCTCCCCCAGAGATGTGCAGATATCTCCCTATTTTTGTAATCGTAAAGTTATGCACCCAGAGGTGGTAATAGAAATACTCCTGCAGTTTATATGGGCAACTCAGAATTAGTCTCTAGCTGCACTTTGGTCATCTACTAATTTCTCGTTTTCCAGAGAGAATTCAGTCCTTAGATTTTTTTAATATACCTTCCAGTTATTCATCTTTTAGGGTTCACATTTTCAGATGCTTTCTTTGCCAGTATGAAGGCTAGAAAATTTCTTATCAAAATAAAAAAATGGAGAGTCCCATAATAATCACGTGACTCCAGAAGCTTAGGCTTTTTAAGAATAATCCCATTAAATATCATGGAACTAATGATGAACAGAGTTGGCAACACTACAGCTATGCTGGTGTCATTTTGAATTAACTTTGTCATTTTTTTCTCAAATGATGGTAGCAGAGAGAGGGTAAGACTTCATCTGTGTACAAATGTTTGTGGTTTAGCTCCTGGTTTTCCAGAGAGAAGTCCAGAATATACAATACATCACCTGTTTATACTCCAGCTTTGTTAGGCAACTAAGACAGAATTATACTGCATTTCCAGATCAGCTATCCCACGGGGTTTAAGGTTTGATCATTGCAACACAATATATGGTTTCCTATATGAATTCAGATATTGTTTCTTGCCCTTTTATTGTGCTACAGGCTTTGTCCCATGAGGCTATACTGTAATACTGTTTTAGCCATTCCCAAACTGAGGTGTGGAAGGTGGCTGGCCAATGTAGTTGTATTCCATATTTAGCTGTAGAATCATTTTGTTTCTCCATTGTTATTTGTAGGGCTATTCATTACATTTAAGAAGAAAAGTGTACAATGTGAGGTAAGAAGGTGTTTGGGATTATAATGTTGATAAAGTGGCTGTGTCCCCATGAGTAGGGGCATGCAGTTGCTGCGGGGAAAAAAGCAACGCAAATTTGTGCTGCTGCTTTCTGCCTCAGCGTACAGCCCTCAGCCACTTGTGAGCAGCACTGGTTTTGCATGCAACTTGTCATTTTTTGTTTTATATTAGGTGAGATATAAGGCATGACCAATGCATTCTTACATCTACATCTACAGATTGACCCCAATTGACTCCAGTGACTTTGAATCACAGCCCCAGATTTGGTGGAACAACTTATAATGACTTTTACTGTAAAATATATTTACAGAACTAGAGCTTATGCTGGCATATCTCTTTTCCCAACCCCTTGCCTCCCCATTCTTAGTACCTTAGGCCATCCATTTCTTCATCATTGCGGGGGGAACTTCAT
This sequence comes from Gavialis gangeticus, assembly GCF_001723915.1. Classification (NCBI taxonomy): domain Eukaryota; kingdom Metazoa; phylum Chordata; order Crocodylia; family Gavialidae; genus Gavialis; species Gavialis gangeticus. Next base: position 134,069,197 of record NW_017729022.1, on the reverse strand, counting down.
CCACCATCCTCCATGCAGATAGAAACTATGAGAACCTGTAGGCTAGGGATAGACATTCAAAAAGCCTGAACTGATTCAACCTTTGCAAGTTAGTCTAACCAGGCTATGTTAAACCAGTTTGTAACTACAGACATCCCAGAAATGCTGGCACATGCCTGCAGTGGCTCAGACTAGAAGCTGGGGGATGGGGCACTAGAGCAGCCCTCCCTTCCCTTTCACAATGCTGAGCTGAGGGGGACCTGGCAAGGCCCTGGCAGAATGCTCTGATTAGGGAGGGGTCATTCCCCACCCCCCCTTGATAACAGAGCATTTATCAGCTTTATTATCAGGATTTAACACCCCATCAGAAAACAAAGCCCCTCTCATTAGTTCAAGCTCTTCTTAAACAACTTTTTCCAAGGAAGAAACAGAGGGACATTACCAGCTACCTGTTGATTAGCTCCAAAAAGGACACAATCTGGTCTGCCTTTGTCCCATCTGCCACAGCATGGACCATAGCCAACATGTGGTCTGCTAGCTAATGCTGAGAGGTGTCTGTGTAAGGCAGAAGAGAAGGGGGAATCCCTGCTTAGCAGGGAGTGGTGAGGGGAGGTGGGGGAGCAGGGGGAAGCTAGGCAGACACCTGCAGTCTCGACTGGAGATCCAGCCAGGGAGCAGAGGGGAGGGGCTAGCTCTGCTGTGGAGCAGAGAGCCCAGCCCAGAGACCATGCCGGGATGCTTGGGGAGTCTGGTTTAACTTAAACCAGGAAGGGATCTGGGACATTGCATAAACTGGTTTGACCCAAATCAGTTAAGTCTGATACTACATTCAACCAGGTTAATCTCAGACTGGTTTCAGCCATTTTCAAATTGGTTTATGTGCACTGAACATCTGTTCTGTTACAGGTTTAAAACAGTTTCTGATCCCTTAAACTGGTTTATGTGTAATGTCTGTCCCAGCCATAAGGTCTATTTAGAGTAGTTTAGTGGTACATAAATAATATGTTGGCTTTGTGTATGGAGGGTGGGGGGATTTCTCTTGATATGAGAAATTCATACCCATCTATAGAAACCTGTCCAATATTTGAGGAAGGGAAGAACCTGGTTACAGATAATGAATCTTTCTTTTCTATCTGAAATTCTCACTTTTTTCCTACTTTTGTATCACTCAATCACATGTATTGGTGGTGCATCACTGAAAGATCTTAAGAGGAGTTATAAAATGTCTATCAGGAATCATTTAGGTATAATTAATTCTGCCTTGGGACATGGGGTTGGATTATATGACTTCTTGAGCCCTCTTTTCTATGATTTTTTGCTTGTCTAAATTTTACAACTATTTTAAAATAGTTTAATTGTGTTATAAAAGGTCTTTGATCAGGTAGCATGCAGCTCAACTTATATTTGTATAAAAACATTTTATGGACATGGTTTCAAATGAAAATACTGCAGGAATAATAGTGTTTTGGATTTATTCTTCCCCTTTACTTGGAAAGATTGGACAAAAACATTTTTTCCTGTTAATTACATATTTGTGGAAACTTGATGGGCAGCATAGTTTGCTGTGTATAATGGATGGTGTCAATTGTGCTATTATGTCAGTAGAGCAGAAAGATGAGGTTTAGGAGAGGAATTCAAGTGCAGGGTTAGATTTACGGTGCCTTATACAATGCAAATAAATGGAGGAAGCAGACTCATTCTAAGTTATTGAGTGTTCTCTTTGTAGAGCAAATTGTGATTTTTGGCTGTGGAAAGAAAGGAGGTGGGCAAAACAAAGCAAAGGAGGTTTTTTTTCCCCTTCTTTTCTTTTCAGTAGCTAGTTCCAGGGTCTCCTTGCCAAGAATATATTTTTTTATTTACAGTACAAACAGAAATCTAATTATATATGACTTCACATCACATTTCAAGTGATAAAAATACCATTTGAGTGTCAAACTTTTAATCAGTGTTTGCTTTTTGAAAATTTTGTTCAAGGGGGAAATGAGATTTTGGGGAGGAAAGGACTAAAAAGGGAGAAAGTGTGTGTGTGGGGGAGATTGATAAAGGGAGAGGAAAAAAATGTTGACACTACCTGACAATACCATCCATTTATATCCAATAAAAGGAATGCTAAATAAATAGCTGTAACCCAGAGCCATGCACAAGATTTATTTTGATTTTGTTTCTCCCCCCTCCCCAATGTTTTGGTTAATTATAAATCTGCAGCACCAAGAATACTTAATTTATTTGAAGGAATCTTTGGCTTTCTGGGTGATGGAAATGAAGTAATCAGTCATTTTATATCTAGAGGCACCAGTCTTACGTGAGTACTCCCTCTCCATCCAAGCAGGGACTTCACAATATTTGAACCTCTATGGAGCTCTATGTATACCTTTACACTTTGGGGCCTGCTAGCTGTAAATACAGTTTGCACCATTTGAATTATAGTGGCATAATTAGAATTGCCCACTTTCCCCAAATATTGGTTCAACTATGTCAATATAGTTTATTCCCATATATGGGAGGAACCAGCTGAAACATGTTTATGGTAGTGATTACATTGGTAAAAGGAGGTTTTTGCTCTATTTTCCACAGCAGGGAAAATACTCTCCTGTATCCTTCTGAACTATATTCTGCCTCTTGCTTGGGAAGTCGTGCCAGAAAGTCAGGTTAGTTTCAGACCATTACATGGGGCAACTGACATAATCTTTGTTGCCAGGTGCAAGAAAAGTATCGGGAACATCAGGATCTCTATATGGCCTTCATTGATCTCACTAAGGCCTCCGATTCTGTCAATCACAAAGCCCTGTAGAAAGTACAGACCAGTTTTGGATGCCCTGACAAATATATCAAGGTTTGAGGCTTCTCTGTGACCTGATGACTACAACTGTTCTTTGTAGCAGATCAGAGACAGATTAACTTGTCATCTAAACAGGAGCCAAGTAAGGTTGCATCATTGCCCCAATTGGGGCTACATTTTTTTTACTGTTATCCTGGTTCTTGTTAAGGACTGTTTCCATTCTGGAATTGACATTGAATACCAAATGAATGGAGGGCTCCTCAATCTGGGACATTTTTGCTTAGAGACCAAAGTATTGTAAACAACAGTCCCTGCCCTTTGATATAGCTTCATAGTTGGTAGGGTTGGAAGGGACCTGAGCAAATCATCAAGTCCGACCTCCTGCTATGGCAGGAAAAAGTACTGGGGTCAAACGACCCCAGCAAGGTGATCATCTAGCCTCCTCTTAAAGACTGCCAGGGTAGGAGCCAGCCCCACTTCGCTTGGAAGTTGGTTCCAAATCCTAGCTGCCCTGACAGTGAAGTAGCGCCTCCTGATGTCTAGACTAAATCTACCCTCTGCCAGCTTGTGACTATTATTTGTAGTCACTCCTGGTAGTGCTCAGGGGAAAAGAGACTCCCCCAATGCCTGCTGGTCCCCTCTGACTAGTTTGTAACAGGCCACTAGATCCCCCCACAGCCTTCTCTTGTGGAGACTGAACAGGTTCAGGTCCT
>NW_017729022.1:134064220-134065526 GCF_001723915.1 Gavialis gangeticus | reverse complement strand
AGGTATGGTGCTGGTTCTTCCTCCCCAGGTGCAGCACCTTGCACTTGTCGGTGTTGAAACCCATCCTGTTCTCACCTGCCCACCCCTGTAACCTGTCTAGGCCTGATTGCAGCCTATTCCTCCCTTCTAGCATGCCCACGTCCCCCCACATCTTAGTGTCATCAGCAAATTTGAACAGGGTGCTTTTTACCCCCTCGTCCAAATCACTGATTAAGTTGTTGAACAGTGCGGGCCCAAGGACAAAGCCCTGGGGAACCCCACTGCCCACATCCCTCCAGGCAGAAAAAGACCCATCCATCACCACTCTGTGTGCAGCCCTCCAGCCAGTTAGTGACCCATTTGATTGTGTATGTGTCAACACCACAGTCCCCTAGTTTCTTAATGAGAACAGGGTGAGAGACAGTGTTGAAGGCCTTCCTAAAGTCCAGAAAGACTACATCCACTGCTACCCCTGCATCTAACGATTTTGTGACCTGGTCATAGAAGGCCACCAGGTTGGTCTGACGGGACCTGCCACTAATGAACCCATGTTGGTTGCCCCTAAGCATAACCTCCCCCACTGTGACTACTGCACCATACTTCCGCACACATCCAGACCACGCTGGATGTCTTTGCAGAAGGTTACTGAACTTCGGGCCTCTCTCTCAACATTGAAAAAGCTAAATATCTTACTGACCTGGTCCAGGCCATGAATGTGACCCTTCTTCTCAAATACCATTGAGGGAAAGACCTTGGAGGTAGTGGAGCATTTCCCTTACCTTAATAGCCACCTCTCTCAGAGTGAACACTGATGGGGAGATCCAGCACAGGAGCTAGTGTCTTCAGAAAGACACTAAGATCCAGGTCTACAATTAAGTTGTCATCCCTACTCTCCTCTATGGATGTGAAGCATGGGTGACCTAATGTTGTCATCATAGATGGCAGAAAGGGGGGGGGGGGGGCCGGGAAGAGCCCTGCGCAAATCTGGGGCATGCACCCTCATGTGCTTCTGGGAGACGAGCAGCAGTGGGAACTGCTACTTCCACCCCATGCCTCCTGGAAAGCAATGACGACTCAGGGCGGGCAGGCATGGGGATCTGGGGGGCTATATCCCTTCTGGCCTGGTGGCTCAGCCGAAGCTGGCCCTGCTCTGGTCCCTGTCTCTGGGTGGTGTGGGGCCAGGGCCAGTGGGGGGAGGCAGCTGGTGTGGGTCTGCATAGGTGTAGCAGGCCCCAGCCCCGATCCTGATCCTGGACCTGGCTTGGCTCTGCTCCCTTCTGATCTCTGCCTGGTCCCGGGCCCACCCCCACCCTGGCCCCTTCCCCTC
>NW_017729022.1:134045508-134064210 GCF_001723915.1 Gavialis gangeticus | reverse complement strand
GCCCACCCCCACCCTGGCCCCTTCCCCTCCCCTCCCCTCCCCTTCCCCCACTGAGTTTCATGCCTGGGGGAGGGGGTGTGCATGCGTGCATGTGCTCAGCCCCCTCCCCAATTTTTTCTCCCTCTGCCTATGATTGTCACCAGTGATGCCTCCAGAAAATCCTCCACATGAGATGGGAAGATTGATACACAAAGACATCCTTTCTGAAACCAATGTTACCAGCATTCAGAAGATGAATCTCGAGCGTCAATTTTGTTGGAGCAGACATTGAATGGTACAGAAGTTTGTCTGTTGTGGGGGGAGAGGGGATGGGGGGCGGGGAGCTTAAGCCTGCCTGCACCAGCCCTGGCCAGCAGGTGGGGGCACTCCAGGAACCTCCCAGGAGGTTGCCAGACTGCCCCTCTCTCTCCCCGCAGCCCCCTGCCAACTCTGGTTGCAGCAAAGCTGAGCCAGCAGCTGTGTGCTGCCCCTGTCAAGTCCCCCTCACTTCATGACACCCCCTAGCTACCCCAGCTGAGGTATTGGGGGAGCTGAGCTGAGCTGGGCCCACTAGGCAGGGGAAAGTCTCTTTTTCCCCACGCACCTTTGAATCTCGACAGTGGCAGCACACAGCTGCTAGCTAAGTTTTGCTATGGCTGGCGCTGTGGTGGGGGATGGGTAGGAGTGGAATGGAGTCTTATCACGCAAAAAATGTAACTTGTGAATGCCCCCCTTAGAATGAGGTAGTCTTTGGGTACAAATACACCAGGACTATGTTAGCAAACTCCCCTGACTAGCATTATAAAAAGGTGGTTCAAAATCAGGGGCATAGGCAGAAATAGCCTGAAAAATTCAAGCAAGGAAACACTGTGGGAGGCTATTCCCAATGTGTGAAATGGTATTAAAGATGATACAAAATAACCAGCCCTCAGAGACACAAACAGCACACAGTACAATACAATTCAAATTAAGTTGGAGAGGATCAAGAGTTACTTCTTTTCCTACCTTATTCTCTCCCCCCGCCATGTTCCCCACCTCAACTTTTCTACTTCTCATCCTTCCTAGCAAGAGTGCATCCTGCTCTTTTAATTTACCTTTTCTGAGGGTATTTAATTAAATTAGGAAGCTTAATTATTAGAGATTTGACCCACTGTTTTAGGGGAAAATGCTGGCCAGATATCCTTTTGTGTTCTTAGTCTACTGGACTGTTTTAGCAGCACTGTGGGGTTGGAAATTTGAAAGATCTCAGCAGCTGACTAGCTCCCCAGGTGAGCACCCCCAGTTGAGATACAGCCAATGAAACTTGCTCCTCTACTACTCAGTCCTGCAACTCCAAATAGAGGTCTGAGCTATGGAACTTCTGTATTTACTGCTCCAAACCACCAGGTAAGACTGCTAGGGACAGCACCAGTGCTGGCCCTAGTCTCTAGCTCTCTCTGGCCGAAGAGCTGGGAGGAGCTGGGCAAGGGCAGTTTGCCTGTTACAGGACAATTTGTCCTGCAACAAAGGGCACATGCAGGGGCATGCACTGTGGCAATTTGTGGCCCTGCAATTGCAAGCCCCTGCATGTCTGGACGTGGCCAGTGGGTTTGCCCTTCCATAAGGCCTGGGGTTTTCTCATGTGACAAAACTGGTTGTCTGTTTTTAGCTTTAGAGGCCCCTCTAGTCTGCTCTAAATTATGCAAGGAGCCATTGAAGTGAAGTGGACTCTGACTCAGGGAACCAAACTGGCTCATTTACTTTGCCTCCACCTGCAGATCTTGGGCATGGCCAAAAATCTGGCTTGAAGCATACTGAAAGGATATGAGGTCCTTAGTGAAATGAGTAATCTGTACTACTCATATAAGTAATTTCCCTGAACCCAACAGCACCATATAAAGATTCACTGAAACTGCTTGTGTGTGTCCAGATTTCTCATATAAGAGCTGCGTAGCTGAGTATTTAATTCCAGTCACTTACCTTCCACATGGAAATCTCTCCAAACGAATGAAGTTCAGAAACTAACTGTAACTCCATCACAGCTAAGAGTCCGTTTATAGCTCTTAAGAGCATACATGAAATTTATCTTTTGGCAAGAACCAAGACATAAAGATCTCATTCCAGCTATTACTGATTTTCTTTTAAGGGGAAAAAAGTAAAAGCAGCTTTAACAATTAAGACTTGTGCTTTGGCATTGTGTTCTACATTTCCATTAGTTGGTCAAATTAAAGGTTAGATTATGTTATTGAGAACAGCTGTTCTGATTAAACCAGTCTCTCCAAAATGTAAACAAATGGCTTTTTATCTCCTTTGCCTATGGCTGACAAGTCAACAAGTTCATTGAGGCAATTATGAAATGTGCATTTGCTACATGTTGATGATTAGCAGAGTGAAAAGGAGGGTATTTTAAGCATTGTCTTTGATGAAATATGTCCCAGCCCCTGAGATGGCTCCCATCCCAGCCTTCTCATAGATTTCATATACCCTGTATACAGCAGTGGCTCTTCATTGAGAATGAGGAAGATTTCAGCTGGTGTTTAGACAGTAGATTAACAAAAGAGCTTAAGCACTTACATCTAGGAGAGGGAGCTGAGTTGTTGCTCCTAAGTGCAGGGAAGTGCCTTTCAGACTTAGATGCTTATTGCCCTAAGAAGGATGGTGTTTCACATGCCTGTCTTCTTAATACAGGTTTCCCAAGCTTGATGTAGGTTCAAATTTGCTCTTATGCGGTGACCCTTTTTCATTATATGCAAGGTAAATTCACTGTTATGTGATTGGTGTGGTGTAAGCCCACAGTCAGCTGCTTTGTGAGGTGCATTGTGGGAGTGACCTGCACCAAAATATAGTCTCCTGTGTGGATCTGTGCTCCTTACTTGTTGTCTGTGACACATGTTTCTGTAGTTGCTATCCCCATTATGGCTTCTAAGTATCCTGCTAGCTTATCTCCTATTCCTCTCCCTGGTCCATCAATGAAGACCCTTCACCACACTCTCTTCATGCCAACTAATCAGTCACCACCACCCTGTGCTTGTGTGTATCGTCTGCTGTTGGTGAGTACCAAAATTTCCTTGTAAAAGTGGTAGAAGTGGGTCTGGGGATCGGTACAGTTGAGGTCTTGGAAGGCATCCCTATTTGTTACATTGTAAAGTGGGTTCCCTTTATGCCACTTTGAGTTATGCACTGTTTTCCAGGAACGCATGTACAGCATTAAGTGAGGGAAACCTGTATTGCCTGTTGCCTAGCTTAGGCTGTCTGCTACTTGGTGTACTGTCCTTTCAGTTCACAGTTCACAGTTCAGTGAGACTGTGGATTGCAAAGTTGCAGTAGCATGAATAGGCATTGGCACTGACTTCTGTGGGGTACCAGAATGTTGGCCCCCAAGGCTTGTGCCAGCAGCAAACACAATGGTAGCAGCAATAGTCTGTATCCAGACAGGTAGGACTCTTCAGCATTAGGTAGTCTCTCCCTCGTGGCCTCCCACCTTTTCTTATGCTCAGCCCCCATTCTTCAGAGCATCACAATTCCTAGCTACATGGCTGCAAAGTTGATAAAGTGCCTAAAAGTTAGGCAGTGCAGCACTGAGCATTGTGACATCTGTATGCATCTGTGGATCTAGCAGCTGTTTTTTTTGGTTTGTTTTTTTTTACACTCATTCCCTTGGCCATTCATACCCCTAGGATTGTAAAACATATTTCCTTCTGTAGGTGGTCAGGAATTTTCCATGGAAAATTTTTCCTGACATAAAAGATTATTTCTAGCAAAATCTACCTTTTTTTCATGGGAAATACTGATTTTTAAAAAATAAACATTTTTTTATAATATTTTTGTGTTCTCTCATATGCTTATGCAGTGCTATTTCAAGGTCTGTTGTTCCCAACTGTAAATTTGAATGAATTATTAGACCATCTGGAATGTTTTGTATGAGCAGTTTTTCTTTGTTGATTTAGATGGAAAAAGCAAATAAATATATTTTTAGTAAATGGAAGCTCCAACAAAACAGGTGTGGTTTTGCCTCTGTCTCATATTGTCTACTAAGAATAGCAGGGTTGGTTTTATTTAGGACTCCAGAAAGGAGCACCTTGCAGATATAGATTTTTGGCAGTTGAAAGATATGAAGTTGAAAGATGTTCCTTGTCTAGTTTTGTTATCTTTTGGGGTCAGTGTCCGAGCAAAACTTGGTGACTCTACTCACAGCTCTAAGTCTGCAAACTCACAGTTTTGAAATATTTGGTTGTTTCTGCTAAAATAATGACCAGCGAGATATTTGGATTCCACAGTTAATTTCCACTATAGGTGAATCAGTTAGATATGCACTGCTTCAGAGCATCTGGTTCTTTCTGTTTGCAGGCAAGTAATATAGCATTCCTTGACTTCATATTTAATAAGCTTTCTTCAGTTTTGCAATTGATCTTTGAGGCAAAATCCCCCTGATGAGGTAGCAGTGGCTCTTCATTGAGAATAAGGAAGATTTCAGCTGGTGTTTAGACAGTAGATTAACCTCAATCGATAGATTTAAAAAGGCTCTTTTGAAGTACAAGGCAACAGGGATAGAATACCTGGCTGTTTGTAGACATGCTCACCATTTTCAAAACCGTGTTAACTGATGTGCATCACACAGTTCCTATCAAGTTTCTATGTGAATTAAGGGTTAATTTTATAGACCCTCATTGACTTTGCACTTGCAGTTGGAAGTAATTAGGAGGTGATAATAAGCCTGTTTAAGCACTGCTGCATTGTTGCAAACCCTTGACAGCTATCTAAAGTGCTCTTCCCGAAGCCATAATGGGTACAATTGACCTGAGTGTTGATGATCATCTCAGCCAATGTGTTGGGGCAGGGAGGGGCTTGTTCCCTTCTTCACAGACTAGTGGCTCATGTGCATGGGCAGGGTGGGGGGCTTAGTCAGGATACTGATACGCAGTCATAAGGAAGTCTTATTGGCACATTTGACTTTGTAAAGGTGTTACTTTCTGCCTGATGGCCGCTTTTGTGTTGCAAAAACCCAATTTAGTTTCCCTTGGGGGGGGCTGATATTTGTAATGCTTATCTGCAGAGTTCCTAAGGACTGTATTCCCTAAAAGCAAAACTGTATATACATGTTAATTAATATAATTTAAATTGCCTAGTTCAGACTGCCCTCACCCAATGAGGATTAGTTAATCTGGACAGGAGCCAACTGTGATTCAGACTACAGGTGTCCATGTATATAGTGAAGGCTGTAGTCTGGATTAAACCTAGAAAAATGTAATGTCTATACACGGCCCCTTCTGTAGTTCTTGGTTACAAGCTATGCAAAAAAGAATGTTCTACTGAAAGAAAACATGGCTAATCCTTTGTCTCCATCTAGGATTTTATAAGGTTGACCATTGGCATAGTATCTGAGTCCCTGTCTGGTCCACAGGGACCTGCTGATACCAAGATTAAGATCCTGATACTTTAAAAAAGGCAGATAGTAATCTGTTAACACACAGTAAACACACTGCTCATTCTTTCAGAGTACTCTCAACACAAAAAACCCCATCAAGTTTGGAACTATTCCTTCTTTAGTCTTACTACCCAGTGAGTGGTCCAGTTCTGCATTTGTTTACTGTTCTTCAAGACTAGTGGAGAAGGATAAGCAACCATAAATAGCAGGAAGAAAAAGTTGTCTTGTATCCCATAAATTAATATGGAGATTCACTCATTTATACCTGATGCAGCTTTACCATATAATTTAAGGTGTTACATTATTAATTATTTTAGTTTTATTACAATAAATCTGTTCAGTCACAGTTATTTATTTCGTTTCTCTTTTTTCCATCAGAAAGAGATTCCTGAGGTTGAGTCAGGGAAGCAAATGAGCAAAGACTTCATTGCATTTTTATTTCTGAATAATAATAAACCATTTGAAATTGTACCCTAGGCAAAATTCAAGCAAAGCCGGCCTAAAATGGGAAAAATGTAAATCTTGGTGATTTTAAATCTGAAATGAGGCAAAAGCCAGCACTTTGACTTGCCAGGGGGCCACTAGTACCTGAAATTCAAAGCAAAAATTGGAGGCTAGATGACTGCAATTTCATTAAAAAAATTAGGTCCATAATAACTGTGGCAAGGCAAGAGTTTTGAGTAGCTTTGGTAATTGATTATTGTTGTCACAGTTAAAGGGAGGCAGCTAACAGCTTTCCATCTGAAAACTTTATAACTAGCACTAATAACTAATCCCAAAATTGAACTGGTCAAAAAATGGAAAAATAAATTTACAAAAAATAAAAATAAAAATCTGAAATTCCACAGTTCTTCACTCTTTTAAGGGCTTAGAATTGGCCTATTTTAATTTTTTCCCCAATATTTTTATCAAATACCTGATTTTTGGAAGTTTTGTGTCAAATTTTTAATTAAAAAATAAGGGGAAAGGAAGCAAGAAAGAATATAGGAGAAAAAAAGAAAAATTGTTAATGTTTTTATGCCTTGCCCTTTTCTGTGCTCATTTTCAACACAGAAACCCCCCCCCACAAAAGAATGACAGCAGGGCAAAGTAGTAAAGTGCATCTACACATTTATTAATGCGTTATGATTATGGCACATTAAGTTTTGTACTTGTAATAACAGGTACTAACTTAATGTGCCGTAATCAGCATTATTGTACATTAGCACAAGTGGATATCTTTTTGTGATGCTTAACGCTCATTGAACTAATCTATTGCACATTTGTACCTTAGCACAGTTTTTGCAAGCCACGTTAATGCACAGTAGAATTAGTTTAATGGGCATTAAGCGTCTCATGTAGATGTGTCCACAGAAAAATTAAAAACCTATACAAGATGCATGAGAAGTAAATATTGCTAAATAGCTCTGAAGGAAAGTATTTGATTAAAAAAATTAAAAACCTCAATCGATAGATTTAAAAAGGCTATTTTGTAATGTAATTATCATCATCATGAAAAATATTATTGCACTTAAATGGTAAGAGGTTATATGTTCTAGTCTCTCACTTCAAGAAGTGCTTTAAGACCAGTTTTGTAAGATCAGTAAATGTAAGTTCCACAATTTTATGTTAAGGTAATGTGTTGTGTATAGGTTGACTGGAAACTAAACCAAGACTTCTTAAAGTAAGCAACAAATGTTTGCTTTTCAAATCCTCAGTTCAGTGGGAGTTGCTGGGTACCTGGGGTCAGATTTACAAAGGAGTATTGGTACCTGTGGTTGCTGATAGGCATCACGTAGGATTCACAAAACTGCTTCAATGAAGTAGGCATCTAACTCCCATAGACTGCCATGTCTCTGAAGTGCTAGGCACCCCTAAGTGTGATCTAGAGCAGTGGTCTCCAAAATGGGGTGCATACACCCCAGGGGGTGTGGAAAACAATCCATTGGGGTGCAGGAAGAAAATATTAGAACTTCTATTGCAGTTTACATGTGCCTGGTTAATACATATATTGGGGGGTGCATGCTCAAAATTTTTTTACTGATAGGGGTACGTGATCAAAAAAGTTTGGCGACCACTGATCTAGAGAGTGAGCAAGGAGGGCTCTGCTAATAGAGCCTGTTAAACATATTCTCACATTGGTCATTGGAACAATAGGTGGCACCCTTATGCCAATAAATACTAACGTTGTTCAACATTCTTTGTCACTTTGATCCTTTTCATTGATGTTCAACTTAACCAAGTCTCTTGAAACAAACAAACAAAAAAAAAATAGAGAGCCTTCAGCAAGAAAACTGGAAATTTGCATTCCCCTCCAGTTGTTTACTTTAACACATGAGCAACATATTTGTATATTCCTCTGTTCTGAAGATATTTGACAATACTTAGGGTGAGCATGTACTGGAAGACCACTATATAAGCATTTGTCTCTAAGCTGTAGTCCATATGTTATTCTGACTTTATTGGGGTTGCTGGGATTAGCAAAAAGGTGTCCTCTTGGTTTCATCTGCATCAGCACCTAAAAGCTAGGATGTTCAGAACAACCAAACTATTTGAATCTTATAAGCCTGCAAATACAGGATGGAAATAATGAGAATAGGCTTTTTCCTTTGCATCATGTTCCTTCCAGAGCCTGGAAAGACTAAATAAATAAATAAATAAACAAACAAACCTATTAAGCTTCAAACCACAAGCACTTTGATCTGATGGTGGATGAAGGTTCAGATTACTTTTTATTCCGTCACAAAAAGTCTGTATCTATCATATCTTGGCTGAGATAAAGGTGAGAACTGAAAAGGGCAGGGGAGGTTGAAAAGGGCAGGAGAGGTTGAAATACAAGAGTGCCCAAAGGCATCGCATGACCAGATGAGTACCCATCATCTCCAGAAAGTGACATATTTACCATATATCAATTTCACTGTGATAAAACTTTGTTGTAAGGGAACAACTTTTCCCCATGCAGAAATTTTATCTATTCTTTTATTTCCATGAACATGGGGTTTAAAGATTGGGTATGATATTTAGAACATAAATGGGCCTGCAGATGGCCCATAAAATTTGCAGAGCCTTGACCATTTATAAGCTGGAATTGGATCAGAAAAAGCTTCAGGATTCATTGAGCTTTGCTAGTCTTGGCAATTACTCTGTTTCTCTTTTACTGGGGCTATGATATGCTTCATCCTTACACTGCCAAAGTAACCTCCTCTGGTGGTAATACAAAACTGAAGGGAAGAAAAGAAGGAGATTTAAAAGGAACTGATGCAACTAATGAGATACCATCTTAGTTTATGGGGCAGTCTTAACATAACTGTTCTTTCTCTTAACAAGTAATTTGCTAAAATGGCCATATGGTTGTAGGCAAAATTATATTTCCAGAGTTCTATGGACCCTTTTTCCTATTTCCATTATTTTCCTTTCGCTCATTTCCCCATTCAGTTATTAGCATACCTATATGAACAATATAACAATGGCAAATCAGAAGTAACACAACTGGTCCTGTTACTAGGAGCTGATGCTTGAATTAGGATGCTGGTTTTTTTAGTGCTGGCTGATTGTAATTTGTGAAGCAGCTTTTGGGCAGGTGATTGGACACTTTCGGGGGAAAAGTTGAAGAATTTTGAGGGATTGTGACCAGAGAAGAAACTGTGCCTCTTTGTGCTTCAGTGACATTAAACAACAGCACCTGGCATTTGTATAACACCTTTCCCTCTGTGCTTCTCGTACAGGTTTCCAATATTAGTGGTTTAAGTCTGACATAAACACTGTGGGGCAGATAGGCATTATTCTTCCTCCTCCTGGGAAACTCCTGCAGACAGATTCAGAAACAGATTCTGTCTCCCAGAATCATGCTCCAAAACTTTTCTAAGATACCTGGAAAGGAATTTAGATTCTTAAATTGCTTGTTATAAAATTGTCAGATGGAGAATATCCTGGTTAATCTGGGTGGATTCCACTTTTTTTTCTAGAGTAATAGATCATTCCAGGCATGTCTTCACAAGTTACTTTGTCACTGTAGCTATGAGCTATGGCAATGTAGCTCATCACTATGGCAACATAGCATCAGTGGGCTCAAACTGTGATGCCAATGCTATGTCATGGTAGTGATGAGTTATGTTACTGTAGCTCATTGCTATGGTGACGTAATGCCTAAAATAACCTTGTGCTGCTAGGACTGCATAGTACTGGTGGGTGCTTGCTTTAGTACCTCTTGTTGAGGAGAGTGTGCAGTACCTGCTAGTACTATGCAGTCCTGGCAGCAGTGCAAGGTTAATTTTAGAAGCCATGGCACTGTAGTGATGAGCTACAGTGACATAACTTGTTGCTACAGAGACGTAGTGTTGGTGTCACAGTTTGTGACTGCTGATGCTGTGTTACCATAGCAATGAGCTACATCGCTGTAGCTCATTGCTACAGTGACATAGCATCTCGCATAGATGCACCCACCATGATCTATTATTGCCTGCACTAGATTATTGCCTTCTCTAGCAAGTACTAAATCACTGCACAGTACCAAATGCTCAGTCAGGGGCACATGTAGACACACCCACCAAGATGTCCAAGTCATAGCTTGGAAGCAGTGAGGGATTGTCTCCTGCCAGAGCAGATGCCAACTGCTGCAGTAATAATCTGATACCTCTGTCTGCTGGGAACAGACTGTTGTACACTCTAACTCAGTCTCTAAATAAAGTTGGCTGAACCTATATAAGTGATGTACGCTGCATCATATAGAAATGCAGAATCACTGCTAGGATTCCAATCTGAGTCTTATGACAGCCAGTCCAATACATAAACACTGTGGAGCTTTCCATGAAAAACACTTAGCCCCTATAGATCTTTAGTCATGTCAGCAGGATGGAACCATATATTGCAAGTTTGTGTGTTTTTATATTCTATTATAATCCAGGTATTATCATTATATTATTTCCTATCCTCAGTACCTGGATTCCAGTAGCTTCTTGGGTGCAGTTCAAGATGCTGGGATTGATTTATAAAACTCCAAATGTCCCGAGCTCAACACACACAAAGGGCCACCTCCTTCATGTTCTTTTGTGACCCCTAGTGTCAACTTAGAGCAACCTCCTGCAAGTTCCATCTGTACCCCAAGTTTGTTTTGTGAAAATCCATGGGAAGAACTACATTCTTGGTAGTTGCCCAACAGATGTGGCACTCTCTCCCTCTTGCAGTCTGTAACAGGGGGGCTACCAGGGCTGATCTCCGCAAGGCCTACCCACCTGTTCTTGGGCTAACCGCCCGCCTTCTCACCCGCCACACCTTGGTCTTGATTGATTAATTAATAGATGTAATTAGGTGGGAGGATGCCCATTTTTTGCCCTGCTGCTAGGGGGCACTATCTGTGGCTCCATTCCTCCCTTACACCACAGCCCAAGCCTCGCTGATGACATCATGATGTTCACATACGTGTCAGTCCCCCATGATGGGGCCCAGAATCCTACTGTAGGACCCCACCTGGGTTCCTCCCTTCAGGTGGAATCTGCCGCCATCATACCAGGCCATATACTGCCCTGCCATCGGTTCCCCTTTGGGTGTGGTTGCCTCACTGGGACCTTCGGCTCACACTAGCCCTGGCCCACCTTCAGGCCAGTCGGAACCCCAGGCCCCTGGCTTTTGGATGTCCCTCTTGGTGGGCCTTCTGGCCCTCCTGGTCCTGGTCCCCGCCTGGGCCAGTCAGGGGAAGCTCTGGCAGGCCCTGATGTATGACCCATACTCTTATCCCAGGGTCCCCCTCTCTGGGTCCTCCTTAACAGATGTGGGGAGCTCGGGTACCTCACACCATGACTGGTGCCTCAGGGTCTCACAGGGAACTCTCACTCCCCCCCAGGCAACAGTTTGTGGTGCTACAGGTGTCTTATCTTTGACCCACACTCTGCCTCCCAATGGTGGAGGACTTATTGGGGTCAGGGCTCAGCTCTCACTATCTCTGGCTGAGCCCCCTCCCCCTTCAGGCCAGGCAATGTTGTTGCTTCTCCTCCAGCAGCCATACTGCCTTGTTTATATAGGCAGCCCTGAGCCTAAAATGGCTGCCCTCATTAGGCACCTGGAGGCTGCCAGCTCCAAGGCCTTAAAGTGGCAGACACACACAGTGCCCTGCCACACAGTCCATTAGAATCTAAGCTTGAACAACTTTTGGGAATGTTGGGGACCTCTTTATTTGGGAAGGCTTTTAGCAGATGGGGTTAAATTCTGGGGGAATTGTTTCGGGAACTTTTTTTTATTATTATGTTGTTTTTATGGTGTGTCTCATTTTTATTGCCCTGAACCTTTGTTGAGGAGAGTGGCATATAAATAAAATAAATAATGAAACACTGTGGGACTCTTCAATCTAACGTTGGTTCTAACTTGTTTGGTAGCTTAACTTTTTTGAGACTTGAATTTCTTCCCCTGTTGTCAGACAGGGTAAATGTTAATTTTGTTTTCCTGTCAAATAATGTTTTCACATTATTTTTCCCCTCCAGAGCATTCTAGAACGTGCATAGCCAGGTGGATTAAACCTGGGGTAAAGGCATAATTCTAATTTCTAGTCTCAATTCTGTCACTGACTGAATAGCATGTAGGACTTGGAACTTCATTCATTAGACCAGGTGTTCATGCTGGCGGTGTCCTCCCCCTTTTTTCTTTGTCCTACTGAATTTTTAAAACAGCTACAATTTTTTGCATGTAAGTAACTTTTTTGAGTTTTTGCACTCAAATGTAAAATACTATGTTGCATGAGGCTTCATTGGCAATTTTCAGAAGATTGTTCCAGACTTACAGATGTTATGCACTCCAAATCATGAGTGCAAAAAGCCTGATGGTGTAGTAATTACCATGATGAATCTAGCATTTGAAGAGCACTTTTTAATCAGAAGTAGAAAATGTGATCCAATATGCAATTTATTTGCCCATAAGTAACATGTGAAGCATTCTGGTCCATTGGTTGTCTGGCCAAATTCTTCAACAAAGCCTCTGAAAATAATAACCCCCCCACCCCAGATTGTGTGGTTTGCAGTGCGTTGCAAAACTAAATGAAGCACATTAAAAAAAAAATACACTTTTAGTCTAGAAACTTACTGAGCATTCCATTTTCCAAATCCACACATAAAACATAAATATAATAGCCTAGTTTTCAGAACCAACAATGTTCACTTTAAATTATTGAACTCATCATCTTTGTTTTTATAGTATTATGAATTTCCATGAGCTATACCCATATACATGACACACAGACTTGGGTGTGGATATTAGAACATTGACCTTCAAGGAGGACTTCAAGGGGCCCATAGAGTAGTGAATGACGTCAAGATCATCCACACAGGACTGTTTTATTAATTTAGTAGTTATAGACTGATCTTTGTCTTCATTTTTTTACTGTTTCAGGATTCGTGACTTTAATAAAATTGCATAGATATAATTAGGGGCAGAGTTTGGTCACCCTTGTTCTCTGGTTTGAATATGAAGATGACAATAGGTCCTGATCATGAAAAGGTGCAAAGAAAAAGTCTTGTGCTAAAGGTACTAACTTGTGATTCCCTAAGCTGGGGTTTTCATTTTCAGCTGTGCTACAGACTCCATAGGTAAGTCATATAGGCCCAAGCCTGTCAATGGACACAGGTATGTTATTGCAGTGCCTAACTTTCTACATCTGGTTCTTGTACTGGTCACCTCCCGGAATGAGGGAGGCTTATTGCTCTCTTGTTGGCCTAGGTCCACCATACTTTGCCTAACAAATAGGTCTGGTTCTTGTAGCAGTAACCACAATCCTAAGCTGCTGCCTAAGCCTCTCACAGTACATGAGGAGATCAACTAAATATGGGATCTGGAATGGGATCTATAAATATCAACAGGCTGAGTGGAGACCTGCCTAGGCTTGCCTCTAGGAAATGCAGAGGATAGAGATGCATCTTTAAATTCTGTCCCTCTCTGTAGACTAGTCAGTACTATTGGGAAGTGAATCCCTGCAGTAGAGATACTTAGCCCAGTGTCCTTTCCTGAAGGGGAGAGAGAAAAGATCCAGCTGAGCCTACCAGGCAATTGGCTAGCATGGTTAAGGCACACCAGTTTCTGTAGTGAATGGCATACAGGGAAATGATACCATAGTGTCACATACCCACCTTGTTCTCCCTTTCCCTCACCCCAGCCCAAATGACTAGGTACCCATTTACAGGTGTGGTTAATGGGGGGTGGCCCTTGGCATGGCTTGTGAGTAGGGCTTGATCTCACACCCCTAAGGCCATAGCAAGACTCCTTAATCACTCTGCCACCATTCTCCCAGAACAGGGAAGTGACCACTTTTTTCTTCTTAAAAGACAGATGGAGGACCTAATAGTCCTACCCTTTTTTAATCCTATAATTCAGTTATTCAAGCACTCAGCAAAATGGGAGAAAATAATGTTCAGTTTTATCTTCTGCTTAAAGTGATTCAAACTTTCCCTACTCATTTATTAGTGTATCTTAACTACCAGGTCTTAGTAGTTGGAAAGAGTCCTCTCACTCCTTTCCAATGACCTGTTCAGCTTTTCGGGGAATACTTGAAGGTGCATTGGACCAGCCAGACAGAGCATCACTCTTTGGCATAATAGTTGGGGGCCCTCACCTGTGGGAGAGAAGACCTCAGTTTCAATCCCTGCTCATAGGACTGCTTATGTATTTTACATTAAAAAAAATATTAGCTACAATGCATAAGCCATCTTTAAAGTGAGGTCTTCCCCTCCCAGCTGAGGATCCTAACTACATGGCTGCATAATTGTATTCATGTTTTTTCTCTCTTCTTCTTGTCTAATGTTTCTTTACAATGGCGCAGTTTCAACAAGAGCGAGTGGCCGTGTGTCCAGTGTCCACTATTCACAATAAATGATAGATTTGTGGTTAGGGCATTCTCCTGGGATGTGGGAGCTGTGACTTCAAATATCTTCAGGCAAAGGGAGGAATTAAACCTAGGTCTCCCACATCCTGGGTGAGTGTTTTAACCAGTGAGGTGGGTTTTTTTCTTCGGCTGTATGTGCAGTGCAATAGACACCAAATCGCTGCTTGATTAGGTACTCTGGCCATGCCAGAAAAAGCCACGCTTGGGTCCCTGAGGAAAGTTACTGATAGAAAGTGGATAACTTCAGGTATCTCCAGGATTAGGTTGAAGCTGAGCAGAGGCATCAAGGAGGTAAATATTGTATCTACCAGTAGGTGCCTAAATCCTTTTGTGGATCTTGATCTTCTTCCTTCCGTGACTAAATTCTCTGTCTTTGTCTTGTGTGTTGCAGCCTATTTTCTGTCTTTTCTATTTAGAATATCAGCTCCTCAGGGACAGTCTCTTGCTGTGTGTATATGAAGTACCCAGAACAATGGGGTGCTGAGCTCCTAGAGTCCCTACATATATTACTGTAAAATGAATGACAAATGCTCAGTACTGACTGCTTTCAACACCCCGTGAGATAAGTGTGGGATTTAAGGGTACTTAGCATTTCATAAGAGGTCTGCAGCTTCTTATATTGTTGGTCTTGTATTCCATCCAAAGAGACAAAATATTAAAATTTCCCCCCATTTTAATTTCAGTGGTGAAAAAGAGACAACAGAACAGGTTACCTTCTAACATTTTCCCCCTTTGTGTGTCCACATTCATCAGAAAGTTTTTAAATAAGGCATAATGGATATGCTAAACTTCAGACAATTCTAGTTCCTCTCTGCATCAGACATTTCCCAAGAATTTGTGGGGGACAGAACAGTAGGGTTGACCACTAAACTGAGCTATTTTATTGGACATGAACAAACAAATAAGCTTTGGATAGCTTTGGTCAGAGTGGTTTAACAAATACCAACTAGCATGCTGCTTCCTGATTTTTACTTTTTGGGCCTTGAAGGAAACCTTGGATTCTGTTGTTAATGGGGCACTTTGCTTTTCATATGAGCCTTCTGTGTGAGGTTAGAACAAAAGAAACCCCCAAGCCCCCAGATCTACACACAAGGGTGCAAAACACAGACATTTGACCTGTGCAAACCATTTGAAAATTCTTCCACCAAGTTGACATTAACACCAGCAGTCAGATGTACAATTCAGATCAGAGGGGCAATGAAAACAGGCTGTGGCTCACAACTACTTAAAACAATAAATAAAGCATACCCAAGAATCCCCCAAAACACACTTTCTTTGTAGAAACCTACATGGTTTTATTATTCCAGTGCTTAACTTTAAAGCATTTTTGCCATTTTTTAGAAAAAAAATAGCTGCACATTCCTACCAGTGACAATTATCAGTTGATGGTGATTTGCAGGGAACTGAGCTGGGCTTCATGGTGAACCACATACACCCCACAGAGATGGCTTGCCTACTCAGCAAAAATGCCTTTAGGAAGAAGCCATCTGCCAACATCTGCCTTCCTAACACTGGAATGATTTTTTTTATGGAGGCTTTTTGTAGATGGGCTTCTCTGAATGTCCTTAAGTTTCTAGTACACTGTGCAGTCTGTAGCAGAGCAACTTACATACCCATGACTTTCCCATGGTAATTCTATACCATATACACATACACACACATGTTACATAAGCATAGGGCTGTACATTGTGTGTCCATACTATTGTTTTACACTGTTTATAGAGGCAATTACACCAGTATGAATATATTGCGAATCCAAGCTCATAATTGATATTAAATCCACGGTGAATCCATAATTGATATTAAATCCATTTTTCTGACCCCCAAGGTGAAAAAAATGCTATGCAAGCATATCAAATGATTATCTCAGTCCCTCTCATTCTTTTGAAGGACCTTTCACTTTCATCAAGTTCCTTTTTCTGTAAGCATAAATCTTTTGACCTACCCTGAATAATGTTCTTGAGTTCATTTCACCTCAACAGTCTCCCTTTTGCCATTCATCTCTTCAGTTCCTGAATGTATTGTGTACAAACTATGCACAGGGTTCCCTTTCTCTGATTACCTCCTAGATGCTGTTGCCAAATCTGATAATCAACTGCATGCCCCACAAAAACTGCTCTCTCCAAAGTCTTCATGGTCCTCTCCTTAGACCAGAGTCTTGGGCTGTGTACTGTGTTATAAGGCAATCTTCACCCTCAGCAGCACCATCTAGTATTGGACTGGCACCAGCTGCAAGGGTTAAATTAATTGTATATAAGCTCAGGGCCTTCATTTGGGCTCCTGCTGCCCAGTGTCTTATTCCCTGCATCAGCTATGCCTTGTTCCCAGCCTTATACCTGTGTCGCTTCTGCCTCAGGCATAGTACCCTGTAGTATATTCTAGACTTCTCACTTTTGACCTCTGGCTTGGTTTGAACTACAGGCTTGGATATCACTACAGAGTAGTAACATGACTCAGACTTCCTGCTTCTGACCCTTTGTGCAGCCTGGGCTCCTGATCTGGATGCCCTGAAGACTCGGGTGCTAGTTTACATCTGCACTCCTC
Source organism: Gavialis gangeticus (assembly GCF_001723915.1). Lineage (NCBI taxonomy): Eukaryota > Metazoa > Chordata > Crocodylia > Gavialidae > Gavialis > Gavialis gangeticus. The sequence continues at coordinate 134,047,444 of NW_017729022.1, read as the reverse complement.
AAGCCTGCTTACGTCTCATTTCTTACACTCTGTTCTCATCTTCCTGGAACCAGGTCATAGCTGTACTCTTTCCTGCAGTTCTAACCCTTTCCATTTGTGTAAATTTCACTTCTCTTGATTGTCTTCCCTTTGTCTCCACCCCTTTAAGATCTCATTTGGTAGATTCTCTCCATTCCCTCTCTAAATATCAGGGGGATCCCAAAATCCTCCCTCTTCCTATCACTTCTCTCATTTCATCCCTGTCTGCCTACTCATACCTGACACTCCTCATCCCCCATCCCTGCCATTCTCAGAGGGCTCTTTATAATCTTTATCTTGTCCTAATCATTGCTCTTTTCTCCCTGACATAGAAAAAATGGATTTAGAGAGGATAGGCCTAAATCACAACGACCCATGTGCAATCACATACACTGTAAAATGAGTGCAAATGCTGCAAGGTCCAAAAGTTACCATGCTACACTTACTTTATGGAGGCTCTCAAGAGGTAGGGCAGCAGTCTCAAATCTTTGCTGTCATATGGGTACCAATACTGAGCAAGTATTGTAGGCCACCTCATAGTTTGCTCTCCCTGAAAATCTTGTTTTAACATTCTAAGTTTCTATGGTCACTAGCAATGTTGCCTATGAGCCAGGAGTTGGGGACCATTGGTGCAAGGTGAGATTAAATCAGGCTTATTCTGCGAATGTTGCAAGGCTGAGGCATCAGTTGGACTGCAGTGACATCACCTATTTCCTGCAACAGAATGTGGCTTTGGCTTTATCGCTATTCAGATCTAGACACTAATGTATATTTGCAGTGCAGGCTCAAAATTTGGTACCTGGATATTGAGGTACCAAAATAAAACCTGGGCAAAAAAAGCAGGGCAAGGCACAGTCCCCAACCATGTCCTGAGGTAACTGGAGGCTTGGGTCCTCCACAGATGCTCTGGGAACAAGCCAGGGTGTCTCTATGGCTCGCCCTTGCCCTGATGCTGCAGCATACTGCCTGGCCATGCAAGGCAAACAGAAGTGCTGCCTGCAGTGACCTGGAGCCTGGCTCCATTCCAGGGGCTGGAGGAGGAGGGTGGGGGGACTAGTGAGGGTACAGAGGACCATGGGCTGGCAGCTTGGGAGGGTGGGTCCCCTGCCTGCCTGCCCCTGGAGGGTCCAAATGCCCCCTGCCTGGCCTCAGCCGCCCCTAGCCCAGCCCCCTGCCCATGGCTTCCGACCCCCACACTGCCCTAGCACCATTAGCAGCAGTGGCGATTGGGCTGCTTGGGGTCTTATGGAAGAGGTCCCCACATGGCATGAGGCAGCAGGGGGCAGTGCAATTTGGTACCAGCTGCCTGGCATCTGAACTGCCTCTGCCGCAGTGTACGGGTGTAGCCCGGCTCAGTAGGGTGCCACTCAGGGCTGTTCAAGCTGTCACCTGGGACCCTGTGCTGCTCATAGGGATTGCCTGCTGTGCTGGGCCAGGTCCTGTGTGCACAGGCCCCATGCATCCTTGGGCCGGGCCACTTCTGTACATGCAGGACCCAGCCTGGCATGGCAGGTGGTCCCCACAAGTGGCACAGGGCCCTGGGTAACAGCCTGAAAGGACCCAAGCTGCCCAGAAGTGAATGGTGCCCTGCCAAGCCAGGGCTCACCTGTGCGCTGTGGCAGAGGCAGCGTGGGTGCCAGGCAGCTGGCACTGAGCTATACTTCCCTGTACCACATGGGGGGGCTGTGTCATGAGGCCTCAAGAGCCCCAATTGCCACTGCTGCTAATGGTGAGCTGTGGACGATGCGGTGGGGGGGCTGGGCAGGGGGGGAGACTCGGGCTGGGTGAGGGGTGGCTGGGGCCAGATGGGGGGCATGTGGGCCCTGTGAGGGGTTGGTAGCCCCTGCAGGGGTGCTCTGGGCCCTGTTGGGGGGTGGTAGCCCTTGCAGGGGGGCATGTGGACCATGTTGGGGGGGGC
>NW_017729022.1:134038800-134045221 GCF_001723915.1 Gavialis gangeticus | reverse complement strand
TGTTGGGGGGGGCTGTGGCCCCTGTGGGGGGGAGATGTGCCCACCATGGGAGGGCAGTCCTTGAGCTGTGCAGGGCGGCAGGGGATCCATCCTTCCTGAGTAGCCCTCCCCTACATGCCTCCCCACACCCACAGTCCCCCCACAACCCACCCACAAATCCCATACCCCAAGCCACCCTCACCCACATACTAGGCCCTGTGGGGCAGGAGAGGGGAATGGGGTGGGAGTTTGGTTGTGGGTTGAGAGTGAGGGGCAAGGGCAGGGGCAGGGCACTTGCATATCAGTGCTTCTCAGCTCTGCACATCCTGGTGGGTGAAGGGGGTAGGGGCAGCTCTAATTTTTCTGACAAAAAAGCCCAGCTGATCTCTCTCTCTCTCTCTCTCTCTCTCTCTCTGTATATGTAGTGGTCTTTTGTTTTAATTGTGGAAGAACATGGATTTTGGGGTATTTTAAAAAGTGAATTTTGGGATTTTTTAATCTGAGATTTTGCAAACTTTAAATTGGGAACACCATAATTTCTGCTAGTGAGGCAAGTGGCAGGACCCAGGCAGAAGAACCTGCTGAGGCACCTGGGACCCAGCTGGAAGTGTTGACCTCCTGGCCAGTTGGAGAAAGGAGGACATACTTTGACAGTTCAAAGCAGGCCACCACACTGAGAACATCTTCCGGGTGATTATCTGCCCAGATGGCAGGGTGGTGGCACACATGGCAGTAGTGCTTCAGAAAAGCTAACTGTGAAGCTGTCCCAGAGGTGCAGATGCCTCAAGTGGCCATGCAGTCCCCATCTGGGTCCAGCAGGCATGCAGCCTTAGGGCCACGTGCTGTTGCATGTGTGCAGCAGGTCACAGTCAGGCAGCAGCCCCCATTGCCAGAGTGCTGCAGTGGGTTGAGGTAACAAGGAATTCTCCAGACTGCTTCAGTAGTCCAGCTGGCACAAGGGGTAGTGTCCCCAGATATTACTTGGCTGGGTCCCAGAAGCTTGTGAGAGCAAGTAGCCCTGAGCTACTTGCCAAGGCAGCTTTTTATACTGCTTCTTCTGGCTGCAGATCTGGGAGGAGCTGGGCAGGGTTATTTTGCCTCATGTGGCACAACTTGCTCCACACCAAAGTGCTTGTCTGGGTATGTGCGCTGAGGCAAAAATCCTTGGCTCAAATTTGTGCCACTCCTATTTGAGCTGCTGCAAGCACACATGCCTGCATGTGTGGATGCGCCCAATGGGTGCACATATAGATGTGCTCCTAGGGAAAGCTTAATTCACATTATTTTACTGCACAGTAAGCTTTCAGTATATTAATAGCATGTGTAGATGTGCCCAGGGTCTACAACTTTAGGTCTGTATTTTCACTTGCATTGAAAGTCTTCGCTAAAGCTCTGGCAGTAAAATTGGAGCAAGTTATTCCGTAAATACTTTCAGCTGATCAAGCAAAATTTGGAATCCTCTGTATGTCCACAAAATCCAGAAAGTTAATAACCTGTGTTAGCCTGATTTAGCCGAACTCTTGTCACTTTACTGGAATGTTTGTGGGCTGAAAATATTTGAGTATTTTTACTTTTGCAGAGAGATGCAATCTGCCATTGCCCTGAAAATGAAAAAATCCTAGCTGTACTTCATTGCTTTGGGCATAGTCTCTTTAAAGCTACCCAGATTGAAGAGACCAGAGACAATTAAAATAATGTTTATTCTTTGATAAATTCCTTTTACTTTATCCATTCACTACTAAAGTTACTATAAACTAATTGGTGGCTTTTTAGCAGGTTCTGAATTTCAGTGCATTTAATCATTTGACAATAATAAACTTCAATCAACTCAATATTCAGGTGGGTATTTCAACAACAAATATCATTTACAATGCTACATAAGTCAAAGCCAGGGTTGCCAAAGTTTTTTTTTTTTTTCTTTTTTCTTTTCCTGTAGCCAAATTTCAGCTGGAACATTATTACTTTCCTACTCCTATTCCTGATTTAGGAATTCAATCCCTTTCTAGGATTTTTTAAAGTGTATTAGAAGCAAAGAGCTTGTAAAAGCATTGATGGATCCACTGGATTACAGGGGGATGAAGGAAGGAAATAAGGAAGGTAAAGGTATTTCTGAGAAGCTAAATGATTTCTATGTGTCCTACAGAGAGACTCAGCGGAGATGCTAAAACTGTCTCTGCTCTTTTCTGGTATTAAAGTACTCTGAGGCTGAAGAAGTGAAAGGAAAAAAAACCTTGAAAAGAACAAATGGTTAATTTTTAATAAGCAGTAAATTCACCTGTCCAAGAAATTACCTGCAAAGGTTCTGAAGGAGCTCAAATATGAGATGACTGAACTACTAGCACCAATATGTAATGCCATATCAAAGAAAACTACTGTATCAAAATAATTGGAGGGTGGTATATGTTTATAGGATTGTTTAAGAAAGGTTCCATCAGTGAGTAAAGTAATATAGAAAAACCTTGGTGTCAAAGAGATTCAGATTCTTATAAATAGAAGTCATTAAAATCTGAAGCATGATAATGGTAACCAAAAGTCAAATACCTTCTGATGGCTCTTCAGGAGATATCATATAGTTGTTGGTGGGCATGTTTACACATGCAATTAATGTGCCTGAATATTTTGCACATTTAGGATTGCTCCTAAATGAATTCCATTTAGGGTTGCTCCTTCCCTGCTCTGCCCCCTGCAGCATCCTAAGGGAGCTCCAGGTTCCCCTGGGTGCCAGCTTTGGGCTGGCAGGGGCATGCGGGCTGGTCCTGATCTCCGTGGGGTGGGGGAGAGCTATCCTGGCTGCCGGGCAGCTGCCTGCCAGCCATGTGGAGATTGGGACTTGTCCCAATCTCCACATGGCTGGGAGAGCTGTCCTGGCTTGTGGACAGCTGCCTGTCCCGATCTCCAGAGAGCAGAGAGCTGCTGGGCAGCTGCCTCTGTGGCCCATAGAGATTGGTGGCTGGCAGGCAACATCCCACTGAGCCGGCATACCTCTCCCCACCCCCTGTAGCCCCCTGCTGCCTAGGTTGACTGGGAGCATTTTGTTCCTGGTCAGCATCTACATGTGTACTTCAGTGCATTAGTTAAATGTGCTGATTTCTAGTACCTGTATTTACAGGTATTAGAAAATGGTGCATTAGGTTAATCTACTGTGCAGTACCGTATTTTTGCACATATAGCCCGTGGGCTATACACATTTTTAAAAACTTGACGGATGGGTGTGGGCTATACAAAGGTGTGGGCTATGCAGAGTCTTTAGAACAGACTTCTAAAGATGTCCCCACCTGTCCCCCGGCACAGCTTGAGCTCGGCTGGCGGTGGGGAGCGGGGCTGCCTTTCCCCCTGCCCCCCCACCGCTTGCAGCTCCTCATTCCTCCCCTCCCCTGCACCACTTAGCTGGCTCCAGCTCCAGCTCTGGCGGCCGTGCCCAGCAGAGCCCACACTTGCAGCCATGTCTGGCAGAGCCCGCATTTGTGGCCATGTCTCAGGGGGAGGCTGCAGGCGGGAGGTGAGAGTCTGTGGCTAGCCCCGGCTCCAGCTCCAGCTCTGGCTCCAGGGGCCATGCCCAGCAGAGCCCACGCTTGCGGCCATGTCTCAAGGGGTGGGGAATACATGGGTGCAGGGAATACATGGACTATTTTATGAAAATACAATTTTCCATGGGTTATACATTGGTGCGGGTTATATCAGTGTGCAGGCTATATGCGCAAAAATACGGTAATTGCTGCGCACATGTAGATGGTGATACTTTACCATGCATTAGATTAGTTTAATGCACAGTAAAGTGCATTTGTAGAGACACCCAGTATGTAGGAAACCGTTGGGGAAACACACTGTTGCTCAGTGGTAAGAATGAACATTTAATAGTACACTTTGTGATTTGCATTACAGAAATGCAGTGCTCTTTCCCTAATCTAACACACAATGAAATCAGTAGAACTCTGTCCTTTGAGTTCAGTAGCCACTGGATTCTGCCATTAATGAACACTAAACTTGAACTCATTTCCTAATTCCAAGACTGATGCCTGAGTAACTGAAACCATGGTTGTTTTTTTGTGTGGGCACTGAGCTGGGACTGAGGAGATCTGAGGTCAAATTGTAATTCTACCCTGGACTTTCAGTGGGATCTTGGTCAAGTCCATTAATCATGTTCTGTTTTGGTTCCCCATACTTAGTCTGGACAGTGATACTTCCTTTGTGTCGTCTGTTTAGATTGCAAACTCTTTAGAGGGAGTAGGGACTGGGAAAAATGCTGCAGTGGTGCAAGCTATCTGGCATTGGTCCTATGGGTAAGACTTCACTTCCCACTGCTGGCATCCCTTGTGAAAATTAAGGAAATCTCTTAAAAGGCTTCCCAAAATGCACAGTTATCCATAACAGGAAAACAGAAGTCCTCCCTTTAAAACGTACTTGGAATTTCCTGGGTGTTATCATTGGAGCTGGAGATAAACCAGTGTCTTTTCTGACAGGGGCAAGAGTCCTGGTACAATATAATTTTTTTCAATGGGAGGTGGGGGAAAACTAGAATACTTTCCTAATTCACTTGATAGTTCTTACGTATTACAACAGACAAGCTCTTGTGGTCATTGGATTAAAATATTACAAGCTTTATTTTGAAACAATGACACAAGTAATGTTTGCAAAGACTTTTTGTGCAGCGGTTTGTGATTTAGTTCATGTCTGGTAACCACAGTTTCTAGATTGCAGAACAGCTCATGGCTTGGGAATTTCCAAAGCGACTATTAACTGGAATGTCAGTTTATATAACTGCATCTGTGAGTTAGAGCTTTACCCCCTTACAGGTGGCGGTGGTGCTGGGCAGGAGTGCGGGGGAGGAGAGAGAGAACCTCTTATTGGGTGGGTGTGGTGGAAATTCAAACTTCATCTCTCACCACCATGTCTGGGATTAATCTATCTGGCAAACCAAGTATAATCATGACAAGAAATTATACTTGCTATGCTCAAGTCTTTCCGGTGGGGCCAATCCAACTCTTAATGAGGTCAATGGCCTAGTTCACCCTGACTCCAGTGGGAGCAGGAACAAGCACCGAGTGCACTGACAACCCTTAAATCCTGCTGAACAAGTATGTTTAAATACAGCCGTCGCCAGCTGGATTCTAATGTTCTTGCCCTCATGAGGGTAACATCCTTACCAGGGAGGGAAGGGATTTCTGCTTGGGCTGTGCTGCCAAACCACATTTAACCCAACCCTCCACTGGTGTAAACTGGCATTGTGCCTTTGACTCCAGCAGTGTGAGGTCGATTTGCTTCCACACAGCTCTTTGCCACTTCCATGCATTTGTTTCAGGGCGAGGAAAGGAATCTTGACTCCAAATATCACGGGGACAGGGGTTCCAGTGCTCACAAACAGGAAAGGCCCCAACACCACTGTGACTTCTTGCTGCTTACTGCATGATGCAATCATCAAGAATGTACACACTCCTGTCTCTGTCACATTAGATTTCCATCGCAGCTCCAACAATACTTTAATCATACTACTTTAAGCTGTTAAAATGAGGGCCCTTAAAATCAAAGTCTAAATGTGCAAACATGCCTCATTTGGCTCTTTGTTCTCATCATTTTTTCCAGGCCTTCTCTCCATGCTTTTGTTGTTTCAAGCTCCCACCCATCTCCTCATATGGTAGCTTGTATTCTGCTCTTATTCAGTACTCAGAACTGCTGTTCCACTTGCTGCCACCTCCTGCAGTTTTCCATCCTCTCCTCCCGGAGCAACTTTGCCTGTCTGCTCTTTTTGCCATGGTGTTTTCCCTGCAGCACAACACTTCTTGCAGCAGATAAAAGTTGGACTGTCTGTACAGCAGAGGCAGGGGCCATCCTGGACACTTCCTAGTGCAAGTCGGTCCTTTTCTTACTCTTCTCCATTGCCGGCACATGGTGCAGTAAGAAAAGTCATCCATTCATTTTGTGACACTTTGGCAAATTTGCCCTTCATTCAGTGCATGAATTCTGATAGATGCGAGGAAACTGCTGTGTCATGAATGCCTCTACTGATGTGGAATACCCCCCTGGTCCTGAGGGCTGCGCAATGTAGCCCTCCAATCGGTAGCAATGAAGAGTCATTAGAACTTCATGGCCCCCATTCCAGAGCAAAGATCTTGGAACAATTTGATGGCTGAAGCCCCAGGAAACCAGTCCAGGTATATGTGCCTGTAGGGGCACCAGTCCTGAGCATGGACAATCCAAGCAAGAGAACAAAAGTTAAAAGATAAGACCAGGTCTTAAAAGCCTCAAAGCATAAGAAACTCAGAGATAACTTAGAGCAACTCACAGATACAGAAATCTTGGGTAGAAAAGAAGAATATTCTTTCAGGGCAGAAGGAGTGGTTTCCAACTCTGGGACTAGCCCATATGAAAGGGAACTGACCTGAGGAGACCAACTGCATCGCAGAAACCAACTGGCGGCTACAGGAATGGTGCTTCGAGGCAGGCT
>NW_017729022.1:134037505-134038789 GCF_001723915.1 Gavialis gangeticus | reverse complement strand
CTCAGGTCCCTTCCGACCCTAGAAACTATGAAACTACGAGGGAGATGGAGAGAGCAGAAGGCACTCCAGGATTTGAAGGAGTAGTCATGAGCTGCAAGGGAAGGACACCCATTACGGATGTAACTTAATCCTAGAGAATATGCCTGAGTAGAGTGAGAAATGTATACATGTACATAGGGCTTATTATTTTTTTTTTTTTATCTAGACCTACACCTGTACATCATTTATTCTTACTAAAGTGAAGGGTAATTGTGTTTAGGACCCTTAACAAAGCCGATGGGCAAGTTTGTATTCCATCTGTTAGGCACCTAAGTGTAATTTTATTCCACCCTGTGCAAGTCCTTGAAAATCCACTAGTGCATCTGTTTTTTCACAACATGCTGTCACCGTAGCCTTAAAATGAAATTCCAAAAAAGCAGTAAGTAAGAGGAGGACTCACCCACTTTTTTGTATTGACAGCTTTTCAGGGAACTGGGCAGGGTGGAATAGAATGGCACTTAAGTGTCTCAGTCCCCTTAGGTGCCAGATAGGTGGAATACAGTCTTGCCCTCTGTCTGTTTGCTTTCTCTATCACTTCCTTGCTGGGGTCATTTGACCCCAGTACTCTTTCCTGCCATGGCAGGGGGTCGTACTCAATGATCTGCTCAGGTCTCTTCTGACCCTAGAAACTATGAAACCTAGAGGGAAGACTTGTCTGGAACTCTGGGAAAGGATGTATTTCAGCTGTTGGAGAGTTAGCAAAGCTTTTGGGGGCCTGGGGCAGGTAGGTTGATGGTACCACTTCTGTGAAGGAGTAAGTGACAGGCGGTGCCCAGGAAACATGCCAAAGAGGCTATGGACAAAGTCAATGCAGCTGCCTTTTCAGAACAAGAGAAGTGTAAGAGTACAGGGTACATAGCAGCCTGGTGAGTGTCCAGCTTTCTTTAAAGGCCCAGGCACATTGCTAACTAGGGGTGTGCATACAGGTCCTATTCAATTTGGATTCAGATTTGGCCTGAATCAGGGACAGTGATTCCATTAGTTGATTTGGATCACTGTCCCCAGTTTGATTTCGCTGAAACCAAATCTGAAGATTTGATGCTGATTTGGAAAATCAGAAATTCAGCCATAAACACAGGTTTAAATGTTTTTTTACATACCTCGAGGTACGAGGCACAGCTCATGAATGCTGGGGTGGATGGAGTGTCCTACAGGAGCATGGGGGGGGGAGTCCTGCATGCTCTGTGGTGAACCCAGAAGTAGATCGGAAGTACCCTAGGTGCCCCCCACCCCCCCCCAAACCCT
>NW_017729022.1:134034459-134037308 GCF_001723915.1 Gavialis gangeticus | reverse complement strand
CCCCCAAACCCTGGAGGTACCAGTCGCTGAGCCAGGGGGGCATAGGGGGTTGGGGGGGGGGCATGTGCTTCCTGGCGGACCAGAAGCAGTTATGGTCCACTTCTGGGTCTGCTGCTGAGTGCCCTGGGGCCCCCCGCCCCATGCTCTTGTGGGATGTTCCATCCTCCGCAGCATCATAGCATTCATGAGCCGCCTGCTACCTTGTGGCATATAGAAAAAAACATTTAAAGCTGTGTCTGTCTGAATTGCCAAATCTCTCCGAATCAATTTGGAGGATTCCATTTCAATTTGGAGAGGTTAAAGAGTCTCCCGATTCAATTCAGATTCGGAGATTCAGCCACCGAATTGGGCCAAATCTCCATTGAATTGAATCAGCAACCGAGGCGTCACACAGCCCTATTGTTAACCTCACATATTTGAAAATCGTAAGTCAAGGCCTTCAAAGTCATGAGACTAGAAAAACCACAAACATTTGGTTGTTTTTATTTACCTTTTTGATAACTTTACTTTAAATACAGTTAATTCTTTTGTGTGTAGTTCTTTGGAAACAAATATTCATTTACACTAACATAAGTGGATCATTTATCTTTCTTTCCACCCATTTAATGTCGTCGTCTTTTAGTCACCTGTCAAGTTCTGTAGTCCAAGATGCTTCCTTGCATTGTCCAGCTTTTTCTCCACAACCATGAGGGCTAGAAACTACTTAAAAAAAAAAAGTGGGGGGGCTGGGGTGGGAAGAAGAAAAGAAAGCTGAGAGACTCATGCACTGTCTCTGACTTTAGGAGCTGGGGTTTTCACAAAAGCAAAGCATACTATAATGTTCACATTACAATTCTGAGAACTTGCAACAATGCCGACCTGACAGTGAGGATGTGATGGTTCATCAACTTTCACCACTTTTTTTACCCAGCTGTGAAAGGAAAACTATTCAGTCATCAGATTGAATAGATTTACCTTTTTTAGCTGGATAAAAGTGGTGAAAGTTGATGAACAATCATATCTCAGCCTAGGGACTCAGTTTACAACTGCGGATGGAATGATGTGCCTAATTCCATTAGATGTAAAATGCTATGAGAGTTTAGTAATAGGTCAGCCATGGACATTTCCTTGAAATAAACTTCTGCTCAAACGTTGTGAGGCCTAAGTTTACAAACCAAATGGAGACCAGCAAACCTCTTCAGAAGATCTTGGGTCTACCTGGAAAATATGCACTCAGTGACAGTCCCTGATACTGAAAAACAAAATATAATGGAAAGGAGAATAGAAAATATGTTGCTATATTTCACCAAGCAGTTGATTTGTTTAAATCACCTCACCTTCCTGCATTGAAAGGTAGTGCATTGATTTGCTTTCTGTTTACTTTCCATCCCATCCCAGTCCATGCTCTGTTTTCCATTATTGCAATGTACAGTGTAACAACAGAATTGTTGAATCATATGAGAAGGGTCCAGCAACTCCTATTTGTTCCACCAAAATTCATTCCATCTGTTCAGACTTCCCTTTTTGCTAATTTTTGTCATGTGCTTCATTTTAGTCATTTCTCCCACACATTGGAGGCCAGCATCCTTCTCTTACCACTGATAGGTTTAGAGGCCTTAAAAGCAGTAACTGAAGCCTGCTGGACTTACCACATCCTTAAAAAGAATGTAATCACTGCTTATAACCAAGTGCTGCTCTTGGAAATGGAGGAGAGGAACAGAAAAGAGGAAGTGGGAAAAGAAAACAGGACCTGAGACCATGGTTGGTGACTGAAGAGAAGAATGTGAAAGGGAAGAGAAGAAAATCAGATATTCCTGTGGATATTGCAGGAAAAGAACATTTGGGTTCAAAATGACATTGCTACCACCCAAGATAAATTTGTTCAATGCATAGGGAATGGGCAAGGTGGTGAGTACTTTTACAGCATCCTCTAGGCCCTTTGAAGTCTACAGTGAAGTATGATGTCCTGGCACATGCAGCTGGAGCTCAAAGCATGCATAATTTCATCAGGAACTACTGTGCACTTCATTGGCTCAACAGCATATTTTGTGCATATATGTTTTGGGGGCAGGTTTCCAAATGTTTAATGCCCCTGTCTTTCCTTTGGGAAAGGATAATTTGGGTCATTGGTCTCTAAAGAACTTTTCCAACAAGGGCTTTGATTTCCTGAAAGAAAGTGAATGGGAATTCTATTAGAAGCAAATGCGCAGCGGATACATCCACAAATACCCCTTAACTGCTTGAGACTTTGCTCTTGTGTGTTTTATTCACCTCATAAAAAAGCTTAGAACCTTGTAAAGGCTATATATCACAGAAGAGATGTGAGACTTAGCACAGATATATACCACACACAAAGGGTGGTCCTTTCTGTTACTTGTGTCCTATAAACTAGCAAAGTCTTTTTTTTGCCCACTTCTCATTGCTTTGGGGAATTGTTTTCCTTTGCCTCCTATGCTGCTTTCTTCTTGCTTGGACTGCACTATATGAATTGTTATTGGTGTTTTTTCCATTAGTGCACTTTTTATAGCTATCAAATAGCCAGGGAGGGCTATTCTGCAGTTGCTCGGGGATGTAGGGGCGTAGTTAGGAAGGCCAAGGCAGAGATGGAACTGGGACTAGCTTCCCAGATTAAGGACAATAAGAAGTCCTTTTTTAAATACATAGGGGGTAAAAAGAAGGTCCTGGGTAATGTGGGGCCCTTGCAGGACGCGTTGGGAAATTTGGTCGTCACACTAGACGACGAAGCTAACATATTTAACGATTTCTTTGCCTCCGTCTTCCTAAGTAGGGACCAGAACAGCCACCTCCCTGCTGGGCCCCCCTCGGGCCCCGGGGGTGGCACACCTGGGCCAAGGGTTAGCGAGGATTTA
>NW_017729022.1:134003477-134033809 GCF_001723915.1 Gavialis gangeticus | reverse complement strand
GGTCACAAGCTGGCAGAGGGTAGGTTTAGGATGGACATCAGGAGGCGCTATTTCACGGTCAGGGCAGCTAGGGTGTGGAACCAACTTCCAAGAGAGGTGGTGCAGGCTCCTACCCTGGGGGTTTTTAAGAGGTGGCTGGATGAACACCTTGCTGGGGTCGTTTGACCCCAGTACTCCTTCCTGCCATGGCAGGGGGTCGGACTAGATGATCTGCTCAGGTCCCTTCCAACCCTAGAAACTATGAAACTATGAAATAAAGTTAAGAAAAGAGAAAGGAGTGGTCTTTGTTATGGAAGCCAAGGCGGAAGGTACAAACTGATCCCAAGTCTAAGCATATATAGAAGCTCAGAAACAGCATTGGTCACATTAATCTTTGTTTGATAAGGTCCTGCAATTTGTTTAAACCTAATACTTGCTAAACCTTGATGCAAAGCCAGCACCATGTGTGCCACCAAAATATTATGGATCAGAGGACTGGTATTTAGATATAAGCCCTTTCTTTATAGGTCACTGGTTTCAATTCAAGGAAGGTTGATAGGGCTTCAGAGTCTCTGGGTGAAATCCTGCCCCCACTGAAATCAAAGGGAGCTTTCCATCGTCCTGTAAGTCCACAGAACAGAGATGGATCCAGTTCCTGGTGGTCAGATGTCCATCAGAAAAAAAGCAGCATCTCTGTTGTTCCTATAGTTCCAGGTCCTTGGCTGTCTCATTGGAAAAATCAAAGACAGAGGAAAAATTGTCTTTCCCCCTTCGCAAGTATTTTCTGTGTAGTGTTAAGTAATATGAGTGGGGCAGTGTGGTCCAAGCTGTTTCTTGTTTTCAAGGTAGTAGTTTAGTTCTTAATGTTTTCTTTAATGACACATGAAGAGTTGTGCAGAGTATATTGTGTGCTACTGATTATCAGCCTGTTTCTAATTTGCAAAGATGAGATGGGAGGGGAGTTGAAAATTTTATTTGCAGTATTAGTTAGGCTTATGTTCCTTTTTTAGGATGTGGAATGTTATTTTTCTTAATCCCATATTCATTTTTGCACCTGAAGTTGAGGTACAGATTGTACTACAGTAGAGGTTGTACTGAGGCACACCCATTGGTACTACCTTAGCTGTTTCAGTTCTAATCAGATTTGGGTCTAAGTTGCAATGTTTTGATATAAGATTGACTTCTAATACATTTTAAGGCAAGAAGGACCATTAGATCATATAGTTTGATATCCTCAATATCACAGACCATTATATTTCACCCAGAATACCCTATGTTAAGCACAGTAACTTTAACTGAACTAAAATATGTCAGCAAGAGAGAAAGTTGACCAATGATCATAACTCTAGAGGAGAACTGGCAGCATGAAGTACTCAAGCTAAAATACTTAGGCAGCATAGCAGCAGTTTTTCCAAATTGAAGCATTCATTTAGGGTGGGGGAGGGGGCAGGAGGGTTTGAGCAATTAAAACATTTATTGGAAAATTTAGATGATCACTTTTTTTTTTTTTTTCAGTTTTGTAGAAATTTTCCATAGAAGGATATGAACATCCTCTCACCAATGCTAATGCAGTGTTCCTCGCACACCAGGGAATTTAGGGAGAAACTGTGCATAGTCTTGTCTTTTGGCAAACAAAATTTTAGCTGAAGCATGAGTTCTCTTTATATAAAACTTCAGGAGATTTTGGATTTCAGCATAGACTTTTTACTAAAAGGCAAGGCACAGCAATGATAGTAAAAAATAATCTTTTTTTCATTTATTTTTTTTAGCTTAGTTCTGTTTATACATTTGGCAGTGCTTGAACAGTACTTGTAGTAGCGAACAGTACTTTGTAGTAGTGTTGTTATACCCATCATGGTCCAGGGTATATTCAAGAAGAAAGATTTGTTTGGTAATATCTTTCTTTGAACCACCTACATATTTGGGAATGATGTTAAATAAGCTTTTGGGCACAGATTGTCCTTCCTTAGGTCACCTGTTACTTGTGACCTCAAAAAAGCCTGTGTAACTTCTCTCCCATATATAGTTGGTTCAATAGAAGATACTACCAAACAAGACTGCTGCTCACTGACACGCTTGGGCATTTACAAGGAAATAGTAAATTAAGTTGTTGCATGACAAATAGCATTTGCTGTTGATATAGAGGATATAACCCAATACTCACTGGGCCCACTATGTGCAAAGTGAGATGACTCTAAATAGACTGTGGTATTGAGATGCAGGATCCAATATGCAAGTGCAACACATAAATACAGACTATATGGATAATGGAACAGAATGTGCAAAATGCTTATTGCTGATTAATTGATAACCTGTAGTGCTCTGCAAGATCATCTTTATGAAATGTCACCCTTTCCCTCAACCTGGTTTTATGGGAATGGCCTAAAGTAGTTTTCAAAAGACAAATTTTCTTACCCAGTGAGAGAGTGACACTTTTCCAACACAACTTATGAGGTTGTGAAATTTGTTTTCATTCTGTAATGGAACAAAAACAGTGTTTCAAATGCTTTCAAAAAATGAATAAAACACTCATTTTCAGATCAAACAGACCCAGTTTGCATCTCTCTCTGTCCAGCTCTGACATGATCTAGCCACCTTTCCTTTGTTTGTATGCTGTTTACTTCTGGCACTGCTGTTTCTGAAATGGGCCACTTGTCTTTCAGCAGTAACAGTTTCTGTAGGACGAAAAGTTTCCAGATAAAATTAAGCACATCTGTGTCTCTTCCTCTTATCTCTTTCTATCTGAGCACTCATTCCTTAGCTGAGAAATTCAATAGGTTTCTTTCTCTATTGCCTTGCAGTGTGTTGAGTCATTGGCATAGTAAAATGCTACCCTGCTTATCTAGTAACATTTTAAAAATACTCTTCTGAAAAACTGTGAATTCCTACTATACCTTGTTTAAGAGGCCCCTGGATCCTGACAGCACTCTTAATTAAACCAATGCAAATCTGAAGCAGCTATAGAGAAGTTAGTGGTGATACCCTGCTATAAGCAAGGCCAAGATCAAGGACATAATTTTATTTTTACTATGATGGCAATTGGGGGCTAACATAATGATAAGTTTTAAGGACTCTTAAGCAGGCAGCCCATGTTTCTCTTTTACCTCCCTAGTCATGTGTGCCTCTATATATGCAACCTATATGGAAATTCACCAAGATAATGGCCTTGTTCACTGCAAAAATGCCACATACACATGTGAAAAACTCTTTTTCCTGCCCTGTCCCTGGTCTTTTTCTTTTCTGTCCTTCCTAAGTGGACCCAGAGGAAGAATGTTCAAAGCCAAGTTACATTCAAATCTGCAGCTTTCAAGGAGGTTTGAAATTAGATAAGAAGGGGAAAAAAATAATTTTGCTCATGCCCCCTCAGAATGTTTCCTCTCCCCTTTCCTCGGGCTGTAGCTGTGTATCTTTTGCAGCCTGTTCCTCTTAGGTGGTCTTAAACCCAGAAGACTTCTTCCGGAGTTCTGCTACTCTCGCCAGATGCCTGCAGAGAAATTCAGGGGTGGTTGGAACAGGCTCCAGCCATTATAAGACCACAAAAATCTCCTCGTGATTCAGAAAAATCCATCTAAACAATAAAAACCAGGGTACAGATATCAGAGAAGGAAGGAACAAAAATAAAATGGAGCCTGGCTTCCTTTCGCATTTCACGTGCCACATCTATTCCATTTGAGGCTCTTTTGTCTTGCACTCAGTTTTCCATGTTTAGTTCTTCACATGAAGAAATAGTGCACTGAGTATACCTGTAATGCATCTAAACGTGTTTTGGAAAAATGAATATCCCTCAAAAGTTTTGACTGCTACTTGACATTTTCAGTTGGTAAGTTGCACTATTATCTATGTAGGAGAAGTGGTATGTACTCACCAAAAAAGGGGGCATTGGTGCAGAAAGAAACAATGTGAGTCAACTATTGTTGGCAATGTTCTGTCTAAGATGTAACGCTTTGTGAGCATGCCACTTCAGTTTGTGAGCACGCCGCTTCAGTCCATTTCCGAATTGGTCCCACGTCCCCCTTTTTGGCGGGAGGCGCTTCGGTCTGTCCCACAGTATAACACAATATAACAAAAGATGATTATTTCTTTAACTTAAAGAAATAAACTAAAAACCAATTATTACACTTGGATTCAACTGTAAGGCCAATAACTGGAAGTCATCCCTAGAAAGAGCCCAGGCCCCTCCTGATGCACACCAGGCAGCCAAGTGAGGGCATGTGGGTGGCCCCTCACAGGAAGATAAATAAGCTGTCTTGTTAAACTTCCAAGTTTCTGCCACTTGGGCAACATGTTTACCTTGGTGCCTAGCTCTCCCTGAAATCCTGGAGGAAGGACAGGCCTCAAGCACATACTTGGGAAATTCAGGGTGACACCTGTTCCCGTCCTTGCAGGCTTGCCACAGCAACCTTGCCTTAAATTTACACACTGCACCTCTGCCCTCTGCTGTGCTCCTGCTGTGACCCCTGCATCTCCACGCATCTTGACTATTTGAGGGTCTCCTGAAAGCCCCACCGTAAAGTCCAATGCTCCTCAGTCATATAAATGGTGCAATCATGCAGTCTCCCATACTCAAGTGCCCCACCCCAGCAGTCTCTGCACATACTTCTACATTCCCTTGCTGCAGCCTTTGAAAGAGGTGTGGTGCTACGTGCGTCCTGCCACTAGGCAGACCAGGCAGAGAAGAGGCACGTGGCGTTGGGGCTCAGGGTGAAGCTCACCCGAAGGGGCTGGGGAGCAGGGCAGTTTCCTGGAGCCAGTGGAGCCCACGCAGTGCCCAGCTCTGCCCCAGCCCCAGTCCTCACCCTCACCTCGGGGAGAAGCCACTGCCTGCCCCGCGCTGCTCTCCCTCCCTGTGGGGATGCCAGTGTGGTGAGGATCGGAGCTAAGCGGAGTGGCCTCCCATGCAGCCAAGGTAACTTACCACCGGCAAGTGTCCCACGCCGGCCCCAGTGCTTCCACCCCGAGCTGCACTCTGGGGACAGTGCCTAAAGCTTCCAGGAAGCTGCAGCCCTGCTCCTCTCCAGACAGGTGCGCGGCATTAAAAAGTTAGTGTGAGAAAAGATTTTTTATTGTGCGTGGCCCTGCATGTGCGCAGCTTGGAGGGAACCTTGGTTGTTGGGGTGGGGACACACGGACTTGGGAATGAACATTTGGAACCCTCCTTTGTATACACTTGGCAATAACACTGAGTGCTGAAATAACAGTTGCTTATTGTCACTGACTGTCAATACTATGCTACTTTTGTGTGGCAGCCTGAGTTACATTTCCCACCCCCATTACAACCCCCATTGACTTCAGCAGAAGCAGGATTTGATCCCTGGCTTTTAACTGCTAAAGTTATAGTTCTAGAACAAGAGGAGATCTGATCCTCTGGTACAGGAATCCTCCTCTGAGTGCTTCTTAGGTATACAAGTTCATCACTAGTGTCTGTGAATATTGATCCATCTCTTATGAATAAGCTAGATAGCAAGAATGAAAATGGTGTATGATGGGCCAGATCCTCAATGATTGTAAAACAGCATAGTTTCATTGATTTTTATTAGCTACGACAGTTGCAGCTCTGGATGAGAAGCCACCATCTCTAGCCTTATTTCCCTTCCTTCTTTTCATTATCACTTGTTGAAATGAAATGAGATGCTTACAGTAATATGCTTTAATCAGAAAACAACAACTTGCAGTGGAAACTCTGGAAACTTCTAAGCCACAACCATCTTGCTGGGGTCATCTGATCCCAGGAGCCTTTCTTGCCAAGTTTCATAGCTGGTAGGGTCGGAAGGGACCTGAGCAGATCATCAAGTTTGACCCCCTGCCATGGGCAGGAAAGAGTACTGGGGTCAAACAACCCCTGATAGGTGATTATCCCACCTCCTTTTGAAGACCCCCAGGGTAGGAGTGAGCACCACTTCCCTTGGAAGCTGGTTTCAGCCCCTAGCTGCCTTGACAGTGAAATAGTGCCTCCTGATATCTAGCCTGAATCTACTCAGTCAATGTATGGCCATCATTCCTTGTTACTCCCAGTAGTGCTTGGGGGAACAGGGACTCTCCTGTAGCCTGCTGGTCCCCCTTGGTCAGTTTGTAGATGGCCACCAGATCTCCCCTTAGCCTCTGCTTGTAGGGCCTGCCCTGCTGCCCCCTGATCATGCGAGTGGCCCTCCTCTGGACCCTCTCCATGCTGGCCACATCCCTCCTAAAGTGCGGCACCCAGAACTGGACACAGTACTCCAACTGCGGCCTGACCAGTGTCACATAGAGGGGGAGGATCACCTCCTTGGACCTGCTCGTGATGCATCTGTGGATGCATGACAAGGTGCGGTTAGCCTTCCTGACCACGTCCCCACTTGGCAGCCCATGTTCATTTTGGAATCAGTGAATCCAAGATCCTTTTCTGCCTCTGCACTGACGAGAAGGGAGTTCCCCAGCCTGTAGGTATGCTGCTGGTTCTTCCTCCCCTGCCTCAAATGAACCCATGTTGGTTGCCCCTAAGCATGATCCCCTCTGCTGGTCCCTTGCAGATGTGCTCCTGAATAATTTTCTCAAAGAGCTTCCCTAGGACTGAGGTAAGACTAACGGGCCTGTATTTCCTGGGTCCTCCTTCCTCCCTTTTTTGAAGATGGGGGCCACATTGGCCCTTTTTAAGTTCTTCAGCACCTCGCCAAAGCACCATGAGTGCTCGTAAGGCTGTGCCAGGGGTCCTGCAATGACCTCTACTAATTCCCTCAGCACTCTGTGGTGGAGATTGTTAGGACCTGCTGATTTGAACACATCTAGTCCCTCCAGAAGTTCCCTCACTGACCCTGGGCCTGGCAGTGCTCCCCTGGGTCCATCGGGGATCCCAGTGGGGGGGATGCCCCAGTCCCTGATCAAAAAGATGGAGGCAAAGAAATTGTTAAAGAGGTTCGCTTTGTCAACTGGTGTAACCACCAGATTTCCTAGCATGTCCTGTAGAAACCCTACGTTACCCAGTACCTTCTTTTTACCCCCTATGTATTTTTAAAAAAGACTTCTTGTTATCCCTGATCTGGGTCACTAGTCCCAGTTCCATCTCTGCCTTAGCCTGCCTAACAGCCCCCTACAGTCTTGTGCAATGGAGGTATAATCCTCCTTGGTGATGGCCCCTCCCTTCCATTGGGTGTATACCTCCTTTTTAGCTTTGAGATGTTCCTGGATGCTTTTGGTGAGCCATGAGGGCTTTTGAGCACTCTTGCCCCCTTTGATCCGCATTGGGATTGTCACCCTTTGGGCTTGGAGGATTGTATCCTTAAGGAATGACCACTCTTCTTGGACTCCCAACTCCCCTCCCCTCCCCTCTGGGACCTCAGTGTCTCACCGTCTAGTCTCCTTACCTCATTGAAATCTGCCTTCCTGAAGTCTAGGGCTGCTGCCTTGCTGCAAGCCTTTGACACCCTGCACTGGATGGTGAATTACAGTAGGCCCCAGGTGGTCAAGAACCCGCAGTCCACTCACCAGGTCGTCGCCCATGGCCAGGACCAGGTCCAACAAGGCATTTCCCCTGGTGGGACTGTGCACCTCCTGGGTTAGATGGAGGTCCTGTAACTTGGCTAGGAACCTATGTGAGTGGTCAGACCTGGCTGACTGCTTTTCCCAGCAGATGTCCAGATAGTTTAGGTCACCCATGATGAACATGTCCTTTGACTTAACTGCCTCCACAAGCTGACCTGAGAAGTGCAGGGGGGCTGGACCCAATGATCTTGTTCTTTCCAGCCCCTAACAACTATGAAATTATGGAACAGGGACTGGTATTGAACAGTATTTCATTCCACAGTCACACTGTAGTTACTGAGTCTAATGCACTTTTCTGCAAGAGTGAGTATACTGGTATCTGGTCCTCCAGCATATGTGGGAAGAGTTGCTTTGTACTTATTTCAACCTCTTCTTTTAAGTTCTAGGTCCAAACATGTCTTGGTGTCTCTCTGATCAGCTATCTGTATCTTCTTCTCAGAAGCTGGGTTGCCTTTTTAAAAGAACAAGCAGCAATAATTTAGCATGAGGCATTTAGTTTACCATTATACTTGACTTTTTAAGCTTTTGCTTCTACAGTAGTGTAGTTTGAAATTATCCTGCCTTGAGATATAGCAGGCCCTGCATAATGATAGTAGTGGCCCCTTGATGTATAGTATATTGAAACAGTTACTTTAATACAACCAAGGCAGCTCTATCTGTATATTTGTACAATGTTCCCAGATGTTGACATAAGTCATAAAAGGCCAAAGGGACACTGGTAAGTTTTTTAGGTCCCGTGTTTGATGTGCTTTCAAACAGTTAAGATAAGGCAGAGAGAATGTTAGTCTCAGCTAGATGAGAAGTGTGAGAATCGGCAGGTGCAGGAGAAGATGGTAGTAGTTGTCTCAACTTTCCATTCTCTCTGCCTCCTAGGAAGTGACTTCCAAGGCTTATTTCTTCCCCTCCATCATGCAACTTCCTCCTTTTTCTCTTTCTCTCAATCTCCCATTCATTATTATCAGTTCAGATTAGAGGTTTTAGAAGCTGGCCAGTAATTGGTTACCATGGATAACTGGATAGTATATGTTAAGAGTGTTCAACCCCTGGCCTACAGGTCAGATTTGGCCTACAGAGCCATGTAATCCAGCCCCATGGTCCAAAAATTTGGCAGTGGGGGGTGATAGCCAATTGCTGCTCCTCTGCTGCCAAATTTCCAGATCCATGGGGAGCCCTGCAGGATGGATAGCTTAGAGCAGTGAGGGGACTGATCCTGGTTCATGGGCCTGGGTAGAAATGTTGGGGAACTTGATCCTGGTGAGGGGCGTCATCTACCCTGTGAACTGGCACCATGCCACTCATCTGGCCTGTGGGGGCCAAAAGTTTGTGCACAACTGGTATATGTAGTTGAGAAGTTCATAGATCTTTAGAACTATGAATGTAACTCAATGGCAGTAATGTCACTGTTCATATCTCTTTGGAGCAGAGACTATTACTTTGTTCTGTGTTTTGTATAATGTCTATCACAGTGGGTTCTGGAGCATGAACCAGGGCTCCTATGTGCTTCTGCAAAAGCCATAGCAATAAATAGTAAATTTAATAACAGAATTGTATGACTGATTCAGAAGAGCGTGTAAGGCTATGCTTAGCTCCACTCCTTTTCCAAAAAACTCTTTAAATGTGTGCTTAACATGAACCATGGAGGTCAGCAATCAGTTAGG
This sequence comes from Gavialis gangeticus, assembly GCF_001723915.1. NCBI lineage: Eukaryota > Metazoa > Chordata > Crocodylia > Gavialidae > Gavialis > Gavialis gangeticus. The sequence goes on along the minus strand of NW_017729022.1, from coordinate 134,024,657 downwards.
AAAAGGACATAAGGGGAGCAAAATAAAAGTGTGTAGTAACACATTTATTAAGTACTTAAGCAGGTGATAGAAATAAATGTACCTTAAGTGAACCTTCTTTCTGAATAAGGAGCTATTACTGCACTGGGGCCTACCTTATTATTATAAACTGTAAAATTGGCATGAACAGAAGAGCTGATGTCGAAGGGTTCATAGCTGAGTCTCCCAAATGAAGGGAGATGCTTCTAGCTGCATGAAAAGCCTAAGCCCCAGGCTCTCCTTGACTTTTCCCATTTTAGGCAGTGCATCTCCCTCCTTTAGAGGTGGGCTTCTGTGGAGCACATTCCTAAAGGCTTCTTTCTCACATGGCTCATTTAGATAGTGTAAATGACTAACTGAGGGCTGTGGATTCTACTAGGTGGAAGAGCACCTGAATGTAAGATATGCAATGCTGAGCATTATGAGATTTAACTCCTTTGGTGGTGCTAGCACAGGCTTCCTTAGGATAGCATACATAATACTGAGGTTGGATTAAGTTAAATGGATTTAACACATCTTTTCAGTAGGACAGTTAGGTGCCAAGGAAAGGTGCTGATGGAAATTTACAGGGGCTACTAAGGTGGCACCTTAGCAAAGATTTTGATCATCTAAATGTAGGAACCTGAATTCTTTTAGGGATTAGGCTTTGGGGACCTAGATCTTATTCCAGATTCTGTTCCATCCAATAGACAATTAAATGTGACCCCATTCCACTTGCTTGACTCCTGGAAAACAGTGAACACAAGGTGGATGGATCCTCTTTTTGCTTGCTGCCTTGTGACTTAGTCTTACAGAATAAATTATGATGCATTACAAAAAAAAAAGGTGTTAATATTTTTCCAGGGTCCAAAGCAGGCTGAAATAGGATCATGCTTAGGGGACTAAATTCATATAGATACCTAATAGGTAGAGAAACAGACTCTGGCTGTGTCCAAGAAGCTCCCTTGTTACTCCTCTGACAACTCAAGTCTATAAATGCTAAAAAGCATAGAAATGTTTTTGCTGTGCAGGAGAAAGATAGTCTGACTCCTACCTTCGAACTTTCTGCATCAGGATCAAGAATATTATCACGTAATAATTCAGAAGAATAATCTCTTGAAGTATCTTCAAATGACCACAGATATGTTCTGTTGCATACTTGGGTACATCTTTAATGTGTTAGTAAAATTTTGCATTCCGCTCCCTTCATGTCTTTCCCTTCGACTTGTCACGAGATTTTTGTTTCAGCCAGGAACAATATTATGTGAACAAGCTTTTTAAAAAATTATTTTCTGTTGAGAAATGAGCTTTAATCCATCAAATAGCTCACGCATATGACAACAGATTTAAAAATAACCATAAGGGATGAAAAAAACCCTAAAATTTTATTATTGTAGACTTTAGCTTGCATTCATTATCCAAACAAAACTATTACTGAAGTCAATGAGATCTTTAACTGAGTGAGAACATGCAGTATTGAGTTCTAATGCTCTTTAAAAGGAATTTGGTCCATTCTGGCAGGGCCATGAATTTCTTTGATGCTTTTAGATGTATTCCAAAATAGTATCAGCTGATAGTAACGTAATTAATGAAAAAGCCAAAAGAAAATTCTTTTAAAAACTTCACACAACTTCCATTGACTTTGGTGGGCTCTGGATCTGGCCCAGCAGTTGCATGCATTAAAGCAAAATGAGTTTCCAATTTAAGTTTTACTAGTCATAAAACAATGAGTAATACCAGCATTAATTTAGATTGACTGCAGAGGTTAGCTAAGATCTGAATTTGACCTACAGAAAGTTGCTTTCTGTACACAGTTTTTGCATTTTAAAAAGATGATTTGCTCACCATGACAATGATGTTAAATAAAGATTTAGAATTTCTTCTTGTTGCAGCCTGATAGATAAAATAATACATCTGGCCATCATATAAAGGAATATAAAGTCCACCATCATCAGTATCTGCATAGAGACATTTGGATTCTCTACCAGGAAGCATCAAGACTGGTGTGATGAGAATGAGTCTAGGAGACTCAAGAATTGAACAACTACAAGATTGACTGCCTTTTGTGCTTGGCAGAATGGCATTAATGGCAAGCAAAAGAAGTGAATCTCTACCAAGCCAATGCAGACGTCCACAGGAGGACCCACAATATGAAGAACAGATGGTGGGAAGACAAGGCAAAGGAGATTCAATATCTAGGTGACACTGATGATATGCACGGTTTCTTCAATGCCACCAAAGCCATCTTTGATCTGAGTACTCAGGGGCCAAACCCCTTAACAGCTAAGGATAGAGGTGACCTGGTTAAGGAAAGGGGAGCCATCAATGCCCTTTGGAAGAAGCATTTTAAAGACCTTCTCAATCAAGACTCTGATGTTGATGACAGCGTTCTCAACTCCATCCCACAATACCCAGTCAGGACAGTCTCACAATTTCTCCAACCGTTGATGAGTTAAGGAAAGCCATCAAGCTTATGAAAAATGACATGGCACCTGGAGCTGATGGAATCCCCAAGAAAATCTTCAAGCAGGGGGGAGAGGAGCTCACATCACAGCTTCATGTCCTTATCTTAAGGCTTTGGAATGATGAGGCAATCCCAGGTGATGTTAAGGACACCATGATTGTGAGAGTTTTTGAGAAGGGAGAGAGGTTCAACTGTAGATATTACAAAGGGATCACCTTGCTGTCCACCACAGAAAATGCCATGGTGAGTACCCTCCTGAACCATCTCCTTCCACTTGCTGAAGAGCTCCTCTTGGAATTTCAGTGTGGATTTGGGGCAGCAAGAGGCACAAATAACATGATCTTCACAGCTCAGCAGCTGCAGAAAAAAGGATGGGAACAACATAAACTTCTGTACATGGCCTTTTTTGACCTCATGAAAGTCTTTACCTGTCAACCAAGAAGCGATGTGGAGGATCCTTTTGAAGTATGGTTGCCTACTGAAATTCATCACCATTCTGTGCCTGCTCCAAGATGATATATGAGTGGTGGCTCTCAGTAATGCATCCATCACAGATACCTCTGAGGTTAATACAAGAGTTAAGCAAGGCTGCATCATCATTTCAACACTCTTCTTGACATTTCTTACCACAATGCTATGTCTATCATTAAGCTTCCAGTTAGCATGGAGCTAAATATCGAATGGATGGTAAACTGTTTAATCTCAGCCAACTCTGAGCCAAAACCAAGACCACCCCAACCTCAATCATTGAGTTCCAGTATGTCAATGATGCTATAGTGTATATTCACTTGGAAGCAGAACTTCAGGCAATAATTTATGTCTTTACCAAGGTATACAAGAAAATGGGACTGATGCTTAACATTAAGAAGACTAAGGTTCTCCATCAACAAGCTCTTAATGAGCAGTATCCAGCTCTGGTAACTCAGATTAATGGTAAGACTGAAGAATGTTGAGTACTTGCCATACCTTGGAAGCCATCTCTCACAGAAGGCTTATGTTGATGAAGAAATCTAACATCACCTCAAATGTGCAAGTGCAGCCTTTGGATGCTTAAGGAAATGGGTGTTTGAAGATCATGACATCAGAGCTGAAACCAAACTCATGGTTTATCAAACAGTTGTGATTCCCCACCTTATTGTATGGAGCTGAGCTGTGGACAACATACAGGAAACCCTTCACGTCACCGGAGACGTACCATCAATGCTGCCTGAGAAAGATCCTTCTAATTGAGTGGGAAGATAGATACACCAACGTTGGAGTCCTCTTGCAAGCAAACACCACAAGCATCAAGGTGATGATCATCTGACATCAACTTCTCTGGGCCAGCCACATCATCCAGATGTCCAACTCCAGACTTCTGATGCAAGTTTTATTCTCCCAGCTCAGTCAAGGCATATGCTCGAGAGGAGAGCAGAGAAAGTGCTTCAAGGATGTCTTCAAGACCAACTTGAAAAATGCAACATCAATATAAACTCATCGGAGACTATTACCTAGGACACCCCCAAATGGAGGAAGAGTCTGCTGCAAGGATATAAGTAATTTGAAACCTTACCATGACAACTGGACATGGAAAAGCAGGAGTGGAAGAAACAAGTGTGTCATGGACCAAAGCAAGAATCGGGACCACCCAAACTGCACAGAAACATGTGCCTGAGTTGCAACAGACTCTGTTTATCCTGGATTGGACTTGTCAGCCATCTTCAGACCCACAGATAAGACATTCATCCTCCAATGCAAGGGAATGACTAAGAAGAAGACTAAGACAACTTGTCAAAATTAAAGTTGTTCACAGGGCGGGGTCAGTTGTGTCAAACTTCTCATTTCAAAAGTAATTAATTAAAAAAAAACCCTTCCATGTTGACATTATTTAAATTAATATTTTCATGTTGTCAGTGCATGATGACTTCCCTTTTTGAAATTTGAGTAATTGTAAAAAATGGGGAAAAGTCAAAATTGCAGTGAAGCATTTAGAAATGTCAGAATGCAATGTTTTGATTGACCTAAGCATATTGTTTATAAAAAAATTTAGAACTCTGATTTCTCACCAAGCTCTAGGAGATAGTAAAAATAATACTAAGCTCCTATAAAGCACTTTCCATCATTCGTAGATTCATAGATTGTTCGGGGCTGGAAGAGACCTTGTAGATCATCATGTCCAGTCCCCCTGCACTAGGCAGGAAAAGATAACTGGGGTCAAGTGACACCAGTGAGGTGACTGTCCAGTTTCCTTTTGAAGATTTCCAGAGTAGGTGACTGCACCACCACCGGAGGGAGTTTATTCCATGGTCTGGACATCCTGACTGTGAAGGAGTTTTTCCTGGTATTAAGCCTGAAGCGGCCTTCCAGAAGTTTGTATCCATTGCTCCTGGTCTTCCCCAGGGGTGCCCTGGTGAACAGCTTTTCACCGAGTTCTTGATGTACTCCCCTGATGTAGTAGTAAGCTGCTACCAAGTCCCCTCTCAGCCTCCCCTTCTCTAGGCTGAAGAGGCCCAAGTCCCTCAGCCTCTCTTATTATGGCTTGTTTTGCAAGTTCCTGATCATATGGGTGGCTCTTCTCTGGACTGTCTCAAGTTCTTCCACGTCCTTGATCATTGGATCTCAAAAGGTTTTATGAAATCAGTCAATATTATTATCCTTGTTTTACAAATGGAAAAATGGTGGTGTGGACAAGAAAAGCAACTTACAAAAACCACAGCTAAATTTTCCAGAAGTACCTAATGATAAGTGTATAAAAGCAGCTTACCACAAGATAAAATGGAGCAGGGCTTACCTGTACTTCAACTCCCCTGTAGCAATTGCCTATGTGCATGCTGTTGTCCTGCAATCAACGAAACTTTAAACACAGCAAATTTAAATTTTATATTATGGTTGTATGTCTATTATGCTATTTTAGGAGCATGGCTTCCAGCCAGAATCCTTAATAAATTGAATAAATTGAATCGAAAAGACAGCAATATATCTGTTAATGAGAGGGGATCCATCCTCCTTTGGCTCATAGTAAAATGTGTCCTCATGCCCTAAAAGACTTTGGTGTCTAAGTCTCTGTGATTGGGTTACAAAACTCACAGTGTTCATGAACTGTTATAGCCTCAATCACCCTGCCCTTCCCTCAAATGACGTGCGTGCAAATGTGTATGCACGTGTGCACACCCACCCCCTCTCAGATTAGCAGGAAAAGGTTTTAAAGAGGGGAAACAGAACCCGTTTGGGGAATGAGAGTGTACTTCTAGTCCCTAGTCCCTGCTGAAGAGAGGAAACTCTCAGAAGCCAGCTGAGAAAAAGGGAAAGGCCTTACTCTGAAGAAGTGCTTTAAGACTTTTTGTTACAGGGACTTGCTGGAGCTTAATGAAAGCTCTGGCTTTCTGTGGGAAGAGGGTTTGTTGTGATCTGGCGATGTACGCAGATATGTGATCTGGTGATGACTTTTCTTTCCTTTGGATCGCTGATAATTTCGGAAGAGGTGTTTTGCTTGATGTGGAAAAGACTTACCAGATGAGACGGAGAGGTGATGGGATGCTGCACCAGAAGCCAAACACAGCAAAAGTGAAACTGCGGCGGGCGGAGTTGCTGCAGCAGAAGATCAAAAGAAAAAAAACAGCCGAGCCAAGAGGAGCCAGGAACGGCTCCTGTGTCTTCATGGGCACACCTTATAAGAGCATGCCAGGGCTGATTGGTCAGCTAGATGCCTGGGGCTGGGATAAAAGACTTGGTGGAAGGAGAAGCAAAGAGGACCAGAACTGGAGTCCGCAACCTGCCCAGAAGGGCTAGAGCTCTTGAGTGGTCCCAGTGAGGGGACCTGGTGGGTACCCCAGGAGGGAGTCACCACGAGAATGCAGGGCCAGAGAGGGCCTGAGGATCTAATTACAGGGTCGACGTGGACCGAAGAAGGCGCAGTAATGACTGGAGCCCAGCAGGACTCAACAGTATCAGGATCTGGATGCGACGGATGGAAGATAGGTACCAAACCCAGGGAAGAGGTGATGCACCGGGGGATGGAATGGTGTTGAAGCCAGATGCTGTATAGGCAGACAAAAAGCAGGAGGCTGTAGGAGACGCTCGACATGGAAACATCACCACTAGCCTGCGGCCGTAAGATCCCAATAGACTGAGCACTGGGAAGGTTCAGAATATCAACCTCTATGGCACAGGTGACAAAATCATGGTTGGTGTTAGGCAGGGTATAGGGGAGGCAGAGCCCCACAAAGGAGGAACAGCAGGAACGACCAAGGGAAAGTACCAGGGGAGGCGGAATCAAACATCGTCCTCCCAATCATAATCATCATCAAAGATGTGGCAGATGAGGCCCCTGGGGAACTGACCCAAAGTCACCCCAATAATCAAGCTGTTCAGCCCGAACGGCCATGATAAGGTTCAAAAAGGACTCACACATGCAACGCCCAGGGGAAAGACATGGAAGATTACACTTGGATTTCACTGGAGGACTGTGGTATAGATTGTCTGGATGTTGCAGAACAGAAGCTGAGTGAATGCCCAATTCTGTTGTATCCCAAGGCAGCTCCCTGGAAGAAATACCCTGTAACAATTTGGTAGAAAATGTGGGCACCATCTCCTTCTCTGATTAAAGAGAGAGGCCTAATAAATCCAGGCCTTTGAACTACTGAGGTTGAGAATGTGCGATAGTGGTTTTGGGGACAATACGCACCTAGTCTAGTTCAATAGCCTCCTGGGTATGTGAGGATTTTGCCTGCAGGGATTTGGTTCCCAGTCCCAGTGAAAGCAGTTGGGCCACTGAGGTTTATGAAGATGGGCTCAGGCGATGACTCAGAAGCATTCCTTATTCATTTTTTAGCCTGGTCAGATCTTCTCTTGGGATGCTTCATGATATGGAGTAGGTGTAGTTTTTTCACACAGAACAATGTTAGAGAACAGCCAATTGGATATATCTCCATGTCTGAATAAAGCTGGGGGGTGAGAGTGGAGGCGGCGGTGGAGAGAAGAGAGAGAGAGATAGTATACCTATTATTTTTCAAATAAAATAATTTCATCACTATCAGTAAAAGAAGACTTTTAGCATTCTGAAAGATGACTATAAATGGTTGAGGGAGTCTTCAGTGAAACCAAGTGTGTGCTGGCTATGCCATATACCTAGCAACAGTGGTCTACATTTTGTATTGAAAAACAACACTGTACCAATCCTGCCAAAGACAGAAGGGATCCAAGGGACACCGACCCTACTAACTATAAAACTTATCAACAGCAAACATTTCAATACTCACCACCCAAGCTAGATTCTTGGTATCATATGAGAACAAAACAGACCATTTTAGAGTTTGTTTAAATAGTAGCCTATTTGTATGATGACACCGGGATCATGTTTTCTTGTGGAGTGGCAAACATCAGAACCTTTGCACTGCAGGTCTGACTAGGTCAAGAGAGGACATACCTGAGTAAGAGATCCCTTCCCTCCGATGAAGAGGGAACTTTTCCAGCCTGCAAGACTGTGAGTGGAGCTTGTTTGTGTTGAATTAAGAGGTCTCTACAACAGCTTTTTCCTTTCTGTTTTCTGCATACTGCACCTTTAAATGTCAAGGAGTCTTCTGGTCTGTTACAGGACAGACATGAGGAACAGGGAGAAGAAAACCAATCTGAGGGAGTAATGACCAAGTGAGACTAGAAGGAGGAAGGAAGGGAAGAACTATTTGTTGAGTTGGAACATCACTTTTGGCAGCATCAAGGGAGGAGCTGGGTAACATCTGGGGCTCCTGCTTTTTTCTTTTCCTGAATTATTCTGGCTTTGGGCCTGCCTAGGGTTTTAGTAACCTCTTCCCCTGCACCATCCAAATGGAAATGTGCCACACCTAACCTCGAAGAGACATTGCGTGCTGAGGGCCAGCACACTAATGTATTGGGGAAGTTGAACCAACCGCAGTCAAGGCCTGTGAATTCAGCTGCTGGCATATTGAATTACTGGGAAGCTGCAGCCCAACCATACCTAAAGTTAAAAAAGCATTTGTTTATTTTTTTAGACAGGGGATGGTCTGCATATTCTATTAGCTACTCTACAAAAAATCTCCACATATAGCTCATACACACTGCAAGGTAGAGGTAGTTCTGGCAAATACATAGTATAGTTGAGACTGTAGGCCTAAATCTCAGCCTTCCAGCTAAGTGAAACTCCCACTCAGTCACCATGAGGTTAGGCCTCATCAGGGATCTACAGTATTTTTCTCTTGTTTCTAAGTCCTCCGGCCTCAAGAACGGAGGCTATAAGCTGCCGCTGTCTAGTTTCTGGATACTGTCTGACTTTTAAAACACAGGTAGTTTAAAACTATGCACCTTAAATACCTGCAGTTTATAAAAAAAGCAGAGTTGCTTCAAAGTCCATGCTCCAAGCTCCTCATTAATGGGGAAGAATGCCAATCAACAGGACATGAAGCGCAGACTTTTCAATGGCAGTGGGCCAACCCCTATGATTATCTGCAGGTTTCTGGTGCTATTGCCTTCAGAAAATCAGTATGTCAATACACACACAGCATTGTGTTAATAAGGAAGGGGCAAAAATAAAAGGGAAAAACTAGACTGTAGGACTGGTATGAGGGACCTATGCAATCCAAGGTGTACTTCACCAATTTCTCCCTGAATAAGCAAAATTCTTCAAAGAAGGCCACAGCCTGTGAGACCATAGCCCTTCTGACTGCAGGTGGCAGTTCTTCACGGAGGAGAAGTCATTGGAATTAATCTTTGTTTTCTGCAGGAGTAGGGTACTATTCAACATGCATAGAAATATGCTTATTAATATCAGTTTGCTACAGTATGGTATGGTAATCAATTAGAAGTACAGGACAAATAGTAACGATGTATAGACAAGTAACTCCAACCTCCATTGGCAAGTCATTAGAAAAAGGCTAATTGAACTGGTTTTATGGTTAGCATAGCTAAATAGTTTTACGGTAAGGTGGAATCTTTTAAATTGCAAGCAATTTTGACTTGTTTATTTTAGTGCCTCTTCTACTGTGCCAAGCAGAATGTGAGAGCTATACAAATGTTAGCAGAAGCAACTGCGTTTCTTACAATGGTGTCGCAGTTTTGCAGTGATGGATTTTGTGGAAGAGTGCAGGGAATGGGGGCAGATTGTTAGTGGGAATGAGAGGGCGAGAAATTGTAATGATAGTTTTTTGAATAATAGTCTGACCTGTTAAGGGTGTAATTTGTTTTAAAGATGATTTGTAAAGTTAACACCATTACCACTTTACCTTGTACTTCTGTTCCTCTTTTCTCTGTTGAATGCACCTCTGGAGCTGTCCAGCAAAATTCAAGTGGGTATTTTGTGGCAAAAGACAGCATCAGATATGTGGGCAGCATCTGAAAATTCTTAAACTTGCTTCCTCCAGTGTTCCTTTTTAATAAAGGACCAAGCAGTGGCATTATTGTACTCATAATAGTTCTTTTGGATTCCAATTACATTTTATTTTTGAGAGCTGATAAAAAAAAAAAGAAAAATACTCTGCACTCCCCCCTCCTTCTGTCCCCTCCCCACAATAGGAGAAAACAGACACATAAGGGACCTAGGACAATTCTCAGGAGTAGCTGAAGCCTGGAGCCTAAAGAAACAAAACAGTGTTTGGGAGGAGAATCAGAGAAATGGAAGGATGAAGAGACTTATTTTAGGTTTTAAAACAGATCAGTGGTAGATCTAGGGGGAGAAAACAAATCTCCTGACTCACAGATCAGTGCTGTCCTGAGCAAACTATATGTGATAGGACTGAATACATAGACTATTTTCTGTTTCTTTGCTGGACAAACGTTTTAAAAAAGAGTGTCCTGCAACAGGTGCTACAAAATAAGAACGCCAAATATGACCAAATTTTGTACACAGTTGCAATCTCTACTTTACCTACCTAGCCTACAATACTTCTCACCTTTCTCATTTCCTAAGATACAGGCCCTGTAAATATGGCAGATGTTTCATCCCTGTTCACAGATCTTGGCAAATTTTCCAGGAAGTTTGAGGGCACTGGGAATTTTGCAGTTGAGCAACCAGTAGGATCTCGCTGAAAAACCATCAGCTGCCTATCTTAAAACTCAGAGAGAGAAGCAAAGGGAGTGAAGCAATGCCTTTGGGCTTGAACAGAGAGTAGTTTGGATCTGTGGTATTTAACTGATGTAAGAACTGGCAGTGGAACCGGAGGAAGGAAAGTAGTATGTGTCTGTAGGCAAAGATGAAAAGGGCCTTTGTAGGCATGGACATTTGATGAACGTTTGGATAAGGATACTCAAGTCTGTGGATGCTGATCCATATTTTTTTGTATCTTTAAACCTTTTGAAGCTTATACACTGCTCTTAGTGACTCAGAGTCAGATGAATAACAACAGCTAATTATTCTCTTCAGAAGGATTATTAAATTATGAGTGTCAGCTAAGGAAGGTGTTGGAATGGTTCCATGTAGCTCACATGTCCATCTGGGTTGGCTTTGTGTTTAAAGAGAACCGACAGGGCAGTGGTAAGATGGAGTCATTTTTGAAGTTTTACAGTATCACCCGCATAAAAAAAGACTTTCTATTTTTAGTACGCAAGAGCACCACAGCCTGATGCTATTGTTACCACTAGGCTGCCTTCCAGAAACAAGTAGGTGAAACACTGCTACCATCACTATTCATTTTCTAAAGGGGCTGCTTTGGAAAACCTGAGTTCCAGTTCAAAACAGTAAGTCATTATAGAGTGGCTTTGTAAGCATGATTTGTGCTCTGTTTGAAATTCATGAGACTAAATTTTCTACTGGTGAAAACACACAGAACTCACTGAAGCTACTCCTCTTGACACCAGCTGAGAATTTGGCCCATTATCTGAAGCATGAGTTTTACATAAATCCACCCTTGGAGCAATGTTACTGGCTTGCCTTTGAGCCAGGAACCTATCTTCTCTTAACATATCAAGTATCTCCTTTGAAGTGGACTTCTTCATTACCCAATGAGCATGTGTAAAAAACACGCCTTAAAGCAAAGCCCCCCAAAATCTATAAAATCAAAGATATAACACAGAACCTAACTATTTACATTGCCTTCTCTCAGTAAATTGTTAGCCAGCTACCTGTGTTGGCCTTTGCTCTAGTATTGCCTTGTACCTGTGTCTCTTATAATTTGCTGTTCATATACTTTTGCTTCTTATTATAATGTTTTATAGCAGTATCCACTGTTATAATTGCCATACACTATGAGATCTTTGCATGAACAACACGCTATAAATTCAAATGGAATTGTTTTGTGGTCCTTTTAACAGCTCCCAGGAGTTGACTTGCAGCTATAGGAGTTCAATGAAAGCAACCCCCTCTTTGAAAATTCTAGTTAGTTAGAACTGGAGTGAGGGCTCACAATGCCTTAAGTCTCATCTCACATTGGCATAAATCAGGAATAATTCTTTTGGAGCTTGTGGAGTGATCTTGATATTAAACTAGTATAATAACAAATCAGAACCATGCACTCCAGATCTGGGAGGGCCATTTTCTCTCAAAAAGTCATAGTTATTTTGATATATGCTTGGCAACACTGTGTCACCTAGCATGGTTTCTGGGGACTTCCAGAAAATTATCAAATAAACTCGCATATAATCCAGAAAAGCAGGCTTTACCAATAAAAGATAATTATTTAAATACCTGACAAATACAGTCATCTTTCCTTCTGAGATGAATTAAGCCCATAAGTGAAAGTGGGGTAAGGCAGCTCCAAGGGTTTCTCATTTGATCCTCTGAAGCTGGAACTTTACAATGTTGTGCATTAAAATCTGTCACATTTTGTGGGAAAGGGAGAACTATGGCCACCATATGAAGGCAAACTCTCCTCAATGGCAGCTATTTCTGTACATTGTGCAGTGCCAAATCTCCAGCTTGTGTAAATCAGTCCATCTCTAATGGAGCTATAATTTTATACCAGCTGAAGATCTGGCTTCATTTCTTTAGATGTCTAATTTCCCCCCTACCCCCCTCTACCTAAATGGACCTTTTTTTTTTTTGCATGTTAAACATTTTGGATTGCTGCTTTACCAGCTAAACCACGTCTATTCAGATGTCCTGGCCAGGCAGGTTTTTCTCCTGATGATGTGTCATGCAGCATGCCCCTTTACTCTGGCCAAGCTAAGATCATGTGTCAATCATAGGAAGTATAAAAAAATGTGGTTGAACCACAAAAGAGATTTCCAAGACAGAAAATCAAAAATAGAGATGCTGTATAATGAGATGCCAAAATATCTTCACCATCTGGGAAGAAGCTGCTGGGCAAATGAAATTAAAAACGTCTGTGGAGATGGAGCAAATTATGGGCCTGATCCAAAGCCTGTTGACATCTATGGGGGTCTTTCCACTGACTTAAGTAGAGTTTGCATCAGGCCTATGGATTGGTATTTAGTATCCAAACTATTTCTAGGAAAGCAGAAGTATTATTTCCTAATGGCTGTTTCTTGATTTTTGTTAGTCACTTGAGTTACTGATGGCCACAGAAATGTCAGCTGCTTGTGTAAAATGACAGTGCTAGAAAGTAGACAGTTAAATATGTCAAAGTGTTTGTAGCCCTTTATCCCTCTTTACCTATGCGTAGAAGAAAATAAAATGTAATTCTACTACCAGCTTTCTGCATTGCTGACTTTGTGCTTTAACCCATTATCAAGATGATGTGATGGCTGTCTTGGTATTCTGAATAAATATGGAGTTACTCAAAATGAGAGTTAGCCAGTTATTTATACTAAAGTTAGATCCATGCGTCTCTTGCTGCTGTAATGGGTGGACACTGTCATAGTTTCATTGACTTCAGTAGAAGCACAGTAATTTGCTCCAGATGAGGATCTTCTCCAAGTTCTAACATCCTAAGGAGCAGAAAGGCAGATGCTGGAGGATCTCAGGTGCAGTCATGTCGTGCTATCTGCACTAGAAGCAGTGAACTGAGAAGCAGCTACCAGAGCTTTATTACTTCCAGTACCTGACCTAGCTAAAGATCTACTGGCACTGCACTTCAGACTTATCTGATGACACAGGGCCATTCAGAGCCATTTATCTCTGTGCATTCACCAAAATATCCTAACCTCGCCAACAGAGCACGGCAAGAGAATAATTCTAATGGACTGTGACTACATTCTGCTTAAGGCTCCATCTTCTCAGTAATCAGAAATTCTGGAGTTTTGGTTCAGTAAACTCCTTACAAAAGGGTAACAGCTCATCTGAACCTGTCATTTTTTGTGAAGCTTTCTTCATCTTCCAGACTAAACCCAAACCCTTCCTTCCATCCTTTCTTTTTCCTTCTTGGTCTTCAGCCTATTCCAGTCCTTCTGATAACACTCATGGTCCTGCAGGATCTTCTTGATGGTTAACTTAATTGGTCAAATCCTTATTTGGACTTAACTCATGTGTACTCCGCTTCAAGGGAGTAGCCTTAAAAGGCATGTTTGGTTTCTAGGGTAGAGGAGGCAGCCTGACTTGATAACCACCTTAAGAGTACCTTTCCACTGCTAAAGTGGTCTACAGACAACTTAGGGGAAATGTACACAGCACAGTGCAGGGTAAAATAGTCTGGGCAGACACTGCATCAGTATAGCTAACGGCTTCTAGTACCTGAACTTGCATTGTGCTATACCCTTTGCGTAGACAAGAATCTGTCCCTAGATGTTTATCCTTTCCATCTCCCCCTTCAGAATTACCTCTCAATCATTCTAAGCTCTGTCCTCTAAGGCCGCAGGGAACATTTCAATGAACATTTTTTTTCAATGTTGCCCATACTAATGCTGAATTCTAAACTTCCAAGAACCCTCTATCTTTAAAGAATCAGTAAAAGCAAACTAATGGAAACCACATATCAGCAGTTCCGTCTCATCTATAACTGAGGGAAAATTCCATACCTGTGACAAAAAATTCTGCTGTATCCTTGCATCTAAAATGCCAGAAGTGTCTGAAGTTCATTAGAGCATATACAAAGGTTCGAGTAAAAGCTTGGGAGGAAAGTGATGTCAGAAGCTGAAGCACCAAGGTCAACTTAAAAAAGGGACTCGAGCACATGCTTAAATCATTTCCTTGAGTGTGTCTGTGACCTGTGTGGGTTGCTTTCCTGAATCAGCACCTAAATTACTTGACAAATGTTGGTGTGTGAATGTCAATGAATGAAATGTATTGGCTATTATCAGCATCAGTTGAATACGTCTGTATTTAAGTTCCTGACTCTGAAAAGCATTTAAGTGCATGCATACTGTAGGCATATGACTGTTCAACAAAGCTCTTAAGTATGCACTTACTGGTCTTGCTGAATCAGGCATTAAAAAGCAGCAGGTAATATGCCATTAATATCAGCCTAATTAAGTAAAATATTGTTCTCTCATGGACATCCATGCAGGTTTCCTACCCTGCAGTGAGAATTGGAAAACTCTGCTAGTTATAAACTTGAGAAGTGATCGGGCAACTTACTGTCAGTGGGGACTTTTCCATGGACTTTAGGAGACATAAAATCAGGCCCTTGGCAAAGAGGAAAAAAATGGAAAAATAACACAAAGTACTTACATTCTAGGTGATTTTAAAGTATGTAAAAACAGAAAAGCTTGGGTAACACTTATAATTTTGCATATAGAGTCTGATTCAAAGGCTGATTGCATCAATAGAAAGACTCTTTAGTTTCAGTGGGCTTTGGATCAGACCTTTATTGTAATTCATTCTGCTAGTTCACTGCTGGGTGCAGGCTACATCCTAAGCTGTTGTTGAGAACCATGTGGTACAGCTTAGGAAGTGGGTGGAAATGTGGTGTCAAATTCATATTTGCATTGCCCCCAGTGGAGTTCCTGTGTCCACCCAGTCGCTGTTCTAAGTTACATTAATTCGTAAGGAGCCACAATGACTATTGGAAACAGGCTGGCTCTAAGAAAGCTTTGGCTGTGCCCCTGTTGCACCACCCTCCACTTACAGCAGAAGGGTGGATAAACTGCTGCCCTGGCTGATTGTGACTGTAGGGACTCTCTGTCCTGGGATGATCCTTCTGTGGCCAGGGACAGGCTAAGTACAGACAGTCAAAAAGCCCAAGGCTGAATTGATTCAATCTTCACAGGTTAGTCTAGGCTGTGTAGATTAAACTGATAAGCAAGTGAACAGATGATCACTTTTGATTCCAGAAATGCAGCAACATATTGGCCAGGGCCCTGGCCAGAAGTTGGGATGCACTAAAGAACACCTCCTTGCTCAGCTGAAGGAGACAGCTTAGGCCAAGCCTATCCCTCCCACTGCGTGAGGCGAGGTTTGCGGGAGAAGTGCAAAGCATCCTGGGATGCTGAGGGACTGTGAGTTAGCTTGAATCTGAAGGGGATCTAGAACAGCAGTTCAATAAGCTGATTTAACCTAAATCAGTGAAGTCTGATTCTACATCCATCTGGGTGTATCTTAAACCAATTTCGGCTATTTTGAAAGCAGTTTATGTGCACTGAACTTCTGTTGTGTTACAGGTTTGGACTGGTTTCCAATCACTTATACCAATTTATGTGTAATTTCTGTCTTTGTTGGCTTCCCTGGAGCCAGGAGCCTGGCCACTGTATGTCAAAGAGAAAACCAAAGTGGTGGATTTTTACCTTAATATTCAAAAGTTATGGAGTGGAATCTGTTATTTCTCACTGAGGGGTACCTAGCAGCATTGCTTTTTTCATCAGAAGAGCCTTGCAGTAAGTTAAAGGAAACAATAGCAGTGTAAATGTCATTTAAACATACATCTGCAAACCATTCTCTGCTGAATGCTTGGAAAGTTTACTGTCTAAATATTGCTTTTTCTTGCTCTTTCCCCTGCTCTGTCTAGCTCTCTGATTGTTCACAGCCTTGTGACAGAATATGGGTACAGAGTGCAATATCACCAGCATGCTATCACTGCATGTTTCTTTAACTTGCAGATACCAGCTCTGCAAGCACAATTTGCCCCCTCTAGCTTGAAATAGACAGGTGGAAACCTTGGCAAAGAGCCCAAAGCAGAAACTAAACCATTGCATAAGTATCCCCCTTAGAGTACCTTGTTGGTCTGGAAATGAGAAAAATGCCTTAGGCAGACCATTCTCAAAATAGTGTGGCAGACACAAAGCCAATATAAACAGGAGAGGACTTTTAAAGTGCAGTTGTCTGAATCATGCAATCAAATGGAGTCATTTGCCACTGAGAGACAGTGCATCTCTCTCCACAGCTGCTTTCTGAGCAGCGTTTATCTGTTTGCTTGGGCAGTTAGGGAGTTAAGGAAGAACAAGCCCTATACATCATAGATGTATGTTTCTATCAAAAGTCTTTCTGAGGCAAATGGCCCATCAGGCTAGCATGGTGAGGGCAGTCCATTTTCTGTTGTCAGCATCACAAGTGACGTGGCTATTATCACATCTGACTGTCTTTGAATCACCAGCCTGAACAACCAGGTTCCTGTTTATTATAGCTGGGTCAACTGGGGGCAGCCTTTTGCAGGACTGGCACTCCTGCTTCTTTGGAGCTGGAGCAGGATGCCTTCACTGCTCTGCCACCACCCCTGTATTTCTATAATGTGGCCATTTCTATATGATAAGACACAAAATTAGAAAAAAAGGAAACTAGCAAATAAAATGCTTATGTTTCTTCATGATAATCATACTTAGATGTGTATTTTAACACGGGTCACCCAGAATTTTGAGGATTATTTATTGTTCCTATTTTTTCTAAGTCCCAACTGTGTTCAGAGACCATTGTGCAAGCCAGTGCTCAGACATGCAGAATCATAGAAAAGCAGAGGTCATTTAGTCCAATCTCCTGCTTGATGCAGGATCATTCTTATCGAAATTCTTCTACACAAATCCATTGTCTAACCTTTTAGCCAAACTGTACCATCAACCCTGACACAGCCACAAGTCATAACACTGTAACCTGCTACAGGTAAGGCAGGGGTTCAACAGTGGCCAATGTCCTGTAAAGGTTATTAAAATAAGCTCAAGAGAACCCAGGAAGAGGGCCATGTCCCCGGCTACAGAGGAAGGCAAAAACCTTCTCAGTCTGTACCAGTTTGACCATAGGGCAAAATTTCCTCCTGACCTTAAATGTGGAGATCGATATGACCCTGAGTAGAGGGGTAAGACTTTCTAGCCAGGAACCTCCCAGGAGGAATCTTCATCCTCATAGGCACTTCCTGCCACAAAATATTGAGAGCCTAAGACCATGTTCATGTTACATTTGTAGCACTACAATACCCTGGTAGTGCAACAGAGAGTGAATGTCCAGACATTCATGCCATTTGTAGCACCACAAAGGTGGTAGACCTGCCACAAAAATATTCCTCTTTGACAGAGGAACTTCTCAATAGTGCTGTGGTTTGTAGCACCACATGCAATGTATGGACAGTTACATGTAATGTTATAAGGGATAACTTGGACCCCTAGCACACCATAGTCTGCTGCTGTCTGTTCCCTCCCTGCTCCTGGGGAGAAGGAAGGAAAGAGAATGGCTGGCTCCCTAACAGTCCACCCAACTGAGCAGAGCGGTCATGGAGTCCTTTTGAGACTCTGCTGCTGCTGCAAGAGCATTAGCAAGTGCTGGTGCTTTTGTGATGTTGGCAGCAGTGGAAAAGCTACCTCCACCACCAATACTACAGGACCCAATAGTGGCAGTGGTGGCAGAAAGGCTGCCTCCATCTCATATCACTGGCACTGCTGCTGCCATCAGCTGGAAGCAGTCCCAGAAGAGAAGCTAATTCATTGATAGGCTCCTGTGGAGGCAGGAGGAACAAAAGGAGCAATACTCTATTGCCCCTTGGCTGGAAAGTGTGCCTCTGATATGACTTTATAGCACACAGCCATGGAACTGTGAACATGTGTACACCCCGAGAGTGCCCCATTTTTGTAATGCTATAAAGTGCCGAGGCACTTTCTTATGCCATAAATGAACATATGCGCATAGCCTCAGTTGACAAGAAAGATAAAGTGTGAGCATAAGGAAGACCTTTTCTTCCCAATTTTCCAGATGGAAAATGAAGGCACACAGAATTGACTTGCCCTACAACCCACAGAGTTAGTGGCAAAGCTGGGAATGAAAGATTTACCAGTTCTATCCAACTGTATATGTCTGATTTCAAGAAAAAACAGAAAAAAAATTGCTCGCCTAAATTTACTTATTCCTAAAGATCTTATCCCTCATTTCTGTGTGCCCCATATAATGTCCTCAAAAACCAAAAAAAACCCCCCCAAAAAGGTGTATCTGTGTTTAACAAACAATCCGTTTGTATGTGTGAACTAAGGTATTATGAACTCATTTTTCCCATTCAATATGGATGCAGAAATTAGACACGTGCTTTTGCAGACAGATCAAAACCTGCTGAACATATTAATGTTAGATTTTAATCTCAATGTTCTCTCACATTTGAATATGAAACAATTATGATCAATGTTACTGCCACAACTGAGATGTCTGCCATACACATCCAATAGTCTGCTGGTAACATCAGTGAATACAGGCTTCTTTTTTGGACACAATAACTATCCATATTATAAATCAACCTGCTGTTCATAGACCCACTGCACAAGATATTTCCCCTCACACTTGCAAGAATGCTGGTTATTTTGAAGAAGGTTCTCTGACTTTCTCTGTGAGCTCACATGCAAAATGCAAACGAGTCAGGGAATTTATCCTTGCACGTGGGCAAAGGAAAAGATAGTGGAAATAAAAATACTTTCCGTTTCCAAAGAAATTAGTTCATGAACATTTATTGGTTTGATATTTCCTGTCCTTTTTCATTCCCTGGTTACTAAAAGGTGCAGACTGGTTCCATTTAGGAGAGCCTAGCTTCTGGGAGGGCGAACTAATGTGTCTATGGAGTGCAAAGCTGTTAATATGCTATTTGACAAGCCATGGGTCCTCCTGGGTATGTGGTGATGATATTTTACTGGCCTCAGAAGCCTTTCCAGAAATTAATAGTCACTGTGTCCCTGTCACCGGTCTTCTTGCGATAATCTGGATGTACTTGTTGCCTTGCTGGTTGTAGGGACAGCAGCAAACTGAATCAGAGAAAAAGTGTTCTCATACAGGATGTGGCCAGGATCTACATTTGTCATTTAGTGGCAGAGAGAGAGCATGATATATTGAAGACAAAGGCACTCTAATTTTTCCTATTTGCTTCTGTCATGCTTCATTTACTACAGGAAATGTGGCTTTGTAGTGTGAGGGTAAAGATATCATGAAAGTCTTCTTGTAACATTTATAAAGGAATCCTAGAAAAACATGTTTTATAAAGGGCCAGATACAGCCTGATCAATGCCCAGGAAAGTAAGCTGGAAGAATTGTATTGCTTGTTATTAACTAGCATCATTAAGTGAGGTTTATTGTACGTTCCAGCTGACTTTCCTTCTATGGTCATCCTTTCAAGTGAAAATTATTGCAAAAGACTGCAACACTCATAAACTTTTTCCTTATTCCATAGTGCTATTCTACACCAGCTGATGGGATGGAAAATATAAGATGGTGTCTGTCTGCTTCAGGGTGCTAAGTGTTCACTTATGGTAGCTTAGTGAAGAGCCATGATAGGAACATTATATAAACTCTTTCTCTACGTAGCAGGTATATGCTGCATTAGTGATTCATGTTGTAATTAAAGGAAAATATGCCAGTAGGTGCTAAAACAGACTAGTTTAGACCAGTCTCAAGAATTTGAAAACACATTTTGTGCACTCCTATCTAATTTCCCCTGAATTGCTCATCACCTTGGTTCTTGATCCTTTACAGATGTTAAATAAAAGGACTTCTTCAACTTAAAATAAAAAGCCATCTGTGAGTGATTTTAGTGGGCATGGACCAGAGGCCTTCTGGCACCTCCCAAATCCAGATATAGTGGACTTGCTTCTGATCATGGTTAACTTTAGTGGCATGGCTGTGGTGTGAATCAAAGTAATGCCACTGAATCCAAGGGAGCTATGCTAGTGGGCAGTGCTGTGATGTGGCTCTTTAGAACCAGGTCAGCCCTGTTCAGTTAGTTCTGTCTGCTGCAGCTCTATTAGTTTTAAATGGAAGAGGAAGAAGGTGCTGCAGCTGGACAGGCTATTTTAGCAGAGTCTTTAGGTGGGCAGGATACTCCAAAGGGGTTGGGATAGCTCTGGGCTGGGGGTTAGGAGGCAGATCACCAAGAAGGAAGTCTTCCAAAGAGCCATGAGAAAGAGGAGGTAGCTAATAAACCACAATGGGGAAAAAGGGAAACTTCTTTTGCTTTATACAGGACCCCTGGGCTAGAACCCAGAGAGATGGCTGCCCTTGGCTACCCTCCCATCCCCTTTAAGGGGCTACCAAAAGCTGAGGGACAGGATACTGACCCTTGTTCTGAAGGGGGAGAAGCTGTTAGTGATTCAGCTAGAGGGCTGAGCTTGTAAATGAACAGCCAAGTGATGCCTGGTGATCAATGGCAAAGCCTGACACCTTGGCAGGCCTCCTGCAGCCCCCCTGAGGCTAAGAGGGTACCAGTGGAAGAGACTGAGGGATGACATGTACAACAAGTGGAATCTGAGACTCATTAAGGCACAATGTGAGTCCTGAGAGGCTGAGGATTATCTTGTGCTTGTAGTTGCTTTGTGGATTTGGACTGAGTGACCTCTCTTCTCTTAGAAGAGGAGGGCACATATGTGATCTACCTGGAGGGGCAAGTTGTGACCCAGGCTATGGAAGCTCCAAGGAAGAGACTGAGAATGGATTTACTGCACTGCTCGACTTCTTCAGGAGGAGGCAGTGTGCCAGAACGGTGAGTCTGCTACATGGCAAAATGAGAATCTGG
>NW_017729022.1:133992474-134003438 GCF_001723915.1 Gavialis gangeticus | reverse complement strand
TGTGAAAGGGAGGAAGGTGGTGGGAGGGGGGGGGGGGGGGGTGCAGAGACACTCTACACCCCCTCTAAGTATGCCCTCAGGGCTAGTGCCCTGGTTGCCCACCAGTTCTTACGCTATTGTGTGGAGGTTCTAAGGGGTCAACTCCTGCTGACCTGCCTGATTTGAAGTTTTTAAAGGCTGGTCCTAATCAAACATAACAGTCTGTCTCACTGAAAGTTTAGGATGGGACATGTGGTTGTTTGCTATCCTGTGCCCCTAGCATCTTCAGCACAGCAGATGCTGCCTCCCTTCGCATCTTTCTGCAGGTCTGGGATGCCTCAGAAAGGGCTGGAATACTAAGGGAGGTAGTCAGCATGTCTGGCTGGGAGAAAGCCTTAGAGTTGATATTGCAGCATACCTATTGCCAGACCCGCAGAGTCAAGTCTTGGCAGGGCAGGAACAGTAGCATGAGTGAACCTGTCAAAGCCCATGTGTCACTGGCAACTCCTGGTGGTAACTCTTCCCCCTGTGGCCTTTTCCAGGATCATCACTTTACTGAACTCCCTTCATGCTCAGTAGAAGTGGGGGTTCCTACATTCATCTGGGCTAGGTGGAAAAATGACTGAGGCTTGCACTCCCATGCCATGCTGTAGAACCTAAACACCAGCAAAAGCACTGGACCATCATACCTGTCCTGTCCGGGTTGGGCACGAACCCCAGAACAGAGTATTTTGGGGAAACAGGGCTTTGGTTTAGTGTCAGCAAAAATGTTTAAAATACCTTCTCTTGCCAGTCCTTTGTCAGCTTAGTAGGACTCTGCTGAGTTCCCTTTCACTGATCTCTAGCTTTTCCCTTTATGTTCAGAAAACAGAAACTGCACAGTAGCAGCAATGGGAAGAAGCAAAATCCATCAGCAAGTGCTATTCCAGGGGTCTGGAAAATATAGCACACTGCAGCATGTAGGAATTAGGCCTTCACTCTAAGTGGCTGGCCCTGTGAGAAGGAAGGAAGTAGGGCTAAAGAACATGTGTAAGGAGAGAAGATAAGCCATTAGGGAAAGATGGAGCAATGGGGAGCTGGAGCAAGCCTTTGAAAAGATGACTTCCACATTGGCCAGGGGCCTGCAGCAGGGTTTTCTATATGTCCTGGTGTGATTCATAGATTGTAGAGTTGGAAGGGACCTTGGAGGATCATTGTGTCCGACCCCCTGCCCCAGACAGGAAAAGGACTGAGGTCAGACGACCCCAGCCAGGTGCCTATCTAGCCTCCTCTTGAAGACCTCCAAGTTAGGTGTTAGTACCACCATTCCAGATTCTGGCCACCCTTACTGTGAAAAATTTCTTTCTAATGTCTAACCTGAATCTACTGTCCAGTAGTTTGTACCCATTATTCCTAGTTAGTCCTAGAGGTGCCCTGGTAAATAATGCATCTCCAACTCTCTGTTGTCCTCCCTTGATAAATTTATAGGCTGCTACATGGTTTCCCCTCAGATGTCTCTTGTGAAGGCTGAAGAGATCCAGGTCCCTCAACCTGCCCTCGTAGGGTCTTGCACGGAGGCCACTAATCATATGAGTGGCCCTCCTCTGGACCCTCTCCAGATGCTCCATATCCCTCCTGAAGTGTGGTGCCCAGAACTGGACGCAGTACTAGAACTGCAGTCTGACCAATGCCGCATAGAGGGGGAGCATCACCTCCCTCAATTTGTTGGTCATGCATCTGCTAATGCACAATAAGGTGTGACTGGCTTTGTTGATGGCTTCGTTACACTGCCAGCTCATGTTCGTCTTGGAGTCAACTATGACTCCCAGATCCCTTTCAGCCGCTGAGCTGTTGAAGAGGTCATCCTCCAACCTATAGGTGTGCAGGGGATTCCTCCTCCCTAGGTGGAGTATCTTGAATTTGTCTTTGTTGAATTGCATCCTGTTTCATTCTGCCCATTGTTTCAACCTGTCCAGGTCGGCCTGTATCCACTCCCTGCCCTCCAGCGTGTTAATTTTGCCCCATAACTTGGTGTCATCTGCGAACTTGGACAGGGTGCTCTCCACAGCCTCGTCCGAATTGCTGATGAAGATATTAAATAACACCGGTCCAAAGACCGAACTCTGTGGGACACCACTGCCCACCTCCTTCCAGGTTGAAAACAACCCATCCACCACCACTATCTGAGTGCGGTCTCTAAGCCAATAGGTTATTACTAATTCTTTGTGCTAAGTTATTTTTATTTTTCTCATCTCCTTCCCCACCTCCCAAAAAACCTCCTCCTAATAGCTCTAGAATATGTATTCCATTCTTCAGCCAGGCCCCAGGTACTCACCTCCAGTAGAGAATTCCACCTAAAAGCTCTGAACATCTTCTCAGTTGTCCTCTCCATCAGTCCCAAGCAAACAAAATTAATCTTTCTGGCCAGTTGTTCTTACTTTTGCCCCTCCACCTACACAAATACCCTCTTGTAATCTGCCTGAAAGTTAAAAGCTGTTAGGATGAATCCACCAACTTGTTTTCCATGACATAAATGCTCATTCTGTCCATAACTTAGTGATGGATGCTCTCTCTCTCTCTCTCTCTGTCTGCTAAAACAACAACAGAATAAGGCTGATATATAAAACAGTTTGATATGCAGCCCATTTGTTAAATTGATGGCACATTGTTGAGCTAGCAGCTGTGAAATTAAAACTCTTATCAGAACAGGCAGCAATGTTTTGATTTAAGAACAAGGAAGACATTGTAAATCTGGGTATTACAGGTTCATGAATAGGGTGACATCATTTACAGACATGCTCTTTAAGTGAATTCGATGTAATCTGCAGACATTTATTGGTCCAGATGTGCTTACTAAGTGACTGATGTCTGACCTGGAGGGATTTTTTTCCCCCTTCTTTGAAGAATTAAGGCAAACATACTGGTACATGTCGTTGTATAAGCTGAAAGAAGAAATGGCCGTAACTACTTTGTAATAAAATCTAAATGAAACATACATAATGGGGCGAAGCCTAGTTACAACCCATCTTTCATAACCCCATGAGCAGCCACTGTAAAAAGACTCAGCCTGGGCAGTGTTATGGAGAATTGGTAGCTGGTCTGCAGGTAAGGGTCAGGCTTGGATGGAGTGCTTACTTTGCATGTCCCTGGGGTTGGGAAAGGGCCAGCCCTATCACTTGAACCAAAATATTGGTTAGGAGTTGGGAAGAGAAGTGTGCTTCCCCCAGAATCCTGTTGGCTAAATGGCTGGGGACAAAATTCTAGTCCACTCCTGAGACAAAGAATGCCATTCCAGAGTGGGAGGTTAGCCCTGTCTGAAGGAAATGCTACAGGGCAACAGCGAACAGCAGAGAAACAATGAAACAAAAGTAGGTGTGGAGTGAAGACATGCACAGTGAGGCCTGCTGTTCCTGAAAGGAACAGGCAGAAATGCAGCTGGAGTCCAGAGCTAGACTAGGAACATGTCTGTAGCCAGACTAAGAGCAGGAATGAGTACACACATTCAAGTAAACTGGGAGAATTCTCCCAGGTTTGTTTTTGTGGTAAAAAAATTTCCCCCAAGCCACGTGTATAGACATTTGAATGCTGAGGCCCTGCAGAGTAGAAAGCTTGCAGTGCTGACACTGTGCATCCCAGGAGGAGCCCTGTGTACACATCTCAGTATGATCTGCAGACTCCCTTAGTTTGCCTGGCAACAGGTGATAGAAGTGCATGGAGCAGCCCTGATTAGTTCAGTATCTCATGGTCAGCTTGTGTTGTTAGCATGTACAGACATTCATGTTGTCTAGCATGTACAGGAGAAACTATCTGGGTTTTTGCCCAGGTTATTTTTCTCCTGGAGTGGCCATTTTTACTCTGGGAGAGAGAGCCTGCATGTCTGTACAAGTGTGGTTTCTCCTGGGAGAACAGCAACTGTCCCAGGAGAAGCTAAATGTCTGTACAATTGGAATTTGTCCTTTGAGCCTACTCTGTGCCCAAGCACTAGTGACCATTGGAAGGGCTATGGTTATACTGGGACTGGGATGGGTGCCTAATTGGATTAGAGAGAAAGTCAGGCCTCTCTGTATTGAGGCACTGGGGACTTAGCATGTTGGAATGTTGCTGAGAGAATAATTGTAATTTACTGTGAATGACTACTGTCATTAACGGAGGGTTATTCTCTGTCTAGTTAAATGTGCATCTGTGTAGCTCCATGTAGCACTTTCCCTACCCTCTGAAGGATTGTAGGAGGGGAACAGGAGGGTTAGAGACTGCTGAGAGATCCGTTGGGTTCCCTAACAGTTGGGGTTTGAGCTCCACTTAATAAACTAAGGATGCCCTACTATACTTGGTTTCCACCATGATCTCTCTTTCCTACTGCACTG
Source organism: Gavialis gangeticus (assembly GCF_001723915.1). Taxonomy (NCBI): domain Eukaryota; kingdom Metazoa; phylum Chordata; order Crocodylia; family Gavialidae; genus Gavialis; species Gavialis gangeticus. The sequence goes on along the minus strand of NW_017729022.1, from coordinate 133,999,116 downwards.
CTAACTGTCTCAAAGAAGTTAAACTCCCCTGAAATTTCATATGCCATGTCTCATCCCAGGGTACAATGTTTCTTGGGAAGAAAAAAATTAGGAGTTTTTGAACTACACATCTTGTATCTTTCTGTCACTTGTCTCTCACTCCCCTGCTCTCTCTTCCACAATTTTTATACTGGTATAAACTTCATTTGCCTGACAGTTCACGATCCTCAACTGTTATGTAATTCAGGGGTCTGTGGAAAATCCCTCACCATATTCTGCAGGTTTGATGGGGCAAAATGACTTGGCTGTTAAATTCTAATATGTTTGATCCTCAATGGAGGAAATATTTTTTTTTTCTTTCCTTTCTCTCTTTTCTGGGACTTCCAAAGGGTGTTAAGAGTTATTGAATTTTAACAAATGCTGAATGCCACGCTCCCTCTGGACTCCTCAGACTTGGTATTCTCAGTGGGGCTGATGGGTACTCATATTTCACAGTAAAATAAGTGGGAGTTCATTGGAACAACTGTATATCAAAGAGAGACAGAACTCTATGCAAACTCCTTTGCAACCTGTCTTCTTTTAAGCAAGCATCTTTTTGTCTGTGATTGAATTATACCATAGGCTGCCCTGGCTAAGCATGAAGAGCCAAGACTGTTGCTCTGAAATATTATCTGGAGTATGCAGTATCATATTTGCTCAGCTTTAAAAAATGGAGCTGTACTGGAGAGGTTGCAGAGGAAGGTAAAGTACTAGGGATAGTGCCTGAAGGAGTAATTCTTATCGAAGGGAAAGTGGGTATGTCTTTAGGAATTTCAGGCAGCGGTCACAATTTTGGTTGCAGCAATTTAGTGCAGATGGATAAGGTGGGAGTGTAGTGTGTATTCTCCCAACTGCACCTTTAAAGGTGCTTGAACCACTCTTTGGTGGTGGTATCTGGCTACATGGATTGTAGGTGTACAAAGCAGAGTTAGAATATATTAGTGACTGAACTGAGCTGGTATATCTGAGGGGCACCATCAACTGGGATGTAAGATGGGCTGCAGCCTTATGTATGGTATTCATATATTCAATGAAAACCCATTGAAGTGATTTCCTACTCAAGCTGCTCTTTAAGCAGAATCAGCCAAAAAGGTGCTGCTCTGCTCTCAGGTCGTAGTCAGCAACTTTATTTTGTATCACTTGCTAGAGGAGTAGGAGACACTTGTCCAAGTTATGGGGAACTCAGTTCCAGAGGTGGGGGGGCGGGCATCTGAAAAGCACTGTAAAGAGGCCCTAGGTAATTGGGAGAGAAACTCTTCTGCAGGCTAATATGAGCAAATCCCTCAAATCTACTGTGCTTCAATCATTGCTAGTTGAAAAACTTGGAAGTTATTTGACTGTGATCCTATTGCTTTCTGCACTTCCTGAGCAGTTGTCTTGGTAGAGTCTATAATTCTTGACCAACATTTTTCTTTAAAAAGGTCAATGGGCTACCCTATTTGTTTTTTCCTTTTGACCAAAAGAACCCAATGAACCCCCAAAGTCTGAAACAAACCACCCTACCAAAAATAAATGCAGAATAACTATCCTTCCCTTTTCCCCCTCTCTCCCCCCCACCTGCCAAACTAGAACAACAACAAAAAACACTTAATAAAATGTATGGGGGTAGTAATGTAATTCATGGCTGACTCCCTCATTTTAAGGACTAATAATATATTACATAGGATTTGTTTGTTTATTTATTTATTTATTTACAAATTGTAACACTGGGAACACTGGGGTGCCTCCCCTTGCCAACAAATATCACTGTTCCCCTCTCCCTGCCTGAGCTGTTCCTGTTGAACAATGATCTCTCATTTATTCAAATGAGGGTGTTAATCCTTCTGGAGATCAGTCCCATGGAAGAATGGTAGGTGCCTCAACTCTCATTAGGTCATTAGCTTACAGCCCAGCTCTAACCCAACACAATATTAGTAAATAGTAATTAGTAAATAACTGACAGACATGTGACAAAGGGGTAACAACAATTAGATTCAACAACAACAATCCAATACCAATCCAGTATAAACAGCAACAATATAACAAGTCAGCACTAATTTAAGAGAGGACAGTAGAAAGCATAAGCAGACTCCGATATGCAGCCAGCAATTACTGCAGCAGGAGTATCTCAATCCCCTGGGCCCTTACCCTGCAACCACACACACAGACAAAAAGTTTTTCTTCCCCTGGATCCGTACTCTTCGTGCACTCTTACATACTCACTCAGAGTCTCTCTGGGCTCCTACAGACGTGCAGTGAAGCTTCTGATGTGCTGTAATTCCTGCACGTCAGAGCAGACTCAATAAATCGAGTCTGCTGGAGTGTGGAAATTAACACACTCCAGCACCCTCCAGTGTCATGTGTATCAGCATCCCCATGCTGAAAAATGGCAGTGGAGCGCTTTGAACTAAAGCTTATTTGATGAGCTTTAGTTCAGTGGACCTCACCACCATTTTTCAGCACAGGGACGCTAATACACATGATGCTTGGGCGCTTTTTATTAGTGCAGCTTGCTAATTAAAGCACCTCCCTCCCCCCCCCTCCTGCTTCCTGGAGCACATCTATAAATGCCCTCTGGCTGCTCCTCCAGCCAAACATGATTCCCTGCCATGGGACCATGCTGGCTATTGGCTACTCTGGGCCCTGTAGCTTCAGACGCTCCAGGCACACGCTCATTAGTTGCACACACAGTCTCACCCTCCAGATTTGTTCCCTTTTATACCCATACTCCACTGACACCTGCCAGTCATCCAGACAACCAATCAGACATCCCTGCACGTGACACTCATGCCTTTTCATACAGCACCCCACATGCACACAGCACTCAGCTGTCACTCACTCGGGTAAATATATCATTTATCTCACAGGCTTTGCCACCCAAACCAGGTTACCCAACCTGAAGAAAATGGGCATGCTTGGGTGTAAAAACTGGGCCATTACAACAGGACACTTCAAAAGGTCACAGACTCTGCAACCTTCTGCCCTTCTGACACACTGAGCATGTGCAAGCACTAGCCAGGCCAGGGGATGCTCTAGTTCCAGTGCTTCCCAAACTTTTACTCAGCATGACCCCATTTCCTCAGCATGGACCCTCACTCCTAACCCACAGCCCCCACCCTTGCAACTCCTCCTGCTGATACTGCAACCCCATTTGGGGTCATGACCCACCATTTGGGAACCGCTTCTCTAGCTTATAGCCAACAGTACCTGTACCCTGTGGCTTTCCAGGGCAGCATGGAGTTTGTCTGCAATTTCCCTTCTCCCTGCTGTGGTCACAGGGTACACAGCAGAATGGCTCCATTTGACTTGTTGGAGAGGTTGCTGCTTTGGTTCAGCCTGATGCTGCCTCCCCCAAGGAGGGCTTTCTCTGTGCTGCTGCCTCTTCTCCCAGTCCCCCACTCCATAGTGTGCCTGCAGCTTCCAGCCACCATGGAGCTGTTCTGGGTTAGGGTATCTATAAACTGCATTTGTGCCACTGCAGTCACTTTTCCCCTTTTTGGGTGTAAAAGTGAAGTGTGCTATCAATTTTAAAGAGAAGTATGCCCCATGTATCAGAGTTTGGGAAATACTGGTTACATAGTTTACATAGACTTTAATGACATTAGATCAAATTCTCCTAATGGTCAATGGATAGGGCCCTAGAGGCAGATTCTAGCCCAAATCCCTCTGTTTATGGAAACACATCCAATTTATTTTTCACTTTTGAAGTGGACTCCTCTTTTGGTAGATGTCACTTTCAATTTCTGGTATTTTGTGCTAACACAATGCTGCTGTTTTTGAGGCTTGCCTTTGTTGCAAGGGGACACTTAAAATTTCCCATAGAATGAAAATAAGTGATGCCAACCTTTTGTTTTAAGTTCCACAAAATCTTCTTTTCCCCACAAAGCCTAATTTCAGTGCCATGATCTATATGACAGTTCTTTTTCTTTCCCTAAAAAATCCCACTATATTTAGTACTTCAAAAATTAGCTGATTGCATTTGTTTTTTGGATAGCATCAGCACTATGCTAAGCAATTTTACAGGCGGATCTTTGCTGATTTTAATAGAAGGAAAGAAAGAAGGAAAAAAAGAAGAAAAGAAAGAAGAACAGTATTTACCATAAGAGAACTCGATATCAAAACCAGTCTGCTGCCTTTTTTTCAGAAGGGCTTGTTTTAAACTCTCTATGAGACTAGTCCATCACTTTGGAAAATGATTTATGCAAGTGGCACAAATGTATTTTCATTTATATAGCTTATTATTATTATTATTACAGAAATAGATTGACAATCCTATATCTGGTAAAAAGGGAAGTCGTTTTCTGCTCTTGTCTGAATACCAAAATATTACCCCAGCAAGCATCCAGCTGGTCTCTGTTGAGAGGGGAATGTTCTGTGTTCAAGGCATATAATGTATTACCAAGATGCAATTTTTTTCCACTGAGTGCTTCATTCTGGTAAATATTTGATGAGGATAAAATGAAAAACACTTTGACTCTTGAGGATCCCTTTTCACTGAATACCCACACACACACCTTCAAGTCTATTACTTCTGAGGGGAGGATCTGAAAGTAAAAGGAATTTCTCTGTAAACAATATCTCTGTGAGACTTGGCAAGCTCTGGAAGCTACTCTTTTCAGGAAACACCAGACTGAACTCTGGAGGGGAAGGGGGGGGAAGGTAAACATACTTTAGCAATTGTAGTGAATGATTATCATTCCCACTTGTTTCACATCTTTCATTGAAATGGAACAATGACTCCCAACAGTATCTCCTATGTTGATATGATGTGATAATGATAGTATAAAGATTTTTTAGCATGATGCTTGCCACCTGCATTATGCATATATGTCCTGGCTCATTCCAGAAGAGCAGTAATGTACCACATCCTATCGGAATATTGGGCTAGACTTCTGCTGCTTGAAAACCTCTTAAGCTCAGCTGAAGAGTTAGGCAGCTTTATAAAACTTTTGTTGCAGCTATTATGCTATACATTACACCTAATATACATTTGCATCAGGAGTCCACCTGTACAGGGCTCAAAGGGAGGAAAAATTCCAACTGATCTTAAAAGATTCCCAGACTTTCCTTAAATTACTTTTCTGTGCATTGTGGGACCTACTAATTATTTATAATGAGGCTCTTCACACCATTCAAGTATAACCTATGCCCACTTTAAAGCTCCTCTTCACTGCCAGTCGGATCCAAAGGGGCCTCAATCTAACTGGGAGTTGGACCCAAAATATTTTCTTTTTTAAAACAGAAGTCTGGACTCCTCAGCTGCTGTAAGCCAAATGTGTAAGCTATAAACTGATGGAACTGTGTGACTTATAAGCCAAATCTTCGGTAAATACATATGCTTTCTAAAGCTGACTCGAGATCAATAACCTGTCAGTGAGTCAGACCTCAATATTGCTCATCCCAAGTCTTGAACAAGTGTCACTGTGAGGGAACATTTGACATTTTGGAGCCGAGAATAAAAATATTAATCTGGAATGATTCTAAAAGAAATCAACAGCTGGTGGCTGCCTAGAGCTGCTCATAATAATACATTTTGGTGAAGGAGAACCAAACAAATGATATAGTTTGGGTTTAAAGGATGATACAGTTTGGGTTTAAAGAAAGCCAGGTTGAGGAATGGTGATGAAGGGGTATTATGCGCATTTGTTGAAATGAGGCTTCAAATTACTGTTGTTTAACAAATGTTGTTGCTGTTCAACAAATGTTGCTCACTGAAATTTCTTTTGATTGCAAGGTCTTAATCACATTGCATTGACAATCAGCAAAACGAACATATCATGCAGACCACAAGATGTCAACAAGACACACCCATTGTCCCAAACTTGGCAGTTTTAAAGGGCAATAACAGCCCTAGAGAGAGCCAAACCAAACCCAAACTAAAAGACAAAGCCAAAAATCCTATCCAAATGGGTGTGACAGCATGTGTGTCTGTCTTTTATTTGAAACAGACCTTCTTCAATAGGTCTTATTACAAAGTTGTCCCGAGTCTGAGCAGTTCATAGTAACAAGACTTATGGTTACCATTAGACTTATGGTAACAAGTGAGTCAAAGTAAGCAACCTCCTCCCCTTCTGCACATTCAGTTTTTATTGTGATATGGTAGGGAAACCAGCATCATTCTAGCCACAAGGTTTTCCCCCTCAGATATTATTAGATTTAGAATTTGATGGCTGGAGCTGACTGCACAGATACTCTGCTAGCAGACATATTGCAGCAATGCCAAGCTTAAGTTAGCTTGATATGTAATTTAAAAAGAAAAGAAAAGCGTAAGATTGTTCATTTGCACTATTTCAGCTATGACTTACAAGTGAAAAAGGTTCTAAAGCTTTGCTGATCTGCAGAGTGACAGCACCAGCCTTATTTTGGTATGACCCTTAAAAATCCCTAATCATTAAGGCTGTGCAAAGCTTCGGGTGGTGATTCAATCTGGAGGAGATTCAGCCCGATTTGGTGGCCGAATCTCCGAATCCGAATGGAATCAGGGGACCAATTTAAAGGTCCGAATTGATTCAAAGCTTGCTGAATCTTTAGCAAAGATTTGGAGAGCTTTAATGATTCGGGCAGTCCCCAGCGGCTGCAGCAGGGAGCTGCAGCCACTCCAAGCAGGTAAGTACTAGGGGGGCGGGGGATGAGAGAGGTGGGAGG
>NW_017729022.1:133991843-133992119 GCF_001723915.1 Gavialis gangeticus | reverse complement strand
GCTCCTGGTGCAGCCTCGGGGCTTTGGGGGCTCCTGCAGAGCCCCCGCACCTGGTGCGGGGCAGCGGGGATCACTCCGGTCAGCAGGAGTGGTGAGTCCCAGGGTTTCTTCAGGTTTTTTTTGTCTTAAACAGCCAGAGCTAGACTGTGTAGCACCCGTGAGGGGGCTTGGGGATTTGGGGGCTCATGCAGAGCCCCCTAAGCAACGTGGGGCAGTGTGGGGCAGCAGGGATAGCCCCCCACCTGGCAGCACCTGCTGAGCTGGGGCTTCTTTTCA
>NW_017729022.1:133986317-133986843 GCF_001723915.1 Gavialis gangeticus | reverse complement strand
GAATTTGATGGCTGGAGCTGACTGCACAGATACTCTGCTAGCAGACATATTGCAGCAATGCCAAGCTTAAGTTAGCTTGATATGTAATTTAAAAAGAAAAGAAAAGCGTAAGATTGTTCATTTGCACTATTTCAGCTATGACTTACAAGTGAAAAAGGTTCTAAAGCTTTGCTGATCTGCAGAGTGACAGCACCAGCCTTATTTTGGTATGACCCTTAAAAATCCCTAATCATTAAGGCTGTGCAAAGCTTCGGGTGGTGATTCAATCTGGAGGAGATTCAGCCCGATTTGGTGGCCGAATCTCCGAATCCGAATGGAATCAGGGGACCAATTTAAAGGTCCGAATTGATTCAAAGCTTGCTGAATCTTTAGCAAAGATTTGGAGAGCTTTAATGATTCGGGCAGTCCCCAGCGGCTGCAGCAGGGAGCTGCAGCCACTCCAAGCAGGTAAGTACTAGGGGGGCGGGGGATGAGAGAGGTGGGAGGGGACCATGGGGGGGACCCCTGCCAGCCCCCCTGACCCCCG
>NW_017729022.1:133983883-133986078 GCF_001723915.1 Gavialis gangeticus | reverse complement strand
TGCTGGTGTGGGGGGGGGCAATCCCCACTGCCCCATGCTGTGTGGGGGGCTCTGCACAAGCCCCCTCAATGCCCCCCTGCTCCCCCAGCCCCCCCACAGCTGCCCTGCCTGCCAGGGCTCTGGTCCTTTAAGGAAAAAAAAAGCCAAGAAAAGCACCAGGACTGTTCGCTCCTGGTGCAGCCTCGGGGCTTTGGGGGCTCCTGCAGAGCCCCCGCACCTGGTGCGGGGCAGCGGGGATCACTCCGGTCAGCAGGAGTGGTGAGTCCCAGGGTTTCTTCAGGTTTTTTTTGTCTTAAACAGCCAGAGCTAGACTGTGTAGCACCCGTGAGGGGGCTTGGGGATTTGGGGGCTCATGCAGAGCCCCCTAAGCAACGTGGGGCAGTGTGGGGCAGCAGGGATAGCCCCCCACCTGGCAGCACCTGCTGAGCTGGGGCTTCTTTTCACCAAAGTGCTGGGAGCTGGGGCAGGTGGGGCAGCCATTGCTGGGCTGGGAGAGGGGTGGGGGATGGGCGAGGCCTGGCCGATTCGGAGATTCGGCTGAACCGAATCAGGACAGTGATTCAAATCACTGAATCGAATCACTGTCCCCTAAATTGTCCAAATCTGAATCTGAAGCAAATACTAGCTGCTTCACACAGGCCTACTAATCATGCTACATTTGTGGGAGTTCTATGTCCATTTCTGAGAAGGGGCCATCAGCAGGGACAGACAAGGGTGCTCTAGGCTTTCTATTCCAGAATTGTTTACAAAGTTTTTACTTACAAATATTTGGATAAAAGTAAACATTTTCCTCTTCAAATTTCCTTGGGTTTAATTTTTGTCATACCAAGGAATAGGAATATTTTTTTTTGGCTTTTAGTAACTAAGAGTTGTGTTTTTGATCAAAAACTGACCATGATGGACTTTTAGCAAAAATTCTGCATCTGTTAAACAGTTTGGGATTATTTTTATAAGGACTGTAATTGCAAGGGCCCACATCAAAAGGGCATAATGTCTGCCCTTGAATGTTTCAAGCGTTATAAGTAGGATGTGGCCACCCAAAGGCAGCTTCTTGTGATCTGTGTGAAGCTAACAGAATATCTGAGGTGTTAAAATAGCTTATTTCAGAAAACGTTCAGTTTGTCTCTTTTGACAAACATTAATATACAAGGCTTTTACCAGAGAACCCTAATAAGTTTTAGGATTGAAATGTTCACATGAGAAGATGTAGTACCATAAAGCATTTGATGATTCACTTTTACTGCTTCTTGTAATGCCCAATCTGATTCCATACTCTAGTTAAGTCCTGGAATGATTCTAGCTTTGCATACATAGATTAAATGTATGGGTGAAAGGGACCTCAAATGGTCATATAGTTTACCTGTTACCTATGAGACAAGAGAAGCATAGCTTTGACCCCTGACATGTTTGTTTAAATGTTCAATGAAGGAGATTCCTTAGGTAGCTTGTTTCTGTGCTTCATTATTGTTTTAGGGGAAAATTCTTTCTAACTAAATACCTAATCTAAATGCTCTTTGCTTCTACTGGAATTGCTGGCAAACTTCCAATCCACTGATTAATTCTATAAACCACATCCCAAATATGGATTCTGGGCATCCAAGTTCTCGAATGTTGGCCCAGATCATCATTTTACAGTTGCAAAAACATACAATATTAACCAACCACAGTTGATTAAAACCTCATTCAAAAATATGGCATATGTCAGTCTGATATCTGAAATTTCTGCACATATAATAAAAACTTATCTTAAGCAAGCACCAGCATCCAGCAAAATATGATGTCTCTTAACTAGGGGTTAAACAAAATTGTACTGAAAACTAGGGCTGTGGAAGCTTCGGTCCCTGATTTGATGGCCAAATCTCCAAATCCAAACTGAATCAGAGGTCCTTTTAATCTCTCTGAATTGAATCGGAACCCTCCGAATCAATTCGGAGAGATTCAGGAAGATTTGGAGATTCAGACACAGACACAGCTTTAAATGTTTTTTCTCCATACCTCTAGGTAGCAGGCAGCTCAGGAATGCTGGGACACATGGAGTGTCCCACAGGAGCGTGGGGTGCTCCCCAGTGCGCTCGGCAGCAGGCCCGGAAGTGGACCAGAAGCACTTCAGGTCCACTTCCAGGTCTGCCAGGGAGCACAGGGAGGTGCTCCCCCACTCTCCCCCTTGGCTCGGCAACTGGTGCCTCCTGTGTCTG
>NW_017729022.1:133974986-133978883 GCF_001723915.1 Gavialis gangeticus | reverse complement strand
CCCCCACTCTCCCCCTTGGCTCGGCAACTGGTGCCTCCTGGGTCTGGGGAGGGGGCATCTGGGGTCCCTCTGTGGCCAAGCGCTGAAGTACTTTTGGTCCACTTCCGGGTTCACCACTGAGCATGTGGAGGGCTCCCCCACACTTCTGTGGGACGCTGCATCCGCCCCAGCATTGCAGCATTCACAAGCTGTGCCAGTACGTCGAGGTATGTAGAAAAAGCTTTAAAAGCTGTGTCTAAGTCCGAATCGCTGATTCTCTGAATCAGCATCAAATCTTCAAATTTGGATTTGGTTGAATCATTTTAGGGACAGCAATCTGAATCAACTAATTGAATCACTGTCCCTGATTCAGGCTGAATCCAAATCAAATAGGGCCTGCTTTACGCACCCTTACTGCAACCGTTTAGGATAGTTTAAAGTAGACTCTTATGGTAATTGTTTATTTGTAATATCTGTACAAACACAAAACCAAAGATGGTCCTTGCCCAAAAAGCTTATAGGAGAAAAGCAATAGATGAATTCAGAAAATAACAGTGATCTAATAGCAGCATGATGGACTGTGAAAGTTGAACTTTTTTCTTTTTATTTTATCACATCTTTTTACTGTTGGCACTGAAGCAAGGAAGAGGTTTAAGGAGATTTGAACAATAGTGACGTGGCTCTGGAGATGTTTATGGGGAGCATCTCCCAAGCAGATGGGGCAGCACGAATGCTGTTTAGGGGTTTGAAACAAAGATGTGGCTGTGTCTACGCTGTAAACATATTGTGCCTGGAAGCAGTGGCTTCAAACATGTGCTCTTCCACATGTGCTACCTCCTAAATGGAAGGCAATGTAGCCATGTCATCATGGCACTTTGCATACACTAGTAAGTACTGCTGGGTAACAGGGGTAGTTACCTGCTCATCAGTGCTAATTATTCTACCAGTGGCATGGGTAAGGAGATGCCTACACTTTTATTAGAAGCTACTTATGTAGAGAAGTGTGCCATGCTTAAGGCATTAGAAGTTTTTACTGTGTAGATATAGCCCAATTTAAGTATGATGAGATGGAAAAGAAGGAGACTGTGGAATCAAGAAAAGACAGTCTGCATGACAGGGTAGGAGACTGATCATTGCATCAGCATTCTGGATGCATGCAAATTGACCAAGCCTGCATTTGGTAAGGGCAGTAGAAATAATGCCCCACTAATTGATACGTGAGATTACGGAAGCCTGGAAAAGAGTTTAAGCTGTGTGGATGGGTAGGAAAGGTCATGTTTTAGGGATGTTCTTACACAGAGCAAAATTCTACAAGGCATAAACGTAAGGACTTGAGGGAAGTCTGAGTTGAAGATAGCACCCAGGTTATAGGCGTCAGTGTCAGGCAGAGTATTGTGGCTGGTAATTGAGAAACAAGGTAGGAGGGAAGGCTCTCAAGGAGCAGGGCATGGAAAAAGAGCTCTGAGGGTCGCTGTTTAGTGTAGCTTTCATCTGCATTTGAAATGGTACCATCAAGTCCATCAAACAGTGATAGGTTCTAATACCCTTAGGCCAGGTAGCCCTACTAGAGGTAGTGGACTAACTTGTGATGTAAGGTGCACAGAGAAAGAGTGTCTGAATTCAGTCATATTTAGACATACCCAATTGCTATTGCATGTGAAGTAGCATTTCATAGGAGAGGAGAATTGTATGGGAAGGAGACAAAGGGTGAATCTTTCCAAAGGGACTTAGGAGCCTCAATCCCCTTTTCAAAGGGATATGTGCATTTAGATGCTAATGTCTCATTATCTCTGTAGGATTTAGCCCATGAAGAGCGAAATTTTAAAAAATCTTTAGGTTCCCAAAAGGGCCTTTGGGGTTTTCAAAAGCTTTTTAGGTGCTCAGCTTGTGTTTTCACAATGAGATAAGGATACTAAATCTAAATTAGAATGAGAACAGTTAGTGAAAGGAACTATAAGTGGATGTATCTATTTTTATGTATTTTATTTATTTAGTTCTGGTTGCCTGACCTTGTTTTTAATTCAGTCTCGTGTTTCTCGTAGTAACTCCTGACTTCCGACTTGGCCGTACTCAATTAAGCTTCTCAACACTCACTTATTTTGTGTGGAATTTTGGAGAGGTTGGCTTTTAGAATATGTGGGTTTTTTCCTCTCTAATATATTTGGTATCTTGGAACTTACTACTGTATACTATCTCCACCTTCAGCCATACAGAACTGACTGGGTAAGCAAAATTTTCCATTCATTTATGACGTGTGGTCAAAGTTAGATTTCAGCATACACTAAACAGATTTTGTTCTGTTTATACTGGTTGACATTCAGGAATGGAAATGAAATCATAAAATGATCTTCATTTGAAGGTGATCAAAATAAAATCTATAAGATGTATTTTCTTTCTCTCACATCGCGTTAGAAGGAACATTAACCTCTAGAAGGCTTGCTCATGATATGTAAGGAAGATGTTAATTTTTTGTACATATTTTACATTCCATCTTATCTGCAAAGAAACTGTTGGGTGAAAAAAAATCACAGCCACAGCAAATAACAAGGTTTCTTAGCAAAGCTGGCCTCCCCTCTCTTCCCTCAACCTCCACCCCACTTTCATAAAGTTCCTGCTGACTCTCACATCTTACAATATTTTTTTGGTTACTGCAAAGTGTCCTGAAAGGGTGTTAATGGATTCACTGCCTATTATTCATGAGGCAGTCTTTACATAGCAGCACAAGGGAAATAAGCTTTCCACATAGGCATTGTTTAATAATTTTGTATCTCTGAATAGTTCCTCCTAAAAATTTGATAAAGAATGACAAATATGTGGATAGGAGGTTTTGCATAAATAAGCAGTGCTAGCTGTCCCCTACTTGTTGTCTCTTCCTTGTTTTCCGTTTTTTCCCCCAGCATACTTTTATTTCCCAGATATATTGAGTATACTTTTTAGAAACTTGTGGTTTGGACAGTAGACTGGGACATGGAAGATCTCAGCTCAATTCCCATCTTGATCATAGACCCACTTCAGGGATGTTTATTAGACCCTGATTTTAACTGTGCATGCACTTAATTTCAGATGTTTGGATAGTGTTAATGGAAATCAACTCCCTTACAGGACTCAGGACCTCACACTGTAAGGGAATTGGGTAGGAATAGTCCTTATGTGTCTATACATTATTTGCTTTTGCTTTTTTTTCCTCAGTACTTCCTTCTGAAGAACAGAAGAGAAAAAGAATATTTGGCATCTCATTGTTATTGCCACATTTTTTTTCCCTTCTGTTTTTTCCTTCTGTTTATTAACACTTCTTTCTGACTTGGAGATGTGGCAACCAAATGACTACAGTTACAGGCCTTTTGGTACTTATGTCCTCTACTCTGTCTCTCCTTCCCTCATGACCATGGTATTGGAGAACTTCCTTTTTAATATATTTGTAGCCACCGGGCCTCAACCAGTTGCTCTCATGCCGCTCTTGCTTGGGTGATTGACGTTACTCGCCTCATGGGCTTGCGCCTCTGCCTGAGCCGGTGACCTCAGCCCAAATCCTTAACCCCGTGCTCGCCTGCCATGACTTGTTGACCTCGGTGTCCGGGGCAGTTCATCAGGTGTGCTTGTAGACCCAAGGTTCCTCCCGGCGGTTACTCACGGGGCTTCGCCACCCCTATACCCCAGCCTCACGCCTCCTGTGTAGTGGTATCAAGCTGGTCGGTGTCTTACTCCTGGGACCCTCAACTGGGTCCTACTCAAGCCCCCTCACCACCACCTAGCCTCCATGTGGGTTCACTGCCCTCAGATACCCCTAGAGCTTGGGAAAGAACAAAATCAAAAGGAAAAAAAAGAGAGGGAAGATCCAACTCAAAAACCGGGGGTACTGCCCCTTTAACTAGACATGCTGGGATGGAATGGGCTCCACCTTTCCCCTAAAGGTAAGCG
>NW_017729022.1:133972431-133974965 GCF_001723915.1 Gavialis gangeticus | reverse complement strand
CCCCTTAGGCACTCAGCTCACTGACTACTCTAAGGCACCTCCCGATCCAGCGGCGATGCTCTCTCCCGCTGCGACTCTTCCTGAGCTTGTCACAGACCCTCTCTCCCGGGACGGATTTCTTGAGATGTTCCTCCTGCCGACCTTATGAGGTGATCTAGTGTAGCGCCTTTTCTGCCTCCTTTTCTACAGCATCACCAGGATGGTCCTCTTCTTCGCTCTGGCTCCCATCCTGGCCGCTCCTGCTCTTCTGGTTCTGTGCCTCAGCTTGTCTTGGCTGTGGGGACCTCTGTGGCTGAATTCTCTCCTTCCCGGCTGGCTCCGCAGCATGCGCCACCATTTTTATCTATGCCAGCAGGCGTTCAGCGCTGACATCACCGGCCGGCCGCAGCTTGATAAACAGGCGGCTGATGAGCTGCACGGGTTCTGCCTTCCACCCCTCACACGCTGCCTCCTGAGTTGCTGGTAAGTCCTCTTTGATGCCTCACACCCCGGGACAATATTTACCCTCATGACATGTGAGATAAGAGTGCAGTTCTCTCCATGCAGCAAATGGGGACTTGAGTCACAGAGCCCAAGGTACATTGCCACAGTCATAGAAGGCACATGTAGAGGAGCAGAAAAATGAACACAGAGGTTCCAAGTCCTAGGCCAGCGTACTCCTGAGTGAATTCTTTGTCCTATAATGAACTTATTTGTGCTTGGAGAACATAGATTCTATACTTACAGACAGATACATCTTTCTCTCCACATACCCCTTTTGATAATCCCTCACAGATTTAAAGCTATTTTCAAGTAGCATCACCTCTTCTTCTGATGTTTAGTAGCAGTAGAGAATTGCTGGAGAGAAGTGAAAGAACACCAGCACTCCCTGAACAGATTTCTTTTCTTTCACCCTGAATGCGTAGAAACTTTATGAAGTAGGTTGGCTTATGGATGTTCAAGCCTGGTGCAGACATAATGCCCAAGTCTGGCTCTGGTTCAGGCCTCTGTCTGTAAAGAAGAGGTATGAGCAAAGGCTCAGCCAAGCCACAAAGAATATTCCTGCCTTCTGGATGACAGTGGGCAAACATGGTGGTTGTTCTCAGAGAAAATAGCACATGATCCCTGCTGAGCATACAATGAACAGTAACAGCCACTATGATGGCATCAAACCCAGTGAGGTCATGGAAATGGGATTTAGAGAATAATTAAATATTTTTTAAAAACATTTGAAAAACCTAACCTATCTAATATGTCTCAACAGTTACTGGCATTGGCAACTCCAAAGACTTGGCAAGAGTTTGGCTTTTATAGCTTCAAGGCAAAACCTTTGTACCTGGTTATGCCAGAAAAGGAGCTGTCTTGCTATTCAGGATTATACTGCCCTGGCTTGGTTCCCTCTTGGTTTGAGCACTAAGGTACATCGAGCAGTCTATCCACTGCCTGCCACATCTAAAAGGAGGTTCCTTTTGATTTTAAGTAAAAAGGAGGTACAGACAACCTGCGAATGTGCTCCTGTAGTTGGTGCTTCTTGCGGCTCCTCCTCCCCTACACCCTGCCCACTCACCAGCCAAGGCCTGATGGTTGTTGATGTTCCTGTTCCTAGACAGACATAGTCAGATGTCCCTGACCCCCTTAGATTAGTGGGGTGTCAGACCTATAAGTGATCCTGAGATTCTGATAACAGTTGTTGAGTGCATTTGAATTTGGCCAGCCTTGCACAGGTGTTATATGAGTTTTACTAAATTAACTATGTTTATAATCAATTGACAGGAGTTCTCAAATTCACAGAGCTCTAATTCATAGGCTCTCATGTATAAAGAGAGAAAGAAAGACTTTTTGACTTTTTATAAATGTTTATTTGGGCAAAGGGGGGAACAGTACAACAAAACAACAAAGGACAGCCCACACAGGGGTCCAGGTACAGAGGACACAGCCTGGGGCTAGCTTGTAAGGCCTGCCCTCAGGCAAAAACAAAAACATCTCCTAGTACAGCAACCCACTAGGGCCTGTGCCTGTGCCAGTACCCTAAGAGGAGTGTGTGGGAGGGCAGTGTCACAGCAGGAGGGCCAAATGGGCAAGCTCAACACTGCAGAGCACCCCCTAAATGGCCCAATGTGCCTGGAAGGTGGTTACTGTCCACTGGAAAACTGCATATGAGAATTGCAGTGACAGGTATGCCGGGACCAAAAACCAGAAGAGTCACAGGGCAGTATCAGTACGGGCCCCAGTGAGCCGTTTGGAGGGTGGCCATCTTGGCTTAACCAAACACAAAGTTGACCAGGCAGATGCACCTGCCCAGCATGAAAAAGAAAACAAATAATCAATGTCTGAGAGGCCCAAGTCTAGTGCACCAAGGGCCAGTGCCGCTATATACTGCCACCACCTCGTTCAAAATGAATGGCAAGGATGAGGGTGTGGTGGACACAAACCACCCATTTGTACAAGGCTTCCCAGGGTAGCGCGTCAAGGTGAAACCTTGTCATCGCTGTCAGGAGGCATAGGAACAGTCAAGGAAGTACAAGTAGTGCCCAGGTCACTATCCACAGACCATG
>NW_017729022.1:133965360-133967431 GCF_001723915.1 Gavialis gangeticus | reverse complement strand
ATATACTGCCACCACCTCGTTCAAAATGAATGGCAAGGATGAGGGTGTGGTGGACACAAACCACCCATTTGTACAAGGCTTCCCAGGGTAGCGCGTCAAGGTGAAACCTTGTCATCGCTGTCAGGAGGCATAGGAACAGTCAAGGAAGTACAAGTAGTGCCCAGGTCACTATCCACAGACCATGATCCAAGTGTCTAGGTGGGATGAGGCAGCCACCCCAAAGGGCTGGCAGGTAAAGCGTGGCAACGCACAAGCAGCAATGGCATGCCATGGCAATCCCACCAGCGGTCACCATCACCTGGGTGTACTGCCTCATGTCAGCTTGGAAATGACCAGATGGCAATGAAGTCCACTTCCTCCAAAGTAGTTTGCAGCTGCTGTGTCAAGGACGGATGAGGTTCCAGCCCATTCTGGTGAAGCTGCTTGTCGATCATGCGAATTAAGGTCCTCACCGAGGAGGAGAAGAGCACTGCCATCAGCTGCTCTCTGTAAAAAATCAGCCAGGGTCAAAAAGAGGGTGAGCCATTCCCATTCAGCAGCAGGTGCAGAGATGGTAATGAGGTGGAGGTGATGTACTGCCAGCAAGATGGTCACCAGACAGTCAGGGATGACCTCTTGGGCAACTGTCAAATCCAGTGTCAGCTGCAGTGACAAGAGGATCATGACTCCTGTCCTGAGGGAGGTGCTATGACACAGGAACAGATAGCCCTACCAGGTGGCATGTCAGTTGGCTTGATCACCTATTGCAGCAGCATGCATTTCGTGCAGAAAGGTGACATCTAGTTGGCTCTGGTTCAGGAAATTGAAAAGAGCTGTCTGCATCACAGTGGCTTGGCAGCCAGTGGCATTGAGAGAGCCAGTCTGGCCACCCAGTGCCCGAAGAAGTTGGCCGCAGCAGAGCTGCCTGTGGCTGTACCCAGTGGTGGCTCACCCACCTTTGGTGTGGCAGCCCCATCTGGTGGTGGGGATGGGCCTTCCTCCCAGCTTCTCCCCACTTCATTGGAGTCAGCTGGCTCCTCATCATGAGGGTTATAGAAAGGGGGACAGACAAGCCAAAAGAGCAGACAAGAACACCAGAGATGAGTGAGCACGCAGGACAGGGAAAAAATGGGCCTACAACCCGCTAACCTGTGCATCCCACAGCGAGCACCTAACATCACCTGCAAGCTTGCTCAGGCGAAAACTGTAACGCTGCATTTCTGAAGTGGAGTGCAGCATTGCTGCTGCAGCTTTGGCAGAAAGCATGAACATCTCAGGTTCTGAGAACCATTTGTGAATGCTCTGTGCAACCTTCCAGTGGTGCTTGGTTTGACCAAGAAACACAGTAAGGCACTCAACAGAGTAAGCAGTACTAGGAAATTTTGCAGAAGCGGGAACAGGTTCTGCTTCTAGATGGGGACCTTCCCCATGGAAGGAGGCATTGTAGCTACATTTGGGGACATCACCTCCTGAGGCAGGACTTGTGTCAACTCATCCTCAGAAGCAGAGTCAAAATCTGACCCTGAGGAGGAGGAGCTGTACACTTCCTGCACTGACTGCTGCTGAGGCCTGGGGGTGAACAGACCTTGCCCCTTTACCAGGAGTCTCAGCATCAGGGCCTGTGGGAGCAGCATTGTCTGAGGGGTCCTGGGGGTGGACATCAGGCCCTGATTTCTTGAGCTGGGCACTCTTGTTCCCAGAGCTGCTTGAGGCTCCCAGAGGGCCCAACCTCCATGTCGGCCTCATCAGGCTCAGGGAGCTGAGAGGCGGGAGGAGGCCTGGTGCAGCCCCTTGCCAACACCCTGCCCACAGGTCACCCCTGCCCACTACAGGGCCAGGGGTTGGGGCCCAGGAGGCAGGCAGAGGTGTGTGTTCCTGCTCTCTAACCTTAGCTCCCCCTGAAGTGGTGGGGAGGTCTTTAGGGGATGATGAGGCCTTTTTGGAAGAACCCTTCTGTTTCTGCGATTTGCCCTTCCCAGCACGAGAAGCCAAAACCTTCCCTATGGGGGGAGGAAAGGGGGAACCCTGGTCCACTGCCACAGAGCCAGCTGACTCTGACGAAGTGGGGAACAGCTGGGAGGAAGGCCCATCC
>NW_017729022.1:133960852-133965251 GCF_001723915.1 Gavialis gangeticus | reverse complement strand
GAACGGGGGGGAGGAGGCCCCACCCCCGCCACTGGATGAGGCTGCCACACGAGAGGTGGATGAGCCACCACTGAGCACAGCCAGAGGTGGCTCTGCTGCAGCTGATTTCTTTTTTGGGCACTGGGTAGCCAAATGGGACCTGCTACTAGAGTGAAAGCACAAGGTGTCCCCAGTGGTGAGGTACCACTGCCTGTCAATCAGGAAAGACATGGAGTGGGGCAAACCCTGACCCTTCCTGTCAAGAAGCATGAACACCTGCCGTTTAAAGGACAGGACATGCTGGGGCTCAGGGATCTTGCTGCCAAGCAACGGTCTATGGACAGGGCCTGCCACCATGTCATAAGGGCTCAGGCAGTTGGTGAGCTTGTCATCCAAGAGAAATGGGGGGACATTGGAGGCTACCACCCAGACGGCTAGTGTGTCTAAGGGCATTGTGAGGCAAAAAACACCCCTGATAGACACAGCTGCTACCACGACCTCAAGCACCAAAGCAGGGGAGTTGAGGAAAATGATAGGGACTGAACTCCCCCGGGGAGCATAAAGGATATTTTGCAGCCTACCAGTGCCCCTACAGCAGCAGCACACTCCTCCATTCCAATGGTGGCGGGGCATGAAGCCAGAGACCAAAACTCCAGTCCAGAGGGGCAGGAGCCCCAGCAGTGAACTGCTGGGAGCTGCTTTCAGCCATTCTAGCAAAAAAGGGTTAACCCTGCAAGGAACCAGATGGGTGGGGGATGGGCATCCCTTTGCCACCAGGGAACAAAGAAGATGGAAAACAAAAACAAAACACCACGAGGGGAGAAAGGTAAGCAGTATGCCTGGGAGATGAGAAAAGAATAAGCAGCAGAGCAGTTGCAGTGAGAGGGAGGAGAAACAAAATAAACCTAGAGGGAGGGGGAGGAGAGGGAGAGCAGCTTAGTGCAGGAGAAAGGGCTTCGAAAAGGTGAAAAAAGGCAGAAAAAAGTTATAAAAAGTGGGGGGGCTGCAGTCAGAAAGAAGTCAGGTTGTCTGGAGGAGGGAAAACAAAGCAAGAGAAGGAGAAAGCCTCATAAAACAGGGAGAAGCTCTCAGAGCTCTGAGCAAACACACTTGTCGGTGACCATTTAGGAAGGAAGGACTCAATTCATTTGTTAGTCTTCTTAAATCAAATTCAGAATCAATTCATTTTGGGCAACCATCTGGCACCATTCCCCAATCAATTCTGGGAAGCTCAGCCTTTCTGGTTTCAATTCATTCTCCTACTTGAGTCCAGTATTCAGAACCCTACTTTCCCTTGGAGCTGAGACTCCTTATCCACATGACAATGGACTTAATCTTCCAAATTAACATTGATGGATCCATCCGAGAATAACAAAAGAAACTTAAGAAAGCAACCACAACTTTGCCATGCCCTGGCATAGGGCTCTGGCTGGTGTTGCATTCATGTGCTCTCTATGTCGGTGTCAGGGCCCAGGAAGAGCCCTCCTCCATAAAGCCCTGGATTGCCTGGTGGCTGGAGACCCCTCCAGTTTTCAACACTGAGGAACCGGTTTGGTTTCTTATCAATACTGTAGTTGAGGCGTGGGAAGCCAGTGTGTTGCTCTGTTTGCTTTTGCTGATTGGCTCAGCTTACCTTTTTCTCCCTGGCTCCAGGCGTGGACCTATGGTGTCATGTCCTGCATGCCCTTGAAGCCTCAATGAACAGGTGCTTATAAACTGTGGACATGGTACTGTTTGTTGCTCCATTTCTGCTGACTCCATACCTGCAGGTAAGTACCAGGCATTTCCTGCCCTGCCCTTACCAGGCATTCTGTTACATCACTCAGAGATCCTGTTGCACCTCCCGGGGCCCTCTCATGGTGGAATCAGCACATGCAGCATGCCATGCTGTGACACCCTTGTTAAGACTATGAGCTGGCTCTATAACACCGGTCTTTCTGAAGTCTAGTGCTAAAGTTGACACATACATGCAGTCAGAGGAAGATATGGTCATGAACTATATAGGGAGCAGTGGGACCCAGACAGTTCTGGTGGAGAACAGGGCTCAAAAGTTAGTAATGCCAGGCAAATGAAGAGTAACAATGTATAAAAGTAGACTTTGAAGATGACAGCATGAAATCCTGGCCCCACTAAAGCTTTTTTTGACTGCAGTGAAACCAACATTTCAGACACCTTCCTCTAAAAGAGATACTTTAATTTTGGCTTTCCTTTAATTTTGGTTTTCCTTCTGCAGTCTAAAAGCAGGAAGCCTGGCTCCTTTCTTATTACTGAGTGGTGCTGAATGCTGTAATGCTATAATTTTGCCCTCCTGTCCATTATGAGGAACGTTGCAATAGTAAAGTTAGAAGGAAACTGGAAGCCATATACAGATCTATGAGTTCATGGGCAAAGTGTGGCTTACAATATCCTTGGTCAATAGGAATGAAATTCACTCTTGAACAGAAGACTTGTGTGAAAAATGTTCCTTTCACCATTGAAGTGTTGCATACATGTTTTTCTGGAACTTTTCACGGGGCAAGTTTTGCTCTACCAGCTCAAGACCAGGTCTGCATCATCACTAAATTAATTTATTTTGTGCGTAGGCCCTTTCTACTCACATTCCTCAGACTTTTTAGAGCCAGTGTCAAAAGATAAGAAATACTAGCATTTCTACAGTAAGCTACATGAAAAAAGTACTAGGTACATGAAAAAAGTACTATTGATATGGTATTTAGCTAATTAATTATTGTGAGGTATGCAGGTTAATAGCTATGCATATACCCTCATGGAAACTGGGAGACAGTGGGCATGTCTACACATGCAATTATTGCAAAGCTGGGGTGTGTTGAGCTGTTTCTGCCCAGCTCAACATGCTGTGCAGGGGCTGGGGCACAAGGGTGCTTTAGTGTGGGGCTAGCCTCGTGACCCAGCCAGCTGTTTCAGTGTCTACACATGTGGTGCTGCGGAGTAAAAAACTCCACCATAGGATAGTGATTGTATTTACAAGTACCATCCTGCTGCCAAATTTATTAGTTTACTCCAGCCTAATAGCCCTGCATATGTAGATGCTGGGACATTCACTGTGGAGCTGATTAGTTTTCTCCACAGTAAACCTCTCATGTAGATGCACCCAATGATATCAAATGACTTTGCTAAGGATAGGTAGCAATTCAGTGGCACAGCTTGTTTTTACATAGGCTGTAAGCTGTTTGGGGCACAGATTTTTTTGTTCTGGGCTTGAAGCAGAACAGAGTCTGTGATGTGGGTTTCTAGGCATTACCACAATACAAATAATAATATAAAACAGCTACTTGCTATTTTGCAACCTGTAGCGTAAGACATATTCTTCTAGAATGCTGTGCTTCTTTTCCAATGCTCTGTTTCATATAATTTTCCCTGGGTGAAATAGTATCCTGCAAGCAGTTCAGTTTGGAGACAGGAGCTAAGTGTAGATGTTCAGGGTTGGGGGAGGGAGTTAGGGGAAGATTAGATCACCTTTAAAATGGCCACCTGAAGTAACTTAGTTCACCCAGGTGCAGACCTTATACTTGAACTCAGTTTTAGTGTTCGAAAAATCAGTCTAAACTGTAACAGAACAGAAGTTCCATGCATGTAGACTGATCTAAAAATTATAGACCTGGATCAAACTACACTCAAACTTAATCTAGGTTAGACCAGTGCATGGAACTTCTTCTGTACAGTTACCTGAACAGCCCCAGGTCTGGGAAAACTGAGCCACTCACCCTAGACCTGGGGCTGTACTTTTCCTACCTGTCTTCCTGGCACTGGGCTAATTTTAGCTCCCTGACCCCCTGCACCCCTACCACAGACCGGCCTCCCCCATCCCCTGAACTTCCCATCTCACAAGCCACTCCAGCTGCCAGTTTTGTCAGCATTTGTTGCTGCTGGGAGCTGAAGAAGTAAGGATTGGTGAAAGGAGGGACGGGCAGGATGGGGTGGTAGGTTTGCCTGGGAGGGAGGGGGGCTAAAAATAGCCCTGGTCCCCTGTGATCCCCAAGATCCCCTGTGATCCCTGTGATCCCACCAAACCCTCCTAGACCCCATCAATCTATGGCAGACCCCACCTGTTTCCCCAAACCCCCCAGTCACTCCTGAGGATCTTATCTGTCCCCTGATCCCTGTGTGAATGCTGTCTGCCCCACCCCCACCCCGATCCCTACCATTCCTCATGTGGACACCATCTTCAGCCCTGATCCCCCCCACGGACCCCCTTGGCTCCCCACTGAGCCTGCTTGCCACTCCATCCTCCCCCTCCCCCAGCCCTCCCACTAGCCCTTCCCATCCCTATTTAGCTTAGATTGGGTGGCCATTTTTAACATGATCTAATCTCCTCCTAGTCCCTTCCCTCCTCCCCTCACCCCCCGCAAATGTCTGTGCTTGGCCAGAGACTGGTGCCCTGGATTGAGCTAGTGAGGACAAT